>NC_080745.1:14405035-15030035 GCF_020826845.1 Diceros bicornis minor | reverse complement strand
AGCGTCTTTCCTTAAACCTCATGAACCAATCTTTGCTAGGTTCAAACTTTTCTTCTGCAGCTTCCTCACCTCTTAGAACTCACCTTCATAGAACTGAAGAGAGTTACGGCCTTGCTCTGGATTAGGCTTTGGCTTAAGGGAATGTTGTAGATGATTTGATCTTCTATCCAAACTGCTAAAACTTTCTCCATATCAGCAATAAGGCCATTTCACTTTCTTATCATTTGTGTGTTCAGTGGAGTAGCACTTTTAATTTCTTTTAAGAACTTTCCCTTTGCATTCACAAGGTAGCTAACTGTTGCACATGAGGCCTAGCTTTCGGACTATCTCAGTTTTCAACATGTCTTCCTCACTAAGCTTAATCATTTCCAGCTTTTGATTTAAAGTGAGAGACATGCAACTCTTCCTTTCACTTGACTACTTAGAGGCCATTGTAGGGTTATTAATTGGCCTAATTTCAATACTGTTGTGTTTCAGGGAATAGGGAGGACTGAGGAGAGGGAGAGAGACAGGGGAACGGCCAGTTGGTGGAGGAGTCAGAACACATACAACATTTATTGATTAAGTTTGCCATCTTTACGTGGGCAGCGTCGTGGAACCCCAAAACAATTATAATAAAAACACCAAAGATCACTGATCACAGATCACCATAACAAAGATAATAATAATGAAAAAGTTTGAAATATTGCGAGAATTACCAAAACGTGAGACAGAGACACTAAGTGAGCCAATGCTGTTGGAAAAACGGCGCCAATAGACTTGCTTGACACAGGGTTGCCACAAACCTTTAATTTGTAAACAATGCAATATCTGCGAAGTGCAATAAAGTGAAGCACAATAAAACGAGGCATGCCTGTATCAGATCAGGAATTTAAAACAACTATGATTAATATGCTAAGGGCTTTAATGGAAAAAGTAGCATGCAAGAACAGATGGATAATGTGAGCAGAGAGAGAGATTCTAAGAAAGAAGAAAAAATAAATGTTAAAGATAAAAAACAATGTAACAAAAATGAGAAATGTCTTTGAGAAGCTCACTAGTAGACTGAACCTGAATGAGGAAAGAATCTCTGAGCTACAGGACATGTCAATAGAAACTTCCAAAACTGAAAGCAAAGAGAAAGAAGACAAAAAAAAACAAAAACAGACAGAGTATCCAAGAACTACAGGATAACTACAAAAGGTGTAACATGTGTGTAATGGGAATATTAGAAAGAGACGAAAGAGAGAAAGGAATAGAATTTCCAGATGAAAGAAGCTCAATTCCAAACAAGTGCTGATGAGAGGGCAGGGGCTCCCTTTCTCACTAAGCCCCCGTTCATAGGGTAGAGGCTCCACTCTGGATGTGGCAGGACAATAATACTGGAGGCCCTTCTACCCCCACCCAGCACCCTGCTCATAAAGCAGGGGTGTCACTCTGAGAGAACTGTGCCACTGTCTCCACCCCCAGCACTGGAGCAGAGGCTCAGAGATTTTTTCCAGGAGAAGAGGAAGTCCATAAGAACAAACTGCTCCAAAGCTCTTCCCAAATAAACTGACTTTATTTGAAACAGAGTGTACAGAAGTTCAAGCCTAAGGGGCTCTTGAAAATAATGGAGATTTTGGGCCATCCCTGGTGGCCTAGTGGTTAAGTTTGGCGTCGTTCCCAGGTGTGGACCTACACTGCTCTGTTAGCAGCCATGCTGTGCTGGCGGCCCACATACTAAAAAATGGAGGAAGACTGGCACAGATGTTAGCTCAGGGTGAATCTTCCTCAGCAAAAAAAAAAGAAAATAATGAAGATTTTGATGGTAAGCAATTAAGAAGAGGCTGATAGCCCCAGCAGAGGACAAGCTAAAATATAGGCCAGCTAGTTTACCAGAGACAAACAGGGAAAGACACAGCTAAGAAGAGCCCTCTTGGGGTCAGAACAAACCTCAAAGACTTGCCTCAAAAACTACCTGCAAAAGGGCTCAATTTAATTGAGTCAGACTGTGGAGAAATTTATGCCCCAGAGGATTGTCAAAAGCAAGAGAGCTATTAGTGGAGCCTTAACAGGTGGGAGTGATACCAAGAGAGGCATGGAAAGAGACAAAGAGGGCCCTGCTAAATCCAGTGTCATCCCAGGATGACTGTGCACATGCCCTGAGGAGTGACATGAGAGGCTTCATACTGCTAAGGGATGGAGGGTGGGGAGATAGAATTCACTAAAACAGTAAAGTCAAGTCAATAAGTAAATAAACAAGAAAACAGAAAACAGAAAACAAGCCCTGGAGGTAGGGGTAATCAATATCCAAAACTGACACAATATATTACCTAAAATTTTTTCAAAAAAGAAATTATGAGGTATTAAAGAAACAGAAAAGTGTCATTTATATATCAGAAACAAAGCAGCAACAGAAACTCCCTGTGAGAGGGCCCAGATGTCATTTTAAAAAAGATTTCAAAACCACCATTATAAATATGTTCAAAGCATTAAAAGAAATCATGCTTAAAGAAGTAACAGAAGGTAAGATGACAATGTCTCATCAAATAGAGAATATTAATAAAGAGTCAGAAATTACATATGAAAAAAGAACCAAATGGGGGCCGGCCTCGTGGCGTAGCAGTTAAGAGCATGCACTCCGCTGCCGGCGGCCTGGGTTCGGATCCCGGGTGCACACCGACACACCACTTGTCAGGCCACGCTGTGGCGGTGTCCCATATAAAGTAGAGGCAGATGGGCATGGATGTTAGCTCAGGGCCAGTCTTCCTCAGCAAAAGGAGGAGAATTGGCATGGATGTTAGCTCAGGGCTGATCTTCCTCAAAAAAAAAAAAAAGAACCAAATGGAAATTTTGGAGTTAAAAAAATACAATAACTCAAATGAAAAATTAATTAGCGCAGCTTAACAGTAGATCTGAACTAACAAAACAAAGAATTGGCAAACTTGAAGACAGATCCATGGAGATTATATAATCTGAAGAACAGAGGGAAAAAGAGTGAAGAAAAATGAACAGTCTTAGAGAAATGTGGGACATCATTAACTGCACCAACATATGTCTAATAGGAGTATGAGGAGAAAACAATGAGAAAGAAGCAGTGAGAAATAACAGAGGCCAGAAGGCAGTGATGTATCCTTACTGTTTTATTAAGCAAGAAATCAGGGAAAAGGACATTAGTTTAATTTAATAGTTCTTTTATTGCTATTTGCTGATTTTCTATTACTCAAGTGTTACAATGATAGAGACAAGGTAGAGGAATTTCCAAAACAAATGGCTGAGTATAAAAATCAATGTAAGATGGACCTAAAAAGTACATAAAATATGTTCTATCACCAAATATAAAAAAATATATACAAGTATATATATAAAATATTTCTAATATGCTGTGGAAACGTAGCTACTGAATGAAGCAGGAGACGTGGAATCAGGTTTCGGCCTCTTAAACTATGCTCTCACACTTTATTTTTTTGCTGGGTAATACTGAAGATGGGGTGGGGCAGGAAGCTTAGACCAGATTCTTCATGGTCATCTTTGGCTCAGGAGTGTGGATGACTAAGCCTGTGACTCCAAGTCCCCCACTCCAACATCAACCACAGCTAGAAAGAGCAACTGTTTTTTCATTTGTTTTAAATACTGGGATTTTGCATAACAGTTCAATAGACAAAGGGGGTTTCATCTCTAAATAAAATGAAAGCCCACAGACTAGATAATCCAACATTACTTGCAGCTGTAACAATCTATGAGTACACCACCAAAGTTATGTAGAGACTTTTTACAAAAGTACTTGAAACAATTGCAAATATGGGTAACAAGCCAAACAGATGTTTTTAAAAACTACTGTTTTGATTTTAAAGAAACAAGTAAATATTATATTGCACTTTTATTTTATCTTTATGACCTCATTTTTGCTATTCAAAGACATTAACGATAAACTCACTTTGGCTTTCATATTTCCAAACTCCTCTTTTCAGGTAATCTCAGACATTCATAATTTAATAGGAAAACACTCAAATCTGAGACATTTTAGGAAAATGCCATAAGGTGTTATAGTAAATATGTAAAGTCCTATCCTTAAATGTCAGGTATACTTACCAATGGTCAAGAAATCTGATCGATACTGACAAGTCATTCCAAAGCCAAAATCTCGCCAAAAGCCAGAATCCTTTTTGTGAACCTTAAGTTAAAAAAAAATTCAATTTAATCCCTCAAGAACTAGAAGTTGTTTTTATCAACAATGAAACAAATTAAAATACTTTACATATAATACCTTTTCCTGTCATTTATGTGTCTGATAATGGATCACATGCAATTATATTATTAAATCCTTAGAAAACCAACAAAAATACAGTAATTACCATGAGCAAAGAATTCTTGCCACTTTCAATTTAATTGAATTCAAGTCCTGTACAAGGTGCAAGCTAAGGCTACTAATAAGCAAACAGTGTGGTGCCTGCCCTCACGGGGCTTACATTCTATTCTAGGAGGACAACAGTTGCACAAACACATACTGTAATACACTGTGATCAGTTCTACACAGGAGACCTTATTTGGTGCCTACCCAGCATCCATTCCCCTGCCCCTTCCTGACTGTGTACAGTTTTGCTCTGGTAATTACCTGGCCCTAGGCAGCCCATGAGCCTTCCACCTGGAGCTTCAGATTGGGCTATGAGTACTCTATACCTCACTTACTATAGGAATTGGTTCACTAACAGCCATTAGACAAAATTCAGGCCAACATGCTAAAAGAGGGGAGTCATTGGGAACTTGGGAAAACAAAGCCCCCTCATTCTTCTGAGAGAGCTACTAGAAAAGACACTTGCACTTTTTGGATGGTGTAGGATAGGAATAAGCAAACTACAGCCTCCGGGCTAAATCTGGCCTGCCACCTGTTTTTTTTAATAATTTCAGTGAAACACAGCCACACTCATTTGTCTACAAATGGTCTGTGGGTGCTTTCATGGTACAATGGCAGAGGGGAGTAGTTGCAACAGGGACTGTACGGCCCGCAAAGCCTAAAATAGTTTCCATGCGGCTCTTTACAGAGTAAGTTTGCCAACCCCTGGTGTAGGGTGTAGATGTGAAGCTTGGAACTGCTGCAGTCCTTTTCCACCCTGAGGGAAAACAGCTTTAAAACGAAGCTGTCACCACTGAAGTCCAAGCAGAGAAAGAAAAAGAAAATCAAGGCTTTGATGATATGGAGCCTCCAGAATCAAGTAAAAGTTGAGGCCTGATAAACCTCCTTTATCTTATTCACACATTCAACAAGTGTTTAATCAGTTGGACATGGTTCTGGGAGCTGGGACCCAGCAGTGAACAGAGGTGACAAAGTCCCTACCATCACAGAGCCTCCATTTTGATGGGAAAATAGCAAATAAATAAATATACACCTCAGGTGGTGATACATGCAGTAAGACAAGGGGAGAGCATGATAAAGAGAAAGCCTATCTTGGATATAATGGCCACAAAAGGCCTCTCTGAGGAGGTAACATTGGAGCAGGGACCCAATGAAACCAGGGAGTGAGCTGTGCAAATATCTGGAGGAGATCACTCCAGGCAAAGAGGCCAGCACGCACAATGGCTTGAGGCAGAAGCGTGCTTGCAGTGTGTGACAAACACTAAGAAACAACTGTGGCAAGAGCAGAGAAAGCAAGGGCAAGAGCAAAAGACTGAGGCCCCAGGGTCAAAAAAGGGCTATTGTATTTTTTAAAGATGAGTGGTATTATAGTATTTTTGTATGCTTATAGTAACGATCTAGAAGAGGCAAAATGTTAGGATAGGAGAGAATGAAGAATGGCAGGAGGGGTGTCCTTGTTTAGGCACAAGGGATGAGCTCTATCTAGTTCACTACAAAAGGACAGGCTGGCCTTACGAAGGGACATGGAGATGGAGAGAGGCCAAGGATGTGGTACAGAGGCAGTGAGGATCTCACAATAGAATGAGGAAGTGAACATCTGACTGCTTCTCTTTTCTAAGTGAAATACGAAGCAGGATATACGGAGAGTGAGGAGGTGCGAGAAGACGGACAGCGTGGCTGGCTTGGAGGACAGAGAGTGGGGAGATTAGGGTAAGGCGCAGGACTTCAGGGCAGCCCGGGACCCCTGAGGCCTGTGGTCATATATTTAACGCAATGTCACATAGTGGGGCTGTGTGCTTCTTACTCTCCATACTCTGCTGCTCTGCGGCCTTAACCAGGCCCCAGACAGAATTGCTCTTAATCAGGTTGGAGTTCTAAGAGAAAACACCAGAAGGAGTGAGGGATGAAGGAGGTGAGCGTATAGCAAAGAGGCTGTGGATAATGACTGACCACGGAGTCTGAGTTGTGTAGGGAGGGAAGTGAGGATATGGATGTGAGGAAAGTGCCAGACAGGAGAAAGACGCACCTCATCCAAACAGCAGCATCCTGAGATAGCTCCCTTGAAGAAATGAAGTTGGAGCTGGGATCTGAGAGATTAGTAGGAGTTAGCCAAGTGAAAGAAAACGTGCTGGGAGAAAGTTCCAGGCAGAAGAACAGTTTGTGCGAAGGCCTGGAGATGGGAGAGAGCACTGTGGGTGAAGGATGGTGGGACTAAACACTGGAGTCAGAAGTAGAGGCGCCCACAAATGTAGACCAGGGCTCAGCAAACTTCTCCTATAAAAGACTAGGTAGTAAATATTTTAGGCTCTGTGGAACATAGGGTCTCTGTCTCAACTGCTCAACTCTGCCATTGTAGTGTGAAAGCAGTCATTAACAACAAATAATCAAATGAACACACTGTGTTCCAATAAACTTTACTTATGGACACTGAAATTTGAATTTCATGTAACTTTTAAGTGCCATGAAATATTATTTTTTTAAAAGTATTTTTCAACCATTCTTAACTTGTGGGCCATACAAAACTAGGCAGCAGGCTGGATATGGCCTGCAGGCCACAGACTGCTGACCTCTGGCCTAGAGGGATCTACAGGGCCACATCAGAGAGAACCAGGTGTGGCTGGTCATGTGGTTTGGGTTTTATCCTAATGGCAATGAGAATTCTCTGAAGAGTCAGAGCAGAAGGAGTAACGTGATCAGATGATGTTTTTGGAAGATCACTCTGGCTGGAGTATAGAGAACAGATAAGAAGGGAGGAGGGAGGCTGATTAAGAGGCAACAGTTATAAAAAAAAAAAATAAAACAGAATGGCAAGCTAGCGGTGTAGATTACCATACGTACAGAAAGAAAAAATGGATGGATGTAAAGAAGATTTAGCACACAGAATTGACAGAAGTCAGCAAGTGACTGAACGGGCAGAAATGGGGGATGAGAGGGAAGGATCACCCAAGGATGACAGCAGGCTGCCACCCTGAACAACAGCTATGTGATGGTGCCATCCTGCGAGAGTAGGGGCACAGAGGAAAGGAATGATGCAGAGCTGGGTTCTGGACATAAGGAATTTTAGGGATGCGTAGGGCAACCACATGGAAATTCCTATGGAGAGCAGGAATAGAGGGAATATTCAGGTCTGTAGAAGAGGCAAATTTTCAGAAGAGTGGGAACAGTTTGAAAAAGCTGCTTTGCAGAATGGGAGAACTGACTGGAAAACAGAATGAACCAAGCAGCACTGAGGACTTGGCTCAAGTTGGAGCTAATAAATGAGATACGGATTTTCCTTTTCCTTTTTTTTTTTTTTTTTGTGGGGGGGTGGGAGGGCTTCTTCCCTTCTAGAATGTAAAGTTCCCTGAGGGCAGGACTTTTTGCTGATTTTGATCACTGGTCTATCCCAAGCACCTAGAACCATGCCACGCACAGGGTAAGCTTTCAATAAATATTGGTTGAATGAATAAATAAGTTTATAGAGGCATAATTTTTGTGGCAAAACCAAGATTAGACTCTAATATTCTGATCTCCTTAGTCAAAATATAACCCTGGTGCAAAGCATTAAAACAAAACACTCATTCTGACATTTCTACCCCATGACAATTCTGACTTTACAAATATTATGACTTCATTTATAACTTAGTTTCTTTAAAAATTCTTCAAATATTATCAGACTCAGCGAAGGGAGTCATTGGTTTGGTTTGATTTTTAAAGCCACACATTTTCACTGAGGAAAGTAGAGGGAAATTCAGATTGTCTATAATCCTTGAATGTTAGTATTTATACTGCATTTCTATCAGTCCTTTCCTAAGCATGTGGGGGCCACAGCTGTCTACACCTTACCTACATCTCCAGCCCTCAGCCCCTCACAGAGACCAGGTTCACAAATCCCACTGGCAAGCTGGCACCTTTCCTCGGATGTCTAATAAACAATACACGCCCACCATGCTCAAGTTGAAGTCCTGATCTCTCCTCTTGCCACTGTCTTTCCCTCACTTTCCACATCTAATCCTCTAGCAAGCTGTGTCAGCTCTGTCTCCAAATCATACCCAACCTTTCTCCACAATCACCACCCTCACCCAAGCCATAGTCACCTCCCCTGGTCTACTGCAAAAGCCGAACTGGCGACTTGCAGCTGGAGCCACACACAATCCATTCTTCACCGAATCAAAACTCTCCGAAGGCTTTCTATCACACTTAGCACAAAGTTCAAACTCCTTATAGGGGTGTAACAAGCTCTACATGACCTGGCCCAGCTTTTTGCCCCTTGCCTGCTGTGCTTTTAGGAAACCCACTAGCTGTTCCTTCTGCCTGGAACTGCCCTTCCCCAGCCACTGCGCAGCAAGTTCCTTCCTATCATTCAGACGGCCCCTCCAACAGCCCATCTCAGAAAGGCCTTTCTGACCAAACACATGGAAACCACCTAATTACTCTTCACAATTCAGCCTATTTTAATGATCTGCATGAGATTTTTTAATTGATTTTATTTTCTCTCTTCCTACCAGAATAAAGACTCCTGTGAAGAATAACTCTGCCTGTATGATTTTATAGTGGTGAATAGTGGCTGGCATAGAACAGACCCTTACCATTTGATGAATTAATATAACAGAGGCAGTCTATGCAGTGGACAAGAGGTGGAGACATGGAGCCACACTACCCAGGCTCCTGGCCCCACCCTGGCCAGCCGTGCATTTGGCGGGCACTCAACCACTGCACAGCTGTGTCCTCATTTGTAAAATAGGGGTAATAATAGCACCTACCTCAGAGGTTGTTACAAGGATTACATGAGTTAACATGTATGAAAAACAGAATAATACTTCACACATAGAAAAGGGTACATGAAAATATTAGTTGTTATTAGCACTGTAGTATCTAAAATACATATATACCATTTCCCATTTTATCTTTACATTTTCACTGCTGTATTTATTTATATTTCATGAACATTTTCTTCTTGATACATAATATTCATCACAGCATATACTATAATTCAATTTATTATTTTATTATTAGAGTTTTGCTTGCTTTTAATGTTGTCAATATTATGCATATTGCTACTCTACAGTTCTGATTATTTCCTCAAGAGAGACTCCTGGGAGTGGAAATTACATCAGAGGGATGAATGTGTTTGAAAACTCCTGACTCAAAAAGCTGGCCTGCCATGTCCACACCACCAGCAGGGATGGAAAAGCCCCATCCCACCAGCTTCACTCGCATGGTCATTTTTAAAAACAGCGATTTTATAGCAGAAAAAAGTACTGTCACTGCTGTTTTAATTTATTCTTAGTAAGACTGACTATGTAAATACGTTTATTGTTATTATCAATTTTACCTATTTTTTTCTATTAAGTGTATTTCCTATTTACTTTTAATATATCTTTAAATATTAAAGAGAGCAAACTTTTGTCTTGTGTTTTAAGTGAGGACACTGAAGCTTAGAAAGGCTGAGTAATTCACAAAGGTTACAAAATGTTGAAACTAGCACTTGAAGTGGAAGTACTTATTTTTCTACACAATATCTAGAATAAATCTGCATTCAAATCATTCTTTGCCCACATCCTCCCAAACCAGACAAGAATATTAGCATGCTTTTACATTCCCCTTTTCACTCTCATATGGTGAGTCCATTTGGCACTTTTTTTTGGTTTGTTTTTCAAGAATTTTTTTAATAAACTTTTAATTTGAAATAATTTTAGAGTTACAGAAAAGGTACAAAATACTAAAGAGTTCCCATATATCTCTCACCTAGTTTTAGCTTCCCCTAAATGCTATTATCTTACATTGTTGTGGTACATTTATCAAAACTAAGAAACCAATACTAGTACATTACTGTTAACTAAACTCCAGACTTTATTTGGATTCCACCAGTTTTTCCTTTAATGTCCTTTTTTCTGTTCTAGGATCCAGCCCAGGGCACCACATTGCATTTAGATGTTATGTCTTAGTCTCCTGAGAAACTGTGACAATTTCTCAGTCTTCTGGTTTTTGTTGATCTTGACAGTTTTGAGGAGTACTGGTCAGGCATTTTGTAGAATGTCCCCCAATTTGGGTTTATCTCAAGTTTTTATCATAATTAGGTTGGGGTTATAGGTTCTCGGAAGACCACAGAGGTGAAATGTTCTTGTTACATCATATCAGGGATGCATGACAACACTGGTGATGTTAATCTTCATTACTTGGCTTAAGGTGGTGTTTCCCAGGTTTCTCTGTTGAAAAGTTAGTTTTTCTTTTTCCATACTCATTTCTCTGGAAGTGAGTCACCTAGCTCCACCTTTTGGAAAAGGGAGTATCTAGAAAAGTTACTTAGAATTCTATAAGGAAGATGTCTCTTTCCTCCTATCTAATCTATCTCATCTAATCGAATCAATCTATCTATCCATTCATTTATTATTATTTATCTATTTACTCACTCATTTATTTATATCAATATGGATTCATGGATATTTCATGCTTGGGGTTATAATCCAGTACTATGTTATTTATTCTGTTGCTCAGGTTGGTCCAGCTTTGCCACTGGGAGTTCTTTCATGCTCCTGTTTCCCTTTGACATACCCCCATCCTTTTGTTGTTTGAGTATTTCCCTACTTTCTGGAGCTACAAGATGCTCCAGGCTCCTCTATTTCCTGTCCCAGCACTAAGGTCTGGGAGCTGGGTATGCTTGTTACTCTTGGGATATCACTGCTCCTGGGCCCTCTCAGCAGACAGAGCTAGGTAATACATGTATGTATACCATGTATATACCCTTTGACTTTTTAATCGCTAATTGCTATTAATTTCTTGTTTATTATGTGTTTCATCAACAACTATTTAAACAAAAGTTTTACTGGGTTTTTGTTGTTTTTGTTGACCACTCTTTTATTCTCAGGTCTTCCTCTTTCAATGCGTTCATTTCTCATTCTGCTGAACTAGAAAAGGTCTGTGAGAAATAAACTTTCAGTCCTTGAATGTTCAAAAATATCTATTTTGCCCTCAAATAGTAGATCAAATATAGATTCTAGAATCAAAGTTATTTTTCTTCAGAGTGTTTAAAGTATTGTGTTATTGTTTCCTAGCACCAGTATTATCAAAAAGAACGTGAATGCCAATCTGATTCTTAACCCTTTGTAGACAAGCTAGGTTTTGCTATTTTTGATGTCTCTGGAAGCTATTAGGATTGTCCCTTAACTGCTGTTCTTGAATGCCAGAAGACTTGTCTTTCCATAGTTCTTTGAAGTTTTCTTCCATTTCCTCCCCTCTCCATTCTATTCTCTTCTCTCCCTTCTGGAACTTCTATCAAACAAATTGGGAGCTTCTGGATTGATTTCCCGTGTCTCAATTTTTCTCTCATTATCTCATTATCTCTTGGTCTTTACGTGCCCAGTTGGCTTGTCTTCTAGTTTACAAATCTGTTTCAACTGTGACCATGCTGCTATTCAGCCATTTACTGAGTTTTATATTTTCACAATATCTAAGTTCTGACTCTTTTTTAACAATGAATATTGTTTTATCAATTTAATTTTTTCTCTAATCTCCCTAAAGATATATTTATTTTAAAGTTGTGTTCTATCTGTATTCATATTATCATGTGTTGATTTTTGTTTATTAAAATTTGGTGCTTCTCTTTCACACTGTTGGTTTACCTCAAATGTTTGACTAGTTTTGGTTAACTGCTACTCATTTTTGTTTCAAAAATCATTGTTCAAACACCCACGGCTGTTAACTATGATTACGGGGCTTATCCCCAGTAATCGCGGAGCAAGGGCCAGACGTAGTCTCAGGCAGAAAGTGCCAACAGCAGCTCATCTTTGGAGTCTGGGCCTCCCTATCCACCTTACAACTCAATATTCCCAGGACCTTACCCTGCCCCTCTAGCTCCAGGGACCACCCATACTGCCTCAGCATGTGGGTCAATCCCTGTGATGACTGCTGCTCAACACACCCCCAGAGAAGCACATATACTCCACCACTCCCTGTCTTCTATGAACTCAGAGGATGCAAGGCAGCCTCATCTTCAGTGTTGTCCTGAATACGTTCCAGACAGTTCTCTCTTCCATTAATCCTATGCCAACTACTGCCACCTTACAGAAATTTCTCAAAATTCAGATCTAGTAATGGCACTTCTCTCACTTTCCAACACTAATATAACTTTTTCTTTTTAATAATTCATTTTTACAAAGGATTTAGTCAGATAAGGTAGATGAGGGTGCTTGGTTTGTCACTTGATCCCATTTGGTAGAGGGCATTTTTTGGTAGAGATAAGGTAGAGGGGTATGTGTGTAGGTGCTCTACCACAGGTTGGTATGAAGATAATGCTGGCCTCAGAAAATATATTAAGTAGATCATATGGCACTAATATTACTGTTCTTTGAAAGTTTGGAAAAACTCACCATTGAAATATCGTATCTATGCACCTGTAGGGTAATTTTTTGTAACTGTTCTTTTTAAACAGCTCTTAGTCTCTCCAGAGCTTCTATCTTTTATTTATAAAATAGTATCATGAGCTTTTATAAAATACTAACATAAACTTAGCTCATGTTAGTATTTCATAAATTCTCAAATCTTTCCTTTTATTTAGAATTTTTAAAACTTATTATATAAAATTGATTTCTCTCAATGTTTTCTTATTCTAATTTCCAATGTCATGTTTTCCTTTTCACCCTGAATCTGCCCACTTTATGATTAAAAAAATTTTTTTGCACATAAAGAAGCAGCTCCTATATTTGTCAACCTATTATTTTTGGTTCATTAATTTCTGCCTTCATTTTTATTTCTTTCCTTGGAGTTATTTTTTTTAACATCTTAAATTAACTTCTTAGTTCATTTGTTCCCATTTTTTCTTAATGTTAACAATAAAGATCAGGCTAAACACAATATACTATCCTGGACTGGATCCTGGAACAGAAAAAAGGCATTAGTAGAAAAACTGGTGAAATCCTAATAAAATCTATAGTGTAGTTAGTAGCAACTTACCAATGTTAATTTCTTAATTTTGAAAAATGTACCACGGTCATGTAAGATGTTAACATTAGGGGAAACTGGATGGAGTATAGGAACTCTCTGTACTATCTTTCCAACTTTTCTGTAAATCTAAATTATTCCAACATAATAAGTTCATTTAAAATTTTTTAAAGACTTGTATAACTTTGTCAATATATGGCCCCCCAATGCCATGACTTTCTAAGTAATTTCCTATAGTATGTTATTCCTTCTTAGTTATTTAGTAGTTTTAATTTCTAGCTGGTTAAGGCTTTTAAAATTTATTTTTAGTATTACTAAAAATAAGTTAGCAGAAATGACTGTACAATTTTCATGTTCTGAAACATGAAGTTTTTCTCTGCAGCCTAAACTTTTCTTTTTCCCCCCAGAATGACACTTAATTCTAAAACAATAAATGTGAAAGCATTTGGGGTGGGGAGAGACTATGAAAATGTGTTTATAATAACTACAGTTATTTTACTGAAACTTTGTTTTCTACTTGTGAAACACATAAAGGCACCTAGCAAGGATCTTTGAGGCCTTTTACAACTGACAGTAAGAGTCTTACCAGCTGCTGTTCCACAGGCGGTGGCACATCCTGATTGGCGTAAACAATGGCAGGGTTGTAAAGACTGAACACCACAGGGTAAAACACCTTCTTACCTAGAAATTAAAATATGTGTTTACATCACACAAAGAAGTCATAAAATGAAGAACTGATCTTTGCTGCAATATCTACTAAGACTTTATATTAAAGTCTCTTTGTCACATATAATGACTTTATCAATATTCAAGCTACTGAATATCATGTTGATTTGATGAACATGATGATTTTATAACATATCAGTAAGTAGCTATGAAACTAAAACTTTGCAGAAGAACAGAAAAAAATAGACTAAAGGGTGCTTCACATGTTTATTCCCTTTGACTTGGGGGAGATGCACAAAGGTATTCTCTCAGCTACTCATTAGGTGAGCCATTTATTACTCATTATTTCACTAATTAGCAGTAATAGATATAGGTTAACTTCTGATGATCACCAAGAAACTTAGAAACTTCCGCTAAACACGCTCTTCAAAATGAATCACAGAAACAGTAAATCCAAAGAATACTGTACAATGGATATATAGAGAATAATTAAAATATAGAACTGCAGACAGATTTGAACAAGATCTGGAAGAGCTGGGAGAGTAAGAGGTAAAAATACTTGATGTAAGGCCCCTGCAGAAGGCCTTGTCATCAGCTTTCAAATTGTTAGCACTGAAGGTCCTATAAAGGCTAACTAGTCCATCTCCCCTCAATAGAGAACCTTTGCTAAGATTGGCCTCAATCCGAAGTGATAATGTGAAATGTTCAGTAATTGTCAAGGACCCTGTAAGTAATGTGGCAGCCTTTTGATTACAAGATCCCTAGCAGATGTTCATCTTACCTTCCTTAAAACATACTTAAGGATGGGGAGATCAATTTCCCAGAGGCAGATCTATTTCTGGATATAAAAATTTTCTTTTACATTGAGCAAATATGCCTCCTTCAACTTCCACATTCTGAACTATATGCTGTCTGGTGTAACAAAGGTAAACTTAACCCTCATTTACTCACTAGGCTCTCAGCGAGTTCCTGACAACTATTCCTACCAAACCGATTAATAAGAAGATAATAATTTGCATGATATGAATAGTTCTACATAAAAGACACTTACTATGAGATTTTTCAATACAGAAAACTTCCTTTTCACATTTAAAATAAGATTTTATTTATAAAAATGTCATTTGCTCTTACATTTTCAAAAAATATCTACAACATAAAGCAAAGTATAGTAAATCATCCCAAAATCCCAAGCACCATCTGTATCTAGACCTCTGCGAGCGTGCGTGCGTGTGCTGGCTCCATCTGCCTGAGGTAGGGTGCTTCTGACTCGCACACATCACCAGGCCATTCTGCTTGGCTCTTTTTCTGACAGCTGCTGCTTCCTCCTTGTCAATTTCAAGACTTTTTATTTCTTTGCATTTGTTTACTTGGATTCAAATGCAGACATTGGAATTTGGCCACAAGAGAACAAAGGGTATGAACTTCAGAGGCACAAGTTTTCACTTTTCTATTTAATATCCCAGTTAAATTACGCCTACTATAACTTTAAAAACAAACATAATTAACTTGACTCAAAATATGGGATGTGCTGACACTGTTCTAAATTCTACACTCAGCTCATCTACCAATATTTTACGCACCTGGTTCAGCATTTAACCGGCAGCTGTTAAGGAATTCGGCTGAGAAATATATATCAACATCACAGAAAAACATCAAGACCTCTCCCTTGTCCCAAGCTCGGGCACCCACATTTAGTCCTCGTCCACGATTAAATTCTTCATTCAATGAGACCAAGGTGTAATTGTGAAAATTAGACTCACTATGAGGAAAGCACATACAACAAATGATAAGTCCCACTTAAAGATTAACAACTCTCTTCCTTCAACACAACTTACAAAATATGTTTTATACTTCAGATATTTTATTATGCTGGTTCTGTATTCATACAGGGAAAGCAAACCATCAGCTTCATGTGTATGATTGTCATCAGGGAAACATATTAACTAAATGCCCACATTTGAGGCAACACATGCTGGTGGTGTAAGGTTAATAAATGTTGAGGGGCCACTGCCCTTCACGATCTTAAAAACCTATTGGGGAGATAAAAAATACACATAAAAAATATACATATGGGAAAAATAGCCATAATGTCTGGTAATAAATAATGCATTCCACATGAATGATACATACAAAGAGCGCTCTTCTCTAGAGTTCTTCAGTTCTTTGCTCAAATGTCCTCTTATCAGAGAGACTCCTCTCATACCATATGTGAAGCGACCCCGACCTCCCTCTCATTAATCTCTATCCCCTCGCCTGGCTTTGTTTTCCTCAGTACCACCAGACCTGTTTGTTTGAGTGTCTCCCCCACTGGAATGTAAGCTCCATGAGGGCAGGGATGTTGTTTTGTTCATTATTGTGGACACAGTGTCCCTCATAGACTAGGAGTTCAGTAAATATTTGCTGAATGAATGAATGAACAGCAGTTCTGAGAAAAAAAGATTGTCTTTATCTGGAGTAGTTAGAGAAGATGTTAGAAGCGGAATTAAGTTATGCCTTGGTTAAAGTCTTGAATTCAGTGGCGAGTGTGAAGGTCATTCCAATTAATTATTCTTAAAGGAAAAGAGGTAAGAAGGTAGAATGCATTTTAGAGAACAGGGATCAGACAAATCAGAGAGAACAGAGGGATCCTAAAATGGGAACAATGAGAGAAGACCATAAAAGCATCAGACTGAGGATCACCTTCCATGAGAAGTTAAAGAACTTGGTCAGTGTCCTAAAGACGAGGAGGAGTCAGGGTTTTCCGGCCAGGGCAGTGGTTCTCACAGTGAAGTCCCTGTACCCACAGCATCAGCTTCCCCTGGGAACTTGTCAGAAATGCAAATTCTCGGACCCCACCCAACCCCTGAATCAGACACTAGGGGTGGAGCTGAGCATCTGTGTCTCTCTTAGGACAAGTCACTCCAGGTGACTCTGATGTTAAAGCTGGAGAACCGCTGCACTAGGGTATAGCTGGATCAAAAAAGGAACATTTTAGGAAGATTACTCTTAAAATAGTATAGAATGGGAAATGGAGAGATGGAAGCAAAGGCTCAAATAGTGCACGGAGTGCCCTCCAAGGACTCTGAGTGCCCACACTCCCCTTCTTATGGGATATAAATCTCTCTCTTCTTTTGGGGAAACTGCCAATTCATCTCACACTCCCAGCACCAAGTGGAAGAATAATCATAGAATACCCCAACCACAGTAATTTCCTAGGGGCATGGACCAGACTCAAGCTGGGCCAATCACAATACTGCCACCCCACCTGGCCAAAGTCACTGGCTCAAGAGTGGGCAAAAGTCCTTCCCTGGGATTTTCTCAACTGGATATGGGAGAAAGCTCTTTCCTCTCTGATGGCAAAGTCGAGAAGATGTAAGCCCACAGACACCAACAGCCACATACCTCACATGTGGAAGAAGCTAATCTGCAATAGGAGAATGAAGTCAACATGCAGAGAAAAACAGACAAGAAGACAACAAGAGAATTTGATGGTATTCAAGTCTCTGGTTTCAGTCCCTAAGATACCAAAGCTGTTTTGGTTTTCTTCCTCAAATTTGCTTGTAATAATCCCTTTAATTTTGGGAGTTATCCAAGATTCTTCAATAATACTCCCATTTTCCTTAAGCAAGTTCAAGATAGGTTTCCATCATTTGCCACAGAGGAGTCTTGATTAATGCAGGGACAACCTCAGTAATACTAATGTGCGTGCTTAGCACTTAGTAGGTGACCTGAAAATGGTAAAGAGGGAAGAGAAGAAGGGAAGAAAAGGAGGGAGGGAGAACCTGGGTTAGGGTGGTGGCAGCAGCAAGGAACAGACAGAAAAGAGATCCTGTGCAGTAAGCAGGAACTGACTAATTAGACGTAAAGAATGAGGGAAAGAGGCTGGCTCTCAGTCATCAAGTCCAGGGGATCACAGGAATGGTCTTAGTCTGAACTGAAAAGAAGGCCATCAGGAGGAGGAACTGGCGTAGGGGAGCAGAAGACAATGTTTGTTTTTTATACACCAGTGCTGTGAGAGTCCCTTCGGGGTAGGGACTGCAACTCCCTCCTCTGTGCCCAGTCCTATTTCAACCACCCCAGTCAGAACCCGAGCAGTGTACCTGGAACAGAGTCGGTGGGACTCGAATGTTAGTTGAACGATTCGAGAAGAATGGCCGGCCAAATCTGGACTCTTAGGGAATGGCCACCACTAGCAGAAAGGTAAAGAAGCAAGTAAAGGATACAGAGTTGGTGTGGTCAGAAAAGACAATCAACCTAGTATCTTACATCATAACATATTTACATTTACAAAATATTTACATTTTACAAACATCAGAGGAAAGTTTCAAGAAGTAAGTACTGGTTAGGTGTCAAATGTAAAAAAAGTGATCAAAGAGGATGACAGAGAAAAGGCTGTCAATTAGGCAGTTAGATCAGACCTTTGGGCCCAAAACTTAGAGATGAAAAGGCTGAGAAGCTACAGAATTAATAACGGAGTATTAAGGAATTACTAATTCATTCATTCAAACCTCTGAGCACCTACTATGTGCCAGGTACTACATGAGTTGCTTGGTTAGAGAACTACTGTTCTGTGAGGTTTAGCTGTGAAAGGACAGAAACCTAACAGTAGCTACTGGGTACTGTAGAGTCAGGTGGGAGTTTCTTTAGGATAGGGGAGACTTAAGCATCATTTGCAAGGCAAGAAGAAGGAACTTGGGGAAATGGAAGGAAAGAAAGGTGACAAGAGACAAGCTCAGGAGATGATATCAAAGTGAAGGGATTAGATTTAGAAAAAGGGAAAGAGTTCAACAGAATGAAGAAATGGAGGCAAATACATAGAAGGTGAATGGGCCACAGAGCGAGTGCCCTGATCATGCCAGGCTGTCTGCTAGGAGGTTAAGGGAAGACAAGTCATTTAGAGTTGCATGAGCGAACCCAGGGGTGAAATGAACTTCTGATCACCACCACTCACATGGTCAGCCAACTTTTAAATAGCAGCTATTCAAAATTATTAACTCATTAAATATCTGAAATTCTCATTCTTCTAATGTTATATATTAAGGACTTCAATGTAGACATGGTTCACCAACCTTGTGACAGATTCTAGGATAGACTTGACTTTAGATAGTCCTTCTTTACCAAAATACACCACTGTGAGATGAATTCTCTTGTCCTGATGAATACATACATCCCTAACAGAATTGAGAAACAAAGTTCGTTCAAGAAAATACATAAAGCACTATTCATTCAGAAAGCAATCACACAAAGCTTTAACAAGAGAACAAATGAGACATTACTCACTTAGAAGGAAATCACATGAAGCTTTAAGTAAATACAAAAGTGGCAATATTGCTAAATTATTAAAGGCATCACAGCAAACACATAACGTATATGTCTAAATGAATGCAACCCTTGGAGGGCCATAGAAGCAGTCCAAGAAGTTGCCATATTTCAAAACATTTTTGGAACTTTTGCTTTGGTATTGCCTTCAGAAGTAAATTATAAGCTACTTAAGGAAATAAGTCCAATCAGTTCAAAACCAAGTAAATAAATATTCAAGTTTTGGGTCAAAAGTTATTTTGTCTTCAGACTGGCTAATTCCAGAAATCACAACTATCATCAAGGAATAAATATTTGCCATGACTGAGGTTACTTAGTGTAAAGAATAAGGAAGCATCTGAAGGCAATTCCAAGAAAGGCAATAAAAAAATGCTTTAGGAAATCAGATCTCAAGTGAGCTATTTTAAACAGGCAAAACTCATTTGGAAGCATGACTTCTAGATAGTCTGCTACAGGACAGTGTTAACTAACTTTTAAATCCAACAATTTTAATATGAAAATAAAGATTGAGATTACAAAGCATTAAAACTAGCATATCAAAGTATTAAAAACATGGCAATTGTTAAATTAAAACAAAAAAGCAAAACTTTCCTTAGACACTCTAATATGTAGTTGTTAATTCTTCAACACTTCAGTATTTTAAAACATCCAAATTTAATGACAAAAAAAGAAAAAATTCCTCTAAAAACTGTTATTAAAGTCTCTGCTTCCCAAGATGAAATAACTTTCTCTCATTTTTAGTTGAATGTGTGTATTTCTAAAATTTATCTCAATTCTAAAGTTCAAATTGTTCTCGAAGGAATTTTCTGAGGAGATAGCAATGCTCTATATCTTGATCGGGGAGGCAGTTACATGAGTATATACATTTGTCAAATGATATGAAATCTCTATCCTTAGAATATGTAGATTTTATTGTATGCAAATTATGCCTCAATAAAGTTATTTTTAAAAAATTCAACTTATCCTAAAATGAATTCACACACAATTATAAAGGTCATCAAATTTAGTTTCTAATAGTTGTCACCTTCAATTTACTTCATAGTTCAAATGATCAATAATACAATCTACTGAACATGCTTTAAGAAAAAAGAGAATATCAAAAAATAAAGTTCCCCAAAGCCTATAAAATTATTCTGTAATTCTAAATAATCATACTCAGTGAAGATAAATCAAGTAAATCTGCATGAATGTGATTTTTTCAGGAGCACTTAGCTAAATTAAGCCCTGACAGTTACCTGAAGTTCTGCATAAACTGTGCAAAGGCTTCAGTTCTTTCAGCAAGTGGCACAATGATGTTAATAATTGATCTTGTAATGTCAATCATCTCACTCTTCACTTTCATGAGAGGTCCAAAAGGGCGGAAGAGGGTCACGTGTCTATATTCCATAAGGTCTGCTTTCTTAAAAAAGAGTTCATACTGTGTGCCTTTATCTCTTTCGGTGCGATAATAACCTAAAGGAAAGAGTTAGCAACAAAGATGTCTCCATGGCAAAGTTTACAAATTCAATGTGAATAATGATTTTACTCAAAGATCAAAAGTATGAAACCAGACTTGTAGTGTTTTTATTTATTTCTGAAAATATTTATCCCCACTGTACAGTCAGTAACAAATACTTCTTTAAAAGAAAAGGAGAGCTTAAAAAAAATGTTTACCGCTCTGCTATATTAGTATTCAAGCCATAAAATATGCTCCAAATGACAATTATTCCTTTCTACATATGACTTTTTTAATAGTAGAGCCTATCAACACTGTAACCATAGGATGAAAATAAAGAAATAGTTTCTAGTAATACTAAATTCTAGACCTGAGAGTAAAGACTTCTGTTGCTCGGTTCAGCTCAACAAAAATGAATTGAGTGCCTTTGTGTCAGTCACTGGTGTATAAAGAGGGTTACATGGTCCCAGTTTTAAGGAAGGGTCAGTCTAGTGAGGGAGACAGAAAAATAAAGAAATAATACAGTGATACACACACACACACACTCTCTCTGAATAGAGTGAATTCAGACAAAAAAATTTAGTACAGATTTAAACACAGTGATTTGAGATGTCTTTCAAAGAAAAGTATGGAAGTTTGCAGAAAAATTAGAAGAGTTTTGAGAGAAACAATCCATGAAAAATTGCAGGAAGTGACAGCAGAAAAAAGAGGTGGCTACAGGGAGAAGACAGCTGAAATGCCACAGAGAAGCACAATGCCCTCCCTGATGGCCCCCAAAGGCCTCAAAGTATTATATTATAGTACAGCAAGTGATATCCAAGATGAATTAGGGTCAAAAAAACTACATGTAGTATACTGTTGATAGACTCAAGCAAAGAGAACTTTCAAGAAATATTTATATCCAAAATGGTTTTAAGCTGCAATTAAATATCTATCAGGAGGTATTAAGATGGAGATGAGTGGGGATCTACAATCATTCCTGTTTATATCAATCAACAAATATCTTAAATTTATAGATATGTTCCTCAATTTTTGAGTCATGTCCCATCTTGATATAAAAATCCCATGCCCTTTCTGCAGTCTATATTAGGAAAATAGGTTTCTTTCTTTACTTTTTCAAATGCCAAATATGCTTTTCAAACCATGTATGCCTCCTTGATGTTGTGACATGTGCTTCTCCTCCCCCCAAAATAGAGAATAACCACTAATCTACTAAATTAGATTCTTTGTCTTCCCTTTATTAAATGGTTTTCAAATCTTGAGCCTTAGTTCACACATTTTAAAAAATATAAAAAAAGAACATCAAGATTAGTTAAGAGAAGAATGCAAATACCTATACAGGCAAATACACACACAGCCCTAAGAGCCCTTCAACTTGAGTAGTATTCTATATAAGCTTAGATTTATTCTATTTCCCTCGTCCTTACTCTCTATTTTATTACGATCACATTATAACTTTTTCTAAAAAGCCACTTCAAATTCTTGGTGGAATGAAGTGGATAAAAACTTATATGTTTTAAACTGTGGACAACGACTAACTTATATTACCAGCATACAATAATAGCATTTTGTCACACTAACACAACTATGGACCAACACATTTTTCACATTACCTTCTATGAAGTCATTTTCATTAAATATCAGTTTCTCTCCAAGGGGACCATCCTCATCTTCCTGTTCATCATCTTCATCAGGATTATTAATGACCTCCAAGCCGGCTTCAATAACTTCTACCAATTCATCTCGCTTGTCTTTTCTAACTGGCTTTTCCTCAGGATGGCGAGTAAGACCCATTTCCAACTGGAATACTTTCATTAAGGTAAAACTTTCAAAGGGAATGACTCCATACTCACTGGGTAGTTTGGCTCCTATGCTAACTTCAGCTTTGTCAATTTGGGAATGAAGAAACTCTAAAAGATCGCTAGGTGCTTGTTCTTTGTTGCCTTGATAGCCTATGCCGTTACCCCCCACATTCTTTCTCTCTTGCAATGACCTCATCTTCTCACTCATTTCTTGTAATTCTTGTTTTAGTTGGGCAATTTGGCGTTTCAGACTAGTTGCTCTGGTTTGATAATGTTCTTCTTGCTCCTGTAGCAGGGCTTGATAATACTCTTTACCATAATTCTCCCCAATGACACCAGGAAGAGACGCATTTCCATCAGTCTGGGGGGCACATTCCAGAAGGTACAAAAATAATACCAAACTGCAGAGTAAAGCGAGACCCAACAGCAGCCAGTGGGTCCGGGTCTGAAGAATCAATCCTCTTCTAGGCATTCTTATAAATGTGGACTTGCCTAACAAGGTAAGTTCTTTGCTTGCTCATACCTTTAGCAAAATGTTATCAAAAATTGAAAACAAAATCAGGATTTCCATAAAAGGCACGAAAACGAATTCTGCTGTAGCTTAAAAAATTTCTTCCTTCAGCAGTGAAGACTACTTGCAGAAATAAGAAATAATGTGTATTTCCTGTATTGTTACCATGAAATCCGGAATAAAGAAATCTGATCTACAGAATCAGATAAAATTCCATTATATGGGTGGTGACTTTTCTGAAAGAAACAGATCAGAATCAATCAGAATTTTGTTTCCTTCAGTATTATCAAATTGTTGGCAGCTTCAGTAAACTTAGCTACGTGACTACTATATGTAGAGCACCATGAGAGGTGCTAATGTAATTCAGAATATTCAGTAAATGCTGGGAGAAAGTATTAAGAAAAATACCTTACAAAACACGAAAATATGATATGTAATACTTTTAACCAGAATGTCTACAAATCTATAACCTACTGAATGAATCAAAGAAATACTAAAATTACGTTGTAGTTTGTGTTACATAGATTCTACTGTCTCTAATTATTTGAAAATTATGTCACTTATAACTCTTTATTAACATAATATTTGATTAACACACCATTTCCCACCTACAGCATATCACCATTTGGGAAATGAGTTTCTATAAATTATTTTTCTTATAGTGATAATGGTTTACTAGAGAGAGATATTTTCTTCCAGTTTATTCAATTCAAGCATTCTACTTCATTAATTTCTCTGGCTCAACTCAGTCAATCTAAGAGCCTTAAAATTAAGTTGGGGCCGGGGGGGAAACAATTTCAAAAAGTCACAGACATCTGGAAAACACATTAAGAAACATTTTTATATCCAGAGTCCTCCAGTAGATTATTTGAGCATTACATCACATAATTCTTTCCACTGTATTACACAGCAACAGATTTCCTACAAGTCTAGAAAGGTCTGGAGTCTACATGAAGAAAAAACGTGAACATTTTAACGTTTATCTGCAAGGAAAAAAATTCAAAAACCATTTATAAATTTATAAAATTACATGCTGTCGTTCATACTACAACCAGTTGTGTGAGCTCTTCTGTGTTTCTTTCTAAACTGAGGACCTTTATTTCTAGAAATAGAGAAGGTTAAACTTAGGAGACAGGAGGCAGAGGAGGCCTCTACTGCAGAGAGAACCTCCACTCTAACAAAGTGTTTGTCAAGAAGTATATGTGATACCACAAAAGGCTTTTAACCAAGATGGTTTCCACCAGTGCAGCAGAACCTACAGAAGACAATCACGAGGGCACATCAGGCTAGTCACTTTCTTAGTGATTAGGAACGCCTGGATGCCTTCTGTGAAAAATGCTGCACTGTGCGTTTTTTGTGGCACACATCTATATAAAATGTAAGACAGATTCAAACTTCTTATGGTTAGTAGACCACAATGGACTTAACTACCTTTAGCCATTTATTACTTTAGTTAACCAAATGATAACCAAGTATCCTGAAAAATTTAATTCACAAGGAAGTTTTACTATGCTGGCATCTGTTTTACTGACTGTAAATCCTGTTCTATTTTAAGTGATGTAGAAAAAAATTTTTGTATTACAAAAACGATCTAATTAAAAAATAAGGATGCAAAGCTAATATTACTTCCAGGACTTTACCATGCTTCAACACCGTAACTCTTAGCAAAAGAAACCACTTCATTATTTAACAGATAAAACTTAGAGGTATCTCTTTTAGCTATTTCTAAGTTATTACTAGCCCATTTATTAGGGAAAAGAAAGGCTAAAACTGAAAATGTGGAGACAATCTTGTATAAATTATTAATAAAGTTATACATATTTAACTATACTATACTCAAACTGTTTTGAAGTGAAACTTGATAACAGAACTAACAGTATGTAATCTAAGTACCTATACCTTTTATTAATATGGTACCTCATAGTTTTTTTCTTTATACAGACAAAATATTTTAAACTGTGAGATATGACCCATTAACGGATCACTAGCAAAGGTTTATTTTTCAGTGAAACAGAACAGGAAGTATCAGCATATACCACATAAAGTAGTAAGTTTTGTGTTGCAATTATATGTGTGTGTGTGTGTGTGTGTGTACGTATGAGATCTCCACATAAGATGTATTTATAAGTGGGTTATGGTCCAAAAATCCTAAAAAATACTGATTTATAAAGTATTTTTATGTATTTCCCATGCCATCTTTTCAGAGTAGTGTTGATATTATCTTCATTTTGTATAGGAAAAATAGGCTCAGAAACTTAAAAATTTAAATAAGGTTACATAACTATTACACAGTAGAATTAAAAAGAATTTAATTTAAAAATTAAATTCTTTCTCCTTCCTTTAAGCAAAATATAGGTTTTGAGATATCTTACATGTTTTGAATATCTTATAGTTGAATATCTTGCAGTTAAATAGTATCCACTGAAATGAAAGAAAAGTTGCTGTAATTACTTCAGAACATGAATGTTAGTTGCATAGTTCTGCGGTTATTAAAAATATAAGATTCCAATTAAAGTCTTACTTGCCTAGTTCCTGAAGGAACTCTTTAACCACATTCTAGAACATTAGATTATAACAACTCTAAATATGTTAAGAATATTAGGAAAAAAACATCCATTTTCTGCTGTTACACCTTAATTGCCATCATTCTATGTAATATGTTTGTATCATAAACAAGGTTCATTCATAAACCTGAGTTAATCTCACGCAACCTTCTAAGCACAAACAGCAGATAGTTAAGTGTTCTGAGGAGAATGGGATACTGTAGAGATGGGAAAATGAGCTGTTAAAGGTACGGAATACAAAATCAAAGATCTCAAAGTTGAAAGAAACCTTAGAAGCCATCAATTCTTACTCTTTAAAAAAGAGACTAAAGGGACCTCCTCTTACAGCCAAGATGGAATAACAGGGACCAGATTTACTCGTGAACTTAAAACAACCAAAAACAAACAAACAAAATCCAAAAAAACACCACTCCAAAATACGACAACAGTTTTCAAGATACCAAACATTAGGCAATAAAGGACAGGGATCCCTGGAAAAACAAGAAACAAATGATTGCCCAGCTTACTACCTTAGTTTCCAGGCCACAGCACAGGGAGTTCCCTCCTAACCAGGGCCCAGCTGACTCCCACAGTTGATGAGATAAAGCTGACAGCCTGAGGAGACTAAGGCAGCTAGGTTCAAAGTATACAGAGGAGAGAGCTGCACAGACAGGGATCTGAAGAGGACACTCTTTGGATATTCAGCAGAGCACTGATCAGTGCAGGCATATGAAGAAACTAAGGCTAAGGAAAGAACCACACAAAAAATTAGAAGACAGAACTCAGCATGTTCCCACCAGACAGACTGGAAAACCTCAAAATTCATGGGGCATTGGGTAGAGTACTCAAAAAGGTCCTGCCCCAGTAGTGGGAAATACTTAGCTCTAGACTAAACATGGCTCTGGTCCTGTCTAACAAATCTTAAAAGTAAGACCTGAAAAGATCAAACTGTTTCCAAGTAACTGCACAAGCCTCAAAAATATTTATAGGAATATAAAAATATTCAGCACCCAGTAAAATAAAAAAAAAAAAAAATTGACAACGTCTGACATCCAAACAAAAATGACAGGCATACAAAGAAAAAGAAAAATACAACCATTAATGAGAAAAATCAATGATTGAAACTGACCTAGAACTGACACAGATGCTGGAATTCACAGAATATTAAAACAGTTATTATAATTATATTTAAAAAGATGTTCACATTCAAAAAACTGAGTAGAGACATGGATGACATAAAAAAGATTCACACTGGGGCCGGCCCGGTGGCGCAAGCGGTTGGGTGCGCGCGCTCCGCTGCGGCGGCCCGGGGTTCGCTGGTTCGGATCCCGGGCGCGCACCGAAGTACTGCTTGGTAAGCCATGCTGTGGCGGCGTCCCATATAAAGTGGAGGAAGATAGGCACCGATGTTAGCCCAGGGCCGTCTTCCTCAGGAAAAAAAAAAAGAGGAGGATTGGCGGATGTTAGCTCAGGGCTGATCTCCTCACAAAAAAAAAAAAAAAAAAAGATTCACACTGAACTTCAGGAGACGAAAGCTTCAATATCTGACATGAAGAATACACTAAATGAGATTATCAGAAGATTAGATATCTTAGAACAAAATATTAATGAATTGAAGACATAGAAATAGAAATTATGCAAAATGCAGAAGGAAAAAAGAATGAAAAACATGAATAGAGCACCTGGTAAGCTGTGTGACAACTTCAAGTAGCCTAATATATATGTAATTAGAGTCTTCAAAGAAAAAGGAGGGAGCTAGGAGAAACATTTCAAGAAATAAGGCTGAAAATTTTCCAATTTGATGAAAACTATCAACATATCAACATATAGATTGAAGAAGCTCAACAAATACCAAATACAAGAGCCACAAAGAGAACTAAAGCAAGGCATATGATAATCAAATTGAACAAAGCCCATGATAAATAGAAAATCTTACAAGTGGCCAGAGGAAACCCACATATCACATATAAGAAACAAAGATTGTAGAGTGATATCTTTACAGAACTAAAAAGAAGAATATGTCAACCTAGAATTCTATACTCAGAAAAAGTATCTTTTAAGAATAAAGGCAAAATACTTTTTTTAGACATTAAAAAGCCAGAAGACTTCATCACCATCAGATCTGCACTACAAGTCCTTTAGGCAGAAGGAAAATGATACCAAATGGAAATGTGGATCTACATCAAAGCAGTGAAGAAACCAGAAATGATAACTACATGGATAATTACAAGGTTTTTGTTATTATTTAAATCCCAAAGACAAAATAAATAAATTGGACTTCATTAACATTAAAACTTTTGTGCTGCAAAGGATATCATCAAGAAGTGAAAAGACAACAGAATTGGAGAAAATACTTGTAGATCATATATCTCTGATAGGGATCTGCATCTAGAATGCACAAAGAACTCTTACAACCCAATATTAAAAAGATAATGCAGTGGGCAAAAGATCTGAATAGACATTTCTCTAAAGAAGATGAAGAGCAATCTATAAGCCCATGGAAAGATGCTCAACATCACTAGCCAATAGGGAAATGCAAATCAAAACCACAATGAGATACCACTTCACATCCACTAGAATATAATTCAAAATGAATCACAGATCTAAATGAAAAACCTAAAACTATAAAACTAGAAGAAAGCATAGGAGAAACTCTTTGTGGCCTTGAGTTAGGTAAAGATTTCTTTGATATGATGCGAACAGCATAACTGATAAATTGGACTTCATAAAAATTTGTAACTTGTGCTCCTTGAAAGACACTGTTAAGAGAAGGAAAAGGCAAGTCACAGACCTGGAGAAAATATGTGCAAAGCATATATCTGATGAAGGACTTGTATTCAGAATAATTTTAAAAACTGTGAAAATACAATAACAAAATAAATACAACTCAATTAAAAATTGGCAAAAGATTTGAACAAACACTTCAAATAAGCACATGAAAAAAATGCTCCACGTTGTTAGTCATTAGGAAAATGCAAATTCAAACCACAAGGAGATACTATTACACCAAATGGCTAATTTTAGAAAGGCTAAAATTAAAAAATCTAACACGTTGTTAACAATGTGGAGGAACTAGAACTTTCATACACTGCTGGTGGGAATCTAAGATGGTTTTGCAGTTTCGTAACAAGTTAAACACAAGCCTACCATATGATCAAGCCATTCCATTCCCAGATATTTATTCAAGAGAAATGAAAGCATATGTCCATACAAAGACTTGTACACAAACGTTCATAGCAGCTTTATATGTAACAGCCAAAAACTGGAAACAACTCAAAGGTCCATTAACAGGTGAATGGATAAACAAACTGTAGTACAGCCACACAATGGAACACTGCTCAGCAATAAAAAGGAATAAACTACTGATATATGCTTCACATGGTGTATCTCATTAACTACTCTGAGTGATAGAAGCCCAACAACAAAAGAGTAAGATTCCATTTATATAAAACTAGAAAATGTAAGGTAATCTGTAGTGACAGAAAGCAGTTGAGTCAATGGTTGCCTGGGGCAGGGTGGGGGTGGAGGAGGTGGTACCAGGAAGGAATTATAAAAGGGAACAAGGAAACTTTTGGGAGTGGATCTGTCCATCATTTTGATTGTGGTGATGATTTCACAGGTGTATACATATGTTCAAATTATCAAATTGTACACTTTAAATATGTGTAGTTTACTGTACGTCAATTATACCTCAATGAAGCTATTTAAAAAATGAAACCAAATCAGATTTAGTTCCAGTAATAGCTCCAAAGAAAACTTCATTTTGTTCACTAAGACAAGCATGAAAATTTGTGGACTGCAAGTTTGGATTTAAAAAACAACACTAAGCATCCTCCCCACTCCCCCAAAAAAAGGAGAACTCAGATTACTCTGAAGGTCTCATTACATCTCTTCTATTTGCCTTGTGATTTTTGGGACAAGAGAAGAGTGCTAAAGGTAGTTTATTTTACAGCATTGATCCCTACTCAATCTTTAAGCAGGTTCTACACAATCTTTTGATTCTATAATTTTATGATACTACTAACACATACTTCGTACATCATTTCCAGGATACTGACACTGCAGTGTGCCAAACTAACTTCCGCAATAAGAGTAACTTACTGCCTTCTGCAAAATACAAACAATCCATTTGAATCTTATTTTTAAAGTTCTATTCTGTATAATCTTAAATTTTTTTGCACAGACTATTCTTATTAAAGTTTTCAAAACCTAAATTTATAATTTTGAGTTCATTTTTTACACAACAAAAACAAAGTCACAAAATTATTTGGAAAACATAACCGCTGTCAGAAAAATGAAACTAAAATATTATGAAGTATAAATATTTGTGAGGGAGAGAATTAGAACCTTTTACTTCTTGAGCAATTGATGATATTATAACGATACATGGATTCTTTAACATGTCATTGAATAAATGGTTTGTAAGTATTTAGAAATAAAAGTGCTTATCACCAGAAGGCAGCACTCATTCAACAATTTACATACCTACTGTGTGTCAGGCACTGCAATGGACTGAATGTTTCTTTCCCCCCAAATTCACATGTTCAAATCCTAACCCCTAATGTGATAGTATTAGGAGCTGGGACTAGGGAGGTAATTAGGTCCTGAGGTGGAGCCCTCATGAATGGGATTAGTGCCCTCATGAAAGAGACCCCAGAGAGCTATGAAGCCCTCTTTCTGCCATGTGAAGATACAATGAGAAGTCGGCAATCTACATCCCAGAAGAGGGCCCTCACCAGAACCCAACCATGGTGGCACCCTGATCTCAGACTGTGAGAAATAAATTTCTGCTGTTTATAAGCCACTCAGTCTATAGTACTTTGTTACAGCCACCCAAACTAAGTCAGGCAGTGTGTTGGGTGCCAAGAACAAGTCATACCAGATCAGTCATTTTGACAAGTGTTTCTGGGGAAAACTATACTCATGGTACTCAAACTTCAGCAAGACACACAAGAGTAATACTCATGGTATCATTACAGGCAAAGCAGAAAAATATGCCAAAGGCAGCCTGTGGCACAGTAAAAACAACTCAAAGAGTCAAGTGTAATAGCTACTTAATAGCTATGTAATCTTGGGCATAATATTAACCTCTCTGAGCTTCTTCTATAAAATGAGGTAGTTTGCCTGGATGGCCAAAGTTCCTTCCAAGATGTTACAATTCCTTTGATTAAAGAGATACTAAAAATACACATACACACCCTTCTTATTTTTTGGAGGACAAATTTGATTTAAATGCACATGTCCTTTAATCCAGCAATCTGCAATTCCACTTTTAAGATTCTATACTACAGAAATATTCATACTACTATATAAAGTCACATGCATACGATGTTTACTAGTGTCGTGTAACAGCAAAATAAAAATAAAAGCAACTTAAAGTCCATCAATAGAGGAAAAGCTAAGTAACTGCAGAGATTTATACAACAGAATGTTTAAAAGGAATGAGGTAGATCCAGATGTGCTGACACAGATAATACCTATAAAATGATATGTGATTACAAATATTTCTCTGTTTGTCTCGTCTGTATAATAGTCTTGGGAACCAGACGGCCTAAATTCACCTATCTGTTCTACCACTTTGTAACTCTTCATTACAGACAAATTCCTTAACCTCTATAAGCTTCAGTTTTCTCATCTTTAAGTGAGGATAATTACAGAATCTACCTTGGAGTGTTACTGTAACAATTAATCAAGTAAAACATGACAAGCATTAAGCGCTCACTAAGTGTTAGGTGTTACTTCCCATTACGCAAAGTTTTGTTTTGTTGTTAATGGCGTTAAATCTATCAATCTTTTCCTTCATGACTTTTCGATTCTAGCTTCCCTACCAGAAATAATCCTAAAACAAAATTTACTTCTTCAAATAGACAGTCAATTCTTACCATTTATTAAACAATCTATGCTCTTGTCACTACTTTGAAAGGACACTTTTTTTTTTTTTGGCAAGGAAGATTAGCCATGAGCCAACATTCGCTGCTAATCCTCTTCTTTTTGCTGAGGAAGATCAGCCCTGGGCTAACATCTGTGCCCATATCTCTCTACTTCATATGTGGGATGCCTGCCACAGCATGGCTTGATAAGTGGTGCATGGGTCTGCGCCATGGATCCGAACCTGCAAACCCTGGGCAGCCCAAGAAGAGCGCAAACTTCACCACCACACCACCAGGCCAGCCCCTGAAAGGCCACCTGTGTCATAAGCAAAATTCCTACATATATGGAGGTCTATTTCTGGCCTCTAAACCAGGGCTTAGCAAACATTTTAGGTAAAGGGTCAGACAGTAAATATTACAACCTGTCAACTCTGCCTTGTAGCACAAAAGCAGTCATGGACATGGACGATGTGTAAATGAATGAGCATAGCTGTGTTCCAATTTGAACTTCATATAATTTCCATGTCACAAAGTATTCTTCTTTTGGTTTTTCTTCAAGCATTTAAAAATATAAAAGCCATTCTTAGGTCACAGATCATACTAAAATAGGTGGTCAGCCAGATTTGGCAACCTGTGCTCTAAATCCTTACATGTTTTTTACACTCCTAAAATCTTTTCATATTTCTAAAGTTCCACAAAATAAATACATGTGATAAAAAGGTTAATCATGATATAAGGGCATACAGTGAAACCTCTCCCTTTTATCCCAGAGGCCCAAATCCCCTCTCCAGTTTTTGTGTATCCTTCCAAATCTATTGCCACTATTAAACATCTCAGCATAAATAGCATTATATATACATGACTTTCCACATATGTTATTTCATCTATAAGATAAATCCCTGGAAATAGAAGTTCTCAGTTAAGTTTCCTTAAAGTATTCATTCCAACACGTAATTAGTCAGTACCTATAGCTTCTCCTTTGCTCAGGATAAGCCTTCCAACATGCCTTTACCTATTTCCTACCTTCCCAACCAACTCTAAAATCATGTTAAATATCTGTTCCAGATTATGGACTTTAAAACTATACCTACTTTGGTTTATGAATCCTTCCTAGGCACTGTGTTAAATTTTTTAGCTATAGTTATCAATGGCTTGGAGTTAAGGAATAAGTTTTACTGTTTTCTTCCATCACTGTTTCTTGAATTCCACATCTGTTTTTCTTGGATAAATTTTTCATTTGTCATAGTATATCCTGGGGTATTCCTAGTGGGTATGGGTGAGAATGACTTTATTTTGCCCACTTTGAATGACAGTTTAGTTAGGGATAAGATTCTGAGTTCAAACTATGTCCCATGAGTACTTTTCAAACACGGCTCCACTGTCATCTCACATTCCACATACCAGATTAGAAGTCTAATTGCAAGTCTGATTTCCACTCCTTTATAGGTAACCATATGTTTCTCTTCGGAAGCTTATGAGACTATATTTATCCAAGAAGTTCATAAATTTCATCAGAGTGTATCTAGGTGTGTCTATCAATATTCTTTTAAGACTCTCAGCATGTCTATTCCATTCACAAACTCATATACTTCTACTCAGAGAAATTTCCTTGTTTTCTTCCTTTGCCCCCTTGACACAGTATTTTGCTTCCATTTCTACTGTAAGGTAGGAATGGGAAATGTGGCATCCACTGCGAGTTGCGTATGGAGGAGAATGGGGAACAGTAGCAGTTAACACAGCCAGAAACCCTCAATCTGTGCCACATCTTTCCACAAGCTCTCTGAAAAGGTATACTTCCTGACAGTCTCCACCACACAGATGAAGAATTGGAGAGCATAGAGAAGAGTTGATTTATATTTGCCAGTACTTTCTCTCTTAACTGATATATCTTTTCTGTTTGGCTCTGGCCGCCCAAGACTCTGCCTGGATACTCCTACCCTTGTGATTTCTGTTATCTCTGCGGTTATTTCTCCTCTGCAATTTCCATTCCCTCCTGGAACTCCTATTAGATGTACTTTGGCTCTTTTGGATCTATTTTCCATGTTATGGTTAGTTTTTCCTACTTTCTATGTTTTAATATTCAAGAACTGACTGCTCTTTTTCAGGGCGGCCTGTATATGTTCAATAGGCACGATACACTCCCCAATCTGAGCATACTAATATTTATTTTAAAGTTTTCTTCTGTTTATTACATTAACTCCATTGCTTCAGGTCTAGGTCTTGTATTTGTTCAGTCTGGGGCATCTCTTAGATGCTACTGATTTTCCACAAATGTTTAGTAATTTTTGTTATCTGTTCCCACTGTAAATGTATCAGTATCTCAGCACACATGGAAATCACTGTACTCCTGTAATAAAATCACATTTGTAACTAACCTATAACTCAATTTTACATTTATACTTAGTTGTTGTGTAAGTTCTTTGGCTTGCAATCCCATGATTCTTCAATCCATTTTTAGTCATAACCTTTCGGTGTTTCGTTTCCCCTAACAACCACTAACTTGAGTAACACAGTTCTTACCTAAGTATTATACAACAAGCTTCAGGGACAGATCATCACCAGTTCCATCTAACAGACTCGTCTAACAGACAGTTGAATAAGTAATGACACTCTGGAAGAAGACTGTCATAGATGTGCAATCCAAGGAGTAAATAATAATACGGTAACGAATCATCTAAGTCTTCGAGTCATAATAGTTATGCTTTTTACCAATTTTTAATGTTATAGAAGTTAAAATAACAAATTCTATTAGAAAAAAAAAGAGGAAGGCTCCATTTTGGTTAAAACGTAATTTTCTACCTACCTTATGATTCAGCCATTCCACAGCTGACAGAAATGCATACAGATGTTCACCAAGACATTTACAAGAATGTTCACAGCATTCTTCAAAATACATAATATACAAATATTGGAAACACAAATATCCATCAACAGAAGAGTAATCATACAAAGGAATACTACACAGCAATAAAAAAGAATGAACTACTGATACATGAAACACCATAGGTGAATCTCAGAAGCAATGTTCTGAGCATACTGTATGATTCCATTAATACCAAGGCCAAAATACACAAAACTAATAGATGATGACAGAAATCAGAATGCTGATGAGGGGGGCGGGGCAGGGGTATCACTGACTTGGAAGAAGCAGAGGGAAAATCCTGGGAGGATGAAAATGTTCTACAGGTATAATTTGATCTAGCTGGTGGTTACACAAGTTAATAAATAAGTATTCATTGAGCTGTACAATTAAGATTTATGCACTTGATGACTTCATACATATTTGATACCTCAATAAAAAAGTTAAGAAAGAAAAAAAATCTAATTTCCAAATTGGAACCAAAACTGTGCTTATTTATGTCAAAATTCTCTGAGCCATAAATACTGGAAATCCAACATCCTTTTTACATTCTTTTAGTCGCATGACAATTTTAAATAAATGGTATCAGAATAATAAAACAAAATGAACGTTAACATTCTCAGTCATAAAATACTTGGTTTCCCCCTTCTAAGTTCGAAAGTACTATTTTAATATAACATTAATTCCACCAGAAATGAAGGCCCAGTTTCTGAGAACCTTCAGTGATGGGTAAATGTCCAGACACCCCATATAAATCTCAAGAGCAGGCTGAAGGATAAAAACTTAAGATTTATAACCAAACAACAAATAACATCACCATAAATAAAAGCATCACTATTGCATTTACAAATTATGTCTCAGCCAGTTGCTCAGGAATAGTGCAATTTTCAAGACGAAGTCTGAAAATGCAAGAGGCTCCTCGTCCCGCGGTCTCCGGGCCCCACCAATTCCTACCCAAAGGTGCATTTTTAAAGGGCCTGGCATCTGGCAGAAATAGAGGGGCTGCCCTCGGAGGATACTACTCTAACGCAAATAAAGAGCTAACAGCTGACTACGAAGTTTATCCCCTGAGAGCAGCAGAAATAGTGGCGAGTTGGTTAAAACAAAAAAGTGATAAAAATAAAACACACGCAAACCAACGGTCTCTGGCAACACCGTTCTCAAAAGAAAACTCAAAACGCTCCGAAAAACCGCAGCTTTGCCTGACACCGGGGCAGACTCCGGAGGGCTTGTCCGTGAGGCGACGCCACGGGGACAGGACCCCCGGGAGACTCGTCCGAGAGGCGACCCGGACCGGACAGGGACCCACAGCCCCCGCCCGTGCCCGGGCCCGAGCGCTGGGAGCCGCGGGCGGGCGAGACCGGATGGGCCGCGTACTCACCGCGCTCTCCGTCCGCGCAGCGCAGCCGCCGCCCAGCCACCTCCTCCCCGGCCGCGGGCACACCCCGGCGGAGTCCCCTGCCCTGACGCCGCCACCGCCTCACCAGCCCCCTCCCGGCGCGCCGCCGCGCCGCCGCGCCGACAACGGCCACTTCCGGCGCGCATGAGGAAATGAGGCAGCCGCCGCGCGCGCCCGCGACGCCCCGCCCGTGCCCGCCCCAGCCACGCCCGCGCCCAGCGCCTGCCGTACACAGCTCCATGATTGGCATACAGTACTGATGAATCTGTTCAAAATATGCATGTGTGTGTGTAGCTCAAAAAACGATTTGTGGAGGCTAGGAGAGTGCCCCCGGCAGGAAACTGCTCCTGCCGGAGCAAGCGTCTGCAGGGTACGTGAATACCAGCTCAGGCCGGACCCCCGGCTTTGCAGGAGAGAGGGACTCGGCCGGGGATGGCAGCACTGTCCTGCGCGGGAGTCCTGTCCTGGGAGCCCGAAGGGGCGATGAGTGCCTGCGTAGGCACTGAGCTAAGGACTGATAGGTCACCGGAGCTGTGAGAGCATCCTCCGGAGTGCTGGGCTGCGCATGAGGCCCTAGCAAGGGAGCCCTGGGCTGCCAGTGACCTTAGGCTAGTCACTCCATTTCTTTGGACCTGAGTTCCCTTATATATGGAACGAGGGAGTTGAGGTAGGCATTCTGGAAAACGGCTTCGCGGTCTGACGTTGCATGATTTTAGTGAGTGGAAAAAAGAAAAGCCCTCTCTGACATCCCCTCCACTTGACTGCTTATTCCAGGGACATCACCAAGGCACTTTGTCCTGCCCTGGGGAGTAACGGCTTGCAGTCAAGAGGATGCCGGGCTGCACCAGCCCCTGCCTGTGTCTGGGCGGGACGTGGCGGTACTAAGAGTGGCTCTGAGGTCAACCTTCCACCGGCTCTGCCTCCCATCGGGGTCTGCTTTCCTCACGGAGCTACCTTGGCAGGCAATCTGGGCTTTGCCTCTCTAAGTTTCAGTTTCCTCAGCTGTATTGGGCCAATAACAATAGCGTGTGCTTCCTAAGATTGTTGTGAGGATTATACACAATTTTGTATTTGAAGTGTTTGGCGTTGTGTCTGGCAGATGACAGGCAGTCGGAGCTCATTGTCATCATTAAGTGCATTAGTTAGAGCAGAAGGCTGGGATGACTATGGGATGCGTCCTGTAGAAGAGGCATTCCAGGAGGGGAGGATTTGTTCCTAATCACAGCTGTCTTCATTGGACGATGGTTGTTGGGATGTCTTTAACCCAGATGTTCTCCTTGGATATGTCCTGTGGGAAATCCTGTGAGTGAGAGGGTCTGGACAGTCTACTTCTAAGCCAGGCTTGCTGAATGTCCAGTCTTTTCCCAACTTCAAAGTTTCCCTTCTCTCTCATGTCATTTCTGAGCACTTGTAAACATTTATAGTTCTAACACTACTTCCCCCCAACCTGGCCCAAGAGTAAAGAATTCATCTAGTCATAGATTCCATGGGTCTGTGAGCTCCTGAGGATAAGGATCATGTCTTTTCATCTGCCAGTACTTTGCACATAGTAAGTGTTCAATAACTATGAATTGAATTGATTAAAATAAGAACATGCAAGGGTCCTTCCCTTGTCCAGAATCTCTGCCACTTGACCAGCTTCTTGAGCAGACGGTGTGCCTGACTAAATTTACTGCCTGTCATAAGTAAGCTCTCTGTCTGGTTGGCTGGTTATGCGTTAGTATGGAGATCAGCTTTGTGTGAGTCTACTTAGTGTAAATTAGTTCTGTGCAGTCTAAACCTGCCATGAGTGTTTATCCTGTAAGTTGAGGACCCAACTTGGGTGTGTGAATGCAAAGGTGAGGTATTCTCTCTTGGGAGAATTAGAGAGTGGGGAAACTCTGGCAAATGGTACAGAGCACAGCATTGATGGATTTAAGAGGATAAAACAAAGTTCTTTAAATACTGAAGGCATTACTACAAGTAAATATAAATGGCAGATCACTGAACTATCAGGGGATTATGTTACCAGGTTGGCAGCTTTGAAGCTCTCAATCCAAGTCTAAGTCCACCATATGTCCTTAGTTAAGATGCTGTAATCAGCCCATACTTGACATCCTGCTGATGGCCCTTAGGAAGTCCACAAATTCAGGGGCGTCTGGACCTTGTCCTCTAGCCTCACATCTAGTAATGGCAAATGCTTAGGCTGCTCTTTCCTTCTGCTGTCCCTGGACACTTTAAATTGGACAGGACTGTCTGCTCCATGAGGGCAGGGATGCGGCCTCTCCTATTCTCTCTGGCACCCTAAGCCAGGCATGGGGCCTGACCCATTATAGGTGCTCACTGCATACCCATGGATATGTGCTGGAGCGAATGCTGGTAAATCCTACAGCTCTAACTTTTCTCTAATGGGGGCCAAAGTGATAGCAAACATAAGTCTGTTCCTCCACTAACCACATGCAAAACAGCTTCCCTTCCTACCAGGCTGCAGCACACAGTAGAACCACTCCTGCCATGTCAAACATTCTCTTCTTTGTCCTCCTCTGCTAGCCCTATAAGTGCCGGGTTTTCTTTTTCATTTATAGCCTTTGTTTTTCACCCTGTATCCTCCACTTCCCTTCTGATCATGCCGTGTAGCCACATCTGGCACAAACAGGGCGTGCACTCAGCAGCGGGTGCTTCTCCCAGCTCCCTCTGTTTTTACCCTTTTAATCCTCTCGACCTCCCTGTGGAGTAGGTTATGGTCCTCAGTTTACAATGGAGAAAACAGAAGCTCAGAGAGGAAACTGCAGAGGCTCTCCCAGGACAGGGCCTGATGTGAAATCGAAGCAGTGGGGTTAGGGTTGGTTGTCCCTTCTTGTAAACTGTTATTTGAATCCTGTTAAAATTGTTTTTAAAATAATTGAGGTTCTGCCATCGATGGATTTAAAGTATTAGTTTTTTATTATTTTTTAATTGCTAACAAATACTAAGTGCATGTAATTTGAATTTGGAGAGAAGATAAGGCATAATTCAAATTCTATGGCAGATAAGGGTGATTAACCAGGGTTTATAAAATAAGTAATTCCCTTGGAGAAAATACTAAAGTAACTTTAACTGTGGTATGATTAATATCAGAAGAAGGTAGTTTTTTTTTAACTAAGTTTTTTCCCAACAATCTTCAATCTGAGGCTTTTCTTTTTCTTTTTTAAACTATAAAGCTTTTCCAGTCCCCTAGCCTGCCTTTGAGTCTCTGCCAAGTGCACGCGATGGGGGCTGACTCTCTTGCCATAGCAAGCTCTGAATAAATAGCCTTTGCCTGTGTTCGTGTGGGTGATCTTCATGTGTCTCCACAGTTTTCCTGGTGGCCCCACCAAGATGTGGTCTTCACTGCTTGTTGCCTCAGACCACAGCCTTCAATGAGGTACAGTACACACAGAGGCCCTTATGCCTTGCTGTTCTTGGCTTATCAAGTCTGCAAGGATGTGGTAGGCTGGCATTGGGTCTGACCTGCTCTCTTTGTGTTGAGTTCCTTGCTATCTATTCTCAGTTTGGAAGTCTGGTTTTGTACTGATTCCCATTTGTTTGGCATCTTTGATGGAATCAGGCCATTCCTTTCATCTCTTTTTGCTGTCTTTTGTGTTACTTTTTTGTGTGCTGTCTAAAAGTGTTGTTTGTCATGACAAGGAGAATCATAGGGTCGAACACAGGCACAGGTCCTAGAACCCTGTTGCTCGAGCCAGCCTCACAGTGTTGTGAGTTTGGGGTTTCCACCAGACCAGCATCCATTCTCACATGGTATTCTCCCCTGTGTCCTCCTTGTGGTCAAATTTCCCTCTTCTTATAAGGACATCAATCATTGAATTAGGCCCCACTCTAATCTAGTATGACCTCATCTGAACTTAATTGCATCTACAAAGACCCTATTTTCAAATAAGGTTAAATTCACAGGTTCTAGGGGTAAGGACTTGAACATATCTTTTGGTGGACATAATTCTACCCCCTATAGATGGCAACCTCATCAATTTCTGGTAGATTCAGGCGCTGCTCTTTCTGCACTACACCCTGCCACTTTTGCTCAACTTTTTCCTGGGAGTAAACACACAACACAGGTGGTAAGCATTTCAGATAACCCATAGATTTTCTCTATTTCCTAGACCTTAAATGTAAGCCTCGAGGCGTTGGTTGCAAAACATTCCTTCCTGCTCTGTGATACCACTTCTGCAAATTTAACAGGAAGAGACTTACTCTCCAAAATTAAATGCACTCCCGAGTATTTGGGACTATTAGTGAGATTCCAGAGGACTCCTCTGTTCATAAGCAAGTTGATCTGCTCAGGATCTACCTTTGCCTCCTGCATTATACTTGATGCATACCCCAGATAAGTATCTTGACACTGTACCTGATACTCCATGGGCTAAAAATTCCACTGATATGGGAAAAATAATTGGAGCAGAACTTATTAAAGTTCAGATAGATCCTACCAAACCATTACCCAAACTTCCCCAATATCCCTTGAAGCCAGAGGCAAGGAAGGGATTAAACCTACAGTTGAAAGCCTTATATCCAAAGGTCTTCTCATACTCTGCCCTTGTAATACACCCATTTTGGTGGTAAAGAAACCAAGTGGACAGGGATATCCATTTGTTTAAGACCTCAAGGCCATCAACAACATTGTTATTCCTCACTTCCTAACCCAAATACCATCCTGCAAGCCACTTATAGTGAATCTTTGCTCAGCTTTTTTCAATGTGCTTCTAGAACAGTCAATAATTTTTTTGTGTCAATGGCAAGATATCCACAACATAAAATTTACCATTTTAACCATTTTTAGGTGTACAGTTCAGTGGCATTAAGTACATCCACATTGTTGTACAACCATCACCACTATCCATCTTCAGAACTTTTTCATCATCCCAAACTGAAACTCTATACCCGTTAAACACTAACTTCCCACTTCCCCTTCCCCTAGCCCCTGGCAACCACCATTCTACTTTCTGTCTCTATGAATTTGACTACTCTGAGTACCTCATGTAAATGGAATCATACAGTATTTGTCTTTTTGTGTTTGGCTCATTTCACTTAGCATAATGTCCTCAAGGTTCATCCATGTTGTAGCATGTGTCAGAATTTCATTCCTTTTTAAGGCTGAATAATGACAGTCAATACCTTTTTTGCCTTCACTGGGGAGAACAACAGTCCTCCTGGACAGTCATGGCCTAGGGGTTCACTGAAGCTCCCTGCTGTTTTTACCAGGTCTTTAATCAAGATTTATCTGATTTAAATTTCTCTTGTGATTCAGTTCTGATAACAATATGTAGATGATCTCCTACTCTGCTCAGAGAAAAGGGATTCCATTTACTTATTCTCAGCCTTAGAAAAAAAGATTCATAAAGTTTCAAAAGATAAATTACAGTTTTGCCAAAATGCTGTCCATTATTTAAGGCATGGCCCATCTCCAGGGGGAAAAAACATTCTCTTCTGATAGGCTAAAACCTATCCAAATCTATCCTAGACCCTTCACAAAGTGACATTTGAGAGGATTTCAAGGTTTCACTAGATATTGCAGACAATGGGTGCCAAATTTTTCTACAATTGTGCACCTCTTTATGAATTGCCTAAGTTCTCAGTAACAGATGAACAGGCCTTCTGGAATCTGAAGGCAGCTTCCTTCCCTAGATGTCCATAACAACAGAAAATCCTTTTGTCTACTTGTGCATGAGCAATCTGGACAAGCCCTTGGAGTTTCCTGGGAACCATCCCAAACCCATCACTTACTACAGCCTTCCCCTGACCTGGTGCAAAGGCTTATCTCCCTAGTCTTAGGGCAGGTGCTCTGCTGCAAAACTTGTTGACGCTTCTGCTGATCTAGTTCTAGGCTCCCTCCCTGACCTCATAGTTCTTCCTGCAGTACAGACATTACTAGTGACTGAGAACACAACACTTTTCAGCCAGCCAATTAACCTCTCATGAAATTCTATTACTCTCTCCCCCTCACATTACTATTCATTGCAGCAACACCCTGAATCCTGCCACTCTCCTTCCTCTGTCAGAAGACGGGGAGCCTTCTGATTATGTTACTTCAAATAACTAGGGAACTCTCTGCACCTCACTCAGATTTATTAGAGTCTCCTACTGAGAACCCTAACCTAATACTGTTTGTTGATGGATCATTCCTGAAGCTGAAGTTATCAAGCAGCATATACTACTGCTAATTTAAAGTCTCCTTTAGAATATAGTCCTCTACCTGAGATAAAATCAGCCCAGATGGCAGAACTTATTGCATTCACTAGAGCTTGTGAACCAGCCAAAGACTAGAGAATAAATAAATATACAGATAGCAAATATTCTTTTGGAGTAGTACATGACTTTGTGATGCTAGAACCCCCACTAAAATGGACAGCAAGTTAAGCAACTTTTAGATGCACTCTACCTCCCGGAGAGGTGGCTATTATAAAGGCTGAGAACCACGCAAAAAGAGATAATGTTGAAGCTAAAAGAAATGCCCTAGTAGATCATCATGCCAAACAAGCAGCCTTAACCAAGATTATGGCCCTATCTAAACCCTCAAAAGATAAGTCTCTGCAGCAACTGAAAGAGGCCGTTATATAATATCAACATTTAGTCCCTGATTCTGAAAAGGAAGAGTGGGAAGAATCTGACTGTGCTCTTCATTTAGATAATCTCTGGTGTCCCCAAGACAGTCACTTGGTAGCACCAGATGATTTCAAATGGGTATTAGCTACATTTTTCCATGAAACTACTCATAGAGTACAAATTGATTTCTATCTTAAATCAACTCTGGAAGAGAAGATTTAAAGACACAGCTGAGGTTATTTTAGGGTCATGTGTCACCTGTCAACAACGTAATCCTGGAAAAACTATAAAGATGGGACATGGCCAAGAAACAAAGCCTCAAGGACCCTTTGAACACTTTCAGTTTTTATCAGATTTTATCCAGTTTCCACCCTCTGTGGGATTTGACTATGTTTTAGATTTAGATGTGTTACAGCAATGAAACTTTAGGGCATCAATCCTTGGGTTCACGTTTTACAACTAAAGAAGCAATCTGGAATTCCACACAACAGGAGGGCTACTCCAATAGGGGATCTCAAACTGAGGATTCTCAGAGATCCTCTAAAAGCAGCTGATCTTCAGAAGCAGACAGCTGACTCAAGACCTTTAGAACAAGCAGATGACCTAGGATAGCGGACAATTACTGCCCAAGACGTTGGACCAGGACCCCTGTCTAATTCCTGTTTTGTTTTTTTATCTGCTTGCTTATAACCATTCTTCTCATTTTCTACAGACCGCTGGTTGTCATGACCCTTTTCCTCTCTTGTCTTTACTGTTTATTACAGTTGTTAGGTCAGAACATTGCTAATTCTAATGCCATTGTTAGATTATCCCAAACAGTAGCCACTGCCCTAGATCTTACTGCCTGCTGAATCTGCCATCCGCCACCAGACCCCCATGATGAAAACATCTGGGAAATTCAGTCTCATCAAAGAGGGCAATAGGGAATTATAGCTCATGGCAGCACCATTTGCAGCAACATGTACCAATGACTTTAAACAAGTGATTGTGCTAGTATCCTTCTCTCTCAGAAAAACAACCAATTATTACAATCTATTGATCACACCCTAGGTAATTCTAAATTTGAATTCAACAACCTTCATAGGATGATGAGTCAAATACTTGCCACCTATAAGAGATCATTACAGATCTAAATATGTAATCCAGCTAATGCAGTTCTGGCCTTCTGTCATGAACAACTTCTTTCATCCTAGATCTCCATGTATCCCTACCAGATACGACATCTTCTGTGGTCAGGATGCCTGGTCCTGTTTCCTTCAGATTAACATCTCATGTATGTTAGGAATAATATTCCAAGACTTGCCTATGCACAGAGACACAGAAACCCTATAAATCAACAAGGCTGAAAATTCCAACTCAGACTTGAGCTCCAAAACGAAGTCACCCTTGATTATTCAGCAGTCTACCCGAGGGAATTACTGACTCATTGTTTATGAGAACAATCAGAGCAGTGTTCCCATTGGTGGGAATCATACATTCAGGATAGTAAGAAATTTATCACTAACTCTGGCAGAAGTCATTAGCGATACTATCTCTTCTCTAGGTGGAACACAGATCAGTCTCAACTCGTTGGCATGAGTAGTGATGGACAGTTGCATTGCTCTAAATATCATGTTGGTTAGTTATGGTCTATGACATTCCTAATACTGTTGTTGGATCAGTGAAACAGGACAGGTGAGACAGGCTATACAAGGCAAAGCTACTTGGCCCTCTTAGGTTGATCCTCATGGCCTATATGGGATTTATCCTTGGCCTGGGTTGAGGTTCTTGGTTCAAAGCATCTTACAAGGATTATTAATTGTTCTTGTTTTTGTCATAGTGGTCATGATGCTGGTCCATTGCATTCTATCCAGGGTTTGAAATGCTTCTGTACAGCCAGTTCCTCATCAGATGATCACCATGATGATACAACAGAAAGGTCAAGAAGACAGTTGGCCACGGAGATGACTGAACCAGCAATCTCTAAGTAGTGAAGATCTGGATTTCTAGACTTCCCTGAATTCGTCAACCTCTCATAAGCAAAAAAATGAAAAAAAGGGAGGAGTGAGTATGCAAACAGACAGTGACCAGACCACACAAACCAAAGAACTCTGACCCACAACCTCTGCAGTAAATAGCCCAGAATGGTCAGGACTTGGTCAATGAATGCCGGCTTCCCTGTTTTTTGCCGCCATTTCCAACTCAGGACCAATCCGAGAAAGCCAAATATGTTCCCCAAGTGAATCACATAAGACACCTGGCTTCTAGTTAACATGCTTCTAGCTTCCCCATGCCAACAACCTTGAATCACAGGACACCTGAAGCCTCCCCTCCACCCCCTTTTTTTACTATAAAGCTTTCCCACTCCGCTGCCTGCCTTTGAGTTTCTGCCAAAAACAAGTGATGATGGCTGACTCCCTTGCTATAGCAAGTTCAGAATAAGTAACTTCTGCTTGTTCTCATTTGGGTGGTCTTTATTTATGTCTACAAAGCTAATGATTCTAGATAATTGGACCTCTCTTAAAATAAAAAATATAATTTTCTACCACAACACTTCTTTCACTTCTTTCATTGACTCTCTTGTGAGAGACCAGAATCCTTTCATTCTCTGTGTCACTCCTATTCTTAAAAAGTCACTTCCTATAATCTTACTTTTCTTTCCAGACACTCATAATGTCCCCCAAACCCTTGGTGTGCTCCTGGCCTCTCAGGCCCCGCGGCCATAGAGCCAAGAGGAAAATTTTCAAGCTCTTTAAAACTCTCAGGAGAAAGGCACAAAATATAGTCCTGAGTGAAAGGAGCCTCCGAGGACAGAGGCTGTGACACAGGTACCACACGGGCTTCCCACAGACCTCCGGTCAAAGTCCTTCCTCAAGTAGCAAGAGGCAGCCTCATCTTCTGCCTTCTCCTGGGCTGGACCCTTCTCGACTCACAGGAATGACTTTCCTCCGTGGGGAAAACGACAAGTGCAGAAAAAGACTGGAGTGCCAGTTAGAAACAAGAGCAGCCAACAAGGATAGGGTTTACTCTGGTACTGTCTACAAAATTGACAAAGATAAATAAAAACATGGACACTTAAAATGAACTGCACATTTTTATTCAAGAAATTGACAGTTTGCACAGTAAATATTATCTGTGTATGAAATATCAAAATGGTTTCCTTCCCAAAAAATGAAAAAAGGCTTTTTTTTTTTAGTTTTAGAATGCACTTTCCTTACCTTGCCTAATTTACCTCACACTAATTTTGAACTTGAATTGCTCAGTGTTGTCTGAAAGGACGCAGGATCATGGTCTCTCCTGGTGTGGCACAGACCTCCTGAAGTCATAGTGGTTGAGGTGGTCTTGGGTCGCAACTCCCTCCATGCTGCCTGGCCCAGTTCTCTCTGACACTGACGTCCCTGTAGCTGCCGAGAAGGCCTCCTCGTCACAGCTCCCTGGCCTGGGCTCCCACTGAGAGATCTCAATTGGCCACGTCCTGTGATTTAGCACATCCCAGAAACATCTGCAAAAACATCTTGTCGCTTGACATAGCAATCAAAACCTGAGTTGCAAAGATTAACTGTGATTTCTTTCAGACGTTCACAACATGTGCCTCTTTAACTCTGAGGGTGAAGCTTATTCTCCTAGCTGTCACACAGCCACCCATCCGGCCCAGGCTGCAGGACACGGCAGTGTGCCCCAAACTGAAACGCTCTCTACATACAGGTTCTAGTTTCTCACGATCTCAGCTAAGAATCCTTCATGTGAGTTCCAGCTCCCTAAAGAGGTGGGCGACTTAACAAAGTTCTCACAAGGCCTCCAAGGCTGCCGCCGTGGAGAAGGGAGAGGGCCAGGGCAGGGAGCCTCGGTGGAGAGGGGCGTTTTCTGTCTGTGTGGGCGCAGGAGCAGAGGACAAGCTCTGCACACATTTTCATGCTGAAGATCAGAGGGGTGCGCACCCCCCGCTGCACATGTCCCTCACACCCACCCTTACTACCTCTTTTCCAGGGCCACAGAGGGAAGGATTTCTTAGGCACTTCCTAGAACCACCCTAAATACCACCAGCTAAATATCCTATGTGAATATGGTCGAAGGAGGAGAGGAAACCATTCACTGCTCTGCCGGGGGGAAATTATACTTTCCCTTCTAATTTTCTTTTGTATATAAAGTATTTGTCCAAGCCCTGTTCTCAGACATTACACTCAACTACATTTCCACCCAAATAAGCTGGCCTTATTGATGGGAAGGAATCCTTTGTGGAGGCTAGTGGAGAATGTGCTTTTTAAGAAGAATAAACCAAACACACCCACACAAACACTCCTAATGGAAGTTCTATGCTCTGGAAAAAGGGGCTTTTAGTATTTTACTATTAGCTTTTCTCAGCACGGGTTTCTAAACGTTCAGAGGGAGAGGCGGTAGCAAATAACTGACCCTAGAAATCACATTTATTTCCAGTCCCTGTGGTCCAGGTTGAAGGAGGAAGCCGAGAGCCGAAGCAGGCGCTGAGGGCCAGAAGCTGTGGCACCTCGGGCCTGGGACAGCCCCTGTGTGTGCAGATGCATAGGTATGCACCCAGGAAATGACACGGGCCCTCTGCATCCAATGCACAAGGCAACTGTAAATCAGAATTTATGTTGGTGACAACTTGTGTTTGCCAACTCACTCACCTGCTCCTTGCCAGGCATTTGAGGAGGAGCTCACAGAATTCCTACACAACCCAACAGGAAGACATAAACAGAAGTGTTTAGTATTTTAAGCTTCAGAGTGGTTCAGGGCAAAATTTTTCCTCCAACTTCTAATGGACCCTCAGTCATGACTATGTATTTTACATTCTCTCTCCCACAACAGTCCAACTCCAGCTTCAAGGAATGAGCAGCAAGCAAATTGCTAGAGAACTGCAAATACCTGAACTCGACCTTGGCTGCTGCTCTGGTCTAGGGAAGGAATTCCCCAGTGGCAGAACTAACTGAGTTTTTAACAGTTACTATGAATGTGCCTATTCACATACATATTGTGCAAGACAAATCAACAACATCACCAAAAGCCTCCCAGTCTTTTGGTCCCTATTACTTCCTCAGTGGTTACCACAACAGATTCCCTTGTGATATTTGAATCCTTGTATTGAAACTTCAAAATCAGAAGCCTGATGTTTCCAACTAGGAAGTTAAAAAGAGAAAAGAAGTTTACACATTTTATGATACGTGATTTTATTTACATAAATGAAATTATTTTATTAGTCACCTTGATTACAAAAACAAATTAACATGGTACGGTTTAATAAGCTTTCATAAATAGATTTTACAAATTTTAATAACTGACACATTGCTACTCAGTAATACTTAACACTTAGTAACTTCTGCATATATGCATATGAAAATTCTGTCTGCTAGGACTAATAACTATGAGTACTTTTATAACTCAGGAATACAGAGATTATTAGTCAAGGGTTAATTCCCCGTCACTGGGTCAGCCAGTTGGACCTGGAGTTCTCACCCTGCCGAGAACAAACCTGCTGTAGCAACTCACTTATTGGGTAGGCATTTTTAATAATTTGACAGAGTTTGTCCTTATTTCTGCATTTAATAAGACTATGATTAAGCACATCTGAAAACCAAAAGTTTACCACAACTAGATATTTTTAAAAGAACTTATCACAGTGTATCTGAAAAATGGCCCCAACCTAAAGCCACGTTACATCTCCAGTAAGTGTTTTTCCAGCTCTCTCTCCCGGTGTGTGTACACATTCACACACACACACACACACACACACACACACACACACACACCATGAGGCTCCGACACATCCTCAACCAAGCCTTCTTGGCTACAAAAATGCCATGATCTTACTGCTTTTGTGAAATGCCTGTAAAATACAGTATTTTAATGAGACTACTGTAAGTCCTTTCACAGTGCTTTAAGTCTGAAGACTAGGCAGTGTTTTGGTAACTGACCCTCTCCTGCAAAGTTACAGTGCTGAGACAGACAGAAGCGCTGCTGGGACTTCCCGAAAGCCACCCTCACCAGATGGGAGGAGTGCTGAGTGTCTGTGACCACAAACGAGCTCTGAAGAATGACAAGAAGGTTATGAGTCATGGTCAGACTCTAAGAAACAAAAACGTCTTGCTATAGCAGCATTAAGTTACAGACACAGGAAGAGCGGATACATGGACCTTTTCACACAAGCTCTATAAGAGCCAAAACATTGTCTTTTCCACATCAGAATTGTAAATCAGAGGTGTAGCAATCTTTGGTCATTGTCAATGCTACTTCTAACATAACTAGCTGAACTGCCCCTTTAAACTGAGCACTAGCTCCACCCTCTCCCAGTGTGTGAGATGAGCCACCACCTTTTGGCGCTGGACGTGTGTGGTGTACCAAAGGCAGGCGGGGGTGGGGGTCACAGCAGCTGAGTCTCTGCTGTCAACAATCCTCGGACTGGAGGCCACTCCACTCAAACGCCCCTTTTCTTTGCGCTGTTCTCACCTGTTCACTCAGTGAAGGGGACAAATGTGACTTGGGGCCCTCTCCCCTCACACCGCCGATCTACTAGCAAATATGGCATCCGATCTCTCCATTGTGCTAAATCGAAGAATTATCTTAATCATGATAGAAATCAAATGTCTTCCTAAGAAAAGGTTATGTGATTTTAAAAAACCGTTCCTAGGATCTCAAATGCTGAGCCAAGGCCTGTCGTGCAGTCCCCTCTTCCCCTCCAGCCCCGGCAGGGCTCTGACACCACTATGAGGCCTTGCTGGGCTGTCATTCTGTCGCTTTGGCCAGTTTTTTTCCTGCTGCCTTGTGTGTGTGTGCTTCATGTTTAAATCTTGTTGCCTTGATTGCTGGCAACCAGAAAAATTAAACAGTTCAGGTAGTGAGTCAGGGACCCACATGTGTGAGCACACAGTGTATGGTGGTCACTGATGAACACAGACCAACACTGGGCACTGCCGAGGGCTGAAGAGAAAGGAGTCCCTGATCGCTGGACTCAGAACTCTCGTCCAGGGCGCTACGTCTGCTAGGGGCCGGCAGACTTTCTGTTCTTGGCATGTTTTCCCCTTGTGAGTCCATTACCTTTCACAAAGAAATGTTAACTATCAAACGCGTCCATTAACTGTGCCGCTGAGGGTGAAATCATCCAGTTAGCATATACACTATCATTTGCATATCTCGGACACCCAGTGTTAGTGCCATCGGCTCTCGTGGGTGGTACAGGACTCTCTTCAGGCCAGTTCGGGTCTGACATGCCTAAAAATGAAAACAGATCATTTGTTCTGCACTGAAGAACCAAAACTTCATGTGCAGACAGTAAGGCCTTGGCAAAACTCCCTTTGAGGTTCAAACCAAACTTCTGGTTTCTGCGCCAATTACATGAATGGTTTCTTGCTCCAGGTTTCCAAAACACTGTTATATTTAGGGGAAATATCACATGCTCTCTTGGTAACTGTAATGTAACAGAAACTACCAATTTTGATTTTTATGAGCTTCAAACTCTCAAATATGATAAATATATTTGTTGACCTGTTTAACTCTTTTTCGAAGGCAGCATAAAGCATCAGCACATTGCTGTACTAAATGGCTTACTGCAGCAGGAAGCTTCTATAAAAAGTTCTCTAACTTAAAGAAGCCTACTTGTCTTCCGTCCAAGCCTACCACGGAGGAGAGGATCTTCCAAAAGAAGGGTGCACGCAGGCAAGCCCCACAGCGTCGACATGACACATGGCGTGTAGCCCTAGACCCAAAGCCAGCAAGGAATCCGTGACTCAGGAGGCATGCAAAAGGAACCAGCTCGGCTGAGAAAGGCTTGAAACTTCAAGATTTCAAAACAATCAGTGATAAAGTTAGGAAACAGAAAAAAATTTCAAGTATTTAATCGAAGACAAAAGAAGGAGTTTTGGCAAGAACCGTATTTACTGTCCATTGCAAGACCACAGCACCACAGACTATGTTCTTTCAAAAAGCATTTGCTCTAGCTTTTAGCACTGACTTCATAAGTGACAACCATCATGACAGTGTGTAATGCAAAGGATGTGAAAACAGCAGTCTGCGTGTCCTCCCTGACGGAGGACATGTGGCTGAGGCCAAGGCTGGACCAGCCACTGTTCCCCAGCACCGGTGGCCTCCAAGAGCCGCCTGCCCGCCCAGATGGGATCTAGGGGGACCACGGGCTGTGCTCTCAGTGCAGGCAGGGTGTGCTGACTACTCCTTTCTAAATTAAATGCCTCCCCAGATTGGGTAAATTTATCCCAGTAGTTAAATTAGAGGTACTATGACTTGCTACCCACCCCAGAAATGACTTATTCATCATTTTCTCAATATCCCCTGAGAGGTCTGCCCTGCTCTCTTTCTTCTCCATCATCTTAAATTGCTGGGCAGTGTGGTTATTACACTTATTTTCACATCCTTTTAAAAAAAACATTGTTGCAAAAATGCCTGAATGTAAACAGATGCAAAGTCAGACATTTACAAAGAAAAAGGTTCAGAGCAGACTTTGGTTTCATTCAGACCAGAAACACTCTTAAAAAGCATTACAGAGAGTAAGGATAGTGCAGAGAGGAACAATGTGGCTAGAATCTAGTAAATGCATGTGAAATTCTACCATAGAGTTTGTTTTCAATCCACGTGGAGGGGAGGGTGCGAGGGAGGGGAGCATTATTACAGTCCACCAGGGGCGTCTCCTCCTCCGAGAGGCCGTCGTCGTAGAGCAAGGAGTCAGATGGGGTGGATGCGGCCAGATCCAAGTAGTCCTGGAAGAGAGAGATGGCCGGTCACCACCCTGGCATAGGCCACTACTAGACATGCCTCCGGCCTCTCCTGACCCGAGGGCAGAAGACCTGGCTGAGGCCCATCCCACATCGGCCTACTGGCCTCTCAGGAAGACCTGAGCCCCTCGCCAGAGAGAAGCACTGAGCTCCCCTAGTCCCTGCCTCGCCTGGCCCTGCTCCACAGTCCTCATGGCTCCCCCTAGAAAGTCACCTCGTCGGGGGCAGAAATGTGCTCCTTCACCATCCTAGTCCTACCTCTGCAGCACTGAGTGAGGGCACCATGCTCAGCAGTGGGGAACGAGCCTGTTGACAAAACTCAAGGCTCTGGGAGAGCCAGCTGCAGCCCCATTACTCATGCAGGGGTGCTGAGAAGCATCCCCGATCTGCTGGACACTTTTCAGTTTTCTCCAAGGACCCCTGCCGTTTAGAACATCATGTCAGGACCCAGAAATATGAAGCCATTGATGTGGGTTCTGCACAGGATGCTGCTATAGGCTTCAGCTCCCAAGCGTGACGATTCTCAAGTGTGTACTACTTCCAGTGCCCTGGTTAAATGTGTAAGAGAACAGTGCCAACGTTTTTCTGGCTGTTTCTCAATACTATCCTAGGAAGGCCAGCTCTCTTGGCATCAGCTATTACTTTTTTTAGGACAACCCTGCATTCACAGGATTCAGAGGCTTTGCCCAAGCGATACACTGATGTTAGGTTTTATTACAAGCGGCCTAGACCATGTATCTTGCTTTTTGTGTTTGAAGAAATAACAACTTTTAGTAAATGTGTCAATGTAAGGACGAAACCCTGAGGGCAAGGTCTGTGCCTGTCTTGTTTACTTGTGTCCCCAACATCTAAGACAGAATACGGCATGCAGCAATTGCTCAATAAACATGAGTTAAAACTTTGTCAACTTTCTCATGTAGCTACAGGTTGTAAACTGTAGGCACGTGGCTGAATCTAGCCTCCCGGATGTGTTTTGTTTGGCTCACACCGAGCTTTTGGGAACTTAAATGAGTTGCTAAGATTAAAAACTGGAAACTTAACATAAATATCCCTTAAAATCCAGAAGACCTGGCACGCTGGCACTCATATTCCTATAGGTTACATGCGGCTATAGTGAGGGGTCCTCTAAAGGGAGCTGGTGTGCTCCTGTTTGCCACAGTCCCCACCACTCCCTAGTCCCTTCCCACTCCCAGCCGGGTCCCTCATTAGCATCTGAATTTAGGACACCCATTTCAACTCTACTTTCTCATGTTCCATTACTGAAAATGATTTTAGTTGGCTTTGGAATATTGTCCTCCTACACCTGTCTGTGGAGAGCTCTTCCTAAGCTGCAAACTAAGAATCCTGATTTCTTCATGGTTTGAAAAAAAGCCCCAGGGGCCTGGCTGAAGGAGAAGGGTTTAGTCGCTGGCTGCTCTCCGGGGCCAGCATGACCACCTCCCTCTGCACGGCTTTGCTCTACCCTTGCACTGGAAGCTCCATAGACCTAAAACCATTGCCTTGGGCGGAGGCTGGCATCCGCCCACCGCCACCTTCAGCCAGTGGGTGGCCAGCACCAGGAATCGGCTCCAGGTACTCACTCTGCTCTTAACCATCATCTTCTCCAGGTCTTTACTGATGTCGGCAAACACCGGCCTCTTGTCCGGCTCCTGCTTCCAGCACTGCAGCATCAGACCGTACCTGGTGGGAAGCGCAAACAGGAGGTTATGACCCAGCAAGGACCACCCAATCGTGGCCACCACACCCAGCACAGGGCCCTGAGCCCAGGAGGTCTCTTCCCAGACCCCAAAGCTGTTTCTGCATCGCTGACATCCTTCTCTGAGCTGGGGCAGGGTCTGAGGTGTCACTGGAAGCTCTGGGTGCCCGGTGCTGTGGTCCAGCATCCTGGAAGCTTCCCTTCTCTTGAGAGAGATTTGTTTTCACTTCCCTTTCAGGGACACTGGTAAATAGCTGACGGGATGCTGCGCCCACTGTGGTGGCTGAGGGGGAAATGCCAGTGCTTAAAACTCTTATGAAGGATGAACTGGGTGTGGAAACAAACAAAAACTTTTGCCAATCATACCTCTAGCACAGCTGCAGGGCCTCCAGGGCTGCTGTGCGGCTGCACGCTGGGCCAGCAGATTGTCAGCCCAGGCCACCCAGGGAGGCAGCACCCACTCACCCTTGCATTCCCCCATCTAGCCCTGAGCCTGGCACGTGGCAGGTGCACAACAGACGTTGCAGAATGAATGGACCAGCATGTCTCCGCCTGTGGATGGCCCCTTTCTCATGTGTTCTAAACCTGTCCTCCGAGAATCATCTGATGAACCAGAACCATCCAGAACCACTGTGTGTGAAGATTGATGCCCTCGAAGTCTAGGCTTCCTCTGCCTGCCTTTGTGCTTCCACTTGGGCACTCCCCAGCATGCGCCCCTTGGGCTATTCCGAATTACCTGCCCCTCCCCAAGCGTCCTGTGGGGACAGGTCTCTGGCCTGGGGCTCCAGCGGCTCCCTCAGTCTGAAGTGCCCTCTCATCCTTCATACCTGAGCCCTGCTCCCCCTCATCCTCTTAAGTCCCACTAGGAAGCCCACCCAGCCCCCAGTGGGGTCAGGGTCTCCAGTATCTGCCATCATGTCTAAGGGTGGTTCTCAGACTCCTGCCCCATCATGCTCTGCTCTGTCACTACCCACCACCCAGCTCACCCCGGGCCAGCACCCAGGGCCGCACAGGAGTGGGAAGGAAATGAGCACATGTGTCCCTTCCCCTCCAAAACCCAGTGTGTTCATGGCCGAGGGAGGCTGGGCCAAGGCAAAGCCTGCTCACATCTCCTCGCTGCAGTTGTCCGGCCTCTCCATCCGGTAGCCTGTCTTCAGGAGGTTGAAGAGCCGCTCCGGAGGGATCCCAGGGTAAGGGTTGCCCCCCAGGGTCACAATCTCCCACAGCAAGACACCAAAGGACCACCTGTGGGGAGCAAGGTGACCAGTGAGTGGCTGCACCCGGCTTGTGGCGCCCTCCGTGCAGCCCAGACGTCCGGCCCCCCAGGAGCTGCTGACTCCTTCAGTCCCCAGTACAGAGAGCAGCCCAGGCCCAAGTGCTCACGGGTTTCGGCCTAGGCCCCACTGCACAGATGGATGTGGAATGGAGGTGGGTAAGAGCATCTGCCTGCCCCACCCCCGCCCCTTTGATGCTGAAGCACTGCCAATCCACTGCCCGAGGTTGGCCCCCACACCCACAAGGGGCACGCAGCTGGCCTTGAGGTGACGTGCCAAAGCCCCAGAGATGGCACAGAGCAGCCAAACATGAGGCGAGGACCTAGGCCATGGGGCACAGGGCTTCCTGTGCAATTCCTTCACCTGTTCTGCGTGCTTGGGAATTTTCATAAAATCTTGGGAAAAAAAGCACTGCTACGGAAAAATATTTAACTGTGAGGGAAAATTTACTATGAAGTAGGCACAAAATTATATCACAAAACAGCATTATCATACAAGCCCACTTACAGTAATAAAAAACATCTAGCTGCACACTACGGAAAACACGAGAAGGCCGTGCCTGTGAGGGCCAGCACTAGTTACCTACAGGTGGTGGGATCCAAGTGACTTTTAATCTCTTCATTTTGCTTTTCTCTGCATTTTCCATTGTCTTACAGTCAACTTTTGTAATCAGAAAACAGTTGTTTAAAACTGTTTAAGAACTGCCTTTTCAACCCCTACGTCATTCAAGATATGCACGTCCGTTGATGGCAAAACACTCAGAAACAAGTCTGCTGTGTTTCTGAAAACTATCAAGTTTTGTACTTTGACCTGGAAGACTGAGTTTTGGTTCCTGTCTTTGAGCAGTTTGGGGCCCACCAGCCTAGCAACTCTCTCAAGGCCACTCCCGCCTGTGGGTGGGGCCCAGTCCCCCGGGGGACCTGCCTGAGCCCAGCCCATGCTCAGGCCCACAGGAGGGGAACTGTGTGGCTGGGCCTGTGTGTCACTAAGAAGCCAAGAGAGGAGAGGGAAGGAGAGAGGAGGGAAGGGGACAGGAAGACAGGGGAGGCGAGGGGGATCTGCGGCCACCCGCTCACTGCTCTCACGCATTCCACTGCGGCTCTCAGAACTACTGCCTGGGCCCCGGCCATCTGTTGAATGAATACACAAGGCCCCCTCAGCTCAGGGGGGTCACTGTGGATGGCTGGCATGAGCTGACAGGCACTCAGGGCTAGTGCTGTTCCCCAGCCAAGCTGCCCGAAAGGCACCATGGCTCCCGAAGCATATAATTTCCACCCCAGGAAAGGCAACACCCACACTTACACATCACTTTGGGTGGTGTAGATATGATCGAAAAGGGACTCAATTGCCATCCATTTGACTGGAATCCGACCCTAAAGAGGGAGTAAAAGAAAGGCATTAATGTTGCTCTGACACCCTGGGAACTGGGGGTAGGGGATGTGGAGGAGGGTAGGGCCATGTCCCACCCACTCCCAGCTCTGGGGGAATGCTGAGTAATGACGCCCAGAATGTTCCTGGGTACAGAACTGGCAGCACAGTCTCAGAGGGGCTGTAGCTCCAGCCTGGTCCTCCCAGGCAAGGCTGAGACGCTGAGGGAGTCAGCTGGCCTGCCCACAGCTACACAGGGCACGCTTGTCACACACCACATCCCTGCTGATAAGAAACCCAAGGAATTGAGACCAAGTCCAAGCCAGGTCGCCCTACGACAGCATCTGGGGATCCCTGGGGCACCCTGGGTAGTGCTGCCCAACATGTGGGCCAAGATCTCCCCTGACCTCTGAGGGCAAACGAATTTGGGAAACCAACATCTAGTGTTTCCATCCTGGGGACTTTTGACACACACTAACACACTAAAGGCTCTTCTGAGAAGCTCTGAGGCAAGAAATCTGTTTACACCCCTTGGGGCTGGTGTTTTCCTCTTATTTTATCCAGGGCCCTTTTGCATCCTCTGAAAGAGTGCCCTCCGCCACAGAGGTGCTGGCATCAGACCTAACAAATCCTTTCCAATGCAACTTGAGAATAGCTTTTCAATAGGTTGCGTCTTAAGGAACAAATCAATAAAAAAATGAGTGCATTGGGTTTTAATGCAATATTTATTGTAATTCCTTTTTCTTTAAAGCATTCCTTAGGATTTATATCCTTAAGAAGGTTAAGTTTGTGCATTCCGTTTTGGCAGCCCGGGGTTCGCAGGTTCAGTCCCAGGCGTGGACTGACACACTGCTTGTCAAGCCATGCTGTGGCGGCGTCCCATATAAAGTAGAGGAAGATGGGCACGGATGTTAGCCCAGGGCCAATCTTCCTCTTCAAAAAGAGGAGGATTGGCATCAGATGTTAGCTCAGGGCTAATCTTCCTCACAAAAAAAAAAAAAGAGGCGTGACTGTTTCTGGGGCGTGTGTCTGTAAGAACACTGCCTGTGGCCTGTGCTTTCCAGGGGCTGAGGTGGCCCTTATACTCGGACACCTTGTGCTTCTCTGCGCCGTGACACAGGGCCTTCTTGGAGGACAGTGCGCCCACAGGAAGGCTCTGTCCATGCCCCTCCATGGGAGAGGAGCAGCCCTCTCCACTTCCCTTTCTGCAGTTCTGAGATGTGCTGTCACCACAGAAACCCCAGAAGAAACGAAACATCGTCCTCACAGCCCTTGGCAACACATGGGCTTCTCCTGACTGCTCAGAGTAGAGCTGGAGCGTAAGTGGTTTCTTTTTGTGTTTTTCTTTGTCGAGCAGCATCTGTTCTGACTGCCGGGTCAGCTATGACTCCTGTGCGCTGGCCCTGTCTGGTCTGTCACAGGGAGGCTGCAGGAGAGGGACTGAGAGGGCAACAGAACTAAGAAGGTCAAGACCAATGCCACAGGGAACTGGACAATGCCAGGGAACCAGATGTCCCCAGAAAGGGCCCCTTTCTCTGCACCTACTGCAGAGAAAGCTTCAGAGAACCCTATGCCGCATCTCTGGACCCCATCTCCAGGGCATCCCTCTGTGCCTTCCAAACTCACACAGCCAGGGTTCCTAGGCCCCCAATCCTGGGGAACCCCCACCTGTAAAGCAGTTCATTCCCTTCTGCAAAGAATGATTGCCAAGCTTGGGTTTATGGCATTTTACTCTCCTCTGAGCAAAGAGCTAAAGTTACACAGAAAGGAAACAGTGACCTTTTACTCTGTAGAAGCAAGAGGAACAACCGCGGAGAAGAGAGTCGTTATTTCCGCAGCATTAGGTGACCTTCAAAAGTGATTGTTCTTAAACACAAGAGAGGCTGTGGGGCCCCAGCTCCCTGGCCAGTGGCTCTGGAAGGGCGGATGTGGCCCTCAGGAGGAGAAGGAACAGACCTGGGGATGAGTCCTGAACTGGCTCTCTGGGGACTCAAGATCAGGGAAGGATTTGGGGATGAGGGCTAGAAGTTTATACTCTAAAAATCTGCTGTATCCTCTCCAGAGGTTCTCGGAGTCCCCCCCCTCCCACCCCTGTGGGCACCCTGACTGCTGCCTCCGACCCAGCCCAGGAGCCTCGAGCCAGCACACCCCGGGACCTGGTACCTTGCTCCTCTTCACATAGGAATCCTCCTCATAAACATCTCGGGACAGGCCAAAATCTGAAATCTTCATCTTCCGCCCCTCAGCTACTAGGACATTTCTGGCTGCCAAGTCCCGATGGACAAGCTGCGAGAAAGACAACAGCAGGAACCCCTGACACCTGGGCCCCATTGCAGGCAGTAGGGGGCCGGGCTGGGGTGGCACATACTTTCATCTCGGCCAGGTACTGCATCCCTCGAGAGATCTGCCACGCGAAGGAAATGAGGTCGCCCATGGTCAGGGCCCGCTCCTCGGGGTTGTCCAGGTAGCTGGAGTTGCGGCTGCCTCCACTGCCCACGTAGCCGGGCCCTGCCTTGCGGCTCTCCCGGAGGAAGCCCCGCAGGGAGCCGTACTTGGCGTACTCCACGATGAGGAGCAGCGGCCCTGGGGGCAGACAGCAAGCTGTGGGCTGGCTGCCTGCGGGGTCCTGGGCAGGCAGAAGTCAGGCCAGCTCTGGGCGCTTCCTAGAGCATGGGGGAGGCTGCAGGGCCCCTGGGCAGGCTCTGCACCCTACTAGTAAGTGGGCAGATGGACACAGCCCTGCCCTGGGTGGCAAGTGCCTGGGTTCCAGGCAGCACAAGGACTTGTTTAAGTCCCGGCTCACTCTCACACCACTTGCTCTCCGTGTTGTGCTGCCTGTGCCAAAGCCGACCTTCTCCCGGGGTGCCCACAGCAGACTGCCATTGCGCTCAGTGCTGCCGGGAGAGGCACCCCTGCTGCTAGGATGTCATGCTTTTCTACATCCTTGGTCCTGCTGCAGCACGGGCTGGGGATGGCTGATGGAGGCAGAGAGTCTGGATCCGCACATGGCCATGGCCACCTGCTCCCTGCTCCTGCCGGCTCTCAGCAGCTCTCGGGCTGTAGTCCTGCTCTAGGCCCAGCCCTGAATCCTGCTGGTGCTGATCTGTGTCACTGCTGCTCTCTCTCTGCTTGCTCCCTATCTCCCTTGCACCCTCAATGCACACATGCACACACAACGCGTGCACATACAGCGAGAGGCCCCTGAGTAGCATGGTGGGTTTGGAAAATCAACAGACCAGGCTGTTTTCCTGTGTCCTGTGAGAAATGGTGACATGTCTTTGTCATGCAAGGCTGGAATTGGGGTCACCTGGAGATTATGGCACACTTAGTCCCCATTAGGTGCCCAGGAGGCACTGTCCATTTCTGGAGCCCCCCTGCCCTGGGGGCTCCACCTGGAGCGGGGTGCTGACAATCCGGATGTCACCAGAGACCTCTGAGCAGCCCCGGCAGGCCCAGGAAGTGCTCGGAGCAGAGGCCTCATGTGCGAACTCCTATAGTAGCCCCTCCCAACCCTTTCACTGACACAGGAGGATGCAACCTCCAGGCAGGGGCCAGAGCCAGACACCATGCTTCCAGGAGGATAGAGAACAGGGGCCAGAGAAGGAGAGGACAGGGAAGAGGGAGGAGGAAGAACGGAGCAGCCCAGAGCCCCCTGGCCTGTGCCCGGCAGCTGCCCATCCCTTGGCCGGCCTTACCATCCTGGCTGCAGGCCCCGTACAGCTTGATGACCTGCGGGTGGTTGACCTGCTTCAGGAGGTTGAACTCGGACAGCAGGTCCCGCAGCTCGCTTGGGGAGGCATTCTCTGAAATGCACAGAAACAGAGCAGGTTGCAACTGATCCCTCCTAGAAGCCCCTTCTGTGACCATGCTGAGTTACACGACCCCCACAAGGGGTCTGCACAGACCACAGTTATCTCCTTCACAGACACCCTGCCCAGTTTCAGATCGAGGCCCGCAAAGACTCTGTGTGATGGTTGACAGAGACCTTATCTGCCTCTGGGGAATAAGAACCCTGAAGAGCAAACTTCCAGGTGAGCAGGATCTTTCCACGGAAAGCCTCCCAGGGCTGGGCTGTGTGTGTATGTGGCATTATTTCCCTGCAACTGCCATGTTTTAAAGACAGTGGTGTGCAGAGACCCCCCCCCCAACACCATTAATCCTTCTGGGAAGGTAAGGGGACTCCTTGATGTCCCCAAACATCCGATAACCAAGCACTCAACAGTGGGGGGCGAGGCCTGGAGAAAGGGAAAGACCACGAGACTTCATTGAAGTCCTCTTGCAGCTGAGCACATGTCCTGAGGGCAGGAGGAGTTGTACTCGGGCTCCCACCAGGAGCCTGGGTGTGGAGGTGTCTGGAGTCAGAAGCTGTGGCTAAATAGCCCTCCTGGGTCAGCTGCCACAGAGCCCACTGCCCAGCTGTGCTACGCCACCTCCTCTGGCTGCAGACTTGTCTGGAAATGAGAAGACAGCTGGGAGATGGGGCACTGGGACCCCATGGACCACATGTGGGTGGCCCGGGGCCAGTCTCACTGTGTTCCCTTAGGGCCTGGGGTCTCATAGGCAAGGGGCAACCCCAGTCTGAGGTCCTGGGTAAGCATCCAGAAGCACTCTGCGCTGTGTGGCCCCGACTGCTGCACTAGAACCTGCGTGTGCACCAGCCAACTTGCCCCTACCGCACGACTGCTGGGCCCTCAGTCGGTCCACTTGGGCAGGAGCCCGGCAATGGCAGAGGCCACCCGCCCAGTCTCTGCTGAGAAACATGGGTGAGTGTGTGTGCGTGTGTGTGTGCACACGTGCCCACTCAGAGCCAAACTGTGGCATGACTGGTCACTTGTGACAAGACTTAGGTGGGACAGGCCCACTGGGGGCCACTGGGGATTGGGCAAGGCAGGGCCTAGGGGGCAGGGGCCAGTCCTTACAGGCAGCCTCCTCACAAGGACCCCAATGGATGCTTGGCTGAGAGGAATGAATGGGGCAGACTGGGGTGGAGAGAGCTGGCAGTTCAAAACCAAAAGGGCTTTTAATTTTTTATTTATTTATTTATTTTCCCCCAAAGCCCCAGTAGATAGTTGTATGTCATAGTTGCACATCCTTCTAGTTGCTCTACGTGGGACGCGGCCTCAGCATGGCTGGAGAAGTGGTGCGTCGGTGTGCGCCCGGGATCCGAACCCAGACCACCAGTAGCAGAGCACGTGCACTTAACTGCTAAGCCACGGGGCCAGCCCAAGGGCTTTTAATTTTTTAAAAACTCAGATCTTTACCCAACATTGGTATAGAAGTAGCACCACTCTAGAACCTTCTAAGGGAAGAAACTCCTTGCCCTGCTTCCCATCATCGTAGCCCACGTCATCCATGGTGGGGCTCCCCAGACTTTGGCCACTCAGAACAGCAATAGGAGGCTCTTCGGGAGGTGCAAGGCTGGCTGCCAGGCCCCTGGCTTTTGGGGTGGCTTCATCCACCCCTTGGAGATCCTGAAGGTGGACGTGACAAGAGCCACCTGTGCGCACCACCTGGACAGGTACCTTTCAGCATCTTCACAGCCACGGTCGTGTACCCAGCTTTGCCTTTCAGCCGGAAGGCCGTTGCCTCAACCACTTTTCCAAATTCACCTTCTCCAAGAGTTTTTCCAAGAACCAAGTTCTTCCGAGGAAATTCCCACTTTGGATCCTCCTACATTGGGGTTGAAGGAAGGGAGAGAAGAGGAGAGGGGAGAAAGATAGCAAGAGTAAGAGGCAAGGAAGAGGCAAGACCCATAAACGAGCCTCCGGTGGCCAAGCTCCAGTGTGCAGAGAACTGACTGTCATCTGAACCAGTAGGCGATGGTCACCCACGTCCACCAAGGGGAGAACCCCTAAGGTGCCACTACATGACGAGTCTCCTCAATGGGGAGGCAGGTGTTGCTAATGACTGGTCTGGACTCTGGATGCTCATACTCTTGGTAGTCCTTGGTCTACCGAACACGCGCTGGGCCACCCCAGGCCCCTGTCTTTGTCTCTCAGGGGCTTACTCAGCATCCACAGGTGCTCATGTGGGAGCACGGTCTCTTCACTGGAGTCAGGCCCAAGCCTCTGGGTGCTGTCTCCACTCTGGACACTAGGCCCATAAAGGGGCTGACTGGCCTGCAGCCCAGGCCCTGATATGCCCTCTCCAGAGATCCCCAGGACCCCCAAGAGGACCAAATTGGCCCCAGTGGCCCAAGTTGCCTCCTAGCCCAAGACCCTCAGCTACAGGTGGAAGTGTCCAGGGCAACTTCCCTGCACGGAAGCCCCTGGAAATGCACCACTGTGCTCCTTGGGACCCTCCACCTCGACGTGTGGAAGAGGCTGCTACTTGCACGGGGCCGGCTATCACCCTGAACCAGCACACACCTGCTCACCACTCTCCCCTCCACCTCCTGCCTTCCCATTGAAGTCCCATCCACACACCAGGCCCACTGAAGACCACTCTGGCGCCCGTTCCCAGAACCCCAGCTGGGCTCCGTGTTCTTGAACTCTGACTGGGGATGCCAAAGCCTGTCTGGAACCTCCCCTCCTATGCCAGCAGTGGGCATCCATTTCCCCAAGTCTCCTTGCAGCAGGGCATGGGTGGGGCTTTGGGGTGCTGCTCATGACGTGCCCTGCCAGGCTCACCCAACCCACAGGGATGACACCACTGGGGACCCGCTGCCCCCGGACGATCAGAGCCATGCTTTCTGATGTCTGGGTGCAGAGGCAGCCGCCTCTCAGCACCGTGGCCACGGGCGCTGTCCAGCTAGCTCCTAGGCGTCCTGGTGTTGTCTCAGGTTCCTCCAGAACCCACAGTCAGGGTCAGAGTTGACAACCTCGTCATCTCCACCCTGGGGTCCTCACCGCCACACTGCACTGGATAACTGTTTACTGCACACAGAGACGCACTAAGAATGTGTGAATATCACCGATTTGATCCTCTTAAAAATGTTAAAAATCATTCTCCCCACTTTATGTAAGAGAAAACTGAGACTGAGTGGTTGAGTAATGTGTCCAAGACCTCAGAGCTGCTCAGTGGGGCCCTCAGGCCTCAGGCTGGGCTCTGGCCGCTCTGCCCTCTAGGCCAGCAGCAACACGGGCCAAGGGTGGTACGTGTCCACCCGCCAGCATTGCTCTTCCTGTGCGCCTCACTGCAGACCACCAGGGTATATAAAGAATCAAATGGCTCATCCTAGAGCCCTGCTGTGAAGACTGACATACTGCTGGTGGTGAGGGTTGTAGACCCTCTGCCTGCTGAGGGATTGGAACTAGGAAAGCTGGGAGGGAGGCTACAGTGGCCACCACGTCTGGGAACTGCCTCCACGGCCCAGACCTTCACCGACGGGTGAGCACTCCTTGGGTGGCACCTCCTATGAACTCCAGCCTCCTCCTAGCCTGGGCTGGGGACTGCCCTGTGGCCCCTGGGCGCTGAGCTTCCTGCCTGGAGGTCTCTGCCCAGCTGCACACATTGCAGTGCTCCCTGCCCAGCCTCACGGGTGGAACTTCTGTTCTCACGCACCCTCAGCTCTGAGCACTTTCCTCTGTCCCTCCCAGAACCCAGCTTCCAACTCCTCAGGCAGTTCCCAGTGAGATCGCCAAAGGTAGAGAGGCCTGCCCAGGACGGGAGGCTCTGAGCAGCACAGGCTGACCACAGGCCCAGGCCCTCCCGTGGAGAAGGGGGCTCGGAAAGCCTGCTGGCTCTGGCTGGCACTCTCTGTCAGCCAGCTGGTCACAGAGCCGCTGGGCCTGGCTCCACCTCCACCGCAGGTGCCCCAGAGGCCCCTCAGCGCTCCCTCCCTCCATGCGACAGACTTCCCTCCCGCTGCTGCCATCCTGGCCAAGCCCCCACCTGCTGCCGTCTCTCACCTGGATGGGGACAGCACCTCATCACAAGGCTCCCACTTCTGCACCCCACACAGACTGCCCAGCAGAGTGGCCCACGCAAATGAAGGCAAAACATGGGCTTCTTCTACCCAACTCTCAACCCCCAGGGACCCCACTCTCTGAGAATAAAATCCACATTCTTCCTTAGGGCCTCCCCCTAGCCCTTGGGGTGTCTGTAGGACAGTTCCTCTGTCAGGTACGGCATGGCCTGCCCTCCTGGTATCCCCATGGCCCAAATCTCAGTCCATCTAAATCAGCACCCATCGGTCTCCACCCGCTAAATGGCCTCCACGCTCTCCGCCCCACCTGCCCTCTGCCCTCGCTGGAAGGCAGCCCCGGGAAGGCAGGGGGGTTGCTGGAACGCTTGCGGTGTCCTCCAGGTGGGCGAGGATGCATTAGCCTCTCATGGGCTGCAGGACACATGCAGCGGGAGCCCTGCGTGCCCCCTCCCCTCTGCACCTCCCAGCTGCCAGAGACCAGAGGCCAGCGCCACCTGCAGGGCCTCCGGGAGGGGCTGCCTCCCGTGGAAGCTCACCGGGATCTTGAAGGCGTCCACAGAAACTTGGTTCTCCATGGAGTCCAGCGAGGGCCGGCGGGCACCAGACGAGGAGTAGCTGACCGGGAAGGCCTGGGCGGGTCGGCGGAAGGTCATCTCGGCAGAGGCAATGGGCGGCTTGTGGGCGTTCTTGTGGTAGCGGTGGATGCAGAAGGTGGAGAGCAGCACGGAGACGATGAAGGAGAAGAGCACGGCAGCCGCGATCACCGTGCGGCACAGCTCGTCACACAGCAGGGCTGCGGGCAGGGGCGCGTGAGGGACCACATGCCAGGAGGGGCCCCCAGTGCAGCCAGTCCTCCAGCCTGCCAGGTTCACGGCAGCCTGGTAGTAGTGGCTGTAACAAATTTTGTGCAGCCAGCAAGTGCAGCTGGCGTGAAGGTATGAGAAAAACTGCCAACACTCCAACAGCACTGATGTGTGGCAAGTACTGTCAGGCACAGTTTCCCTATGCGAGATGGCTACCACCCTCTTACAGAAGGACCGAGAGGCACAGAAAGTTTAAGCAGCCTGCCTGAAGTCACACAGCAGAGGCAGTGCACCCACTGCACCGGCCGTGGAAGGCAGCACTACAGCCAGCGGCCCTGGAGGGCAGGCAGGAAGTGAAGTCCTTCCTCTGTGTTCCCCATGTCTTTTGTATTTTCTTCATTAAAAAGGGAGAGTGGAGGAACGTGGCTCAGGGCCATGCAACACCTCAAATACCAGAAAAGTGTCCCTGGGCTCAGGTAGGAGAGCTCCCCGTGAGCTCAGTGGAGCCCACGCCGCCCAGCACTTGCTGCCCCAGAAGAAGCTCCTGGAGGCTCTGGCGGGGGGAGAGGACCCAGTGTGACAGTGCTGTGAGTCCAGCAAAGGCCCTGCACAGGGACAATCTGAGCAGATGCTGAGTTACTTGTTGGAAGAACTAATTTTCCAGCCCAGTTTTTATAGTAGAACTTTGGGCCAGAAGGCACTCTATAGAAGATCCGACCCAGCTCCCTGGCTGCACAGATGCGGGAACCGAGGCCCAAAGGGAAGGAGGAGGGTCTCCCGGGTTTCACTCGCCTTCCTGCAATTTCCTCCTTGGCTCGCTGGGGCTCAGGGAGGTGTGGGGAGCCTTGCCCCGTGCATGGCCCCAGCCGGCGCCCCCCACCCGCTCACCCTGTCTGTCTTCCCCCCATCCTGCTCACCGTCTGTCTTCCCCCCATCCTGCTCACCCTGGCTGTCTTCGGGCTCGCAGAAACACTTCTTCTCCTCGGGGAAGCAGTTGCAGATGCCAAAGCCGGCTTTAATCCCCCGGCGCTCCCCTGGCTCGTGCCCACCAATGATGCTGCCGCCCCCTGGTGACAGAAACAGCCTCTCAGCAGCCCACTCAGCTCCCCAGGGTGACCTGACACGCGAGGACCACTCATACAGGAGTGCGAAAGGCCCCTCCTCGCCTGAGGTCAGCATGCTCAGGCCCAGGGAGGGCAGTGAGCTCAGAAGTCTGGGTCCCCTGGGCAGGAGTCTCAGCACAACCTGTCTCCAAGCCAGTTCCCAGGCTACAGCAGGTGGGAGGAGGAACCACAGGCTGCCCAGGGTCCTTGCTGAGGTCCACACACAGTTACTTTTCAGAAGCAGAGAAGGGGCAGCAGGGGCTGCAGGGAGCCAGTAGAATGGGGGGCAGGGAGCTGCCTCCATGTGAGTTGGCCAGAGTGACAATGGAGAGTGTAGGTCAGGGCACCAGGCTCCACAGTTCTGGGAGTGGGGGGCAGAGCCCTTTGTTCAAATGAAATGTTAGAAAAAAGTTTGGGACATAAAACCCAGGAGCTCGGCCAGTCTGGATGAAGTACAGGTGGGAGCCCAAGCGTCTCCCACTCCCTACCCCCACCCACCCCAAGGCGCGACCCGGCTCAAGTGGACCTTGCAGGCCCAGCAGGCTGCTTACGGAGGCAGTCCTGGGGGCAGATGTTGGCATCTCTGCTCTCCACAGCGTCACAGTGGCCGTCAGGGCAGGTCCTGATGCTGGGGGAGCAGGTGGAGAAGTTCCTGGTGATCCCTACGACACATAGTGGGCTGGTCACCGCCATGTGGGAGTGCCTGCCCTGGTCAGACTCCCAGAGCCACGAGGGTGGCACCCCAGTGCCTCCCGGGCCAACCCTGCCCCTCCAAGGAGCAAACCAAGCAGAGAAACCGTGAGAGGGACCCTTGTGGTGGGCACGGCTTAGAGTTGGCTGCTGTCCACACCCAAGCCAGCTGTGGCCCCTCCTTCCCCTGGGATACATCCTCTGGCCTGGGACCTCCCAGGTAGAGCCTCTCTGTCCCCTACACCTCCTAACTTTGGCCCAGACCTTCCCAAGCCCAAAGGAGTTCAGCCCCGGGCGCCTGTGGCCCCACGGTGATGAACAGCCTGACTGTCCTCATGCTGCCCACACTCTGTGCCCCTGCCCACTGTCTTCCGACACTGGGAGCCACAATGGGGGACAAGGCACTGGGGAACAGACTCTGAGGGGGGAAGGCCATCGCAGAGGCTAGAAGGGCCTGCACATCTCCACTCAGCCATCACCACCCCTCTCGATCGCCTGACCACAGGCCCCTGGCTCTGCACGGGGCCTACCTTTGCCGTCTCCCTGTCTCCACTCGCACCTGCCCATCAGAGCGCCCAGGCCACCACACTCCTCACACTCCGGTCGCCTCTTGCTGACTGCGCAGGACAGGGGACAGCCTGGCTCCTCAGCCATGTCTGGGGGTGGCAGAAAGCGGGTCACAGGGGCCCAGTTTGGGCCCAGTGTCCAGCCAGCACCCACGGACACGGGGCAGCACTGGCTGAGCTGCTCCCACGGGCAGAGCCTAGAGGGGCGAGGGTGACTCAGCACCAGGGAGCAGGGCAGCGATGGGGCCCGCTGGGGGAGGGTGTGGGCACCATAGTCACAGAGTGAGGGCAGCTACTGGACTGGGATAAGTATGGAGGGAGGATGTAAGGTGGCCAGACTCAGCCAGTGACACACAGGACGCCCAGTTAAATCTGAATTTTAAATAAAGAGTGAATACTCGCTTTGTGTCAGTCAGTCCCTAATATTGAGGGGACATGCTTGGAAGTTTGTCTTCTAAGAGAGCCTGCAAAGGTTGCACGGGACATACTGACACCAAGAAATTGCTTGTTGTTTACCTGAAATTCAAATTTAACCCTGGTCCTATATTTCATCTGGCAGCCCTGAAGCAAGTGCACGTGCAGAATGTGTGACAGTGGTGATGGGGAGTAGCGACATTTTCCTACACTGTCATTTTGGGCTAAGCTGTTTCCCACTTCCCCCTTGTCCTTCCAGCTCGACCATGTGGCGTGCACCGTGATTCTCATTTTACAGGGAAGGAGACCCAGACTCAGCGAAGCTGCCAGTAGATGCAGGGAGCAGGACCAGGCCCCTTCCGTGCGGGGGAAGCCCGCGGCCCCACCACACCCCGCCCATCCCGACCCTCACGGGGCCCTGGCACTCACACGTCCCCTCCACGGTGACAAGCAGTGGGGCCTGGGCCTGCCTGCGGGTCGGCCGGTCAGCGGCGACCACTGTGTACTGGAGCTGGGTACACTCGGGCCGCCGTAGGGCCTCCGTGTCATTCACGAACAGGGTCCCCGAGGTGTCCTCGGCCGAGGTGACCACCCCCAGGGCACTGCAGTTGGCGCTGGAGAGCTGCAGCTTATACTGCACGTGGATGCCGCTGAACTCCTGGCAGTTCTCCACACAGACTTTCCCAATCTAGGCGCGGGGCACAGGGAACGCCTTAGCTGGTGGCTGGACCCACCTGTGGTGGCGGCTGGAGGGGCTCCCGGGCAGCCCCAGTCCTGGAACAGTCCCCTACTAGGCCCAGGGATGGCAGCTCCTCCTGAACTCCCCATCCTCCATGCCCCGGAACCTGCAGACCCATCCACCTGCCTGGCCCTACCCAGGCCATCACGCCGCCATCCGCCCCTGCTCCTGGGAGCTGGAGGTGAAAGCAACTTAGGGCACTGAGGTTTGGTTTAGGGGCTGGCCCTGCAGGGATGTGCAGGCTAGCCCAGCTCATTCCTCATAAGCTTACTCATTCAGCACAAAGTCCACCTGGATCCCTCCTATGCACTTCCCTCGCTTCTTCTAGCCAGTTCTTCTAGCCAGTTTTGCTTTGGGGACCACTAGGTCCCATCCCACTAGGGTCCACCCCCTGCCCAGGTCACCCGCCTGGTCAGCCAGAGCGCTGCACCCGGCTCACATGATTCGTGCAGTGTGGTTGCCTCTTCCACATAGGATTCGGGGCCCTCCTGGGACTTGAGCTGGAGCCCCTGGGAAAGAGGGGATGCTTCTCCCCGGGATGCCAGGCTGGCGCTGCCATAGCTGGGGCCTGGAGCTGGGCAGTTGAACTCTCCTTTTTACCCCTCGGCCACTCGAGTTAGAGTTAGGGTTGCAGTGGCTTGAAACCACGAGCTCTGACTGGTCAAGGCTTGGGGCGGGGGAGGGGGCTGGGTGGGTTAGGGCGGGGCTCTGCCTACAGCTACACAGCAGGTCTTTCCTCAGCCCAGCTCAGGCCCAGGGCAGAGCCAGGCTCCTCTCAGCCCACACCTGACACCACAACAAAACCAGCCTCCTGGGTCTCCCAGCACCTCCCTGTACAAAGCGTGCTCACTTCCACTCTCATGTGATCCCCAAACGCCCAAGGTCACTATCTTCCATTTACAATCGTATAACTGGGGAGGCGGTGAGAGACCCTAGTGAGTCTGGGGCTGGACGGGAACTCAGGTCCCTGTGGTCTCCTGAGTCTGTTGCAGCACAGGCGACCCACCTCCAGAAATGTCTGCTCCCACTCAGCCGCCTTTGGAGACCCCTCAGGCTCCTCTGTCTCATCACCTCCCACCATCCTTGACTCTTGCCTTCATGAAAAGGGCCTGGGGGTGGGTGGCAGGTCAAGGAGCTTGGATATGTCTAAGGGTGGGGTCCTTTGTATGCTGGACCCGAGTGGCTGCCAGGAGTGGAGGGGGCATGGGAACCAACCACAGAAGCTGGTAAAACCTCTGGGACAATAAAAGAAGGCCCTAAACATGACGTTCTGAAGAGGATGTATCCACAGCTGCTCCACTAGGAGAGAGCAGTACGTTAAATTATATGCATGCTGTAATTACAAGTAAACTTTAAAAAGTGCCAAGAGAAACATTCTAGAAAGAACTGCACCAAAATGCTAAACACTAATTGTTATGGGAAGAAGGGATCACTCCTCTCTATCACTTATCTTCTTTGATGGATACTTATTACTTTTATTTTTTCCACTTCTAATCATATTTTCCAATGACAAATGCAAGATAAGCTCTAGGAAACTTACTTGCAGTTAAGTAAAAAGTAGAAGCGCTCCCGAACTCTCCCCACAGAGGGCGCCACTGTTAACTGCTGCCTGCATTTACAGGCTCGCAAATTCCCATCAATGAAGATTTGCCTTTGAACATATGGAGCCACGTGAGACCAATATTTCTGCAAACCACTTTTTCACCTAATCCACCAGGAACGTTTTTCCAAGTCAGCATATGTAGATTTACCTGGAGTTGCTCTTACATTAGCAGAAAACATGTTTTGAAGTTACCAAGAAGGGAGAGGGTAAAAAAGAGCCCACCAGCCCTGCCTGTGTGACTGTCCCACTCTCCCATGGCCCCAGCCTCCCAGGCCCTGTGCCTGGGGCTGCCCCTGGGCCACTCTGTGAACAGTTAGCCCAGGGAGGGGGTGTCACCCACCCCCAGCCCTGCTTGCTATCAACTAAACGGAGTGCCCCACCCTGGGTCCCCCAGGCCTCCACGCCCCTCCCCAGGCAAGCAGCGGGCCTCACCTGGGCAAAGCGGCGGGCCCGCCTGCTCACGGTGAAGGAGTAAGCGCTGGGCAAGTGCAGGCTGACGGGAAGCACAGACACATTGAAGTGGAGGAGGAGGACGCCCTCCCCCGGGCCCTGGAAGTCCGAGTCGTTGACCAGCACGGCCAGCTGCAGCTCGCGGCTCTCCGAGATGGGGAGGCTCCTGTTGAGAACCAGCCCTGCGGGTGGGGGCAAGATGATGATCCGGGCCCAGGACCACTCCCCACGCCACTGCATGCCTCCTCCCAGACGCATGCCCTGACCACACATGCACATGTGTGCAAACATATACCACTTTCACACCACAGATAACAGACCTGACAGGCAGGGCTTAGTTAGAACCACTGTTAAAACGTTAGCTGTTGTGCTGAGCTGGAAGTCCAGAGAACTCTTCTCAGCTGGGAGGTAATGTGTGTGTATGTGTGCGTGCGTTGTGTATGGGGTGTGTGTGTGTGGACTGCGTGTGTGTGTGGTGTGTATGGGGTGTGTGTGTGTAGGGTGTGGGCACACACGAGGTAAAGAACCTCCACCACTGAGGCCCTGGGAAGACTGTGCTGGCCCTCCAGCTCCCCCAGAGAACTCTTAACAGCAGCAGCCTTCAGTGGACCCCTGGACTCCACAGGCCTCCAGCACCTGGGAGCTTACACACTTCTGTGCACCTGCCATGTGCCAAGGCTATGGTTCCAGTTTAGTAGAGACAGAAGGATGGCGGGGACCCCTCTGGTACACACGGTGTATAGATCAGGCCAAGCAGAAAGGCATAAAGGCACCAGTGATCCTGAGTTCCCCCAGAAGCAGATCCTAAAACAAGGATCCAAGTGCAAGTGGGGTATTTGGAAGGTGATTCCAGAAAACATGGCAGGAGGGCCGGGGAGGGAGGCAAATCAGCTGATGAAGATGCCCCATCCTGCAAGTGAGCATGGTGGGCACCTGGAGTCTAGTAGCCCTGTGGGTGCATTCCAGGAACCAGACAGGACAGTCATCTCAGAATCCTCCTACTCGAGGGCACAGGGCTGCTATTGCATACCAACCCCTGTTAACGGAGAGTGGCTGGCGGAGGAGCAATAATCTCCAGGCACTCAGACACCTGGGGGGTGGCAAAGCAGGTGCCAGGGGCCAGAGGAAGGCCTCAGGCGATGACATAGGTGTTTGCAGTGGGCAGTGAGCCCTGGCGTGGTCAGCAGGGGGAGGTGTGCTGGGGTCTTGCAAGGGTCGGCCACAGGGTAGTTCAGAGAGAGAAGACAGCCTGTGAAATCCCACCAAGGTGGCCACGGTGAGCCCAGCAGAGACAAGGGAGGGCTGGGTGGAGGGGAGGAAGGGGCGGCTGCCTTGGGCTCAGAGGGCCAGGACAGGTGTCTGTGTGTGCAGGGTGCTGCCCTGCCAACAAGAGTGGGCTGCCAGTTCCCTGGGGAGCCCAGCCAGGCCACACTTGGCCCCTCTTACTGTAGTCATGCACGGTAGCCCGCACAAAGCTGCCGTTGGCCTGGACCAGGGTCTCATTGGGTGAGTGCTCTACACGGAAGGTCTGGAGGGCCCAGGCGTCTCCAGGAAGCAGCATGCTTGTGTACCGCCTCAGGAGCTCCGCGGATGCTGGCACCACATCCGCATCGAAGACACGTAGCGTGGCCACCACAGTGCCCTGCAGAGAACAAGGGGTGCCAGTCAGAGCTGGTGAGAGAGACCCCTCAGAGCCCCCGCAGGCCAAGACCATAAGAGGGCACATGCCCCACAGGTGGACCAGGTGTGCACAGTCAGAGCCGGCTCTAGGGACAGACTGACCTGGTTTGAGTTTCTATGGGGCCCCTTCCAGCCTGGTGCAGTCACCCTCCCTGGGCTGCTGTGCCTCATCTGAGCAACAGGGGTGACAGGCATCTAGAGACTTCCCGTCAGGATGGATTAGAGCAGGTGCCCTGGCGCTCTGCTGGCAGGCCTCATCTAGGTCTCCACAGAGCAGAGTACCCCCACTCTCCCCTGAGGAAGCTGGGCCTCACTGGGTGGAGGGGTTAGCTTGGTGTCACAGCGATAGACGGCAGAGCCAGGACCCCCGCCAGGTGTATACCAGAATGCTCTCCTCCAAGCATCTTCTGTACACCAGGCCAGAAGGGTCATGAGGAAGGCTCTGAGCAGAGTCAGAGGGTACCTCTGCTCTCTCTACTAACCAGGCTCCCTGCTGTCACTCCAAAGCGGCCCTGCCAAGCTCACGCGACATTTTCCCACAAGATGTGCTTTTCTCCCGTCCACCCGTCCACCAAACCTGCTCCTGGAATGCCCAGAAAAGCACGCAAAGACAACAAGCTACACGTACCCCACCTTCCCACTGCGCCCGCTGGCCTGCCGGCTGCAGGACTGCCCGATGCCCAGCAGGTGGCAGTCACACTCCGCTCCCCCTGGGAGCACCAGAGAGGGGCGGGGCCGGGAGGGGCGGGGCGGCGCAGGGAGATCCCCACCGGATCCTGCTTTTCTTCACTCCCAAGCACCGTGCCGGATGTCAAGGGCCCTTCCTTGAGGGGCTGACACCCGGGGGAAGGGAGTGCCCTCCCTGAAGATGTCCTCTCCCCTCCTCGAGGCGGCGCGCCGCGCCCTCCCAGCAGCACAGATGCGCCCCTAGACGCACCTGTGGTCAGACAAAGGCTGGGCACCCAGGGCCCCGGCCTCCCAGGTCAGGGGTCAGCTGGGTGCCAGCGGGGCTCGCCTCCTCTCTCCTTCTCAGCTGCCTTGGAGGCAGACAAAAAACCCCGATAGACAGACGGACGGACAAATGAAAGACGAATAACTAGACGGATGGTCGGCCACATGGCTGGATGGCTGGATGGCTGGACGGCTGGACGGCCAGCTGAATAGACCAAGCAATAAATGGAGGATGGAGAGGAAGACACCGACCACTCAGACGGAGGAACGACAACAGACAAACACATGGGCGAATAGGCACCTCCTTTCGCTTGAACTCCACCACGGCGCTAGCGGTGTCGATGCCCTCAAGGAAGGTGGGCGCCGAGTCGTCCTCGTCGTACACGGTCACGGGGAAGGGCACCATCACCTCCTCCTCACGCGCGCCGATGCGCACCGTGCATTCGGCCACCAGCTCGTACTTCTCCCGCCGCTCGCGGTCCAGGGCCCAGCGCGTGCTCACTTCCAGGCTGTCCGGGGCGCAGCGGAAGGGCAGACTCTCACCTGCGCACCAAGCGGACCAGGCACCCCGGCGTGACCCCGGGCCGGGGACAGGGTCAGCTGCCCTCCTCAGGGGCCCACCAGGAGTGGCGGCGTGGGAGGGGACTCGGGGAATAGAGCGGGGGTGCATGCTGGCCGCGGGGCCCGCTCTCCCCCCAACTCCTTGGCTCCGCGGGGGCACAGCACTCCACAGTTGCAGTGATGAGGGTACTGAGCTTTCCTGTGGCTGCAGCCGTCACTCGTGCTGATGGGGCAGAGCGGGGACCAGGAGGCCTGCATCGGGTCCTCAACCTGACCACCTGGGGAGGGCTGGTGGCCCCTTCGCCCACCTTATCTCTGCTGTGGGGTGGGGTGGCACCAGCTCAGCCAGGCTGCAGGCCCGGAGATTCAGTTCCAAGCATTTGCTGGTTTTTGAAAAAATAATGTTAGGATTTTTTTTTTTTTAAATATGGAAGCAATAGGTGTTCATTTTAGAGAATGGGACAAATAAAGGCACAATTCTACCACTTGAAAACAAACATGGTGGACACTGGTGTATGATTTTATGTTCACACACAAATATTTCTGACTGCTGGTTCAAATCCCTGCTTTCCATCTCCTGGCTGTGTGGCCCCAGGCTGGTTGCTCTGTCTCTCTGTGCCTCCGCGTCCTCACTAGAGGATGGGAGGATGAAGGCTGAAGGGCCTGTTCCTCACCAGGCACTGCTGTAGGTTCAGCGACTCTCATATCTTCCCACAACCCTGTGAGCGGAGGACCAGTAACCAACACGCTTCACCCCAAGCCTCTCCTAGAATTCATCCTCCAGATATAACCCAGAAAAGGAGAAATGCTGAAGGCCTGAAGGTCAGCAATGACCACCCTCACAGCCAACCGCGGGACATCACACGTCTCTCACATCCCACATGTTACACGTGAATCACACGTGTGGGAAACACTTATCATATACTGTTTCCCTCTATTGTTTATGGTTACAAAAACACGCTCAACAATATTTAATTATGTAATTTTTAGTGAAAAAGGGCAGCGTGCTAAACCGTATGCTTTGCCGGCAATCTTGCACAAAGACACCTGTCCCCGCTGCAGGGCAAATGAAAGGGTGCTGGTGAGTGTGACTTCTCACTTTCTGGAGATTTCCTTCAGCATCATTGCCGTGTGCGCGCGATAAACCTGGTGTGAATCCATGTTCTACTTACTAGCAGTCCAGCTAGAAAATGTCCCTTTTGAGTCCCAGTTCCTTGCCTTTAAATGGTTTAATGGCACTTGACATGTGGCCGCTCAGCTGCCTTCTCTCATCCCTCCCTCTGCCCACGCCTGTGCTCTTGGCCTCCCCAGGACCATCTTGAGGCAGGGCCATCTCGTGACAAGGTCGGCTGTCCTTGCAGCTGGTCAGGCAGAATCCTGGAACCATGCTTGGTCCCCTCTTTCCCTCAACACCCTACATCCAACTTGTCAGGAATCTTCCCTCAAAACATGCCCAGAAGCCGCCTGCTTCTTGTTGCCCCGTGGCTTCCACCCTCGGCCCATTCCTTATCCTCTCGCTCAGGGATTTCTCAGTAGCCTCCTAAGCATTTCCCTGCTTCCACCCTAAACTGCCCCACCCCAAATCATTCCCAACACAGCAGCCAGACTAATCCTTTAAAGGTAAGTCAGGAACTGTCGACGCCCCCCCGAAAAGCCTTCCGTGACTCCCCGGTTCCTCAATGGGAAGCCCTGCTCCTCCTCAGGAGCTTCTCTGTTCTCATCAGCCTCCACCCTCCCTGTCGCTCACTGCGCTCCGGCTACGGGGTCCCCCCTTGGTGCTCTGGAAGGAGCTAGCCCTGCTTGCCTGACGCCCTCCCACCTTTGCTCTAGTGCCCTCTTCCCCAGCCACCCAACTGAAGACAGTGGTCTCCACCGCTCCATGCCCTCTCGGCTTTTCTTCCCCGCTGGCCCCTTCAGAGGCCGCCTGATTTCCTTAGCACTTGCGTGGTCTCCATCTCCCACGGGAATGGAAGCTCCAGGCAGGCAGGATTTTGGCCTGATTTGTTCACTCTCACATCCTTGGTCTCTAGAACAGAACCTGGTCCATGGCAGCCACACAAGAGATATTTCTGGAATGTTAAATGAACGGATGGTGTGGTGGTGAAGAGTAAACCGGATGGCTCATGTCGAGGGCTTGCAGCACCGTGCCTGGCACACAGCAGGCACCAAGGAATGGCCCGGTGAGGCCAGCACTCACCTCCCAGCAGCCTGTAGGCCACGCTGACGTTGGGGCAGAGGAACTGCATGGGCAGCAGGCGGAACTGGTGGAAGGTGCCAGGAGGCCTGTTCTCCCGAATGCGGAAGGAGAGGCCTGTCTCAGGGAAGCAGAGCTCCCGGGGTTTGAGGGAGCCACAGGCTGGGAAGGAGGTGTTGATGAAGGAGAAGTACACACGGGCACAGCCCGGCCACTGGCACTCGCCCTCCCGCTGGGACGCGGGTGACAGGAAGACCTGGAGGTAGACTGTGAGCAGGGGGAAGCCACCGTCTGCAGAGAGAGAAGAGGTCAGGCGGGTGGGGCATCAGCCACCCCTGCCAGGTGCTGGGGAATGGAACGGAGAGAGGGCAGGAGCTCCAGGGCTGCTGTGAAGCCTAGTCCTCACCGTGGTCCACAGGGCTCCACTGTGCTCTCTGTCCCGGCCTGCCACCTCCCGCTTGCCCCTGAGTGCCCCAGACCTGGGGTCTGTCTCTGCCTCAGGGCCCTGTGGTTCTGCTCCCTCTGCCTGGAGGTGCCTCCCAGGCCCACCTCTCTTGTCATTCAGGTCTCAGCTCAAATAGCCTCCTCAGTGCCCTGAGTGCTGGGTCTAAGGCTCCCCTAGGTCCCCCACCAGCCTCTATCACATCACTGCCCCCCTCAGAGGGGAGCCTGGAGCCCCGGCTCTAACACCAGGCCGAGAGCTTCCCCAGAACCAGCTCCTACCGCATGTGGAGACCAGCGGCCCACACCCTCCACACCCTCCCCAGGCACTTTCATCATGACACCTCTGCAGAGACACACCCCATGGACAGATTTCCCTGGCACCTAGAGGGGGGACTTCCAGGAAATTCCATCATGGAGGACCACAGCGACTCCCCCTCCAGCGGGGTCTGGAGGGGTGGGGCTCTTCCTGCGCCCTCTATCTCAGCCCTAGGGTAGCGGCTGCTCCTCACACCTGCTCTTCCTGTATTCATTAGAGTTCTCCTTGCTTCTCACTAGCCTGTCCTTCCAGTACTACTGGGTGTGCGATCACCATTGCTCCAATCCCGTTGTACTTAATAATTCTCTATGCAAACTTTCCTGTTCAAGTTACTATGTGGTTTCTCTCCTGACTGGACCCGACAGGTGCATGAGGCCACTCTCCAAGCACAAAGAGAACAGGCCTCGTATGAAACGCAGACCCTCAGCAATTCCACTCTGGCCTCCCCTCCAAGGACTTTAGTTCTTCAGGTTCCCCACTGGGGCTCGGGATGAAGATGAATCAACCGTGTGTGTGGAACCAAGACCCATCTTAGCTGCCACGTCCTCCAGGAACCATCTGGGGTGACCTGGTGGGGCGCCCCATCATGTGACCCTGGCTTTACTTGGTAGATAGGTGCAGTCATTCTGCCCCTGCGGGGCAGTGCTGCCCACTCTTTGTTCACAGGCACACTGCTTGCCTCTCACCCTCTCACCTCTCACAAGGGGGCTCAGGGCTGGTTTGAGGGTCCAGTGAAGCCATGTCTCTGGAGGAGGTGCTCAGAGGTGGGGAGTACTACTGCATGTGCGATCACCATGTCATGCCACAAGGCAGAACTCTGCTCCATGCCCCCTCCCTGGTCCCCTAGGACCAAGGTCACAGGTAGCCTTCGCTCCGGCTCTGACCTCTGCTCTAAGGAGCTGGCCAGGTCTTCCTTCTGCTCTACTCTCCTCCCTGGAGGGAGGCCCAAGTCCCCACAGGTGCCAAGGGCAGCTTGCTGCTGATGGGAAGACAGGCTTTCTGTGGGAACTGCTGCTTCTCCAGCAAGTTCCAGATCATTTGCTAAACCAAAACTTTGATTTAGCAATCAGCCCCTCTTAACCCCTCTCTCACAACACTAAATAAATCCTTGTTAACCCAACTGGAAAAGGCATCAGGGTCCAGCAAGGAGAGAGCACCCAAATCCTTCACATGGGTTCTCCAAAATCCCAAGAAGGCCCAAGGGTCATCAGTGTCCCCCACACTCGTCCTGGCTCCCTCACCAGGCTGGACACAGAGGCAGCCCAGCCTCATCTCACTGCTTCCACTCTCACATAGCAGGAGTCCTGGAGAAGCTGCCCTCTGGGCCTCGGTGTGAGGGGGCTTGTGGCGGGATAAGATGAGGGGTGGGGCGTGGGGTCTGGGCTGCTCCCTTACTGCGGACGCTGAGCTTCTCCCAGGAGCCGTGGTCCAGGCTCCGGTTAAGGTAGAGGAGACCCGTGTCCTCTTGGATGCGGATCCAGTCATTCTCATGCAGTCGTGTGCGGTAGGTGCCGTAGAGGTGCTGGCCCAGGTGGAAACTGGGCACCTCCTCTGGGACGTCACGCAGCGCGTGGACGTAGAGCAGGGGCGTGCCGGCCGGCTGGTCCACGTACAGCTTCTCCCAGTAAGCATCCCTTGAGAAGTAGAGTCCCAGGGGGGCTGCAGGAAGCAAGGAAGTGCGTGAGGGAGGGAGGGGTGGTGACCGAGCCGGAGCCTGAGCAGGCCTCCCAGGCAGACCACCCTCCCCAGTGGCTTTATTTCACACTTTGATAAAAGCTTCTTCGTGGACCAAAAAAAAAATTCACTAATTTAAAATTGTGACCTTAGTAGGACTTTCTCATCTGTAGTCCTAAGAACCTCAACACACAATTATTTGTATAGCTAAACGCTAGCTGGAAAATACACTGCCTTAAAATAGAAAAAGAAAAAGGAGGAAGAGGAGGCAGTATACAACAGCTGGAAAACCAATCTCAGTTACCTGTTTGATAAGCACGTGACTACACAGAGCTGGGAGTTCCCCCAGGCTTCTGAACACAGTACCTGGAGCCCGAGTTTTCAAGCGGGCAACACGTTGCCAGACAAGCAGAGCAGGCAGTAGTCGCCAAAAACGAAAAAGGTACTTTATAAGAAAGTAACAAATCTTTATTTGAAGTTAAACACACTCCTACCATATGATCCAGAAATTCCACTCCATTTATCCAAGAGAAATGAAAACATACGTCCATCAAATGACTTATTCATAAATGGCAGGGGTATTCATAGCTGAGAACTGGAAACAGCCCAGATGCCCTTCAGGGGAGGAACAGATAAGCAAATTGTGGTCTCTCACACCGTGGAGTCCTATGCAGCAATAAAAAGGGATGAACCGTTGATACACACAACAACCTGGATGGATCTCACAGACATCATGCCAAGTGGAAGAAGCCAGGCACAAAAGAATACACGTGGCATGATTCTAGACTGATTTTAGGTGACAGAAACCAGACCAGTTGCCTATTGGGGGTGGGGGTGGCACAGACTGGGAAGGGCAGGAGGGAACATTCTGGAGATAGGGGTGTGGGTCACATGGGCACATCCATTTGTCAACCATGTGCAGCCAAGATTTGTGTATTTCAAACTAGGTAAATTTTGCCTAAAAAACAGATCACCGACGAGCCGTGGGTAGAGACGTAAATGCCATGAGGAAGGGGATGCTGACCATGGCTGTGCTGGGCAAGCCCACGTGGGAAGTCATCCTACTGCTCTGATGACTGTGTGTATGTTCAACATTTTTCATAATAAAAAGTTTTTAAGAATAGTAAGAATTTTTTAAAAGATGGATAAATAGGCAAACAGTGCTTAAAACCATAAAAAAATCTACAAATAAACTCTATAATGCACACAAAATACCAACACACAAGGCAAACATTAGGAATCCTGCACTTGTGTGTAACCAATTTCTCTTTTCAATCAGTTTGTCTTCACCTACATCCCACTTCCCTCACGGCTGGCAGGGTGAGCGGCCGGTCCAGTCTGCACCAGCAGAGGACAGCCCTGGGGCTGCCTGGGTCCTCGAGGACATACTTTGGTGTGGGAAACAATCAAGTGCCAACTGCAGTCAGACCAAGAGAACAAGTAAGACCTTTGGGATCCCGAAGTGGTAAAACAGTAAGAGAACTGGAAGGCTGCTTGCACTGAGGAATGTTTCCCAAGGACAACCTCAAAGGCAGCCAGGCTGCGAACGCCAACTTGGAGAGAAGTGTGCCTTTGGTCCTGCCTGCCCTAGGGTGGACGCTGACCTGCCAGACAGGCCTGGCCACCAAGGAGGGAGGAGGAGAGAGAGGGAGGGAGAGATAGAGAAGGAGGGAGGGAAGGAGGAAGGAAGGGAAGCAGGGAGAGAAGGAGGAAAGGAGGGAGGGAGGGGAGAGAGAGAGACAAAGGGAAGGAGGGAGAGAGAGAGAGAGAGGGAGAGAGAGGAAGGAAGGGAGAAAGGGAAGAAGAGGAGAGAGCAGGAGAGAAATGGGGTGGGGGGGGGTGGGGAGAGAAGCTCTGGTCAAAGCCGAAGGCCTGGCCCAGCACACACAAGTTAAATGCAGAGATGGTGGGAAGGGGGCCACAGGTATGTTGTTGACCTTCCAGACCATTGTTCTGAAAGCCCCTCCCTATGAGAGCTGTCCTTGGAGTGGGACTTAGAATTACTGGGTCCCTGCTGGTGTAGTTCCTGGAGGGGCAGGCTAGGACCTCCAAGGAGCCAGGCTCTGTGCCATGGCCTTCCTGCTGTGCAGCCTCTTGGGGGAGGGATCCACCCCAAAGTGTCACACTGTCTGCTATCCTAGGGGGAGGCAGCTATTGGAATCCCATGAAGAAGTCACATTGGGGAATTCTGGGGAGGAGCGCTGAGACCCCACCCTGGGGTCTCACTGGCAAAGACCACAGGCAGGAGCTGCCCACGCATGGCTGAATGCCACCTTCCTCTCCCTACACCCTCCCCATCAGAAGGACACAGGCACCCCCGAGACGCTGCACTCAGGGCTGATCTGTTTGGGATTTAGCAGCTGACCCTAGCAGGGATGGTGGGCAGGTCAGAGGGCTGTGTCGGCCCCAAAGGGCCACAAGGCTGGCCTCTTGCTGCTCTTGTTAAAGGGCAGCAGATGGCACGGCTCTGAGCAGGCCTTGGGCGAGCGGGGCTGAGTGACAGGCCGTGGCTCACAGGTCCCCGTGGGCCCAGCACAGCTAGGATCCACTCTGCAGGCTTGTTCTTCCTGGGAGAAGTACCTACACTCCTCACAGTTTCGGGGCCCAGAGAGGACCCTACCAACATCGCTCATCAGGGAGACTCTTGAGACAAAGACAGGTGTCTCCCCACCCACAGGGAGGGGAGGGACAGCTGCAGAGAGATCTCTGATGGGGTTTGGCAGCCTCTTCCCACCAGGAATGTGCTGGAGCCCCCACCTGCAGAATAACTTTGGGCCTTCTCTCCTTAGTGGGCCACCCAGCCTCCCTTGCAGAAATCAGAAATCAGAGGGGCTCCCAGCCCATGGCATTGCCCCACCCTACCCAACATGGCACCAAGCACAGCAGAGTCCGGGAAAGCAGGCTCAGAAGGGGGATCAGAGCCAGGCACAGCACTGCTGCCCCACAAGGGCCTCGATCACTAGCAGCAGTCAAGTTTCCTTCTCCTCCAACATTCCATGAAGGTTCTGAGTCAGAGGGTCCAGCGGGAGCTCTGGTGGGGGGCTGGGGAAGCTGATGCTCATTGCCCTATAGACAGGAAGACCGACTCCTTTCCCTCCACCACCACCCGCCCCCAAGACCCTCTCAGAGGAGCTGGACCACTGCAGCCTGGGCTGCCTCTCACAGGTGGGGTGTAGGGTGAGCACAGCCCCACTGCACGGCTCTGGGAGGCTCCTGCCTCCAACAGAGCCCAAGGCCAAGCCCCCAGGCATACACACTGATCCTCTGTCCTCTCCACAGCCCCAGATAAGGAGCTGTTGGGACCATCGCTTTGCAAACACAGACGCTGAGGCAGAAAGAAATAAAGTCATTCCATTTGCTTGAGGGCACACACACAGACAAAAGTACTGGAATTCGTAAAGGAGCTTTTCCAGAGGCACATCCTTCACCAGCCCACTTAGCCTGTGTCACAGTGCGTGAGCTCCGCAGCAGTGTGCCTTTGATGCTCAGCTGACTTAGCCTGGGTGAGGCTCTGCTCCCCCACCAAGTCCTGAGGGATCAGGAACCCCAGCTAGCAGTGGAAGGCAGCCCTGAAGCGTCTCTGGAAGCTTGCCTTTCTGGTCACGAAGAGACTGTAACTCCTAGAGACCTCAAACGGTGGTGGCGGGGGCAGCCCAGGCTTGTGACATCACACCCATAGGGAGAGGCCTTAGCCAGTACCAGCACCGCCAACCTCCTCCCCACCCTGGCGGAAGGTCGAGCACCAACCACCAGTGATCTGAGATGCTGCCAGTGGGCCCAACTCCCAGAGCCGCGGGAACTCTGCTGGTGTGGGCAGGGCGGGAGAGGGTCCACAAGCCGGCACCCAGACCAGGGCAGCCTGTGTCTTCCAGAGCCTGCCAGGCCCCCAGCTCTCCTCAGTGTGCCTGACCCCTTCACAGTGAGGTGGGGTCTGCGTTCTCACCCCCAGAGTCCCAGTGAGGGGATGATGTGTGACGACCGAGCTCTTGTCATGAGAGGCAATACAGCTTCTGCTGGCTTGTTCTCTCGGGACACACATCCGGGCCCTGGTCAGCCATGTAAGACCAGGCTGCCCTTGGGGCCACCAGCCAGGAGGACCTTGTGGGGTGGCTCTGGTGATACTTGGGGGCTTCAGAAGAGCAAACAGGTATTGTCTGGGGGGAGATGCTTTGCCCAGAGCGCCCCACCTGCCAGTAGGTAGGAGCAGATCCAGAAGGAGGCTCCTCCTCTGGGGGGCCTCCTACAATGCACACACTTTTAGTGCTCCAGGCGCTGAGAGGTGGATGGGCCCAGGCTCCTAAGAGCCCCCACCTCCAAGCTGGTCTAGTCCCCACCACACAGAACACATGTGCAAAGAGAATGGGCCCTGCCCACTCTCGTCTCACGGAGCCCAGCCCTATAGGATCCATGTGGGGCCCAGTCTGTTGCTGCCAAAAGGGATTTGTGGGTCAGGCAATGATTATGAGCAGAAACAGATTTAAATGCACTTAAAATGCCTCCGAGGTGGTCCCTGCAGCAGGGCATGGCCGCCTTAATGCTCCTCCTTGTCACAAACACTTTTAGATAAAAAAACACATGGTCCAAGGGGGGGAACTGAGGAGGTGGGTGAAGGACCGGCCTCAGGCGGGTGCAGCCTGGGCAGTTCCAAAGGGCCCTATGCTTGGTTTAATGCTGTCACTGTCTTGAAATTCTTCATAATTCTAGAACAAGGGGCCCCCATTTTTATCCTATACTGGGCCCCACAAATGATGTAGCCAATCCCAGTGGATGAATGAGGAGAGCCTGGGGTGGGCCATGGGTGTCCAGTTTCACAGGGCTGTGCAGCCTCTGCAGTAGACTGGCCTCCACTGGGCCTCAGTTTCTCCAACTGTGAACCAGAGGAGGGCATGCTGGGGAGGGGTGGAGCAGCCAGTGCAGTGCAGACAGGCTTCACCTCTGCATAGGTATGTATTGTATGAAGCTCTCACTTCAGATTTACAACTGCTGTGTACAGATCCCTTCACCACCCCATTTCACAGTCAAGAACACTGAGGCTGGGAGGTGAGAAGCCTTACCGATGCCAACCGGCTGGAGGTTCTGCATCTTGGGTTTTGGTACAATGGCTAACAAAGTGGTGACAGGAGTCAGGTTAAGGGCAGACACTGAGCCCACCAGGAAGCCACATCCCCTCACTGCTGGCACTTTTCTGCCCGGAATGGCTGCCCAGCCGTAGGCTCAGACCTGCCTCTGGTGAGAGCCACCACTGGCAATTTGGGTAGGTCAACACAGCAGGACTTGCAAAGGCTTTCCCACCCATGCCTTTCACCTCTGAATGCCACAGGGGGACATAATCCTTCCCCCACACCTAGTGTCACATTTCTGCCTGGACAGGCTTGGCCAGCGTCATCTCCCAGTGGCAGCTTGTGGTTCTGGTTCCTTAGGATGTCGGGTGCCCTGGCACCACGCCGAGGGGTGAGGAGCTGGCCTTTCCTCGCACAGGATGCACAGGTCCTGCACTGCTCGTGGCACACCTGCCAAAGACCCAAGTTACTGCTTACATTCGGAGAGACCCCAGGAAGCTTCACAGCCCGTGTGCGTGTGTGCGCATGGGCACACGCATGCATGGGCATGCAGGAGATGGAAACAGACACCGAGGCACACCGGCCCAAGCCCCATCTGCTCCCACCCTGCCCAACTCCAGCAGGGAAAAGAGGAGGAACTAAGGTTTAAGGGGGTGAAGTGCTGTCCTGCTCTCAGCAGGGCCTCCTCCGACAGCTCCTGTACAGGTAAACCCATTGTGGTGGCTACCGCTTCACCGCTGGGCACGATGGTTTCATCCGGGGCATGCAGTCACCCAGCCAGGATTTGGCTTCCCCCTTTACCTTCTCATAGCCTGGCAAGGCAGTTTCCCACTCTCCGTCCTTGGTTGGGATGTTTAATTTATTCACATTCAGATGCAGATGGAACCAGGCCTGAGTCCCCTCCTGCCTCTCCTTCATTCAGCCCTTCACAAGAGCACACATGCGTACACACTCCATCAAGTGCACACATTCTTGCGCACACACGGGACTCTTTGAGCGCTCTCCTATGAGTGAGCAGGAAGCTGAGCTTTGTCGGTGGAGGATGCTGCAGGCGGACAAAGGCTTTGCTCCTGCTTCTGGTGTCACACCTTGCTTTCTCTGGCTCCTGCTGCCCAGGCAGGAGTGTGGGGACACCCTGCATCCGCCCCAACTGCATGCTTAAAGCAACCCATGCCTGAGCCCAGCGATCACCTTCCCGAAGCCCCCCAGACACAGACCCCTCTGTGTGCCCATCCACAGCCTGGGTTCCCCTGTGCCCTGGAGGGTTACCTCCTGCTGGCCTCTTGGCTATGAGCCAGCCTTAGCCAGGGCAACCCAGCCAACTTCTCCATGCACAGTGGGCTGCAACCCAGCTCCTCCAGCATGCCCTGACTCCAGCCCGGGGAGGGGGCTCCTTCCCTGGGTGCCCTCCCTCAGCTCTCAGAGCTCCCTAAGCCTCACTGTTCTCTCATCGCAGCTTAGTAACTCTTATGTTAACTTCTCCTACTTCAATTGCTGTGTGGGTGCTGTCTCCTGATTGGACCCAGACTGATACACATATCTCTCTCTCTCTCTCACACACACATGGTTTCACATTCACACATTCTCTCACACTGTTGCACACTCACTGTCCCCACACACACATTCCCTTGCTCACTTAGTGCAGACCCACTGAGCCTGGCCCTGGCCCTGACCGTGGCCTCACCTTCGCCAGCTCTCCACGGTCCTGGCCAGCACTGGATCTCAGCTCACCTGAGCTTCTTTCAACCTCCTTGCTGCCCTCTGTGGCGGATGTGCAGTCATCTGACCATGCCAGTCCTGATTGGACAGGCACTTCTTGGCCAGGAGCCTTGGTCTCTCACCCCACCTCTGGGCCTGTCCTCCTGACCACTCTGAGCATCAGTGAGTCACACTCACTGTGATCTCTCTGCCACGGAAATGCAGAGCCCCAAACAACTAAAAATGTCCTAGGCCTGCAACATGAGAGCCGGAATCTGGGGTTCTCAAGAAAGAAAACAAGCTGAGGGGCCGGCCCCGTGGCTTAGCAGTTAAGTGCGCGCACTCCGCTACTGGCGGCCTGGGGTTCGGATCCCGGGCGCGCACCGACGCACTGCTTGTCCGGCCATGCTGAGGCCGCGTCCCACATACAGCAACTAGAAGGATGTGCAGCTATGATATACAACTATCTACTGGGGCTTTGGGGAGAAAAAGGGGAAAAAAAAAGGAGGAGGATTGGCAATAGATGTTAGCTCAGGGCTGGTCTTCCTCAGCAAAAAGAGGAGGATTGGCATGGATATTATCTCAGGGCTGATCCTCCTCACAAAAAAAAAAAAAAAAGAAAGAAAAAGAAAACAAGTTGAGAAGTGGTACAATCCGAGAACGGTGTGCGGTTGGCAGCAACGCCTGCATCTGTGTGCAGGACAGGCCCTTCCCGCAGAATCCACTCACCGGGCAGCCCTGGCTCCTGCCCTTGACGAGCGCCAGACCGTGCAAATGACAGTTTTATTATGACCCAGCAGAATTTCCTTAACAGACGATTTCCTAATGCCATCATCTTCGTTGGAAATGGAAAACAGACCCCACGACTCCTCCCGGGGGCAGCACCTCCCCCTGCAGGCCAGCTGTCCCTGTGGGGGGTCCCTCCAGCCCCAACCCAGGGCCCAGACCCCAGTGCTTGGCACCATCACTCTCTCAGGATGTGGCCTGTCCACCCCACGGCCCCTCCTCCCATATCCCATTCACGTTTTCTCTTTATTCTAGTTGAATGTTTGATACATACAAAGAAGACAATTTGCACAACATTTACGTTGAAAGTAAACACTACAACCACCACCTATGATCCCACGGCCAACCTAACCGGACACAGCCATGCTGCCGCCCTCCCACGTCCCCACCTTCCATTCCATCCCACTCACAGCAAACATGAACCTAGGTCTTGTGTTCCTCTTCCTTTTTTCCCAAACACTTTACCTCCATCTTGCAGGAACTTTTGTGGGGTAGAGAATTCTGGAGGCCGCTTATTTCTTCTCAATCATTCAGAGACACAATTGCACTGTCTTTTTGCTTCTGCTGCTGCTGCTGAGAACTCTGCTCATTCTAATTGTCACTCCTTGGATTTCCCTCTTCTCTCTGGCTGCTTTTAGGACCTCCTGTCTGGTGTTCTCCAGTTTCATGACGATTTCAAAGCTTGCTCACCTCCTGTGCCGGTTTCCTCCCCCTCGGCCTATCCTCTAGGTGTTGGGAGCTCCCCGTCCGTCCTGGCTCCATATTCCCCCTAGCAAACGGCAGCCGCTCCCATGGCTTTAATTGCTGCCTCTGTGCTGAGGACTGCAACATTTGCCAGCCCTGATCTCGTCCTGAGTGCCACATGCATATGGATGGACCACCTTGCTCCATCTACCCTATCTCAGTCTAACTTAGAGGACGACCCAGCCTTGCCCACCCAGCCTGCTCCTCCCACTCTTCCCACCCCAGTCAAGGCACCACCCAGCTCACTGTTCAGGCCATACACCTCAGACTCACCCTGAGCCCTTCTGTCTTCCACCCTTCACACCAGCCCAGAGACTGCCCTCTGCTGCCCCCCAGCCCAAGCTGACCTGCTCCCTCACCTCCCTCACCTGGACGACACCACGCTCAACCAGTCTCCCTGTGCCCACTCTTGACCCCCCAGGCCACTTGCCTCAGAGCAGCCAAGGTCAGCTGGATCGTGTCACCCTCTGTCTGAAGCTCTGCATTAGCTGTCCACTGCCTGCAGAATAAAACACGGCTCCTCACCAGGGGTGAGGCCCCATCTGCACCCCTAACTCACCTCCTCCCCACTCTCCTGGGCACCCGCCTTCCAGCCACATGGGCCAATTCACTGTATATGAGCTGAAAGAATGAACTAATGAGTGAGCCAATAAATGAAGGAACAAGCTAATAAAAATGGTTTCATGAACAGGGGTGTGAAATGGCTGGGCACATTGGGGAAGTGGTCAGAATTTGGGATAGGAGATGGGGAGCAGGACAGGAGAGGGGTGGGGCAGGGAAGTGGGTGAGATCAGACTGGGCTAAGATACTCTGGCTTGTCTGATGGGCGCTGGGACCACAGATGGACGGTCAGCAGCAGGATGACAAGGCTCGTGTGGGGCACGCAGGGCCCTCTAGTGCACCGGCCACCTTGGTGAGGCCGGCAGTTGGTGTTGAGCAAATAGCCGTCAGGCTGAGAACAAAACCACTGACCCCAGCTCAGGAAACAATTACTGGTGACTGAGAAACACTGCCCATTGATACATGTTAGCAGAACATGTGTGCTCACTCACACACACACACACGTGTGCACGCACAGGCAGGGTCACCCTGCAGTATGCTTCACAGCCCCTGCAATCGCTATGCTCTGTCCCAGCTGGAGGCTGCTTTTGCAAGGGATTGTAATGTAATTTTGCTTTTAGGAAAAAAAGCACAGATCAGAGGCGGCTCTAGTGTAAATAACAAATTGGGGGGGGCGGTGTATAAAGGGGATCGCAGTTCCCAGTTTTTAAATTAATTGTGGTAAAATACACATAACATTTACCATCTTAATCATTCTTGAGTGTACAGTTCAGTGGCATCAAATATTTTGCAATGATCACCACCATCCATCTCCAGAACTCTTTCATCTTACAAAACTGAACGATTCAACGCCAACTCCCTATTCCTCCCTCCAGCCCCTGGCAACCACCATTCTGCTCTCTGTCTCTATGATTCTGACTACTCTAGGTACTGCATATGAGTGGAATCATATAGTATTTGTCTTTTTATCACTGGCTTAATTGCACTTACCATAATGTTCTCAGGGTTCATCCATGTTGTAGCATATGTTAATTTCCTCCTTTTTTAAGATTGAATCATATTCCACTGTATGGATATGCCACATTTTGTTTATCCATTCCTATGTCAATGGACATTTGGGTTGCTTCCACCTTTTGTCTATCATGTATAGTGCTGCTATGAATGTGAGTATACAAATATCTCTTTGAGATTCTGATTTCAATTCTTTCGAACATATACCCAGAAGTGAAATTGCTGGATCATATGCTAGCTCTATTTTTAATTTTTTGAGGAACTTCCATACTGTTTTCTGTTGTGGCTGCACCATTTTACATTCCCACCAACAGTGCACCAGGGTTCCAATTTCTCTATATTCTTGTCAACACTTGTGATTTTCTGTTTTTTTGATAGTGGCCATCCTAATGGGTGTGAAGTGGTATCTCACTGTGGTTTTGATTTGCATTTCCCTGATGACGAGTGATGTGGAGCAGCATCTTTTCACGTGCTTATTGGCTAGTTGTATATCTTCTTTGAAGAAATGTCTATTCAAGTCCTTTGCCCATTTTCGAATTGGGCTTTTTGTTATTGTGGTGAGTTGTAGGAATTCTTTATGTATTCTGGATATTAACCCTTTATCAGATATATGATTTGAAAATATTTTTTCCCATTTCACAGGTTGCCTTTTCACTGTGTTGATTGTGCCCACTGACGCACCAAAGTTTTTAATTTTGATGTAGTCCAGTTTATCTATTTTTCCTTCTGTTGCTCGTGCTTTTGGTGTCATTTTTTTATGTTTTGAAAATATGCTTCAGTTTTAAAGATGTGCCCACAGCTCTATCTTTAGCCAGAACCAGGCGGTACAGAACCGTAGGTTCTTGGCCTCATCTGGCATCCCACCACTGCTGCCCCAGCTGCCTGCCACGGGCCAGGTAAACACCTGGGCACTGTTGGTTTCTGCTACAGTTCCGGCCTCGGCTGCCAGTTACTCACAGGACCACAGTGCCTAGGCACAGGAGAGACATGAATGGCTGGGGAGCTCGCCATCCCACGGGTGAGGGCACACAGGTGCCAGGGTCCCAGGGGGTCTCCGCTCCCCAAAGGCACCAACACTGGGGATCCTGGCTTTGGGCCTTGTGCTCACTCCACCCAGCCTTGCCCAGGGCTCCTGGGTGCACGGTCCTCCCACGTCCTCTCTCCAAGGTGAGCCCCCACTCAGCTCAGCCCTTTCTCCCATGCCCCACCCCCAACCTCATTGACCTTTGCTCTCTTAACTCTGAGAGCACTTACCTGAAGCTAACAGAAGCAGAGGCTGACACTCCCCAGGCACCAGGCCCTGCTCTCAGCACAGTGGCACCTGCTCCACCTCATTGCACCTGCACCATCACAACCTCCCAGGGGCTACTCTCATTAGCCCAATTTTGTGGGTGAGGAAGCTGAGACCAGAGAGCTCAGGGACCTGGCCAGCCCCGCTGAGGGGTCAGGAGAGGTAGGGCAGGCCTGAGCTCAGGTGTGAGCTGTGGTTGGAGGGGCTGCTTCCTCAGCCACCCTGCCTGTGAGCACAGAGGAGGGCCCAGCAGGCGGCCGCTGTGGCCCTGAACAGAGGGGCTGACCAGGTGCTCGGTGCCTCCCCAGGTGGGGGGTATGTCCACACAACTGGGGGTGGGCTCCCTGACAGCCCTGGCACACGGCAGGAGTACCCCAGCCAGGGCCTCCCAGGCCCACCTCTCAACAATGCCCCCCAGGATCCTTGGGAGCACCCTACAGAAACAAGGGGTGCCCATTACCCCTGCTGCCTGCCTGCCTCTGGAAAAGTGACAGCAAATGCTTTCTCAGTGCTTTGGCAGACCCCGAGCCAGGCAGGAAAGACAGACACAGGCCGACTGCCACCAGGCCACTCACAGTCTTGGGCTCACAGGCCAGCCAGCCCCTTCCCTGAGAGTAATCCTGGCTTTTGGATCTTGAGGTTGGAAACACTGAGATGCCCACCACCCGCCGGCAGGAATGTCAGGAAAGCCAACTTGGGGGGAGGGACATGTGCACCTTCCCTAGTGTCACCCCTGACCAAGGGACACAGTAGCAGTGAGGGGTGAGCCTGGTCAGCGCCAGGCCAGCAGGGCAGGCCTATGTTGTCACACACCTTCCTGCTGAGGGGATGTGGGCTGCCCCATCTAAAAGGGCCCCAATCCTGGGTGGAGAAGTGTCCCTGGAGGAGGCTGGGGCCTGAAGTGGGGGGCTCAGGACAGTGGGGAAGGAGACAAATCCTAAGGAGAGAGAGTATCCCAGGCCTCTGGATGCACTGCAAGGGCACAGGGACACCTCCCCAAAGCATCCTCCCCAAGCGGATGGTTCCAAGATGGCTGGGGCTGGGGGCTGGGCAGGGCACTGTGGGCACCAAGGACGCCCTGAGGGATGGAGGCCAGCTCTGGGAGAGGGGACCCAGGCCTCAGGAGCCATGCCTACCTGTGCATGTGGCATGCACAGGGAGAGTGTGGTGAGTGTGGGAAGCCAGTGTGTTCTGTGGTGTGGGAGGCACGTCTGTTATACGTGTGGTGCAGTGTGTGGGGTGGTACCTTGTTGGTTCAGCATGGCCCTGCTGTGTTTATTGGCTGCTCTGGCATGGTTTAAAAATAATCCTATCCTATCCCTCAGGGGCTCAGGGAGAACTAAACCGCCCCTTTTGAAAAAATATCTGAACTGAGCGAGAGGCAGGAGGGCTGGGGTGAGCTGGGAGGGCCCAGGCTAGATGCTGCAGATCGGCAACTGGAGGCCAGAGGGGGAAGGGGTGGTCCTAGGGAGGCCAGCCACTGAGCAGGAGACAGTGCCCTGGCAGGACACAGGGACAAGAGGAGGGCGGTCTGAGGGGCACTGGCCGGCTGGGGCGGGCTTGGCCTTGAAGGCAGAGGAGAGTAAAAGCAGGGGCAGTTCTGGCTGAGAGACAGTGTCAGCAAAGAGCTGGGGGTGGGGGGAACACGGCTGGAGACAGGAAGTCCAGCTCTGCGGGGCCAAGAGGTCATGAATTTGGAAAGCCTGGCAGAAGAGACAGGTTGAGCCAGCTTGTGAACGCTGGGCAAAAGACTGTGGACTTGATCTAGGGCAACAGAAAGCACTGTGTTTGTGTAGGGGAGGTGTGGGGACACCAGTCTGGGTGACTGACATAAGTTCTGTGCCTCAGTTTTCTCCTCTGTATCTAAGGATAATAAGAGTACTCACCTCAGCATTGTTGGGAGGCTAAAATGACTTAATGCACGTGAAGCACTCACAACAGTGGCTAGCACCCAGTAAAGTTCAGTGAAGGTGGCTACACCACTGCAACCATCACCACCATTCCCCAACCCCCGTCACTACCCCCATCACCACCACCTACACCATCATCTACACTATCACCACCACCACCTACACCATCATCTACACTATCACCACCACCACCTACACCATCATCTACACTATCACCACCACCACCTATACCATCATCCCTATCACCATCATCACCACCTTCACCACCACCACCACCACCACATCACCACCACCTACACCAACACCACTAGCATAATCACCATCTTCACCACAACCATCATCACCGCCATCATCACTTTCACCCCACCACCCTTCACTACCACCATCCCCACAATCACCACCTACACCATCACCGCCACCTACATCACCACCACCACCATCACTATCACCATCATCACCACTTTCACCACCAGCATCATCATTCCCACCATCGCTTTACCAACCATCCTGAGGCTTCCAAATGAAAGCGGCTTTGCCACGTTGGACCCACACAAGCCAGGTGAGGAAAGCTGGGCTGTAAAGGCCCACAGGGCCGGCAGGGGACCTGTCTTGCTCACTGTCGTATCCCGAGAACCTCGCCTGATGCCTGGCACAGAGCAGGTGTGAGGGGAAGGCCTGGGGCAGGCTCTAGTGATCTGACACTCCACAGGGCCTCACTGTGAGAGCCAGCTGCCTCTGCTCATGCATCCTTGGCTCAGCTCAGTTGCGCTTACTCACAAGCCAACGCCTCCTTTGGAGGAAATCTGACAGCTTGTCCCAGTCCTGATGCCCTGAATTTAAGCCTCTGTCTGCAAAACCATCAAGAAAACTCTGACCTCTGCCGGTGTGCCCAACAGATGGAAAGCTTAGTGCACACACTGTGGACTCGAATGCCAGGGCCAGCTACTTTGCTGGGGCCCACTGAGGACACTAGATACCATCACAGCAGTGCAGTCTCAGTTCCAGTCTGAAATTCCTCCTCCCCCAAATGCTGCCAGTAGCCCTCAGCGGGCAGCCTGTGCCACAGTGGTCACAAGGCCGAGTGGCCTTCCTGGTCTGGTCTGGGCATACAGCAAGGGCAAGCTAGATGGGCCCAGCACATGGGAAGGAGCGAGTGGCCATCCTGGTACACACTGGGTCCTGGGCTTCCCAGGGTGAGCTTTTAGGGCTCTTCATGCTCCTGAAGGTTTTATCTAGCATAGAGCCTAGGGCTTGTACCTGCCTGTCTGGGGGGAGGCTTCACACACAGCACAGCTCTCAAGGTCCTTCCCACCGTCATCCCTCCAGCCTGAACCCACTCTGTGGTCCATGGCGGGGGAGGGCAGGGGACCCAATGTGGGATTCAGTGTCTCCCCTGACACCTGTCCTCTTGGGTCCTGGCTGGGCAGGGTGGCCAGTGGCCAGGAAGAGCAGCTGGATGAAGGAGGAGAGACCCAGGGACCAGCCCTCGCTGTCTGTAGGAACCACTCACCCTACATACACAGGCACATCCCTCCACCCACCTTTGCGAAAAGCTCTTCCTTGCACACCTCACCTGAGCTCTTGCTGTGGGCCAGAGACACAACTCTCCCCATTCAACACTGGGAAACAGAAGCCCAGAATTCACCTCTAGCACTCATGGTGGAACTGCAACCAGGACCCAGGTCTCCTGACATCCCCACGTCACCCATGTGGCCCTCTGCTGAGGTTTGGGGGAGTGAGGTGAACAACTGACAGCTGCAGCCTGGCAGCATGGGAGCCAGCAGCCCAGACTCAGCCTCTATACACAGGCCCCGCCTTCTGCTCCGGGGGCCCTGGGCCCCGGGCTGCATCCAGCATGTACCCGCGGCCACTGCCCATACTTCCACACCCATCCCAACCAGCTGCAGTGGCCTCGCTGAGATGATGGACACTCCCTGCCCAAATGTGATTTCCCAGCTGCTGCCCAGTTAATCACCAGCCTCGCTGGCAGTTCCTTCCGGCTTCTGTGCTAAGGAAACTGCCAATTAGGTTACAATTAATTTCTTACCCGGGGCAAAGCCTGGCTGGAAAAAGACTGGCCACCCAAGTGGCCTGCCGATGACCGTGTGTGGGTCACCAGGCCCCCTTGGCCCCAGGGCTCTTGTGCCCTCTGCCCCAGCTGACTACAACTGCAGGTGTGCTGGCCCTGGCCTGGGGGTGACGGGCCAGGACGTCATCGGCTTTAACCCTGGTGCCTCTGCCGGGGTAACTGTCCCCCATGTACCCAGTAGGGCACCGTGACTCAGACTTAAACACATGTGTCACCCCACCCATCTTGAGCTCTTTGAACAGAGATGGTCCTGCCCATTTTTGACCCCAGCACCCTTCTCGCCTAAGTTCAACATTAACCGAGAGCCTTCTGTGGTGCATTCTTCGTGAGGGGCCCTAGCCTAAGTGCTTCACACGCATCGTCCACTTAATCAACACAACTGCCAGAGGTAGGGACAATTAGGACTCCTGTCTTACAGGGGGGAAACCGAGGCAGAGAGAGGCTAAGTACTTTGCCATAAGGCCACACAGACAGTGAGGCAGGAAGAGGGTCCCTCCTGGGCCACTGTGTGTGGCCACTGGGCTCCTCTGCTTGGTGACGGCTATGCACACACATGCAGAGAAGCCAGGGCACTGTGACCCAGGATCCCTGGCCACCCACCCATCTGCTTGCAGGCTAGGCCGAAAATGCTGCCATAAATAACCATCCATGGCCTCCTTCAGCTTCCTCTAAAAGGTAGGTGCCCCTAAAAGCTTCCTTGCATAAATTCGCTCTTCAACATTTCAGTGAAATGAGGTAAAGGCTCAGGAAGGTATGACCAGGTGGAATTTTGCTCAGGCAGCACCCACCTGACAGGGACAGATGAAGCATTGGTTGCCATGTGTGGCGGGAGCACCTGCCAGGTGCCCACTGATGCTAGGGGCCTGACATGCCCAACCCCTCTGGACACAGAAGTGAGCCTCGAGGGGTCCTTCTCTCCCCTTGTTGGGTCCTAGTACCACCAAACACTTGAGAAGGTGGGTCAGGCAAAGTCCGGTACAGAAAAGTGCTTCTGCACGAGGATGGTGACCCATGACTTGTACCTCCTGGGAGGGGGTCAGGGCAGTCCCAGGAGAGCAGCAACCACATGGGGCCACCCACCTGGGGTGACCAGGACAAAGGCATCTCCGTGAGCCCACGGCTCAGAGCCTGTCGGTCAGAGCTGGGCCTCGCCGGGCCCCGCTGCAGCCTGAGGGGGTCTGGAAGGCCAGCCTGCGGTCTGGCTGCACCTCCTTGTCAAGTTTAAGAGGAACAGAGTGGGGCAGACTTGGCCATCTCAAGGGAGCCCCTTTTACTCGGGTGCTCAGGGACTCAGCCGAGCTGGCCTGCCCTCCTGGCCCTGGTGTGCACTCCCTCCTGCGTGGGGCGGGCTCAGCATGTCACAGTGCTGTTGGGAGCCCCCTGTGCCTCTCCCCGCAGCTTCAGGCCTGCTGTCCTCTCTTCTCCTTACTCCTGCTGCGTGTGCGGGGAGGCGCAGCCAGGGCAGATGCAGGCAGGACCCCCAGGCAGGGCCACTACAGTCCCTGAAGCAGAAGCTGGGCTCTCCCTGGGGAGTGTGGGGGACCTCAAAGAAGGCCTGAGGGTCTGCGCTGCCTGGAGGGTGGAGGGAAGAGAGCTGGGGAAGCCTCAGAGAGAGGCAGGTTCTGGCACAGCGTGGACGTGGGGCCAGACTAGTCAGCAAGTCACGAAGGCCCCACTGCAGCCCAGGCAGACTGGTGCGGGGCACACGTGCCCCTCGCATTTGGATGCTGTTATCAAGCCTGACCTCAAGCTGGACCGGACCGCAAAGACCTCCAATTCAAGAGTAAAAAGGAACCCAACTCCAGGGCTAGAGCAGCCGTGTGGAGAAAGGGTCATGGCAACCAAGTCTTCAACTGATGCCTCCCCAACCAGTGACAACTTATGCCTCCCTCCGGGCCTCAGTGTCCCTATCTGTAAAAATGAGAGGGTTGCACCTGATGCTGAGGCTCCTTTCAGATTAAATTCTGATTCCCCTATGAGTTGATGTGATGTCTGCCCAGGAGCATTCACGGAATGACCTTCCTGACCAGGGGCCAAGAGGCAGGACAGTGGGCATGAAGGAAATTGGGGTGGGCTTTGGCCTAGGTGACCCCTGGGGAGTGAGGGACGTAGGGCCGGAACAGGATTAGGACCACACATGTCCTCCTTGGCCACTGATGATAAGGCAAGAAGACAGCAGCCTAGACCCAAAGGAGAGATTTCAGCGTGATGTGAGGAAGCAGAAAGACAAGGGCAGAGCCCTGCCTGAACCCACGGTCCTTCATGGCCTTGCTGTGTGACTGGCTCAGCTCTCGGCCTCTCTGGTCTGTTCCCAGCTGTGAATAGGGAGAGGAACTCCTCCCTGGAAGCGCTGCTGGGACAGCTCAGGGACAGAGCACCTGCTGACTGAAGCTAGTTCTCCTTTCTCCCTCCCTCAACTCTGGAATCGGATCTGCCTGGGCCCACAAAGGCTTCCAGCTACCCCTCAGTCAAGGCCTTCCCACCCCATGCTGGCCCCCAGCACTCGTGTAGCTTCGTGCGGGGACGGGGGGGCCCTGCCTCTGCACATACCACTGTCCCAGGAAAATGGCTTCATGGGACTGGCAGCATGACATCACACAGCCACAATTATGGTAATCAACTTACACCAGATCTGCCTGGTTATTTTTAGAGTCTGGACTGAGGTTTAGCAAGACAGGGCAGCCCTGGGCTCCCCTGCTGCTGAGTCCCGCCTTGTCAGGTGGGCCAGGTGGGTGGCTGGTTCCTGGCACCCCTCCTCCCCTGTCCTTCACAGTGCAGTCCCTGGGCATCGGTGTCTCACACACAAGTTATGACACCATCGCTCTGGGACGTTGGAGCTCAATGTGGCTTTAGGGTCCAGGTCTTCTGAGAATGTCCTCAGGGTCCCAGTGGGGTCATGGTGACTCAGCCCCCACAGGAGGACATCAGATGAATCCACATCCTCCTCAAAAGGGATCTGGGGCTCAGACACTGACAGAAATGCCACTGGATGAAACCGCTTCTCAGCAATACTTGGTGGAGATTTGATAAAGCAAAGTACACCCAACACAGAGAGACATTCCACCCAATTAAACATGGGCAAAGGACCTGAACAGACATTTCTCCAAAGAAGATGCAAATGGCCAATAGGCACATGAAAAGATGTTCAACATCACTAATTACTAGGAAAACGCAAATCAAAACCACAAAATGAAAAATCACTTTGTACCAACTAGGGTGACTATAATTAAAAAAAGAAAAGAAAAGAACCAGTGTTGATGAGGATGTGGTAAAATGGGACCCTCACACACCACTGGTGGGAATGTAAAATGGTTCAGCTGCTGTGGAAAACAGCTTGGCAATTCCTCAAAAAATAAAACGTAGAATCACCATATGGCCCAGCAATTCCACTCCTAGCAATATACCTAAGAGAACTAAAAACAGGGACTCCAACAGATACTTGCACGTGAATGTTCATGGCAGCATTATTCACAATAGCCAAAAGGTGGAAACAACCCAAATGTCCATAAACAGATGAATGGGTAAATAAACATGGTCTATACGTACAATGAAATATTACTCACCCTTAAAAAGAAATGAAGTACTGACACATGCTACAACATAGATGCACCTCGAAAACATTATGTTACCGGAAAAACGCCAGACACAAAGGCCCATTTATACGAAATATCCAAAATGGACAAATCCATAGAGACAGGATGCAGAGTGGGGCTGGGGTTGGGGAAGAGACAGCATTGCCTAATGGGTACGGGGTTTCCTTTTGTGGTGATGAAAATGATTTGGAATTACACGGAGGTGATGCTTATGCAACACTGTGAATGTACTACACGCCACTGAATCCTTCACTTCAAAACAGTTGATTTCACGTTATGTGAATTTTACCTCAAGAAAAAGTAAATTGTAATTATTTGCCACGCCATCCTGCCTCACCCCCAGCTGCTAGGCCTGACACAAGGCCCTGCTGTGCTGCCTCAGCAGGGGCACAAGTCTGGAGAGCGGACTCCGAGGAGCGTGTGCAGGTGCCCCGGCGTGCACCTCCTCACCTGCCGTGCTCTCCTCTGCACTCCAGGCCTCTCTTGCAGAGAGAGGGCCGTCTGACGGGATTCCAGCCCGTGGAACATGGGCAGAGAGCCCCGGGCCCCTCCAGGCCTGGCTGCTCAGAGCTCAGCACACCTCCCTGTGCACACAGCGGGGCATGGAGTGGCTGACGGCAGGCGCCACGAGCCGGAGACAGACAGACTGCGTTGGGTTACTGAGACTGTGGGGGTTTCTGTTATCAAGCACAGTCCCGCCTGCCCTCGTAGATACAGGTGGGTGTGAGGCTGTGAAGCAAAGAAGATTTGAGTGGGTCCTCGGTGAAGACTTTTCAAGGCTCTGTGGAGTCACGTCTGCGGTCCTGCTGCACGAGTGGCCTGCAAAGACCACCTGCAGGCTGCCCACTTGACAAGGCTCAACGCCTCCCGGTGGCAAAGCCCATCCCCACAGCACTAAGTGCGTGTTAACCCTGCTTCCATAGGCAAGGAGAGGCGGGCGGCTGCGCAGGGACCTGCCCAGAGCCACTTCATGGCTAAGTGGCGGCTGGAACGGAGCCCTACTCCCCGAGTCCACCCTTTCTCCTCTCCAGAAAGGAGAGAACGGAAAGCAGTGGACGCCCCACAGGCAATGATGGGCAAGGAGAAAGCCCCTGGCTTCTATCTTTCACCGTTTCTCTGTTTCTGTGTCCTGGCCTCTTTACTGGCAAGAAAAGTTGGAGGAAGGAACTCCATGGTCTCTCTCCCTCCACTCAGACGCCCACCACCACTCTGTGTACCCCTGGCTCATCCCCCACACTCACCCACCCTGAGTCCTGGCATACAGAGCGCATCCTCCCCAGCATTTTCCAGGCCACTAACTCAATTTTAGGAAATGACATTTTTTCTTTCTCCCTTTCTAGAAGAGTGAGAATCATCAGAATTTTCTGGTGCTCACACAGGCATATGGGGGGCACTGGAACCAGTCTGATGACCATGATCTTGCCAGCGGTTTGCTGACTTATTTTAGCAGCAGAACCCTTTCTCCAATCAGAGCGTAGGCTGGCGCTCTGGGGGAAGAGGCTGGGCTCAAAGCCTCACCCCCCCTGCCTCCCCCTCCCCGGCCACACTGCCCCTCAGGCACTTCTCTGGAGACCCGGGCCCTGCAGAACCCAGACATCAGCACCGTATGTCACAAAGGAGCGGGGAGGCTCCAGACTGCAACGAGGAGCAGCTGCTGCAACTCGAATCTGGGTGGAGGGGGCTGGGGCCCCAGGACCTGGGCCTGCAGGGGCATAGGCGTCTCCCCTGAGCAGGTCCCAGAAATGGACGCAGCCTGCTGCAGAGCCCCAGCCCTGGCCCCACTGGGCATCACTGATGTCATGGAGAGCCTGCACCTGCCGGCCCAGCAGGTGGGCACACACCTGTCCAGGTGCACAGGTGACCTTTCTGCACGGTGCCCTGGCTGCTACACTTTGTGGAGCCACCCACAAGGCTAAAGCAAACAGAAGTGTTTGCTCAGGGCTGGCCACCTGCTCTCCTTGAGGGCCCATGTGGTGCCTGAACTGCTACCCTCAGGTCCCACTGGCGTCATCCGCCCCACAACCACACTTTCTAGGGGGCGTCGGCTCCAACAGGGGACAAGCTAAGGGAACAGCGGCACCCTGCTGCCACCTCTCACTCCACACTTGCCAGGGTCTCAGACAATAGCTCAGGGGTCCACTGGCTTCACAGGCTCCAGCCTCGGGGGCAGAGGGGGTCCCAGAGGCTCCCACAATTACATGCTGTGAGGCCAGAGCTCTATGGAAGCCCAGGCCTCATCTGGCCGCAGAGCTCAGGGAAGGTGGACGGTACGAGGACCACTAGGGAGGGAGGACAGAAGGAGGGCCTAGTCTGCAGGGGCTCCCAAGTATCCTGGAGCCTCGGCCCCAAGAAGGCCCTGTCCTCTATGGTCCTCGGAGATGAGGTGGAGCCCTGCCTCAGGAGTCACAGCCTCCTCTAAGCCTCCAAATACCAGTGGCCCTGGGCTGCTGCTCTGGGGTGAGGAAGGGAAAGGCAAGTGGGCTCTGGGAGGCCTGAGCCTTATCACCCCTTCAAGGCTCCCCAGGAACACGTTCCCAGGCCCCCAGAGGGACACCCTGGTCCTGACCTTTTTGAGTTGTACTCACTGCCCGGCCTTCTAGGGGCCAAAGCACCCCCACCCCATAAAGCATGGAAGAGGGCCCTTGCAGACCCAGGGAAGGCAAATGAGAGGGAGGGAGGGAAGGGGAGGGAGACAGAAGACCCCTTACTGCCATCACCCCCCTTCAGCCCACACCCACGGACAAGAGGGCCACTTCCCTGCCTGGCTGCCCACTGCCTCCTGCCCCCACCACCAGCCCCTTAGCCTGCCTCCTGCCTGCACCTCCATCTGAAGTTACACACACACACTTGACATAAATGACGGCTTAGTGCTTCCTTTACTGCCTGTCCCTCCCTGCAGAGTGACAGCTCTGAGGTCAAAGGGTCCTCTGTTGTCTCCCCAAGTGCATCCTCAGCCCTGGAGAAGCTCCCCAGGCAGCAGGTAGTCCCTGGGGGAGTGTTTGTGGGCAGAAAACTATTACTGTTACTGTTACTATTAAGTCACTCACTCAGAAAAACAATTGCAGAAACAAGGAGAGGGAGGAGGAGGAGGACAGCGACACGAGGGGCCTGAGCTGAGTGGCCGCCAAGGTCAGGAGCCCAAGCACAACCCCCACACCAGGAAGTGTCCTCCCTGACACCCACGGGAAGGGGGAGGGGGTTCCACAGTGGACATGTAGCCACTTCCACAGGATGGAAGGATGAGCTCCTGCGGGGGGAGCACTTCTCCAGCTCTGCCTTTTGTCCTGGGTGCTGGGTCTCTGGAGCCCTGGGGAGGGGAAGCGGGACCTGTCCTGGATGAGGAGACACAGCTGCACTCACGACCCTGAAGCCCAGCTCCCACCCCGCCGCACAGTGGCTTCTGTCATGTGCTGGGTCCCCAGGCAGAGGGTGCGTGCAAGGGCCACACCAGAGCACGCACGCCCCTCTCCTGGGGCGGCTATGACAGGGCCATGCCTGGTGGTGCCCCCACACCCACACGACTCCCGGATATCAGCTAAAGCAGCAGTCCCACACAGAGGAGCTCCTGTTCAGGAGTCTGAGCACAGCGCCACACTTCACTCCCATACCTGGGCCGGGCTGTCCCCTGGAGCCCAGAGCAGGTGAGTCACCGATGAGTCAGTGGGCTCAGGGCCACCTTTCCCTCCCAGGACTCCTCCTCAGCCCCACTCCTGGTCCCCACCACCGCTGGCCCAGAGAAGGGGCTTGCTGAAAGCCAGAGGACCAGGAGTGAGGAGTCACTAAGTCCTCTCTACAGGCTATGGGAGCCTCAGTTTCCTCACCTGTGAAATGGGAAAACAAGACCACGACTCTTGGGGTTTCAGAAGGATACAGTGAGCTAGCAGATAGGCAATGCTCAGCACTGGACCGCAGGCTGTGAGCCCCCTTTGGGGTGGCGGCTGCTGGCATCAGCCGTATCCAGTTAAGACCAGGGGACGGAGGAGTCCTCTCTGAGGTCGCAGAGCAGGGGAAGGCCTCAGGGGAGGTGGCAGCTTCCGGGCCCTCCTTTCCCCTTGGCACCCCAGGTTCTGTTTTAACAGATACCATAATTTTTAATTAGTTTTCTCCTCCCCTGGCTAAAAGGCCATTAGCTCCCCATTAGGTGAATGCATCCCATTTTCTTCACACCACCAAGGAAACAGTGACTTACTTAGCCGTCCCTAAAGCAATTGTGCAGAATAAAGGCAATTTAGCAATGGGCTCAATAAACTTCCCCATTTGCTCTCTGCTCGCAGACCCCACCCCTAGGAGCCCACCAGCTGGCCCAGTCCCTCTGTCCCTGGGTAAGTTGGGCCCTGTGGGGACCCAGGGCAGCCAGTGTGGGATGCAGGCAGCTCCCAGAGGCCAGAGGGCTTAGCGGGCTGGAGTGGACGAGAAAGACAGCAGGGCCCAGGTGAGCCTGGGGAAGAAGGCCATGTCCTCCACTACTCCCCAGCCAAAAAGGGGGTTGGAGAGACAAAAGAGAAAGCAAGAAGTAGGTGGAGCAGTGGAGCAGCCTTCCCAGTCAGGGGCTGCTCTGGCACCTGCTGGTCCAGGCAGAAGTGGCCACCTAGACCCCACTGCAGAGAGGGCCTGTCAAGTCATGGCAAGTTTTCCCTTCTTTGGTACCTGGGAGTGAAAGGCCCAGGGGGTCCGCAGGCAGAGAGGGCAGGTCCTTCCTTGCAGCCAGAGGTGTTGGGCAAAATGGGACCCAAGAAGCCAGGCCAGGGAGACGAGAGACGTGAGACCTGCTGAGAGCTGCAGGGAGTCAGGGAGACGGTGCCAGGTGAGGGGTCAGCCTGAGACACGCAGGGGGAGCCCCAGGAGCTGGGATTCCAATTCCTCATCCAGGCAACAGGGATGGCTGTACCTGGGCTGAGCAGCAAAACTCTTCTAAGAACAACTTTTAGATGGAGGTTCCCTTGCTCTGGTTCCAGGACACCTGGGGCTGATGGGTCTGCCCTGAGTGTATGAGGTGGTGAGGGGCAGGTGTCTCTGTGTGCCTGAGTGGCAGGGAGAGACGCTGAGATCCTGGGGTGGGGGTGGGGGTGGGGTGGAGTGTGAGGGGCCAGGTCACGCTGAGGGAGTGGGTGTGTGTCCACAGGCCTCATGATCACATATCCTTGAGGAAGGGCACGAGTGTGTCCTGGTGATGATCGAGTGTGAGTGTGAGCATAGATGTGAGGGTGTGTATGTGTGCGTGCACAGATACCAGGGTGTGAGGGAGAAGGAGTCCTGTCCTACTCTGGGAGCCTGTGTTTCCACTGGCACCTTTTTCTGAAGGTTTGTGTGGTCACACACAGTGAGAGTGTGCACACGGGGATGGGCGGGGACATGGGGTCTGTTTATGTCCCATGGCCTTGCTCTGGGCATCCCTGGGCCCTCCAGCCCACCCCTGCCAGCCCTGAGGCAGCTGCTTCTGCCCCTGCGCTCTGGTCTCACCCACTGCCTCTTCATCTGGGTCACGTCCCTGCCATCTCACCTGGCACAGAAGGGAGCTTCCTGTCTTGGGGAGGTGTCTGGCCCAGCAGGGGACCGCCTTCATCCTCTGGAGACCCAGCCCATCCCCCAGGCAACAGGCCCTGCCACTGGAGCACTGCGTCCACAAGAGGGCGCCCCCAGGCCGAGCTGCGCCCAGTCTGGGAGGGTCGGGGTGCAGCAGCCGGGCTTAGCAGTGGCAGTCTGGAGCAGCGCACCGAGAGCAAGGCTCACCAGCTCCAGGGTTGCTGCTTTTGGTAAAGGGCCCCCCAAGGCCTCTCCAAAGACCCCAGCTGCCTCTCCCTGGATGCTGCAGGACCACCTCTCCAATCTCAGTGCCACCAATCATGGTTTCTTTGTCATCACAAGGGAAGGGTGGATGGGTGGGGGCTCACTTTCCCTGGGTTGGAGAGCCTGTCTTCTGCCACCCAACACCATGGGCCAGGGGTGTGGAAAAGCCACCTGCATTCCTGCCAAGGGCCACAGGCCAACCCTCAATTCAGCCTCCCACAGCCTCACTGGGCCCCCAGGCTAAGTGCAAGGCAGTGGAAGGGTAGGGGGAAATCCTCTGTAGGCTGCTGAGGCCAGCACAGGCTGCCCAGCACCACAGGCTTCGGGCTCACACCTGACCACACGCCCACAACTACAAAGTTGCAACCCAGAGTTACAAGAGACTTTCAGAACACCTTGTTTGTGTTTACTTCTGCCCTGCCTTCAGCCTCCCGCCTGTCTTCCCCCTGCAGCACTGTGACCCGGGAGTCCCAATACTGGAAACAGACTCTCTCTGTCTATTCCTCCCCAGGGCAAGGAAAGGGTCTCTCTCCTGTCCTCCCTAGGACGGACTGAGGACCCCATTCTGGCTTCAGTAGGTGCTCCTTGAGCCCCGGATCCAGCCACACTAACGAAGACTTGGGCAGGCCTGTGAATCCAGAGTCTGGGCAGGACCGGGGGCTAGAGGCAGGGGACCACAACTCTCAGGTGACCAAAGGCCATAGGGAGAGAAAGCCCTTTGTAAGCAGTGGGGGAGGGTGGCCTGGCTCCTTCCCCACAGAGGGAAACTTGGTGCACACATAGTACTGCAGGAGGGGAGCAAGTCAGGGCGGGTTTGAGGGACCGTGGTGTAGCCAAGGCGTCAGAGATTCTACTGCCTTGGGGTTCATCCTGTCAGGGTTTGGGGGTGCGGGCAGTGACCAGCTTTTGCAAGGCCACATCTAATGCTCCCAGCACCGACGCTGGCGGCACACAGCCCTACCCGACCCCAAGCAGGTCAAAAGCTCTTGGTAAAGGTTGGCCCAGAGCCGTCATATGGTCCTACAGGCCGCAGCTTCAGGTGCCCCTGCCCGGCAGCGGCGCGCGACTCTAAAGCTGCCGGGTGTAATTTGGCCCATGGAGGGCCCTCAGCCGGCTGCGCCGGGCCAGTCTGAGCGGGCCCTCGAGGGCAGGCTCCCCAGAAACCACAGGCTTTAGGTTTTTTAAAGACTAGTGCGGCAAAAAATGCACAAGAGACAAGCAACCTTTTATAAAAGGGCAGATCCTCTTCGCACCCCGCGGCGGGCCAGGGTATCAGAGCTGAAGGACGAACGCGAGCGCGGACGTGGAGCGCGAAAAGGAAACCAGACGGGGCACTCTTCTGCAGAAATAGAACTCCTCGCGCAAGTCGCAGGCTTTCTAGGGCTACCTCACCCGTCCTCCCCTACCTGCGCCCAAATGGCGACAAGATCCGTCCAGTTCGCTCCAGGACGCGGCTGCGGCGTGAGGCGCGACCAGGCTGGGACGCGCAGTTGCGGCTCGGGCCCTGGGCACCGATTCCGGCCGCCCAGCGCGTCCCGCGTCCCGCTCCGGCCCGAGACCCGCCCTGCCCGGCTCCGAGGCGCCCTGCCCGCCGCACCACCTCGCTCCCTGCCGAGCCCGGGCGGCTGGCAACTGCGCAGCCCGCTGCCCGCGGCACACAGAATGCGTTTCCGAACGCGTCCACTCCGCTGCTCGGCTCCAACTTCGCCCTGGCTGTTGCGGGCACCAGCCGCCGGCAAGACTTACCTTCGCCGAGTAGCGGCAGCAACAGCAGCAACCGCAGCCCCGCGGCGCCGGCCGTCGCCTTCCCCATCGCCCGTGCGCGCCGGGGCCGCAGCCAGAGGGATGGTGGCTTGGGCTGGCTGGTCTCGGCGGCGGGGTGCGGCGCTCAGCCTGGCCGCCCCATGCCCGCCCGGGACGCGGCGGACGCGGCAGACACTGCGGGCGCGGAGCGTCGGGGCGCGGACTCCGGGGCGCTCTCCGTTGCTCTGCGCCGGGCTCGGGTCGCGGGACTGAGGCGGGGCGGGCGCGGACTGCGCCGGAGGAGCGGGCAGGGGCGGGGCGGGGCGGTGAGGGGGACGGCGGGAGGGCCGGGCGGCAGGCCGGGCGGGGCCAGGGTGCGGGCGGGGTGCGGGGTAGGGGCGGGGCTCGAGGGTACCCGGTCCGGCTGCACCGGTTGCGGGTCCGGCGGGGCGCGGGTAGGAGACGAGCGCTGGACGCGGGATGCGGGCTGGGCGGGGCGCGAGTAGGAACGAGGTGCCGGACGCGGGATGCGGGCCTGCCACCCGCAGCCCCAATCCTTGCACCTCCGCACGCACAGCCACTCTTTCTCATCCTGTGCACCCGCTCGCGGTTCTTGCGCTTCGCCCTTCCCAGCCGCCCAGACAGGGCAGGGAAACCTCGCCGGGATGCGGAGTCTGGGCGGACTGGCTGGGTGTGCGCCCGAGAGGACATGGAGACTAGGCGGGTACCCCGCCTCCAGGTTCTTGGCACGGCGCGGAGCGCATCCTCCGCCATTTCTCAGAGGGAGGGAGGAGCGGTGGGAGCGCGGCCTGCCCTGGGACCCGAGGCGGGAAGAGCGGAAGAGCCGGGGCAAGGGAAGGGAGGCCGGAGCGCTTTCTGCGCACCCCTGGGGCGAGCCTGGCGCGTGGCTTACGTACGATGTTGGCGGTCGCGCTGGGGGAGAGGGTAGGAAGGCTGGTTTGTGAGCCCTCTCTTTAGGGCTGGTCGAACCAAAGGGGGCAGGAAACTTGGTGCCTGGCACGCCTTTCAGAGAGACCTGGCGCTGGTGGCCTAATGGGGTGCTTGGAGGATGGGTACCCTTTCCCCCTTCCAAATAGAACTCTTAGGAAGAGGGACTGATTGGGTAGGAGAGAGTAGCAGGGAGGAACTGGAGCCCCAAAGAATTTAATTTTTGCCGAAAGAAATGATGCCCATAAACACATGCAATCCTAAGGAGGAGAAGGCTCTGGACCTCTAACTTGGAGGGTCCTGGGGTGAGCTTGGAAGTGTGTTCCAGACCTCTGTGGGAAAAGTCTGCTGTTCTCCTCCTATCCTCTAGCTGCCTTTTGAGGTCTGGCCTCCACCAAGGTGCAGAGGAATGGAAACCCATGGGGCCTTGGGGTGGGATGGTCCAGTGTACCTTGGCCTGGGGTGTCCTCTTCCTCCTGTGCACAGAGCCCCGCCCTCTTGCCTGGCTGGGCTCAGAGCTGAACAAGAGATCTGCAAAGTGAAGTCACCCTCGCGGGGAGGAGGAGGAGCTGCCAAGACAGAGGCTGGCGGTGGGGTCTGCCAGCCAAGATGTCCAGAGCGGGCCTGCTGGCAAGAGGCCAGGGCACAGTGCTCCCAGCTCAGGAGAGCCACCCTGTGGCCACCAGACCTTCTGTTGCCTGCCGCACACCCTCAGGGCCTCCAGCCCTCTGATTTATGGGGCTGGATTTGGCCATGGAGGTGCAGATAGGGCCTACCTCAGGTGCTAATGGCTACCAAGGCTGCTGAGTAGGAAGGGAGAGGCTGAGGGGGACTTTTTGGTTACAAACAGGCTCCTGTGGCTGCCACTACTGCATTCAGGAGAATGCAGAAGGAAAAGGGGTAGCCTGGCCCACTCTTCCAACCAGCCCCGCCCCCGTGCCTCACAGGGACCACCATGGCCAGACCTTGGCTGACACTGGACAGGCTGGATGTCTGGCTGGGCTCTACATGACCCACTGAGGTGGCGCTCCTGCCTGGGTCTCCTCAGGCCTTTCCACCCTCTCTCCACTACCACCCTTGGGGCCTTGAGTGGACACCTGACACCATGGTGGGGGCATTGCCCTCTTCTTAGAAAAAGATGTGGGGGGGCCTCACATGTATACCCCTGCACACACATGTATATGCACACATGCATACACTCATGTTCACATGCGTGGGCATGGGTGCATACCCCCCCACACTGTGCATGCCCAGGGACTGACCAGAGGGGCATCCAATAGAGGGCAGAGGTGAGGCTCTGGGCTTGCTGGCCTCAGGACTGCAGGGAAGGGAGTGACTCAGCCCTGCCTGGGCCTGGGCGTTGGCTCAGGATCCAGAATATCAGAGCAGCAGGAAGGAGCTTCCTCACCCAGCAGAGAGGAAATGGATGTGGCCTCCCTGAGGTCCCACAGGGGAGGTCAGAGGGTAGATCCCAGCTGTGCCAGTCTGTGAGTCCCCAGGAAGCCCCTCCCCTTTCTTCTCTGCATCCCAAGGAGACAGGAGTCTGCAGGAGGTTCCTGCTTCCTGTCTTGGCTTCCCCTAGTCATCTCTGTCTGAGCCTCAGTTTCCCCAACTGTAAACATCCCCCTCTCAGAAGGAAGAGTGAGAGTAAAAAGAGGGAGCACATGTGAGGGTGGAGCTCAGTGCCAGCACACAGTAGGTGCTCAATAAATCATAGCTACAGGTGCTGAGAGCTCTCTGGGAGTTGGGGGAGGGGGCGCATCACAGTGTGGTCAGTGCCCCCCACCCCTGCCTGCAGGCGCCCTTGGAGTATTGCCAGGGCAGCTTTTATCCATACGTAGATTCCTGGGCCCACCTGCGTAAAAATCTACATTTTTTAAAAAAGTTCCCTGAGAGGTTCTGATATGGGATTCTGCTTTGCTGTGAGTCAGACCTGAGTTTGAAATTTGTCACTTATAGTCATGTGACATTGCACAAGTCATTTTACCTCTCTGAGCCTCAGTTTTGTCATCTGTAAAATGGGGGCCAAAATAGTGTGTCCCTCCCTCAGGTGGCTGTGAGGAGTGACTAAAATAGTTTGCAAAGCCCCGCCCCCAGCGCAAGATAGGGTGCTCCCTGCAGCATTCCTTGCCTCTGAGCACGTGAGGCCCGCCTGGAGCCCCTTGGATCTGGCCCCAAAGCACAGCACAGGGCGGGGAGGGTGGAGGTCAGCCCAGCACAGACACGGATCCCAGCACGGATCCAAGCCACACAGCCTTGCCCAGGTGGGGAGGAGCTGCTGCTGGGGGTAAGAAGTAGGGCAGGATGCTCTGTGACCATGGATCCCGATGGCTGAGGGGACTCAGGGAGAAGGCAGCTGTTGGGAGTGGAGGCTGAGTGTAGGGACGGGAAACCCTGGCCCTGGGGGCCTTTCAGGGAGGAGCACAGGGCAGTCCTGGGGGCACTGGAAAGCCAGGCAGCATTCTGGGGACTGCTGACCAAGGCTTCTCAGGCCCCTGCCTGGGGCCAGACATGGTCAGAGCCCGTGTGGGAAGGGGTCGAAGTGCCCCCTGCAGGCAGTGTGATGCAGAGGCTGGAGGCAGACTTGGTGCCTCAGTTTCCCCTCTGTAATGGGGGTAATAATAGTTACCACTGCACTCTGCTATCCCAGTGGGGTGTTGAGGTGAAGGAGGGTCTATTGCTGCCCCTGGTTTTCCCTCCTCTAGGTACAACTGCAAGGAAAGCCAATGCCCACCAGTTGGCTGGGACACCCACAGCGGGGCTCCCTGCCCACCCACCCCGAGGTCAAATATGCTCTCCTGTAACATACTCACAGCACACCAGGCCTGGGCCTGCAGGGTGCGGCCCAGGGACACTCTTCACCTAACTCTGTGGAGGCCCCACCTGCCTGCCTCGTACCCACAGCTGGTGGTCACAGACAGGGCCTCAGCCCGGCTGGTGAGAGGACCCTCCCTCCGGCATGACAGGGAGCTGGGTGCCTGGGGCCTGAGCCCGGCACCTTGGAGTGCAAGGTGCATGGATCCTGCATGTCCTATGAGGCTCAGACAAAGCCCACCTCCACCCAGAGGGTCTGATCTTAACTCTTTGCCCCAACTCACCTTTTCAAGGCCCCCCAACAGACTTGTTTTCTTTTCTGCATTTCGTCCCCCATCCTCTTCCCCTTCCCCCACTCCCCCTCCTCCCTTTCCTCCTCTGTTCTCCCCTTCCCCTTTCTTCCCCTCCTCCTCTCTCCCCTTCTCTGGGAGGAATCTCACCTCCATTCCTTTCACCCAGCCCGAGAACCAGGCCAGCTGCTTCGCTGGGGTTCAATTCTTCATCCGGAACGTGGGAATAATAACAGCAATTGCCTTGCTGTGTTGTGACGCTAAACCCAAGTGAAGATGGACAGGTCAGCACAGTGCTGGCCCAGCAGACAATGGGTATTTTCCTCACTCTTCTTCCAAGGTCCTCTCAAGTCCAGGGAGCAGCTGTCTGGGTGGCAATCAGGGGGCAGTGGTGTGGTGTGAGGGTTGCAAGTGGGCTCTGAGTTGTGTCCTGGCTGTGTGTCTTGTCTTTGTGACCTCGGCTTGTTCCCGGCATCTCAGTGAGAAAGCAGAGTCCCTTCCCCACTACCCCAGTGCCTGAGGATGAGAGGACAAGCGATTCCCCACGGCAGTCAATATGAGCTGTCATTGATTCCCATCAGCTGTAGGAGCTGAGGCCAAGAGGCCAAGGCGATGTCAGTGGACATTGCTGAAGTAGCACAGAAAACCAGTGGCCCCTGAATCCCAGCTGTCTGCTTCCCTCTGCTCTGGCTCCCCACCTGCACAGGTAACAATTCACACCCGTACTGGGGATGGCAGCCAAACTGGGACTGGCTGCAGCTGTCTTTTGCCCTCCCCACTTGACCCGCAGCCTTCTCAGGGGAAGGAGAGAGGGCTCTGGAACCCCAGAGTCCTCTTTGCTGCAGCAGCATTTATCTGACTGGGTAATTACACATTCAGGAGTGCTGGGCTGATTAATGCCTGCTTCCTGGGCCCCTGAGGGCTTTGCTCACACGAGTCCCCAGCCAGAGGGCACCACTGGCCTTAGGCTGGCTGGAGCCTGATGAGGCCTCAGGCCTGACAGTGCCCACCTCTTGCATCATCTGGACGCCAAGGAGAAGGCCCATCCTGGCTCAGAAGCAAACCGTGGAGATATCTGGGAGCTGGAATTGGCAAGTCCGGCAAATATGGCCTGAATGCTTTTTAGAAAAAACATCTCCCAAGGCAGTTTCATAATCTGCCTTGTAATGCAGATTTAGACAACTTTTTACGAATGCACTTTTTAAAATAGGTCTTAATGGATCCTTTGCAGTAGTTACAGTCCATTGTGTAAATGCAAACAGAAGGCTTTTTGAAAACATGTATTATTGATCAGAAAGGCAGCAGCAATTAGAAGCCAGTGTGTCATATCATTCAATACACTCTTCCTATATAGCCCTGCCTGGACGCACTCATAACTTTCTGACAAATTATCCTGTCACTAGGAAGCCCTTTCTTTCCCTTTTGCTTCTGGAAGTGAAGGAGGACCTCCCCACCAGTTATTAGCTGGAGGTGAATGAAAAATTAAGCTTACCTTTTCCATCGCAAAACCTATTTACGACTTCTCTAGTTTCAAGACTAAAATGGCAAAACCTTCAGGGAAGATGGATGATGCTTCTCGATTTGGTCTCTGGTCCACAATGAAAATAAAACTGGTGGCAAGGAAGCAGGTGTGCTGCGGGAAGGCAAAATCACAAAGCCAGGAGGTCTGAGCTGGAGGCTCAGGGAAGCCTGCTTTGTGGGAAGGATGCTGAGGGAAAGGGGAGAAGCAACTCCACGAGGGTCAACAGGGAGGGGTGCCACCTGGCCCCAATGTCCCCAACTTTTTCGTTTCCCCTCCCCAAGTCATAGAACCTAAAATGATCAGCTGAACATAAAGCTGAGACTTGTCTTTGCTCAAAAACTCATATATGAGTCTATATTTCACCCAATTTGCACATTTCCCATTCGCCCTTCTTCTTGAAGATTTCATTTATTTAACAAGTATTTACTGGGTGCTTACTATATTTCAGGCACCAAAAGCGTATCCCAAAGTGACCCAAATGGGAAGCGGTGTGGACCAGGGTGTCTGTTGGGGTTGGGGGCCCTGGGGAGCTGACTTTTGGCAAAGAAAACGGAGCTGTGGGAACAGCGCTGCCCTCGCTGGAGACTGGGTGGGGGGAAGGCGGCAGGACAGGCCTTGGAGTTCCCCACACTGCCCCAGCAGGGATGAGGGGCCGTTGTTCTTCTCTCCAGAAGGGCGTCACTCCTGCCCCTCTGGAAGCTGTAGCTCTGGTCTCTGAAAGCGTTACAGCCTGCAAGATCTGCAGAGCGGATACTCTGGCCTGGATGGTCTGTGGGAGTCGGAAAAACCTGCTGTGCTGTTGGAATGCTGACAAATAGGAAGTCCATTGACTTAATGCCCCATAATGGCTTCCAAAGGCTCCTTGCCCGGGATGGCGTGGGCTGCAGGTCCAGGCACGGTGCGCAACTTGCAGATCCGTCTCAGGCTGTGTGCTGAGGTGGTGTGCTGTGTGCTGGAAGGGTAGGGTAGAGGGGTCCACTGCCTCTGGGCAGAGGGAGAGCATGGAGGTACAGCCAGGGCAGCTCCCCCAGCCCCTGTGTTTGCAGACAGGCCCAGGAGCACAGCTATTAGGAGCACTTATTTGACCTCCCACCCCAGCAGCGACCCTGCAGACCTCGCCCAGCTATTTCAGAAGCCCTGGGGGGCTGGTCTCAGGTAGATTGTGGGTGCCCTCATTGCTTCCTCTCCAGCACCTTCCTGAGGTCGCTACCTGAGCCTAGGCCTGCCCGGGGCTCCCGACCTTGCTGCAGACCCCTCACCCAGCCCAGATGGGGCCCCTTCCCTTCTTGCTGAGAAGCTGGCCAGCCTGGCCTTCATCCCCTAGAAGAGTGCTGCCAGTGGAACATTCTCCAGTGATGGAAACATTCTACTCTGTGCTGTCCAATGTGATGGCCACTAGCCAAGTGTGGCTAGTGAGCACTTGAAATGTGGCTAGTATGACTGAGGAACTGAATTTTTCATTTTATTGAATTTGACATAAAATTGAATATTCACATGTGGCTAGTATACTTACTGGTCAGTGAAGCTCTAAGAAACAGCTCCCCAGCCTCTCCCTGGGGCTCCTGGGGGCAGGGCAGGCTCCCAGCACAAACATCCCCACTGGAGTGAGAGCAGACAAACCAGAGCCTGCTGACTCGCCGGGCTCTGTGGGCGCCTGCGTGGCCCCAGGGGGGCTCTCTGATCCAGCAACTGTCACTCTGTTTCCTGGTAGTTTGAAGATGCCAAAACCCCCAGGAGAAGGGTGGCATTGCTGGGGTACAGCCTGGACACCCCCCTCACCCTGGGGAATCTTCTGTTCCCCTTCAGGCCCAGCCCCAGGCCTGACCACACCTCCTGAAGTCCCTGCCCGCTCAGCGCTGCTGTAGAGCCCTGCTCTCAGGGGCCTCTTTGTAAAGGGGCTGATGAGTGCGTGCATATTAAGATGCGGTGATGAAGGACTGTCAGGGGACTCTGTACAGCAGCCTGAGACCCAAGGGCCTGCTCGCTAATGCTGGGAGCTCAGCACCTGGCCCTCTCCACAGCCCTCGTCCCTCTGTTTCCAAGCCCCCCCACCGTCCAATGGACCCAGACTCCCCACATGCTCTCTGGCCACCTTTCCACTGGCTGTTCCTTCTGCCTGGAAAGCTCTTCCCACCTCCTCCTGGCCTCATGTGTTGTTCAGCTCCTATTCATCACTCAGAATTCTCAGCTCCAAGGTACCGCACTTCCCAACCCATGCTCCGATGCTCCGTGTGGACACTCTGAAGGGGGCCCAGTGTGCCTCCTTATCTAACTGTGCTGGATTCATCACCGAGCCCTTTGTGTGGGACCCAGTGAGGATTCAGAGCACTGGTCAAATGTCCTGCTGTGAGAAACGGCCTCCAGGAGGAGGGGACGGCCTGGGCAAAGGCAGAGGGTGGGTGGGGAAGTGAGTGCAGGGCCACCTGCTGAGAGGGCACCAGTCCTCTGCCCCCCATGGGCACAATCCCATCCCGCTCTGGGCCCTCCTTCCTCTGGGCTGCCTCGCTTCACGTGAATCGAAGCCATCTATAAAAATCCGTGGAGGAGCGACAGGACCAGGGGCTCGAGCTGGAAAATAACTTGCAGGGAGAGAACAAGGCGCACAAATAAATCATTTGGGGCCTGACATTTGGAGCATTTGAGTTTGAGACCAAACACAGATGCCCTTTAGATAAATACATTTTTGAAAAGTGTTCCGCAGGAGAAGTTTATGACTTTAATAGGTTTTTAGTGTCAGATGAGCATCAGGAAGTGTTTTGTTGAGAGACTTTCTCTTAAAAGCTCAGAATCCTTCTTTTCCCTCTGGCCCTTTAAACATAAGGATACAAGGATCCTCAACAAGGGGAACTTCTCTTTCTCCAGGTGCCCTGGGGATTTGCCCTGTGCTGGGATTGCTCAACTGAGGAATGTTCCGGAAAGTTCTGAAGTCCTCTGTGCTTCAGGCTAGCGGGGGTGGGGATGATGGGGGTCTCTCGGGAAGCTGATTTAGAAGCTTAGAAGCATCCTCCTCACTCAGAACAGCTCCCCCTCCCCTCCCCTCCCCTCCCCTCCCCTCCCCTCCCCAACCCCAGGAGAGGAGGCTGGATGGCTGGTCCTTAGGGATGAGAAGGGCTCTGTGTGGAGGATGTGGATCCCCCTGAGGCCTCCAGAGGTTGGCTATTTTCTGTGGCCTGGAAACTTTACAAAGTTCCCCCGCACTGAAGCCCAGGAGCGTGAAGGAGCTGAGCTCACCCGGGCCCTATGCCAGACAGAGGAGACACAAGAAGGTCAGATGCAATCATGTCTGGAAGTTTCTTCCTTCCGGCTTAAAGACAGGCCCTCACCTGCCCATCCTAGGCTCTGCCTCAGGACCTCCAGGGAGCCCTGGTCCTACAGCCGCCCTCTACGCAGCTCTGTCCTGGACACCAAGAGGCCACATGTGGGGTTGGTTCCACTACCCCTGCGTGTGCTGCTCTGCTCTCAGCCCCTGCCCCACTCCCCAGGAGAGGGGCTGCACTGTGAGGGGGTGGGTGCCCTCTTCAAATTGCAACCCATTCTCAAATGAGGCCAGCACTAAAGAACTACACCCCAGATTGTCTGCATTGTGGCTGTGGGCCACATGGAGGGGTGGTCCCCTGGCCAAACTGGGCTGACCTCAGGCTTGTCTTCCCAGCATAGCGGGTGTGGGTGGACGGGAGGCACATGGACCCCAGGCAGGAGCAGGAGGGCCCACCACAGCTTGCAGAAAACATGCAGACGGAATTGAGAGGAAGCCCATGTGGGCTTCATGGCTGTGTGGGCCTCAAGGGCACAGGCAGGCCACCTCCTAGCACAGCTGTGTGATGAGCCCTGGGGGTGATGGGGAACAGAAAAGGGACAGTTGTGTCTGTGCTATTCTCCAAACAGGACCCCTCCCGAGGGCAGCAGAAATATTCTAATCAATCAACACTCCAAGACTCCACATTGATTGCAGGGAGGGGCCTCGTGTTTTGTTCAGGAGACTTCTGCAGACACCTGGAACCATGTTTTCAACAGCTCCAGCTGCTCGAACAGAGAAACTCTTACCTTGGGTTTTCTATTTCTGTGGATATTCTGCCTTCCCATCTTGCCCCTCCATCTCCCACCCCCTAGCCCTGGCCCTTAGTGGCCTGTCTGGGACCTTCACCTTATCCCAGCCCCAACTCGTGAGGATCTCTGCGTCTTTCTGGATGGGAGCTTGTGTAAATGGGATCAGGTGTGGTCAGTGGTCCTGGTCATTTTATTCCGGGCTGTCTCTGGCAGTGGACTAATGAGGAAGTGGATGCTGAGAGGCCAGTATTGAGCAGAGCCCTGGGTGCCCCTTCCACCACCCCCAAGGATTAGCCCCCCTCCTCCCACCCCAGGCCCTGAACTCACCTCCTCAGCCCCTGGGACTTGCCAAGACTCTCATCAGGAGTCCACCTAATGGATGGATGAGAACAATTTGGACGAAGTACCCATGATCTTCTAAAGCTTCGCTCCTGCCTCATAATTTATTTCCTTATAGCATCTAGACACTTGGATGTGGCTGATTTCTTAGCACCATTCACAGCAACCTCTTTCGTTGTTTCACAATTGTGTCTCAGAAGCAGCTGCCCATAAACTGAAAGCAGCCCATAAACTACGTATCATCTTTGGGGGCTCTGGTGACCTTGCCTGTGTGTGGGGCAGGAGGGAATGACCTCTGTTTTATTTCCCAGGCTGATACCCAGGTTGCAGGGGTGCCAGTGGGGGTTGTTGATTGGTTCCCCATTTGCATCTGTAATTTATCCGCATTCTTCAAATCCTAAAGGTTTGGGGTTTCATTATGCATGTCTGACCCCTGGAAGAAAGGCTGAGTGGGGTGAGATTGCTCTGGGAGGCAAACTTTCGGGGCCTGAATCATCTCTCCTAGAAAAAGAGGCAGGCCCCAGTTGGGCGCGAGTGAGAATGGCTCATGGCTACCTCAAACTCACCTGTGGGCGGCCCTGGACTGGAGCCTCTAACTCATTCAGGGTCACAGCACCTGCCCAGGTGGTAACAGCGTCCCATTTTACAGGCAAGGTCACTGAGGTACAAGCCCAGGTGTTCTTTCTCTGAAGCTCTGGCTCACACTGCTTCTGGTTCTCACATTCTAGGGGAGGGCTGGTCAGACACAATGCGGGCCCGCCCCCCAGGTTCTGACTCTGGGTGTGGAGTGGAGCGAGAGGCTGTGCTCGGCACCAGTTTCCCTGGGGTGCTGATGCTGCTGGTCCCAGGCCTGCACTGTAGGATCCACTGCTCCAGAGCACAGCGGGATGGGAGAGAGGCGGGTGAGGGTCACAGGGTGGAAGGTGCCCGCCCACTTCACCCTCTGGCCAGCACGCCTTGTCCCTGGGGAGCCTCTCTTCCTCCTCGTTCCCAGCCTCCCTAACTTACACCCACAGTCCTTGTTTGGCTGGGAGACCACTCAGATATGCCTGCCATACTCCTCCACGGCCCCACCTGCCTTTCCAGACAGCTCTGTCTCCTCCTAACACCCATTGCTTCAGCTGGGCCCCTCGTGAGAGGCTGAGACCCCTTGGAGTCCCCTCAGGAGGTCCAGCGCACTCACTGTACAGGCAAACAGGGTGGGCATTTCATGATCTGGCCAGATTCAACCCGTGTTCTGTGACCCGACCTTCGTATTGTACTGAGCTTCAGGGAATCTATAGCAAACGCTCTGTCTGCAGAGCAAGACGGCTACTGCCATCATCCTGACGACCGTGTGCTCAGGTCTAGGGGTCCTGGTCTCTGACAAGCCACGGTCACTTGGTAAAGACTGATTCAGGACCTGTATGTATGTGTATGGCCAGCGGGGGCCTGGAAAGCCAAGGGAAGAGGGGAGAACAGGGGGAGCCCAGGGGACCCTGTACCCTTAGTCAGGTCCCCTGGGTCCCTCCAGACAGCACACACAGGTGGTGGTGGTGGCACTGGTGGCATTGACTCTGGCTGGCCTGTGCATTGTTATTTCCAAAGACTGAAGCTTTGGAACAAATTTTCATTCTTAATGAAAACCTTGCAGCCAGAGGAAGCCCCCCAGTAAATGACTGATACTCCGTGAGATATGTACTACTCAGAAATGTCTCCTAGTCAATGAAGAAGAGATAACAGTCAGTGAATAAAAATTAATCTGGCCACTATAGGAAATAATATAAAAACATCAGATGCAGGACTTATAAGGGACGCCATCTCCAGCTAACCCTCTGAGGGTTAAATACCCGGAGGACGGTGATTTATATTCTGGGCTGTGGGGCTCTGCCAGCATAATCAATAGGCATGAGAAATGGGGCCACTTGGCTGTGCCTGCCCGCGGGGCTGGGGAGAGGGCCCGAGGGGAGCACATGGGCTGCCCTGGAGGCTGCTGGGAGCAGGGGGCCTCTCTGAGCTCACCTACCCTCCTTTCTTCCTCTTCCTCTACCTCTCTGGTGAGCTCCAGGCCAGTGGCTGACAGGTTTCCAGAGGCCTGGGAGGTGACACCCTCTCGCTAGGCCTCATCCGCTGCCCCCACCCCTCCAGGGCCTGCAGGAGGCTGCCAGGGGAGAAGAGGACAGGGTGGGCTGGACCAGGTGCTACCTGAGACCAAAGCGGTGATACCCCCCATGCCCACCCCAGGCCTGGGTCGGGTGACACTCCCGACAGTAATCCATCACAGACCCTTCTTCCCTCTTTGAGAATTACTGGTCCACACTCTGGGTTTAGGTGAAACTTGCCTAAGCAGCTATTCATTTCCACCATCCCTAACCTGGGATCTGCTGTTTGTTTCAAGGAGGTATAAATCCAAGCCTTGCTGGCTAGTCCCTGGGGTGTTTCTCTGCACGCCCCAGCAGGAAGCTTCAAGCTGGGGCCTGTGCATGGAGGCAGATGGGCCTCAGCACTTCTGCGAGTCTGGCCTTCCTGCTGTGCCAGGTGAGCCGTGAGTTACCATCACTTCTCTGTGGTGAGGGCCCTGCCTGCTCAATTTTGCCCCCTGTGTACATGCTGCACCTTGGCGGGGGTGGACAGTGGGGTGAGCAAGCAGTGACAGGGCCAGCCAGGCTCCTGCCTCTCGTGGAAGGGTCTGCCCCCAGCTGGCTCTCGGCTCTCCACCTTTCTTGAACCTGCTGCTGGGGGGCAGAGGAATACATTGTCATCTGTCCCTTGATACGGAGTCCCTGGAGGAGACCAGTTCGAGGAGTTTATCCTCCAGCCCCTCCATGCCAAGCCCTCACCTCCCCTTGGGAGTCCCTCTCCCTCAGCCACGCTCTCTACCAGGTCTGAGTTCCAGCAGCCGTCAGGGGATAATAGCTCACTATTGTGCCAGCCTCTCACCACATCCTGCCCAGCCCTCTACTCTTCCATTAAACATAGTCATTGCTCCATTGGATATGCCCTCTGCCTCTGCTGGACTCTGACCGCACAGCCCCCAAGGAAAAGTCCTGCAGGGTCAGTAGTGAGGAAACTCTCGGGGAGGGTTGGTTCCCTGTTCTTGACAAGAGAACCTGGCCCTTCCCAGGGGGCCTACTGATGCCTCCTTTGTGTGCCCACCCTGAGCAGCCCGGGAGAGCAGCCCGTGTGAGCCCACACTGCTGCGCACGCCCCCAGTGGGCTGACACAGGGCAAGCCCCCACATCTTACTTGGCCTAAAGCCAAGGATAAGTGACCCTGAGCAATCTAAGGGATAGAAAGGCCCTGAGGGACCACCCAATCCAAGCCCCATCATACAGATGGAGAAACTGAGGCCCCAGAGAGACTGGTCAAGGCTACAGAGGAAAGCAGGCCTCCTGGTCCCTAAGGCAGTGCCCTCTGTCCTCTGCCTGCTGGACCTGGCTGCAGGGTTGCCCAGGATGCTGGTCTGGGCTACCATAGAGTCGTACTGCATCTTACTAAGGAGATCAACATAAACCTGAATATTATTCTTTACATTGTTATGGGTTGAATTGAGTCCCCCCAAATCTATATGTTGGAGTCCCAACCCCCAGTACCTCAGAACGTGACCTTATTTGGAGATAGGGCCTTTCAGATGTAATCAAGTTAAAAGGAGGTCATTAGGGTGGCCTCTAATCCTATATGACTGGAGTCCTTATAAAAAGGGGAAGTTTGGACACAGAGACATGCACTGAGGGAAGACAATGTGAAGAGACACAAGCCGAGGAGAGAGGCTGGGAATAGACCCTTGTCTCATGGCCCTCAGAAGGAACCAACCTTAGTGTTGGACTTCCAGCCTCCAGAACTATGAGACAATACATTTCTGTTGTTTAAGCCGCCCAGTCTGTGGTACTTTGTTGTGGCAGCCACAGGAAGCTAATATAGACTGTAGAGAAGTTCATGCTAATGAACTTAGGCACTATTTGCATGAAAAATATTTTTTGGGGGGGGTTGGTGTTTCAAATATTTTTTGTGCTTTTAATTTTTTCATTTGTTTTGTTTTTATGGACCCACAAACCAGAATGTATTTATTAATAATAAAAGAGGTTTAGAAGGAGATGCTGTTGGGGAGGCTGCCTGGTGCATTCTAGGGGTGGCGGCCCTGATGGGAGGCTGGTTCCACAGTGTCTGGGGTGGAGGTGGGAGAATTGCAGGACGTGTGGGCCATTGGCAGCACAGAGTGGATGAGGGAGATGTAGTGCATGTCTCCCGCTGTCTTGGTGATGCTTTCTGTCCCCACTGATGGCAGCGACATTGATCAGGAAGCCCATGGTGATCCAACTAGGGCACCTCCATATAGCCAAAGAGATGGAGGCAATAGGCTCCTGAGTGCTTGCTTGTCCTTTCACATAATGACAGTCAGCGTTATTTTAATTTAAAAAAAAGGGCACTACTGGTATAGGCGCAATCATACAATATGTATTTTAAATAGAATCATAGACGCTTGGTGAAACTTACTCCAGAGAATTTCAGCATTGACCCACCCTGCCCAGCGCCAGCTTTGGCTGTCACAGCAGCGCCGTCACTGCTGCTTTTCAGTGGAGGCTGAAAAAAAGCAATTTCTCTACAGGCCAGAACTCAGCTTCCTGCAAGTTCACAGGAAGGATTCAGAGACCTCACAACCTTTGGGAAAATGACCAAATATCTTATTCTAAAGGCTAACACCAAGCATTTTGTTACCATGAAAACATTTCCCATTAAATAGAAAACCCCAGACAGAGATTCCAGGCACGAGGCACTTCCCCTGCTGTGCATGGCAGACCCCGTTGAATGTGGCTTTCAGCCATTCCCACAGACCCAGATGAGCTGCTGTCAACCAGTGGCGTTCCCCCAGGACAAGGAGCCCTGTCCCCACCAGGGTCCTCAGTCAGTCATCCACAGAGCAAGTACTGCATCCCAGGGACAGGAAATCCCAGGGGAGGCTGAGGGATCACCTAGGGCGCTATTCTCATTGTCTATTGCTGAATAACAACCATTCCCAAACTGAGGGTCCCAAAACAACACCATCATTTCCTTTGCTCATGAGCCTGCAATTTGGACAGTACTCAGCTGGAGTGCCTTGTCTCTGCTCCACTCCGCTTAGCTTAGGGTAGCTTGTGGGCGGGGCTGGAATCACCCCAGGGCTCCCTCACGTGGCTGGGGTTGGTGCTGGCTGTCAGTCCGGACCTTTGACCTCCGCTGGCGCTGTCTGCCAGGACACAGACATCCTGCCCTGTAGGATCTGGGCTTCCTTACATCATAGCGGTCAAAGTCATATCACCCTCTGTGACTTAGCCTCAGAAGTCGCCCTGCATCCTCTGCTATGTTCCATTCATCATGGCGGTCACGAAGTCCTGCACAATTTCAAGCAGAGGGGAAATAGAATCCATCTCTGAATGGAGGCTGGCAAGATTCTGGAAGTGAATGTAGGGCAGAAATATTGCTGTGCTCATTTTTGGAAAACGCAATCTGCTGCACCATGGGCCAGAGGTCACACCAGGGAGTCTGGGTCAAGGAGGCAGGTCCCAAATATGATTCACCACCGGGAGTTAGGGACACAGTCCAAAACTGCCTCCGGCTGCTGCTGAAGTGAGTCTGAGTCAAGACTCCACGGGGCACGCCCACGTTCCCCTCTCTCCCCTTGGGCCCATCAGCACGATCAGCCACGATCTTCTCTCAAGGCTCCTCAGCTCCGACCGTCTGTGATGCCAGCACTCTCAGTCTATGAAATAAGCCACCAGTGGAATCTCCTTCAGGAAATGACCCACTCCAAGGGAGGATTTGTGATGCCTGGGGCATTTTATAAATCTTGTTGCTCCGCCTGGCAAGCTGTGATTCTATTAGTAACAGCACAGCCAGCATGAGGTGACGTTGCCAGGCAGACACTCTGATCAAGGGCATGTGGAGAGGGACGTGTGACCTGTGCTCAGGCTGCCTCCTCCCCAGCAGGAGCCCCCGGAGCCCCAGAGAGGACCTTGGGTGGTCAGTCCCTCCCAGCCAGGATGTTTGATTGGGGTGGGGTGGGGTCTGCACACCCACCCAGCTTGCACTTCTATCCCCATGACACTTGTGCAAGTGACGGTTCTCCCTGACCTGGGCTCCCCTTGGCCCCAACACGAGGTAGGAGCCGGCAGGGGTGCAAGGACAGCTGTTTACCACAGAAAGACCCAGGCCCCACCCTGCTCCTCCACTGCCTGCTGTGGAACAATGTTCATGGGCCCACCTGAGGCCGCCTTCCTCACCTGTGGCATGAGCGATGCCCATCTTGAGGCAATTGGCACAGGCCCAGGAGTGCTGAGTGCCAGGGGCACAGGGGAACCTCTCCTCTGTCTCTTGCTCTCCCCATGAGGATTAGCACAGTGCTGGGCACACACAGGGTCCTTGGTCAGCACCTCGGGCCACAGGACCTGAGGCTTCTTTGGCTTCCTGGTCATTCTCAGAGCGAGGATTGACCTGTGGCCACAGATTAGTGCTGGCCAGGACTCAGGGAGGACCTGGCACCTCAGGGTCTCGAGATGGGGTAGAGGGGGCTATGGCCACAATGCTAGTGGGGCCGCTGTGAGGACCCAGAGAGGACAGAGAGAGTAGGGGTGGCTTCCCTGCGTCTGGCTGGAGTTCCCTCCGAATGTCCACATTCTGGATCAGAACCATTGGATTTGAGACTTGGAAGGGACTTCAGCAATCTTCAAAGTCTATAAAAGACAGCAGAGAACTTGATCACCCACTCCCCAACAAACATTTTCTGAACCCCACTGTGTGTGGAGTTTTTCAGAATGTGGGGGTCCTGGACTCCTTGGAGCATCTGCCACCCCTGATCTGGCCCCCGCGTTCTTCTCCCACATCAGCCCATCACTAATCCCTGTGTCGCCTCACGGAGGATCTGCCCATTTACTGAGCCCTGCCTCAGCTGCACCTCACGAGCACCCACCTTCTGGAACTCAGCTGCAAACCTCATGTCCTCAGCTGAAAAATGGGTTCAAATTTGTGCCCACCCCAGTGGGGTGGTGCAACAAACCTGCAGAGCCTCTATCTCCCTCCTCTCCACCTCTACTGCCCCCGCAAATGGTATGTGCTCCTACTCACCTGGCAAAACCCAAACCCCAGTAGGTCCAGCTGTCTGCCTCCGCCTGGCCTGCACCAGGCTGGAGGAGAAACAGCCAGGCTGCTTGTGTTCAAGACACCCGCAGTCTCAGTCTGCTCTGGTCCCTCACTCCCCAGTGGTGACTGTGCCATCCCAGCCCCCACTCCTCCTCCCTGTGCCTCCCTCTCTTTTTGAAGGAACCACTCACCCTTTCCCATTGATTATGCGTCCTCTCGTGTCTGCACTGTGCACTTAGCCACGGCTCCTGAACCCGCCCCATCCACCTTGCGCGTACCCTTGCTGCAGCATGAGACGCCCCCTCGTGCCTACTGGATCATTCCCTTCAGAATACAAACACGCTGTAATGCTCATCTTAAAACCCAAACTCCAAGACCCCACGCCTCCCTCTTATTTCTCGGCTCCCTTGACAGAAGAATGCCTTGACAACGTTATCTCCGTTAACTGCCTCCTCTCCTGGCCCTGTGCTCCCTGTGGGTCCCCACTGCTCCCCTGACTTCAGGCCTATCTAAGCCTGAAGGCTGAAGGCCTCCACCCCACCGGGCCTGTGGTGACCCTCCACCATCGGCACCCACATCTATAGCCCCTGGCAGCGCAGCACGCGCCCACCCATGCGCCCTGGGGCCTCCCCTCACTTGGCTTCCCGGACACACTCCTGCTCTCCTCTTCTTCATCTGTGTGCCTCCTTGTCTCCACTCCTAAACATGAAAGTGTCCCCAAAGGATCCCCAACCTGGGCCCTCTGCTCACCCCACACTCACTCCTCAGCGACCTCATGACGCCAGCTGCTCTCTCAGCCTCTCCTCCCCTCTGGAGTCCACTTACGGAGCTGCCTGCCCTCCACGACCTCTCCAATGGCCCCTGAGTGGGCATCTCAAGTTTAATGCATCAAAACAAACTCTTGATTTACGCTCTTCCCACCCAAAATCTCGCTTCTCTCAATTTTTCCCATCTTAGTAAAAGGCGCCACATTCACCCAGTTTCTCAGGACAAAAACCAAAGAGTTCCCCAGGACCCTTTCTTTCATCCTCCAGATCTGATCCCATAGTGTATTCTGCTGGTTCTCTCTTCAGAACATATTCAGAGTCTCACCCACCCCCTTGGTCATGGCCACCTTGGTCCAAACGGCCGTCCTCTCTAGGCCATTGCAGTGGCCTCCCCAGGGGCTCCCGCCTTTGCCCTTACGCCTTCTAATTTGTCCTCCCCGCAGCCCCAGAGTGATGCTGGGAAATAAGAGGTCCCCATCACACAGATGGGGCAGCCGAGGCCCCACCTCTGCCAGGCTGATAGCTCAGAAGGATGCACCGGTTTACCTGACCCTGAGGGCGCAGCCTGTGGGATGAATGGCTGGGAGCCCACTCTGAGGGGTAGGTGCCTCCCCACCCTGGCTCACCCCTCCTCGCCACTCAACTTGGGCCCCTCTGGCCTGCTGTGCTCTTCCTGGAGCACAGCAAGCCCATTTGCCCTCAGGCCTTTGTGCTGGCTGTCCCCTCTGTCCGGGAGGCGCTAGTCCCAGATGCCCCTGGCCCCTCCCCCTCTTTGCCCAGGAGTCTGCTCAGACGTTGCTCCTCAGCAGTCCTCCCCTGGCCACGCTGTAGCCCCACACTGCTCCCTGCCCCACTCTGCTTTCCTTAGAGCCTTGTGGTATTGCATTATTGTATTTGTTTGCCTGCTTATTTGCACATGTGTGTGGTCTTACACTGTAATGTAAGCTTCTGAGGGCAGAGAGTTTGCTCTTCTGGGTCCCTAGTACCTAGAACAAAGCTTGGAACAGAGTAGATACTCTACAAATATTTGTTGATTAAATGAGGAAATGAGATGGCGATGCACCCACATCAGGATGTGTGGCTTACCTTGGTCTCCCCGCTGTGTACTATCCACTGCGTGGATGTGATGCACTTTAATTAACTGCCCCTACTTGAGGACATTATTTCTGTTCTTTTGCTGCTGTAAACAAAGCTGCACTGCACATCTTTGTATACCTATCTGTGCATTCATGTGCGAATATAGTGAAAAATCAGTAATTCCAGGCTCTGGACTTGCTGGATGAAGGAATATGTGCATTTAAAGCTTTGGTAGATGGTGCCAAATTGTCCCCCAAGAGTATTTTTAACAAATTATAACTTTAAAAATATTTGAAAACACATCTTTAAAAGAATGAAATTAGCACCACTCCCTTATAGAGCCCCCGAGACTGAGATCAGGCTCTGAGACCGAGTCTCATTTCACAGGGGCAAGGCCGAGTCTCAGAGAGGGTGTGGGGCTGTGATTTCTTGGCCACGGTGGCTGTGGTCACCAGGTCGGCCAGCTGTTCTCACTCTTGCAGAAACTGACCTTCAGTGCCTCTCACTGGATCACTTTGTGACCCAGGAAGATAAAATTACAGTCACTGGGGGTGGATAGTCTTGCATTGTAAAGAATTTCTGAAGTTCAGCAGCACTAGCCCAGCAGGCATTTATTCAGCAGCTAATCTGTGCTGTGACACTGCTGTCGTAGGCAAAGAGGATACATGTATGTCTGTAACAAAGCAGGAAAGCCCTTCCCGCAAAGAGCTTGCGTTCCACTTGGGGAGAAAGACAGTGAACAGAACACATGAGCAAATTGTATAGTAAGTTCCATGGGAAGAAATGCCATGAGAAAAACAGTAGGAACAGTGTGGTAGCCAGCTTCAGAAGTGGCTTCAGGTGTTCACACCTCCAGGTGTTCACACTCTTATGCAATCTCCTCCCTTTGGGTGTGGGCTGGACCTAGACTTGCTTCTCATGAACAGAAAACACAGAAGTAATGGGATGTCACTTCCAAGATTAGGTTACACACGCCTGTGAGTCTGTGCTACTGGCATTCCCTCCCTCCCTCTCTCTCACTTTGATGTTCTGAGTGGGGCTATGGCGGGCCCACGTGCAAGGGACCAAGGGCAGCCAGAGAGGAGCCGAGTCCTGCCCACAGCCTCATGTAGGAGCCTGAAGTAGATCCAGCCCTGAGATGACCACAGCCCAGCCAACACCTTGACCAAAGCTTGTGAGAGAACCTGGACCAGAGGAACAGCTAAGCCATGCCCAGATTCCTGACCCACAGAAACTGTGAGATAATAAAGGTACAAAAGCTGTTGTCTTAAGCCAGTTTGGGGCTGATTCGTTACTCAGCAATAGCTAACTAACACAAAGGGGACTAGAGAATGTCATGGTAGGGGGTGCAGTTTAAAATAGGGTGGCAGGGAAGGAGTTATTTGAGAAAAGACTTCAAGAAGGGAGAGAGTGAGCCATCAGACCCCAGGGGAAGAACTGGATCTGGAGATGTGAGTCTGTGGGAGCTCAGGAGACAAGGGTGGCTGGAATAGAGCAAAGGGGCCAGAGGCAAGGGGGAACGCAGAGAAGGGCATTTGGGCTTCGACTCTGAACTGGGGGAAGGGGTCCTCTAAGACTTTGAGCAGATGCACATTTTATCAGGGTCTAGGTGGGTGGTAAGAGTATTTGGGAAGGTGGGGGTGTCACACACAGGGAGATGACCAGAGGTGTAAGATCCTAGGCTTGCTTTAAAGGTGAGCACAGGATTAGATGTGGAGGGTGAGGCAGGAGAGCTGTTCTTGCATCCCAGGCAAGACAGTGACAGGCAGGTTTGGGGAGACCTGGAAGTTGGGGTTAAGCCCTTGATGCCTGTCTGAGCTCAAGGTGGAAGTTTGAGGAGGCGGTTGGGCCAGGCAGTGCGTAGAGTCCTTAGAGCTGTGAGACAGGAGTGAGTGTGGAGAGAGGAGGGGAGAGGACAGAGGGGCGGAGGGACCAGGGCAGGGAGCCCAGAATGCAGATGAGGACAGTGTGGGGCGGCAGGCACTGAGGCTCTGAGTCACCACTGATGGGTCTGACTCTGGCTTAGCAACTTAAGGGTCAACAGCATGAGGGTGTCATGAAGCCTGTACAGAGGGCTTGAGAGAGTGTGCAAGGGGCGAGCTGGACACAGGGGCACAATTTGAACCAGATTTACTGTCAAGAGGAGCAAAGAAATAGGGCAGCAGCTGAATGGCAAAGTGAGTCCGACAGAGGGGTATCTTATGGATGGGGAAATAACAGTATATTCAGACTCGAGGGAACGGTCTGGCTAGAAAGTGAAACACCAGGACGTAGGAGTGAGGGAGGGCGGCTAGAACCGGCCCCGGTGAGGGAGGGGAAATGTCCTTGGGAGCCAGTTGGGAAATCAGAGCGTCTGGTCTTCAGGAAATTCCGGGGACGCAGGCGCCCCTGCAGCACGCCCTGGTCCCCTGACATCCCTCGAGCTGGCGGACAAGTGACCCTGGGGGTGATCAAGAGAGCTGGAGCCGAGCTGGGAGACTGCACTCGGAATTTCCTGACCTGGACGAGGTTCAGTCTTTGATCTCGTGCATCTACAGCCCCATGTGGCTCCACGTGGTTTGTGAGAAGCTGAGGAGAATAAGGGCTGATAAGCTTGAAACAGAGGGCAGGAGAGGCCAACCCGAGACTCCCTTGCCCGACCCTCTGAGGTGCTGGGGGCGGGACAGAGACTCCGGGGGCACAGCCACCAGTCACTGCCGAGGGTGCAGCCAGCGGCCGAGCTTCCCAGGCTGCGAGACCAGGCTCAGGCCCAGGCTCTGGCTGCGATTTCAGGCAAGGGCTGGCCTTCCCAAGCCTCGGTTTCTTCATCTGGAAAAGAGCAGGAGAGAGCACAACCTCACAGGCCATGTGAGGGGAGTGCGAAGGCGGCCCATGGTGGGGCAGTGACTTTGTGTAGGTGAGGAACTGGTCATTCAGCCAGGAGATGGACCAAGGTGGCACCAACAGATAGGGGAGTGCCGTGAATAGTCAAAGTACTATTCTGTGGGGAGGCCAAAATCATCACAAAAGAAAGTGTAAACTTGCTACTGAATTCAGGACAACCCCTTGATTGACACAGCGTCTGTTCCCTTCCTCTTCGTCTGGGCCCAGGAGGATTTGCTGCCTTCAATGGCCAAGAACGCAGGTAGTGAGAGCAGGACCCCAGGGCTGATGTCTCAGCAAATTGAATTTTCCTTCTTTTCTGGTCTCTTGGGAGAGATATTGTTTCCTCCATTGATGCAAATGTGTTTAAAGTGCACTTCCCACATACTCAGAAATAATGAACTGCCTTTTCTCCAAGGTGGGGGACTGTGGCCGTGGCCCTCCTGGCAAAGGCGGCCCGTGGCTGGCCACAGCACCAGCACCCGGCACTGGTCAGAGCCTGGGTGCCATGATGGGTGAGCTGGGGGACCCGCCGAATGTATACAGGAGAGCAACCCCAGGAAACATCTCATCTGCCTCCTTCGCTCTGCCGACGGGGACCTGGGGCCCAGAGAAGGCATGAGGTTGCCCGGGGCACGTAGGGAGTCCTGGGCACCCAGCCTGCTTCTCCCCCTTCACCACCGGTGCCAGCCCAGGCTCATTTCTGGGAAGCAGCAAGGAGTTTTCAGCCAGGAGCTGGTATTCAGCCAGGAGTTTGGGGTTCAGCCAGGAGTTGGTATTTGTTAAAAGAGATGAAAAAGGTGAAGCTGTTATCAAGAAAGAGTATCTGGAGTCTGAGTTCACTGCGGGGTCTCAGGAACTAGATACCATCAGCCCGGCCTGCCCAGCGGACGTGAGGGGAGGCTGTGGCTGTCACACTTGGGAGCTGCCTAATTCTCGGCTGGCCTGCCCAGTGCTCCCCAGAGCCCGGAAGATGGAAAACAGGTTAACAGTCTGGGAGGAAATGAGCAGAGGTGCCTTGCTGCCAAGGCCTGATCCAGCAACCTGATCGCTTCCGGCTCCCTCCACCGGCCCGGAGCTGGCAACAACGATCCTTTCTGGCAGATAGTTTGGAAGTTGAATCTGCGGGCTTGGAAGCCCTGAATCTTGGTCTGCACCGCTCTCGGCTTTCCTAAGTCCCCAAGAGAATGTGAGCTCCCAGCTGGCCCCCACAGCTGGACGTTTCCCTCCTCTTTCACAATAGGTGGGCCTCTATTTAGATGGACCCCAAGAGCAAGAGAAGGATAGAAACATGTAATGGTCCCACTGCTGAAAAACGTCTCCCACCCACTCCCGATTCACTAAAACATGGTTACACAGATTTTTCTTTAATGGGATAAAGAAAATAGTGGCAGGCTCTGAGAGGTCATTCCCAACCTTCTTTCCCCTGCACTATGGAGGCTGGAAATCTATCTATACTCCTGGCCTGTCTGGAACTAAGCGTGGTCAAATGACACAGTTCTGGTAATGAGACATAATTGGCAATCAGCTGGAGAATTCTGGGAAGGCTCGTTTTCTCGTTTTCTTGATAAAAGAGCCAAATGAGGTTGGTACTTCCAGTTTTCTCTTCATTTCCTTTCTTTTCTACCTTGGAGGTGAATGTGATGCCAGGAGTTGGGGCAGCCATATTGCGACACTGAGGCAGAATACATGAAAGAGAGGCTAAGCACTTGCTGAGACAAGGCCCTGACATGTGTGAGCTGCTGAACCTGGGCCAGCAGCTGTCAGCTTGCAGGCCTCTTGTAAACTGAGGCAAAACAAAACCTTACTTGTTTAAGCTGCTATGTTTGGAATTTTTGCAGCTGAAAGCATTCCTAGCTAATGCACAACACCGTGGCAAACTATCAGCCATCATACACGTAATAGAGAAACCCGAGCTGCATTCCCATAACATTCTGAGATAAGACAAGGGTGTGCCCACTGTAACTGCCAGGAATGATAATAATACAAATAGCGTTTTTTTGAGGGTTCACTACATGCCAGCTACTATCCTAAGCACATGGCATATTTGATCTTCCAACAGCCCAATGGAGGACATTTTACAGGTGTCAAAACTAAGGCACAGAGAGGTTGAGGGAACTTGCCCAAGTTGGTAAGCGGTGAGCTGGGACGTGAATTCAGAGAGTCTGGCCCCGGGATCGGTTCTCGTAATCACTTGCAGTACTCTCTGTCTATCTATGAGATCAGGAGGCAGTGAAGAACAGCACAGCCCAGGTCAGAGGCCTCTTGTCCTGAGCCTCGTGGCCACCCTGTGCCCTCCCTCCATGCACCACTCTGGGGAAGCCAGTTACCTTCTGAAGGATGGTGGGAGCCAGGATCAGAACCGGGGAGCTGACACCTGGAATGTTTGAGAGCATCAGGCTGGGAGAGCCTGTGGGGCCACTTCACAGGGAGCCAAGAGCTTGGGCCAAGGCCCCTCCTCTGCTCCAGGGCATGTCTGAGTGAACACGGCCAAGATTTTCTCTTCCTTCTCTTCTCCCTCTGCTTCCAAAGCTGATTGCTCCCTTTTCTGATGAACATCTTTCTCTTCATTTTTTTTTTTTCTTTTTGTGAGGAACATCGGCCCTGAGCTAACATCTGCCAATCCTCCTCTTTTCGCTGAGGAAGACTGGCCCTGGGCTAACATCCGTGCCCATCTTCCTCCACTTTATATGGGACGCCGCCACAGCATGGCTTGCCAAGCGGTACATCTGTGCGCGCCAGGGATCTGACCAGGCGAACCTGGGGCCTCCGCAGCGGAGCGCGTGCACTTAACCACGTGCGCCACCGGGCCAGCCCCCCTTTTCTTCATTTTTAAAGGTACTTCAGTATTCAACAATACCCGTGAGTCTTGTCGGCCGAGGAGCTGGCTGTCTCTTCTTCACCTATTGTCTCTTAATACTTTCTTTAAATTATGAAAGAAATACATGGCTGCTATAAAATCTTCAGTTCAGAATTGTATGAAATATAAACTATACTTGTCTGCTTCCATATTTTCAACCTCCACACCCCTCTCCCGGTAACTCAGAGGGATGCCATTGCCTAGGAGATTGGAGGGTGTCCTGCCAGACCCATTTTCTCTCCACAAACACACTCACCTGTGTAAGATGCACACATCTTATTTTAAATTAAAAAAAAATCAGACTAGGGGCCGGCCCCGGGGTGCAAGTGGTTAGGTGCGCGTGCTCCGCTGCGGCGGCCCGGGGTTCGCTGGTTCGGATCCCGGGTGCGCACCGATGCACTGCTTGGCAAGCCATGCTGTGGCGGCGTCCCATATAAAGTGGAGGAAGATGAGCACGGATGTTAGCCCAGGGCCAGTCTTCCTCAGCAAAAAGAGGAGGATTGGCAGATGTTAGCTCAGGGCCGATCTTCCAAACAGACAAACAAAAAAAAGCAGACTATACATGGCATTCCGTAAGCTGCTTCTTCTGCTCCAACAATAATACAGGGACTTAAACAAATGCGGCTCGTTATTTTCAATGTATGCTGCGTGTTCTTTAGGAAGGAAGTACTGTAATTTCTTTAGCTAACCTTGCAACGATGGACACTGCGGTTAGTTCTGATGTGTTGCTTTTGTGCACTCATGTGCTAGTTTGGGTTGAAGAGACTCCTACAAGCGGCATGGAGGTGTCCAAGTGCGCACATACCAGAATTTGACAGGTATGGCCACATGTCATTCCTAATGTGCTGTACCAGTTACTCTCCCACCGACTGAGAATAAGGGAGCTCTCTACCCATGTCGTCACTAATCCTGGATACTTTCAATCTTTAACAATTTGTCAACACTCCAGTAACAATGAGCGCATCCAGGGCTGAAATCTTAGTTTCCAAATGCTGTCTCCACTAAAAGGAACCAGGAACCAGGGCTTCTTGCAGAAATGGCCTGTTCCAGGGCTGGAGCAGGGCACAACAAATGAGCTCAGAACATCTTGCTGTGACAGAAAGTAAGGAAGTACTCCACGATTGATGGGGACACGTCAAAGTGACACAGGGGCCAACTTGAAGGAGCTCCCGTTGGCCCAACTGGGACATTTTGAGCATCAAAATAAATAACTACAGTAATGAATTATAACTACGGAAATTAAAATTCCATGAGTCTGCAACAATAGTAAATACAGAGAAGGAAAAGCTTGTCCTTGTAGTAGAATGTCCGTTAATGAATGTAGATGGAGTTTAGAAAATCATCATTTGGCAACAATTGTAATTGATTCAGACAAGAGTTATCAGCAGATGCTGAATTTGTGGGTGAAAATTTGCACAGGCACAGTGGAGTCACAAACTCAAAGTATCTTCCCACAAAAGTGCTTGTTTATTACAAAAGGAAAAATAGCAACTTGACAATTGAGAAACCTGGTAAATTTCAGCTTAACCAAATAATCAAAGTTAGTATCATCAGTGTTGGGACAAATGTCCGTCTCAGTGTGACACACTGAGTGGACACAGCAGCACTTCTGTGGCGTTCCTGCTGAAAATGCATGATCTGAATCTAATCCTGAGGAAACATCACACAAACCCAAACTGAGGCACTTTCTACAACATAACCGGGCAGTTCCCTTCAAAAAATGTCAATGATATACCAGCAAAGAGAGGTGGAGGCTGTTCCAGATTATAGGAGGCTACTGGTTCATGACGATTAGATGCAATATATAATCCTGGACTGGAAAAAATTGTTATTAAGGACAATATAAAGACAGCTGATAAAATTAAAGCATGATTTCAGATAATATATTGAAGTATGACTAATAGATAACAATTGTACCAATGTTAACTTTCCTGCACTTGATAAATGTGCCATGGGTGAACAGGAAAATGTCTTTGTAGAAGGCAAGTGTTTAAATATTTAGGGGTAAGGAGGTTTGAATGTACGCAACTTATTGTCCAATGGTTCACAAAAGAAATTACACATACACACATATACATATAGCGCATATACATATACGTATGTATATGAGACAGAGAGGTAGAGAAAAGAAACAAACGAGGCAAAATGTGAATAGTTGGTGAATCTGGGTAAGTGGTAAAGGGAGTTCTTTGCACTGAGTCTGGAATTGTTTCTGAATAAAAAGTTTAAGAAGGGGCCGGCCCGGTGGCGCAAGCGGTTAAGTGCGCGCGCTCGGCTGCGGCGTCCCGGGGTTCGCTGGTTCGGATCCCGGGCGCGCACCGACGCACTGCCTGGTAAGCCATGCTGTGGCGGCATCCCATATAAAGTGGAGGAAGATGGGCACAGATGTTAGCCCAGGGCCGTCTTCCTCAGCAAAAAAGGAGGAGGATTGGCGGATGTTAGCTCAGGGCTGATCTCCTCACAAAAAAAAAAAAAAGTTTAAGGAAAAGAGGATTTTGCGAATGTGTTAGTTACAAAATAATATCTCAGAGATATTTTAATTTGCATTTGCCTCATCACTAGCAATGTTGAGCAAATAATACTAGCCATTTCTAGTTATTTTGTGAACTTTCTGTTCATAATCTTTGCTCTTTTTTCTATTAGATTATTTTTGTTTGACTTAATGGAATGCTTTCCGAATTCGTATTAAACTTCTTTTCTATTTTTTACTTGGTAAATACTTCTTCTATTTTGTCATTTGTCTTTTGATGTTTATAGTGTTGTTAGCTGTGCAGATGTTTTACATTTTATGAGTCAAATCCATCATCTTTTCCTGCCCCTTGTAAGAGTATAAAATATCTATACTCTCTAGTAATTAAACAGTATGGCTGAGGCTCAAGTCTGCTTCTAATTTCATCATTTTTTATAATTAAAATTTTTATTTTGACATAATTGTAGATTCACATGCAGTTGTAAGAAATAATAAAGAGAGATCTCATATACCCTTTATCCAGTTTCTCCCAATGGTAACATCTTGCAAAACTGTAGTGCAGTATCACAACCAGGATATTGACATTGATACAATCAAGATAACAGAACGTTTTCTTCCCCACAAGGATCCTTCATGTTCCCTCGCACTCCCCATCCCTCCTTAAGCCCTGGCAACCACTAACAGTCTATTCTCCATTTCTACAATTTTGTCACTTCAAGCATGTTATATAAATGAAATCATATAGTATGTAACATTTTGGGACTGGTTTCTATCACTTAGCATAATTCTCCAGAGATTCATTCAGGTTGTTGCCTGTATCAACAGTAGTTTGTTCCTTTTTATTACTGAGTAGTATCCCATGGCACAGATGTCCCAAAGTTTGCTTAACCATTCACCCATTGAAAGACATCTGGATTTTTTCCAGATTTTGGCTTTTACAAATAAAGTTGCTATAAAATTTTGTGTACCGATTTTTGTGTTAAAATAAGCCTTCATTTTTATGGGATAAATACCCAGGAGTGCAGTTGTTGGGTTATATGGTAGTTGCAGGTTTAGTTTTTAGTTTTTGTTTTTTTTAAGGATTGTCACTATTTTTCAGAATGGCTGTACCGTTTTACACCCCCACCAACAACATGAGTAATCCGATTTCTCCACATTCTCAACAGCACTGAGTGTTGTCACTATTTTTTATTTTAGCCATTCTAATAATGATATATCATTGTGGCTTTCATTTGCATTTCCCTAACAGCTTATGATGTTGAATATCTTTTTGAATGCTTATTTGCCATCTATATATCGAAATGTCTGTTCATGTCTTTTGCCCATTTTCTAATTGAAATCTTTTTTTTTATTTCTTGAGTTTTGAGAGTTCTTTGAGTAGGAAAATGTCCTACAAAATGGTACAAAATGATGTATTCTAGATACCAGTGCTTTGTTGGATATGTGGTTTGCAAATATTTTCTCCCACTCTGTAGCTTGCCTTTTCTCCTCATAACAGGATCTTTTGCAAAGCAAAAGTTTTAAATTTTGATAAAACTCAACTTGCTAATTTTTCCTTTTAAGGATCTTGCTTTTAATGTCAAGTCTATGAACTCTGTGCCTAGCCCTAGATCTCAAAGACTTTCTCCTATATTTTTTTTCTAAAACTTTATTTAGTTTTAAGTTTTACATTCAACTCTGTGATCCATTTTGAGTTAATTTTTGTATGAGATATGAAACTTAGGTCAAGATTCAATTTTATGACTATGGATGTCCAGTTGCTCCAGTACCGTTTGTTGAAAAGGCGATCTTTTCTTCATAGAATTGCTTTTGTACTTTTGTCAAAAATCAGTTGGGCAGATTTTTGTGACTCTATTTCTGGGTTCTCTGTTCTGTTCCACAGACCTTTGTGTTTCTCCCTTTACCAATACCAATACTTAATCAATACAGTCTTGATTATTGTAGCAACATAAAAATCTAGAAATTGGGTAGACTGATTTCTTCTACTTTATTCTTCTTTATCAAAATTGTTTTAACTAGTCTAGTTCTTTTGTCTTCATATATAAATTTTAGAATAATCTTATATATATCTACAAAAAGTCCTGCTGAGATTTTACAGAAATTGTGTTAGACATATATACCAATTTGGGGAAAATTGACATCTTTAGTATGTTGAGTCTTCTATTCCATGAACAAGGTATGTCTCTCCACTTGTTTAGATCTTCTTTGATCTTTTTCACCGGCATTGTATAGTTTTCGGCATAACAAATTTTGTTAGATTCACACTTAGGTATTTCCTTTTTTTGAGGGATAGTAAATGCTATTGTATTTTTAATTTTGGTGTCCATGCATTTGTTGCTAGTATATAGAAATAAAATTTTTGTATGTTTATCTTGTATTCTGCAAAATTGCTGGACTCACTTATTAGTTCTAAGAGGTTTTTTTGTTGATTTCTTAGGCTTTTCTACATAGACAGTCATGTCATCTGCAAATACAGCAACTTTATTTTTTCTCTTCTAATCTGTGTGTCTTTTATTTCATTTATTTATTTATTTGCCTTCTTGCACTGGCTATAACTTCCGGCACTATATTGAATTAAGAATGGTGAGGGCCAGGCCCCGTGGCTTAGCGGTTAATTGCACGTGCTCCGCTACTGGCGGCCCAGGTTCGGACCCCGGCGCACACCGACGCACCTCTTCTCTGGCCATGCTGAGGCCGCGTCCCACATACAGCAACTAGAAGGATGTGCAACTATGATATACAACCATCTACTGGGGCTTTGGGGGAAAAAAAAGGAGGAGGATTGGCAATAGATGTTAGCTCAGGGCCGGTCTTCCTCAGCAAAAAGAGGAGGATTGGCATGGATGTTAGCTCAGGGCTGATCTTCCTCACAAAAAAAAAAAAGAATTAATAAAAATTCCATTTAAAAAAAAAAATGGTGAGTGTGGACATCCTTGCCTTGTCCTGGCCTTTGGGGAAAACATTCAATCTTTCACCATTAAGTATAATGTTAGCTATAGATTTTTTTTTGTAGATGCTCTGTATTAAGTTGAGAAAGTTCTCTCTATTGCTGTTTTCCTGAAAGTTTTTTTCAGTGATGAGTGTTGAATTTTATCAAATGGATTTTCTTCATCAATCGATATGATCATGTGATCTTTCTTCCTTAGCCTGCTAATATGGTGGGTTACATTGATTGACTTTCAAGTGTTGAACCAGCCTTACAGTCTTGGAATTAACCCCACTTGGTTATAGTATAAAATTCTTTTTCTATATTGCTGAATTCTCTTTGCTATTATTTTGTTAAGGATTTTTGCATCTATGTTCATCAGGGATCTTGGTCAATAGTTTTCTCTTTTTTGTACTGTCTTTGTCTAGTTTTGGCATCAGGGAATACTAGCTTCATAAAATGAATTGGGAATAGTTTCCTCGTCTTCTATTTTCTGGAAGAGATTGTGTGGAATTGGTATTACCTCTTCTTTAAGTGTTTTGTAGAATTCCTCAATGAAACCATAAAGTCTGGAAATTTCTTTTGGGGAGTTTTTAAAGTTACAAATTTAATTTCTTTCATAGTTATAGGCCTATTCAAATTATTTGTTTTATTTGGGTGAGTTATGGTAGTTTGTGTTTTTCAAGGAATTGGTCCATTTTGTCTAAACTGTCAAATTTATGTGTGTAGAGTTGTTCACAGTATTTCCTTATTGCCCTTTTAATGTCTGTAGGGTCTGTAGTGATATCCTCTGTTTCATTCCTAACATTGGCAATTTGTGACTTCTCTCTTTTTTTCTTTGTCAGTCTCGCTAGAGGTTTGTCAATTTCATTCATCTTTTTAAAGGTTCAACCCTTTGCTTCATCGATTTTCTCTATTTTCTGTTTTCAATTTAATTGACTTCTATTCTTATCTTTATTATTTCCTTCATTTTGTTTGTTTTGCAGCTATTTTGCTCTTCTTTTTCTAGGTTCTTGAGGAGTGGGCTGAATTACGTTCCTCCACAATTAATGTATTGAAATCCTGAACCCAAGTACCTCGGAATGTGCCTATATTTGGAGATAGAGACTGAAAGAGATAATTAAGGTAAAATGAGGTCATATGGATGGGGCCCTCATCCAATATGACTGGTGTCAATATAGGAAGAGGAGGTTAGAACACAGACAGAGGGACACAGTGAGAAGGCAGCTATCTGCAAGCCTAGGAGAGAGGCTACAGAAGAAACCAAGTTTGCTGCCACCTTGATCTTGGAATTTTAGCCTCTAGAACTCTGAGTAAATAAATTTCTGTTGTTTAAGCCACCCATTCTGTGGTATTTGTTATGGCAGCCCTAGTAAGCTAACACAAAGGGGGAGTTTAGATGATCTACTTGAACTTTTTTCTATTATATGCATTTGGGGCTATATAGTTCCCTCTCATCACTGTTGTAGCTGTGTCCCACAAATTTAGATAGGTTGTATTTTTATTTTCATTTACTTCAATGTCTTTTTTATTTCCCTTGAAACTTTCTCCCTGATGCATGTATTATTTGGAACTGTGCTGTTGAGTTTCCAAGCATTTAGAGATTTTCCTGTTATCTTTCTGTTATTGATTTCTAGTTTCATTCCATTGTGGCCAAAGAAAATACTGTATGATTTCACTTCTTTTAAATTTGTTGAGATTTGTTTTATGGTCCAGGATATGATGTATTTGGTATGTGTTCTGTAGGAACTTGGGAAAAAAATATGTATTCTGCTGTTGTTGGTTGGAGTTTCTACAAATGCTGATTTGATCCTGTTTGTGGACGGTGTTGTTGAGTTCTTCTATATCCTTACCAATATTCTGTCTAGTAGTTCTATGACTTGTTGAAAGAGGAGTGTTGAAGTCTCCAACTATAATTGTGGATCTATTTCTCCTTTCAGTTCTATTAGATTTCACTTCACATATTTTGTAGCTGTGTTGTTTGGTGTGTATACATTTTGGGTTGCTGTGTCTTCTTGGTGGATTGACTCCATCATTACATTATGTCTCTTTCTGTCTTTGGTAATTTTCTTTGTTCTGAAATACACTTTAGTTGATATTAATGTAGTCATTCCTGCTTTCCTTTGATTAATGCTTGCATGATATATCTTTTCCCACTCTTGCTTTCATACTGCCTATATCATTATATTCGAAGTGAGTTTCTTTTTTTGTTTGTTTGTTTGCTGAGGAAGGTTTGCCTTGAGCTAACATCTGTTGCCAATCTTCCTCTTTTTGCTTGAGGAAGATTTGCTCTGAGCTAACATCTGTGCCAGTCTTCCTCTAGTTTGTATGTGGGTTGCTGCCAGAGCGTGGTTGCCAACAAGTGGTGTAGGTCCATGCCTGGGAACCAAACCTGGGCTGCCAAAGCAGAGCATGTGGAACTTAACCACTAGGCCATGGGGCCAGCCCCTGAAGTGAGTTTCTTGCAAACAGCACATACTTGGGTCATATTTTAAAATCCACTCTGCCAATCTCTGTCTTTCGATTGGTATATTCCTACCATTTACATTTAATGTAATTATTGATATGTTAGGGCTTAAGTCTTTGATATTATTTTTTTTCTGTTTTCTGTTTTTCTGCCTGTCTTAGGTTATTTGAACATTTATTAGAATTCCATTTGGATTTATTTCTAGTGTTTTTGAGCATATCTCTTTATATAGCTTTTTTAGTGGTTGCTGTAGTTATTACGTTACATATACATAACTTATCATAGTCTACTGCTGTCAGCATTTTGCCGGTTTAAGTGAAGCGCAGAAATCTTACTTTTGTTTACATCCTTTACCCTCTCTCATATAATTGTCTTAAATATTTCCTCTTTATACATTTATAACCAGATCAGACAGTGCTTTAATTTTTGCTTCAACCATCACACATCATTTTGAAAACTCAAGAGTAGAAGGAAAGTCTGTTATGTTTACCCTTATTTTTGCTTGCCATATTTTTTCTTCCTTCCTGATGTTTCAAGGTTCCTTCTTTGTTACTTATTTTCTCTTTAGGGAAATTCCTCAAGCCATTCTTTTAGGTTAGGTCTGCTAGTGACAAATTCTGTTAGTTTTCCTCCATCTGAGAATGAGAATGATATTTTCACTGGGGGATTCTGGGTTGGCAGTTCTTTTTTTATAGCATTTGAAAATTACTATGCCACTTCCTGCTAACCTCCATGGTTCTGATGAAAAATCCACTGTCATTTGAAGGGGTCATTTCTCTCTAGCTGCTTTCAAGACTTTTTGCTTTGCCCTTGTGTTTCAGAAATTTATTTATCACAAGTCTTGGTATGGATTTCTCTGGTTTTATTCTGTTTGGGGTTTACTAAGCTTCTTAAATCTGCAGGCTTATGTCTTTTTCAAATTTGGGAAGTTTTCAGCCCTTATTTCTTTGAGCACTTTTTTAGCCCACTCTCTTTCTCCTTTCCTTGTGGGACTTGAATGACATAAATAGTAGATCTTTTGTTATAGTCTCTCAGATCCCTGAGGCTCTGTTCATTTTTTTGTTCAATCTATTTTCTCTCTGTTGTTCAGGTTGGGTAATTTCTATTTTATCTTCCAGTTCACTAATTCTGTCCTCTGTCCCCTTCGTTCTGTTGAACCTATCCACTTATTTCAGTTATTGTATTTTTCAGTTATAAAATTTTTTTTTGTTTCTTCATTATATATTCTATTTCTTTTCTGAAACTTTCTATTTTTCCATTTGTTTCAAGCATATTTGTAATTGCTTGTTGAGTCATTTTTACCATGGCTGCTTTAAAATCTTTATTGGATAATTCTGACCTCTCTGTCTTCTCAATGTCAGCCTCTATTGAATGTCTGTTTTCATTTAGTTTGAGATTCGCTTGGTTCTTGACATGACTAGTATTTCTCTGCAGAAACCTGGACTTTTTCATATTATGTTGTAAGACTCTGGATCTTATTTAAACCTTCTGTTTTAGCTGGGTCTTTCTGACACTGCTCTGGCAGGGAAAGGGGGGATAACTCCTGCTTACAACCAGGTAGAATTAGAGACTCAGGTTCCTCACTCAGCCTCTGTAGACACCTGAGGTGGAGGTGGGGGATTCTCATTACTGATGGGTAGGGGTAGACGGTCCAGCTTCCATGTGGTCTTCACTGACACAGCTGGTGTGGATAAAACGCGAGTCCCAGCTCCCTACTTGGCCTTCTCTGACACTACCTTTCCAGGGGTGTTGTGCACCTTGCTACAGCCTCACATAGGTGGAAGTCTAGGCCTTCGCTGGTGTGAGTGTGCTTGGTGCCACAGTATTTTCTGTAATGTTTGGTTAGAGCAGAGCGATTATTCCTAGTTTTCTGTCTTACTAGGTGCCCCTTTCTGGTCCTTTGGCTAGACAGAGCCGGCTTTTGTTGGAGCTTTTTTGGTCTGTGCTCATTGGGTTTTCTGGGTTGCTGACTCTTCAGCTACAAGTCTGGCATTTATAAGGCAAAAAGAAAATCCAGGGAACCCACCACTGTGTCCTTCCTTGGGTCCTGAGGTCCCTAGCCAGTCTCCCTTCCTCTCTCCACCTTTTTGAGTCTTCTTATGTTTGTTTCACATATAATGTCTCTGCCAACATGCAAGTAACCGTGGCCGACTGCCCTGTTATAGCAAGTTTGGAATAAATAACCTTTGCTTTTCTCATTTGTGTGGTCTGTGTTTATGTATACACAATGTATGTAATTTTTACCTACAAAAATAATGTTAGGTAGGGTGAGGAGTTGATGGAAGTATAGATGATATAAGAATGACAGAAGGTTGATAATTGTTGAAACTGGGTGATGGTACATGGGGGTTCATTGTACTATTCTGTTTACTTTCTATATGTTTGAACTTTTTCCATAATCAATGTTAAAAAATCATTTAAATGTGACCACTGCTGTTTCTCTTATTCTACATCTTTCCTTTTTTCTTTTTGCTGGAACTCATTCGCTTGTCCAAACAGAAGAGATATATTGAGTGTCTCCTGTGTGTAGGCTGCTCTAGGCACTGGGGGTAGTAAACTAAACAGACCAAGTCTCACTCTTGGGAGCTTGTGTTCTAGTGGGTGAGGCTGGTAACTAAACCGATAAATATATACTGCGTCAGGAGGTGATAAGAACTGTTCTCACCTCCTTACTAGAGGAGAATAAGGAGGCCAGAGGGTAATGGTGATGGGGCTTCTCCATCAATAGGGGCTCAGGGATGGCTCTGGATAGGGTGACTTTCGAGCAAGGATCTGAAGAAGTGAGTGAGGGTGTGCCATTGTGGGAGGAAGGGCATTCCAGGCCAGGCTCTGGGACAAGACTCAGACAGCAAAGACCTCAGGTGCCTGCCAGTACGGCCCTGGGACTGTCTGTCTTCATTGCAACTGTTGGGACACAGTTCTGCATGCTCAGACTCACCCCCACCATAGTGTTCCCCTCAGGCCATGCCCTGGGTCTTCCCCTTTTCTGCCTTGGGGCCTTCCTAAGACAGATTGGGGATGCAGGGAGGTAAGGCGGCAGCAAACCTTAAGCAGTGCAGTGAGAACATGGACGATGCTCCAGCTGCATGTCTTCCCAATGGACGATTCTGGAAGCTTCCCCGGGGGTCCCAGCAGCCCCTGGCTCCCATTGATAACACACTCCTCTATTGGCTTTTCTCTTCTCTCTCACCCCTGTCTCTTGCCATCTCTCCTAAATCAACTCCCAAGTCCTTGTCTCAGGACCTGCTTTGGGGAGATTAAGGCAACATGCTTCATGGGCTCCAGGAGCCCCAGAGAGGCCATTGTGCCTGGAGCACGGGGAGCAGGCGGGGTTTGGGAGACGAGGTCGCGAAGTGGCAGGTGCTGGGTTCTGTGAGCACTGAAGGCCATGGTAAAGGCGATGGGTTTTCTTTAGAGGGAGGGAGATAAGGAGCTCAGGAGGATATTGAGCCAGGAGGTAATGATCAGCTTCTGCTTTCTCAGGATCACTACATTGAAAATCACCCACAGGGGACCAAGTGGGGTGGGACACTGGTCAGGAGAAATTGCAATGGTCTAGTTGAAGGCCAATGTGGCTAGGACCACTGAGGGGGGGTGGTCAGAGGGTTTGCTGATGGAGGGTGAGGGACAAGGCAGAGTCACAGTGGCTTAGCTCCTAGGGTTTTGAATTGAGCACCTGGAAGGACAAGGTTGCCACTTGTAGCAATGGTGAGGTCGTCTGAGGGGGAGCAATGGGAGTGTTGGGGACACATCAGCAGTTGGTGTAAGTTACCCTTGAGAAGACTTTTAGAGGGTCAGAGCGATGGTTGTGGGCAGCATCAGCACATAGATAGCATCAGCACATAGATGCACTGAAGCCACAGCCCAGATGAGATCACCGAGGAGGGAGTGCGGAGAGAGAAGAGGACCAAGAGCTGAGGATCCTGGGACATTCCAAAGTCCACGCGTCAGGATGAGCTGGTAGAGCTGGCCAGGGGACCAGGGCATGGGAGCAGGTGGCAGGTGAGGCGAGACTCCAGGGCCCTCTGCGTGGGCTGGGTCTCCCCGGTGGCCGCTTGCTGCTGTTCCTCGGCTGGCCCCAGGCAGGGAGGGAGTGCTTCCAGGAGGCAGTGACTCACTGCACCAAGGGCAGCCAGCAACCGGGAGGTCACAGGGGACCTGGACTCCAGCGCATCCCCCAGACGTACTGAAATAGAGAGGGGTAGCTGGTGCCCTCCCTAGCCTGTGCATCTCTGAAATGTCCCCACTTTTCCTTCCTGTGTCATTAGCACTCAGGGGAGGAGGACAAGTGACCTTCTTCTCTTTATGGTTTTCTATTTCTCAGTTTTCTTCTCTGAGTGTTATTTTTGCATAACAAAAAAAACCAGTAAATTTTATTTTATTTAAAAGTAGAGTTACGTTCCAGAGATGTTCTGGGTCCCACAGGCACGGTGGTAGGCGTGGGACAGGCTCCTAGTCCCCACACAGGTCTAGGGGCTTCACACCCAGCTGAGGGAAGGTCATCTGGGCACTGGTTGAGTGGCGTTGGACCTCCGGGTGATCCTGAGAAGTGTCCCCTACAGAGAACCAGCTATTGCTTCAGACAGTCTGTGTGGCGTTGGGGAGTCTCGTGGCCCATCTGTGGCCGTTCCTGCCTCTGTCCATGAGGACGTCGTTGTGGTCTCTGTGCTCAGGGCTTGCATGAGGCAGAGGGGCTCCATCGGCTGTCATGCTGTACATCTGCCATGAGCTTCCTCGGGGGCAGGTGTCTAGCTCATTGTCTCATGGCTCCAGGGCCGGGTCAGAAGGACTGTTGGGAGCCATTGTGAGTGGTACGGTTAACATGGACTTATTCAGCATTCACCTGTCATGTAGTCACTGAGCACCCACCATGTTCCGCCCACTGTTCTGGTCACTGGATATGTAGCAGTTCATAAGAGATGAGGTCAGAGTGGGATCAGGGACGGTGGGCTGGCTGTGATCATGGACATGACGGGTGGAGGTGGGCTCGGGGCCCAGAGCTGAGCTGGTGCAGCACCCCTCCCCCACATCCGTCGTGCCTCCCCATGGCTGAGGACTGGGACTGGGGCCAGGTCTTAGAAACCCCCTGCAGACGCGTCAAGGTCTGAGTGAGGAGACTGTGGACCATAGAGGGAAGGGGTGGCCCATGGCCGAGGTGGGTGCCCTTCTCCCAGGCCCAGGCCTGCTCCCTGCTCCCTGTCCCTCCTTCACCAAAGAGCCCGCCCTCCCTAACAGTCCATGCCAAGCTGGACATCCTGGCCCTGTGGATGCCTGGCACTGCCTGGGGAAGACGACCTTGGTGGGCGCCGCAAGGACAGATCACAGGCAATGGCTCTCCTCAGGACAGGATACTCTGCAGCATTTACAGACACAGCTTTAAAGGTCAGTGCTAGTCATAGGACATCGCCAAACCAGTCAGATACCCATGTCGTAAAGCAAAAACAAAAGCAAAGGGCACTGACATGTAGCTGTGAGCAGCTTTCTCCGGGCCCTGGGACCCGATGGTTTCTATGGTGACCGTTCTTTGGGGACTCGGACCCCTGGGAAAGTGGAAGTCAGCTTGCAGGGTCTTCTCGCAGCGTCTCATCAGCTTCCCTCTCAGGCCATGGCCCCAGGCTGAGAGCCCTCTCTTATTGCTTTGTTGTTTTGTTAGATTTGCCCTTCTTTTCCGAATTGTGCATGAAGAATGAATTACTTTTATAATTTAAAAACCAACACTTTCACAAAAATGCAAAGGGACGTTTACAGTTCACTTTGAAGAACATTGGAAGCAGCTCCAGCTAAGCCTGGGTTGGGTAAATTGTGTTCCCAGGACTGCCGCCCAGGCACCAGTGTCCCTCTGGCCAGCGCCTGACCTACTGCTGGAGCCGCTGTGTGGTTGGAAGGGGAGATGGTGAGCGGGATTGCTGATTAATTTATCGCAGGGCCTCTCAGTTTGGGCCTGCAATCTGCTTGGCCTCTGAGTCTCCCCCTGTTCCTGCCCCTCTCCCATTTTTCTTTTTCCAAAATGACCAAAAGAAATACAACCTCCCATTTCAGTGGAAAAAAAATTTGTCTAAGTAGCCTTTTAATAAAAACAAAGGCTCCCGCTTGATCAAAAAATCAATTAGCGGTGGAGAATTTTATTAGTCAATCATGTAAGTAATTAAAAATATTGATTGATGGGGGCACCCGTGGCTCAGAGCTGCTGCTTTGCCCCAGGAATGTGGGGCAGTGGCTGGCATGGGGGCACTGGGAAGTGATCTAGAGTGGGAGCTTTTAAATCTTTCCCTAGTGTGCCTCTTCCAAGGTCAAACCGGGACACCATTAGACAAGGGACACAGCCAATCCTGGAACCTCAATTTTCTCATGTAAAAAATAATAAGACTGACCATGCGGGATTCTCTTGTGATTAAATGAGACAGGGTTTGAACAGTGAATGGCACAGCCTTTGGCTATATTCCTGAGGGTCAAGGAACTCTGGACTCCAAGCCCTGGGGCCTCGGGCTGAGGGGGATAGACAGAGTGGGTGATGTTGGCACTCAGCCTTCCATGTTCAGCACCCAACTTGAAGAGTCCAGGAAAAGGGCCCAGCCACAGAATGATGATGTTCTGTTATTTCTTGCTACATACCAAACCACCCCATGGCTTAGCACCTTAAACGACAATGTTGATTTAGCTCACAAAACTGCAAATTGGCCAGGGTATGGCGGTGGGGACAGTTTCTGCCCCGTTTGTGTCAGCTGGGGTGGCTGGAGTCATCTGAAGGCTTGTCGCTCCCAGGTCTGGCCGTGGATGCTGTTGCTGGGGTCTTGGCTGGGGCTGTGAGGGAGACCACCTCCATGTGGCCCCTCAAGAGGCCTGGGTTCCCTCACAACATGGTGCGTGGGTTCTCAAGGTGAACTTCCCAAGGGAGAAACGAGTGATGTGTCTGACCTAATCTCTGATGTCACTTGGTGTCACTTCTGTCAAGTTCTATTTATCAAGACAGCCATAAAGGCCCCCACCCTACCCTGGGTTCAAGGGGAGAGGAAACAGACTCCCTCTTGGTTGGGGAGTGGCAAGTTTCTGAGAGAGTGTGTAGGACTAGAAATGCTTTTCCATTTTTGGAAAATACCATCCTCTCACGGGACCCCCTTTCCCAGAGGCTCAGGGATGGCATCCTCTGCAGTGAGAAGGGCCTGGCTCACCTTCCACTTCAGAGGGATTGGGGGAGAGAGATGAATCTCCATTGACTGAGCACCCTGCCTGTTCCTGGTACCAAGCACGTCATCCTGTTCTCTCATCCTGACAACACGTGAGGTTGAAATCACTTTCGGGCTTCACAGATGAGGAAATGGGGAATCTGGGAGGCTTCATGACTTACTTGTCCAAGGTCCCCCTGCCATCACATTAGGGGCAGTACTGAGATTCAAACCCAGCCCACAGGACCCCAGAGCCTGCGCCCGCTCCCCGTGCTGCCATCCTGGAGGCCCTGCCTTGGCCGGGGAGCTGACCATTGGCTTCAGTCCTGGCTCCTCGCCCACTTACTCAGCCTCGTAGCCCTGCCTGTGGTGGGCTTGACCTCCCTCATCACCGAAGGGGAGGTGTCGGTGCCTGCAGAAGGCCCCAGGGCCAGGGGGACCGCCTTCACGCCTGCCCTAAAAGCGGCCCGCTGGCCCTCTGAGCAGTGCTGACTTGTTGGCTCTCCTCACATGTGGCCCTTGCCTGGACACAATCCACAGAGGCCGTCTGAGCCCACGAAGGGCCCGGCAACCTGGAAACCTTCTCGACTATGGAGGCAGCCTGGGCCCTGCTCACTCCCGCCCTGTGTGTGGCTGCAGCTGGACCTGTCCCTCAAGGAGTGGACATCCACGGCCTGCATGGCAGTATCTGAGGGACACCCCGAATCCTGGATGGATCCAGCTCTCTGACACTGTTGGGGTCTGAGCCCCCAGCTCGCGAGCCCCCAGCCAGGCCCAGGCCCTGGTTTGTCAAGTTCTGGTTGTAAGTTCCCTCTTGCTTCTGGGCGTCCTCCTCCCCCATCCAGTGGACGCTGTGAAGGGTTGAAGGACCTCCCACCTCACCTTGGTAGGCCCCTCAGGATCAGACCCCTTCAGTACCTCCTCTCACATACAAATCTGCATAATGGACTAGGAGGAAGATGGGGCTCCAGGAAGTGGACCCCTGCGGGGGAAGAGGAGGGAAGGACACCAGGCCTGAGAGGCGTCTGCTGTCAGCACGCCCTCCATCTGCCCCTTTGCCCACAGGGCCTCAGTCAGCCCTGCATGAGGGTCCTCAGGAGGGAGCCCCCATCTGATGGGATCCTGGCTTCTCACAGCCACCTGGGGCAGTCACGCCATACCAGGCCCAGGGTCCATCAGCCCCTTCCTCCCCAGAGCCCCTCAAGCCCTATCTCTCTGGGCTCAGTCATCATGGCGCTAAATGTTTGCCCCACCCGGAAGGATTCTGAGCTTCCTTTCTGGCAAACAATTTTTCAAAGCCACCTCAAAAAGCGGACCCTGGAGCCACTTGTATGCAGGCTGCTCATCCTCCGTAAAACTTGGCTATTTGTTTAGACTAGCTGACATTTCCATGGTCTTTTATTAAAGAAAATATCCTGGGGAGAAGGCAGGATGTTTGCACAGAGCTTATGCCCTCTGCCTCTGGTCCCCAGGCTCCAGAGCGGCTGGGCCAGCACACCGCGGGTGGCGAGACAGCGGGGGTGCCAGCCTCTCTCCTGCCCTTCTTTGTTGAGAAGGGGGGGTGGCAGGCAGCATCCCGCAGGTGCAGGAACCCTCCAGTCTCTGCTCAGCCCTGCGCTGGGCTCTAAGGAGCAGGATGGAAGGAGGGCTTGTCGAGACCACTGCCTTTCTCCTCAGTGGGACTGCGGTTTAGGGGGCAGAGCCACAGGGTGCCTGCTGACCCCACACAGGTCCCCGTCCTGCTCCGTTGCTGTGCCCTGCGTTAGTCTGTCTTGGACTTTGGTGCGCTGTGTCCTTCTTCTCCTTTGTGTCTTTGTGTGAGCATCCGCCAGGAGTGCGGTAGCTGCTGATGGATGCCATCTTGAACTAACGATCTTAGTTATTCTTTAGGATCTGTCTCAAGGGCTACGTCCTTCCTGAGGCATCCCCGGCCAGGTCCACCTGAGGCCTGAGGAATATTCTTCTCCCTCAGCCCTCACCCAGGCACTTTGGAGAAAGTGACTGCACTCAGGGTCCTGCCTCCTCCCCGGCATTGGACCACAGTGTCATGGTCACACTGACTGGGGTGTGGGTCCCAGCTCTGCCATTTGCTGGCTGTGTGACTTCACAAGCCCTCTGCGCAGCCGCTGACCTGGGTGAGCCGTGAGGTGTAAGGAGTGGCTATGTGGAAAGCCCTAGAGTGCTTACTGTACAGGCTTGATCCTCCCCAGGGCAGCACCATGGGCGTCGCATCTCCCCCACTGTGCCAGGTACCAGGTCCTGGAACCGGGCTTGACAAGCAGAGGGAGCATCGGCACATTCCAGGAGTGTGTTACTACCTTCATGGTCCTGGAGAAGAGGAAAGACAGGCCCGCTCAGCACCACCGTCCAGTGATGCCCGGCCCGGAGAGCCCAAGACTGTGGCTGATTTGGCCTTAATTAAATCACCCGCAGGCCCCGACTTGCTGAGATGAATTGCTTTCACTCTCGTAGACCCATTTCAGGCAGTATCGGTGCACTTCTGTGTAAACATCCCCGCACCCTCCACTCCAGCTCCCACCTGCAAATCACGGGAGGCATTTCCATTTTAATTGGAGCAAGGCTCCAGTTGAGACCGACTGCTGACACAGTCATCCTCATCCTCAATTGCATCGAAAGGGCTACACGTTTGCGGATTAGGAGAACACAACTGCCTGCTTCCAGAGACTGAGCTGCCCTGTGGGCCTCAAGCCCAGTTGAGCAGGTCAGGTGGGGTGCCCGGACTGCAGCCCAGATTCGACCTGCCTGAGGTGGGGCTGATCCCACTGGCCAGGAATCGGCCCTGTGGGCATTGAACATTTCAGTCCTCGTCAGCATTTGGAAGAGGGGCTTCCAGCAGCTGAGAGCCTCCCTGTGGGGTCAGGCCCAACACTTCTGGCATCTTCACAGGAGGGGAAGGGAAAGGGGGGTAAGAGAGGGGACACAGAGGGGAGGGGGAGGGGATAGGAGGAAGAGGAGGGAGGGGCACAGGCACCTGCCTGAATAGTGGGTGGAGTATTTCTTAGCTGACCGGGGGAATGAGGGTCTCACAGGCCTGGTGTCCACCCTGCCTTTCCCTCCTCGGGCTCTCTTGCCATACGGAAGCTGAGGAACCATTAGAGTCTCTGGGACTGGGAAAGAGGCCAGTGGGGGGTGAGTAGGGGGCGACATGAGGCTCTCCAGATGCTAGAGTCCCTGTCTGGAATCTGTTCAGACAGCACCACATAGCACAGGGAGTCAGTGGCCTCTTGCCTGAGGCTCTCAGGCCCCTGGGTGGGGTCTGGGACGTGGCTGTAGTGCGATGCCCAAGGACCAAGAGGGAGGATGATGGGACGGCACATACCAGGGCCGAGGCGTCTCACCCAACGTGGCAGGTCCTGGGCCTGTGAGGAGAGAGGCATGGATGGTTCTGGGCGCGTCCAGAGGCAGAACCAGGACCTGGAGCAGAGGGGACAGAGATACATCTGACCTGGGCTTGGAGGGCTTTGCAGGGCCACAGCTCCCCGGAGGCACCGAGCACCCCCCACCCACCACTTGAGTAAGTGCCTGAGGCCCCATTTGGCTCCTGACCAGGGAATAGGACCCATCAGGTCCTGGCAAGGATCTTAGAATCTGGAAGATGACCCTGATTGGACAGAATCTTTTGTTTCTGGGCCCTGGTTTTGCCTTTGGGGCACACATTGTTAGGGGTGGCCAGCGGTGGGGCTGAGGTGACCCTGGGACAGTGCTGAGACCCCACAGACACCCTGACCAGCAGATCAGGATGCCCCTGGGCATGGGGCAGGCTGGAGGGAAGACGTGGGGTCGGCTACCTGGGAGCCGGCTGCTAAGGCCCCGCCAACTCCCACAGCATGGTCTCAGTACTGAGAGGGGCCTCCACGCCCTAGGCCCGGGGGAAGGGGCTGGGGGGCCAGCAGGAGTCGCCCATTTCTGCCCCTGCCCCAGCTCCAGTGAAGCCCAGAGTGAGGGGTTGCTGGACCTGGCCCTTCATGTGCCTGCCTGCACAGACCACACGAGGAGATGCTCCTCTGGAGGAGATGCTCCTCCAGAGGAGGACCGAGCCTGGTCAGAAAAGTGGATGTGGGCTGCTCAGAGGACTAGGAGTGGCTGTTGGAGAGGTCACAGCTGGGGTGGGTGCAGGACCAGGGGAGGAAGGTAGAGCCCTCTCTTTAACCTTTGAGAATTCCTGGGGTGGTTGATCTCCAGGCCAGGCCTGCACCAGGCTCAGGAATGCTCATGTTGGGGTTCCTGTTAGGAGCCCAGCTTGGAGGGAGCTCAGACACGACAGCCAGCTGCAGGATAGAAGCCAGCACGCCACCTCCCGTGGTCCCCCGGCATTGCCCCTCCTGCCTTGATATTGGGGGAGTTGCCCTCGGGACCTCATGGCTGAGATGCTGAGAGGGGCTTCCAGTGCTGGGAGATGGATGGGTCAGGTGGGGCTGATCCAGGGCCGAGAAATCACTTGATTGGAGCCTCACAAAGAGTAAGCCTGCCCTTTCCCCCAACATACTCTTCTAGGGCTGCTTCCTACCTGGGAAAATCAAGGGGCCACCTCCCCACCAGCCTTCCACATCCCTGACCTTGTACACCCAAGAGGAGGGAAGAGAAGCAGTGGGAGCTGCTGGCAAACCAGGGACTGAGGAAAGGGAAAGAGGGACTTCAGGCTGCGTATCAGGTGAAGGAGGCCCTGGTGGGGCGTGTCAACTCTAGCTGGTAAGTGAGCCCTGGGCTGGTCTCCGATGTCCTTGAATTGCCCTTGTCCTACCTCTAACTTGCTGTAATGTTCTAGGCTACCCGCTTCCCCTCTCTGGATACCAGCTAGATGAACTCCAAACCAATAGAGCAGGCCTCTTCCAGAGTTCTCAAAGTGTGTTCCGTGGAGCCCAAGGGTTCCCCGGGAGGTGCTTCAAGGGTTATGGAGGGACGGGCTATAGTGTATGGGAGGTTGGGGGCCAGTTCTGGCCTCTCGTCTCACTTCAGAAGATGGAAAACCACAGGATCCTTCTGCACGGAACTTTCTGAGATTCTTTGAATCTGATCCTATCCCTGAACCTCTCCTCCTCTCCTCTTTGTTTCTTAACTCCCTGCCCTGCACCGGCTTCCTCCTCACTCTTGCCTGGACTGCACTCTGCATCACTTCTGCCTCAGCTCTCCTCCTCCCCAGCCAGCCCAGCAGATCCTGTCAGCTCCCTGCCTCTTCCTCAGCCAGCACAGCAGGAACTCTCAGCTTTCTCTCCTTTGTACCCCTCACTTCTCTCCACCCTCGTCCCTGTCACCACCATCTCCATCCTGGACCAGAGCAGAAGCCTCTTCCCAGCCTCCCTGCTCCCTCTTCCACCGCCCTCCACCACCCCCACCCCATTCACACACACAGTTAGCCAGAGTGAACTTTGGCTGAAAATGGCAGTCAGATCCTGTCACTGCTTCACGCAATCTCCTCTGTAGCTTCCTGTTGCTAGTAGAATAAATTCCACATCCCTCCGATGGCCCCAGGGCCCTTTGTGGCCGCCTGGCCCCCTGCTCCTTCTTCATCCCTTCCTTCCTTGGGACCACACTGCCCATCCTTCTGGCCCTTTGCCACCTGGGGCCCCTGCACTTTTCTTTCTGCCTGGTCCCCTTTCTTCTCACCTGTCTGGCTTGTTCTCTCCCTTCAGTCTGAACTCAGCTGTGTCTCTCCAGAGAGGTACTCCCCATCATCCTGTGTGAATTACAACTCCCTGACAGCTCTTAGTCCCCTCGCCCTGCCCTGTCTGTCCCCTTCACCGTGCCTGCTTGTCACAGTTGGCTAGCATCTTCTTTATTGACTTGTTTGCTGTCTCTCTCCCAAGAGAGGTAGAGACTCACCCATCTGGCACATGCACTGAGTGGTCGTTGCTTCAGGCATGTCAGTCTTGCCCCCTCAGCAGGCTGTCAGCTCCTTGAGGGCCGAGACCATGTTTCCCGTTGTCATGGACACTGTTCCTTGTGCCTCCATGCTGGGCACTGTGTGATGCCTCTGCACACGTAGGCTCAGTTCCCTGAGTGTCTCTGAGAGTGCAGATCAGGAAACACTGCCTCAAAGAGTGAAGCCTCAAGCCCACGTAGGGCGCTCGGGAGTGGAGAAGCAGCAGGACCCAGTGTTGGCTGGAAGGGCTGTGCTCCCACCGCTCTGCGGACCCCCGGTGAGGCCCTGCCCTGGACGAGCTGCACATGGCCCTGGCTGCCCTCCAGCTGTGGTGGACATCTGCTGCAGCTGGGCCTGGCCAGTAGCTCTGCCACATGTGTTCTGTCTCGAACTCTCCGCTGGGGACATCCCCGATGATATGCTGCGATTTCCTGTGATGTAATTAGCTCCCTGGAGCCTGAGGAATGGATGGCTGCAGGCGGGTGGAGGGTGGGCTCCCTGCAGGTGTGTGCGTGTGCACGTGTGCGTGTGCATGTGTGTAGCTGCTCCCCTGGGACTGAGGGGCCTGGTGCAGAGATGCAGCAGAGTTTGCTCTGCTTTTTAAAGAGACAGTATCATGGGTTACCTAAGAGCTGTGGAAACTCAGAGGCCTGCTTCCCAGCGCATGACCCTGACAAATGGCTCAACCTTTCTCAGGTCTCAGGATACTCATCCAAAAAATGGGGATGACAATCCTACTTTGGCCTCAGGCTCACACTGAGGATTAGAATGCATGGCAAGTGCTGAGGGCCACACTCACCCAGAGAGGGTGCTGGAAGGTACCTCTGCTGAGCAGCGAGTAGCTTGTGCTGAGTGGACTGGGGTGGGGCAGCAGGGCGACCTTGGAGTCCAGCCCACTTAGTGGAGGGACCTCAGGCACACCAATAACCTTGGAGGTGACCTCTTTCCTGACTACCTCAGAAGGCAGCTGTGAAGATCCTGAGATAACACGTGGGCCCAAGAAGCCCACCCTGGTGCCCAGAGTTAGAGGGATCGTTACTCTCATGGCTGAAATCTGAGCTCTGTTCAGGCCTTAGCTGCTGGGCAGGGACATATCCAAGGAACCTGTCTTTTTTCTTGGAGCCTCCTGAGATGTTCCAGCTTGGGAAGATGGAAAGCACCAGCCCTCAGGGATCCTAAGGGGTTCTCTGGAAGCTGGAGAGGAGCAGGAATCTTCGGAACCTGCCCCCGGCTGCAGGGAGAGTGTGCCCCAACCCCTACATCCAGGCTGAGGGGTTTTCTGGGGCTCCCCGGGGGGTAGTCGGCCCCTCAGTCCCCGCCGGGCAGGCCCCAGTTCACCTGCTGCTACCTCGTCTAGGCAGGCCTGCACCGATGTGTCCACCAAGGGAGTTCAGGGCCCTTGGTGCTGTCCACGTGCCCCCGCTCCACCCCCAGCAGCCGGGCTGGGCATGTGGGGAAGAGTACAAACAAGAACAGTGATGGGAAAGGCTCTCCAGCCACGTGGAGTAGAGGTCCTCAGGTCGGGGCTGGCCGCTGCACCTCCCAGGCCTCAGCTGTCTCACGGGAGCATCGCCTGCCCTGCCTGCTCCCGGCGCCATCCGAGGTCCAAGTGGCAGTATTGTGTGAAACGATGGAAGCAATAAAAATGAGCCAGCTCGGGTTATTATTTTGCTCTCTGTGTCCTTGTTCTGCTAACTCTGCCGGCTCTGGGCTGAGGTGAATGCCCCTCGTGTAATGAGATGTCGGAACAGTTTATTCCCCGGTGTGCAGCCAGCCAGAAACCCTGCCTGGGGCTCTGCAGTCCGTGCCCAGTGGGTGGCCTCCAGCCTCTGCCTGTGGGACCGTGGACAAGCCTCGCCCTTTCTTCCTTCGTTCCCCTCCTGTGAAGTGAGGCGTTGGCAGGGGTTTGCCTTGGAGCTCTCTTCCATTCTGAATTGGGCAGTATTTTTCCTGCATTCCCCAGGGTCTTTCCAAACAGGCTCTCCTGAGGCATGGCATGGATTGTTCTAGCTCTAGGTGCATGTGCCGTCTCAGGGGACGGGAGCTAGAGAATGCTGCACCCCAGAACCCTGCATTTCCCGAGACCCAAGCACATCCCCCAGAGCATGAGACAGCTCAGCTGCCAACCTGAGTGTCACCTGGCCACGTCCTCTGCTTGGTGGGACACATCGAGGGCAGTCCTGGACCACAGACGGGACACCAGCCTCTGACTCCCTCCTTACCCGATACTGCTGTGTGCTGGGCAGACACCCTGTGCTCCCCACCACAGCTTTGAGCTTCTGCACGGAGGGGCTGTCCCCACATAGGCAAGACTTGGACATTGGAGAGGCCACCCCAGCTCCCAGAGGTGGGGGTCAGTTCTGCTTCATGCCATACAAAACCGCCACCCTATGGCCAGCCCATGGCTTAGGCCCCTCCCACTGCAATCCTGGGGCACCCTATTCTCTCAATTTCGACTTTGTCCAGGCTTTATGCCTTGTGTGCACTGTGCCCTCTGCTTAGGCTGCTTGTCCCTTCTGTGACCCTAGATGTCCCTCCTCTGTGAGGCCCCCTGTGACTGCAGTGTGGGGGGAGGTACCTCCTACCAGTACACTGCTTCTTTGTGTCTCCTGCTGCTCTCTTCCAGGGAGGGGCTGTGGGTCACCTGCCCTGTCTCCAGGCCCCTGCTGGCAGGTTGAATGAATGAATGCCCAGTGGCCAGATCTCCGTCTGCTCCAAAGCCTTGCTGGGCTGGCCTCATGGGCCATAGACCTGGTGATGAGGTCAGAATCACAGACTCCATCCACTGGGCCAAGCTCCTAATCTCTGCCTGGGGGACTGTGTAGACACATCAACCCAGGAGCCTGCGGGTGGGAGGCATGTGACACTCTCCGTTCTTGGACAGTCCTAGGGAGGCTGCCCAGGACAGATCTGCCAGGCCTGCTCTGGATCTCGGCTGACCGCAGGCTGCTTTTGATGGAATAGAGCCTTCACTCTGTGCCCAGTGTTAGATGGGCCGGGACAATCTCCTCCGAGAGACTTGGGGAGGACAGTGAGTGGCCTCCAATGGGGAAGATGGAACTTGGAGACAGGAGAGCTGTAGATGTGGAGAAGGTGTCCAGGCCACCCTCCAGTGAGTTCCGTGGACTACAAAGAGGCCTGTGCCTCAAAACATCTGGGTGAGTCCTTGCCTGTCCCACTCTTGGAGATTCATACAAGAAGTTCTGAGAAGCCTTGAGATGAAAACCACACACGGGACCAAAACCTGTGTAGCTTCGTAGAACTCATCGCGTCCCAAACGCCTGGGACCCCTGAGCCCTTTTGGTGAGTGCAATGGTTAATTTTATGTGTCAACTTCACTGGGCCAAGGGATGCCCAGATAAAACATTATCTCTGAGTGTGTCCATAAGGGGGTTTCTGGATGAGATATGCGTTTGAATCAGTGGACTCGGTAGATTGCCCTCCCCAATGTGGGTGGGCAGTATCCAATCCATTGAGGGCCTGAAGAGAAAAGTGAAGGAAGAAGGAATTAGTCCTTTTTCCTTCCCTCCTGACCTCTTGAGCTGGGACATGGGATCTTTTCCTGCTCTCAGAGCTCCTGGTTCTCAGGCCTTTGGACTTGACTGAACTATACCACCAGCTCTCCTGGGCCTCCAGCTTGCAGACGGCAGATTGGGGGACTTCTCAGCTTCCATAATTGCATGAGCCAATTCCTTATAATAAGTCTCTTCTTATGTATAAATCTCATTGGTTTGTTTCTCTAGAGAGTCCTAACCAATACAGTGAGAGTGACACCACACCTGTTAATACCCTGCAAAGTCAGTGGGCCTGGAGATGCTCTTGGGCAGTGCTGGGCAGAGAGTCTTAAGGGTGTTAGAGTCTAGAGGAGCCATGCCCTGCCTGCAAAGAGCTCATACTTTTCCTGGGTGACCAATGAGTCCCCTCCGGATGCCCAGCCCCAGGCTCAGGCTCCACCAAGAAACCTCATTTGAACCTCATTCCTTTGCTGCTTTTTGTTGTCACTAACACAACTTCCAGGATTAATAATAAACTCATATTTGACAAACAGTCATCACAGAGCCAGCCCATCATGAAGACCATAACCCGATAAGTAGCAAAAAGTGGAGAACTCCAGACCACTGACCACTCTCCTCTATGAAGACAGATGCAAAAACCTTAAGTAAATTATTAGCAAATAGAATCTGCTGTACACTAAGAGACTATAATATTCCACAACCAGGAGGGTCCCTTTGGTGAGGAAGGGGGTAAAGTGTTAGGAAAGGTATTAAAAGAGTCCACTCACTAATGGGTCAGATGACGGACAGTGCTTGGTGGGGCATGGAGGGGCTTCAGGGCTGCACAGGGCTCTGACCTGGGTGGCAAAACGGACATGTGGGCTTTGGAGAATTCACAGAGCTGCACATTTAGGAGCTATGCTGTTGCTGCGTGGTGTTACTCTTCAAAAACAATATAAGGAGGAAAACAATCGATAGGGAGAAGATGTTTGCTGCACATAAAGCAAACTGAGGATCAGCAACTTGAAAATCAATAAGAAAACATACAAACAACCTATAGGAAAAGTGGACAAAAGAATAATTCACTGAAGAGGAAACACGAATGGCCAATAAAAATATGGAATCAGATGTTCAACATCACGAGTTATTGTGAAAATACAAATTAATAAAAATGAAATATCATGGCTATCTGCCCAACGAACCTGAAATCAACAATCCAAAGAGACTTATGCCCCTCTATGTTCATCGCAGGATTATTCACTATAGCCAAGACATGAAAACAACCCAAGTGTCCCTCCACTGATGATTGGATAAAGAAGATGTGGTATATATACACCACGGAATACTACTCAGCCGTAAAAAAAGACTAAATCGTCCCATTTGCAACAACATGGATGGATCTGGAGGGTATTATGTTAAGCGAAATAAGCCAGAAAGAGAAAGACAAACACTGCATGATTTCACTCATATGCAGAAGATAAACCAACACATGGACAGACAGAACTCTTTGGTGGTTACCAGGGGCAAGGGGGGTAGGGGGTGGGCACGAGGAGTGGAGGGATACCTTGATATGGTGACTGACAAACAATAATGTGCAACAAAAATTTCACAATAAAAGAAAAAAAATGAAATATCATTTCGTATCTATCAATTTGGAAAAAAAATTGTCTGATAATCCCAAGAGAGGATGAAATGATGAGCAATGGGAATTTTCACGCCCACGGGCAGGGGTGTAAATTAATCCAACCATTTGGAGGATCAGAGCACAAAAATGTGTGAATTTGAAAAAATGCATTCCTGAAGATGCTGAAATTCTACTCTGGGTATATACCCTTAGGAGGCTGAATAAGGATGTTCATTACGGTATAGTTTGTTATAGCACAAAATTGAAAATAACTTATATCGTTAGAGAAGTAGATAAATTGTGAGATATTTATGAGATAGAATCCTCATGGAGAAGTGAAAACGAGTGAATTACATCTACATGTGTCAATGTGGATAAGCCGGAAATAGATTACAGTTTGAAGCACGGTGACCTTCAGCAGCCACCTGTGCTCCCGGACCCTGTGTGCATGTGCATGCCTGCATGTGTGTGTTTATATGTCTCAAAATATGAAACCATGGACTCCACAGAGGCCCCTGAGGCCGTGCCTGCATTTGCCTCCAGGGAGGACGGAAAGCACCTTGAATCAGGAGGGAAGGTGTTCTGCAAGATTTTATTGCTTTTACATGAATTTAAAACTGCTGAAGGAAACATGACCAGGCCTCAACATTTATAAATTCTGACACTGGCGTCTGTTATATTCTGTACTTTTCTACAGTTTTAAAACTCTAAGGAGAGAAAAGAGAAAAACACACAAAAAAACATAGGAAAACCAAATGAATTAACTGGGGAAAAAAAAAACTATTAAAAAAAGGCGAGTGTGGTTTGGGAAAGTGGCAGCTGCTGAAACTCCCAGAACAGTGCAGGCCCCTGGCAGGCCCCATCTCAGGAGTTCACACTCATGCAAGCCCGCCCACCCCATAACCCGGTCTGAGCCCACAAAGGCTTCCGCTGCCCTTGGAGAACAGTGCCCACAGGTGCTCTGTATTATAGGCCTGGTCACTGCTTGCTCAGGCCATGGAGGCCCTCACTCGGGTCCAGCTCTGGCCTCTGGGCAGCCCCTTTGGCCTCCAGTTTACCCTCATCCAGGAAGCTGCTTGGGATCTGGTGGCTCGGGCCCCAGCCAGAGGTCAGCCCCGTCCACTCCCACCCATACCCGACTCCAGAACCCAGGGCGGCTCAGAGCTCCATGCAGCCCTCCACACGCCCCTCCTGTTCTGGGGTGGAGGAGAAGTGAGGTTTACACCAGAGCTATAAAAATAACAGCACACACTATCATGTGCTTAGAATTCGCCAGGCAGGCACTGGCCACTTTCTGTCCTCATCTGATTTCCTCTCACAACTGCCCTCTGTGCAAGCAAACACCAGGAGACCAGGACACCTCACAAGGGAAATCCATGTTCCTTTCAGCCCAGTCAAGACCCAGGAGCAAAGAAAGAACCCAGAACAGACAGGGAGAGAGGAAAAGGCTGAGAGTACTATTATTTTGACATTTTTTGTTTTCTCCCTGACGCAGAGAAGACAGGATAAGCTCACATCTGAGTTGTTATAAGAACGAGTGAGAGCTTTCCGTCAGATCTCTCAGCACTGGCCCCCCTCCCAGGGTTGGGAGCCTCCCTTCCTCCTCCCTCCTGCCTTGGGAGGAAGGGGCCTGGGGGAGGGAAGGAGTTGCTCTAGGGTCAGGAGAGGCAGGGTCCAGGCCAGCGTGGTTGAAGGCACCCCTGGATGAGTAATGTGGGCACCACAAGTGTCCTGGACCTCACCTGCTGGTCTCCTTGCTCTGGTGCCAGCTCCAGTCTGTCCTCACAGCCCACGGCATGGGCATCTGGAGGCTCTGCTGACCCTAGCCCTCGGCTGGCCCGCTCCGGTCCCGGGGCCTGGCGCTAGGGGTGTGCCACCACATCAGCCAGCAGGAGCTGCTCTCTTGGCTTCTAACAAGCACTCAATGTGAACAGAAAGAAGTTCCAGGGACCCAGCATCAAGCTGTGCTCTCCACTGCCCGCAGCACTTTCTCGATTCAGACTTCCGTGAAAGTCGGGACTGTGTTTTCCTGCTGCAGCCGGTCCATGTTTGCATGTCAGAGCTGCAGTGGTGATCCAGCTGGGGCCACCTTCCTGGGGTCTGCACCCCCCACCCCTACCTCCACGCCCTCCCTGAGAAGCTGGCCATGGTGTCTGCTCACAGAGGACCCTGGGGAGGAGGCTCAGAGCTGCTGTGCCTGCTGGGAGAGCCTGAAAGGACAGTAATGCAATCAGCGCTTTGAGACTATGTGCAGAGAGCTTTCGCTGCGGTGTCATGTTCGTGCCTTGTGACCCCAGCACACGGCTGGACAGAGGGCCCCTGCAGCGGCCGAGGCCCTTCTGGGGCTGGATCCATCCATCTGTCCAACATTGGCTCCTTCTGTGCCCCCTTCGAACATTTCTTGGACCACTGGTACTCACTCTCACCTTCACCCCTTTGCTCTTGGGGTCACCGTTCCCAGCAGGCCTGTCCCCTGAGCCAGAGGGCCCTGCTCTAAGGCCATGTTTCCTGAGATGTTTGCTTGGCTGATTGCCCTTGCAAGAAGCAAACTCTCTGATCTCAGACGGCGTCTCATCTACACGTCTGGCCTCTCAAAGCAAAGTCGTGAGAAGTAAATCTGACAGATTCATGTTAGTATATGCTCAAGTTCAAATAATATATTAGAAATCGTCATAATCATCTTTGGGAAAATAAGGTCGCACTAAAAAGAAAAAGTTTACGGACAGGAAAAACAGGGCAGTTGAACACCAGCAGGTGTTCCAATAATAAATGCTGATTGTTTGCAAAATCCAGGTGAAGGCCCGTGTTCCGGTCTTGCATAGACTTGGAAGCAAACCAGTGACCGTCTGGGTTATCACCAAAAAAAGGCCTGGCAGAGCCAAGCAAGGTGGCCCTGGAGCCCCCAAGTGTCAATGATGCACTGACTCTGGGTGGGGCACAGACCTGTCACATAGGAAGGTGGCACGGAGGGGATGCTGGGGGATCAGAGCAATAGGGTCTGGGCTTGGTCTCAGTGTGTAAATCCAAGTGTGCCTGTTTGAGACCTCTGGATGCACTGAGGCCCGACCTCACTGCTTGGCCCCACAAGTCTCCTGGAGCACATCACCATGAGTGAACTGGTGCCCCTCACTGTCCTGCAGGGGCTGAGTGCTGCTCACAGGGCTTGTGACTTGAACCAGGGGGTGTCACTGTGTTGGACCATGCTTCTAATGGGCACCTCCTTGTTCCTTTCCACTGCCAAGGATGGGCGGTGTCCAGAGGAGGCCACCTCTGGACTCCAAGAGTGGACGGGCCTGGCCTTCTGCCATACCGAGTGGGCTGTGTGTGGCTGTTTGCCAGGCTGGACTCTGAGCCCTCGGGCTGCAGAGTGCACAGGTCTGGGGCTCTGGCTCTTGTGTGGCCCCTGCTCATGTAGGTGCACAGAAACAGCAGGGGAGGCCTGCAGAGGAAGGTTCGGTACGTGCAAGGCCCCAGAGCCTCATGAGAAACCCTTTTGCTGGGGCAGGAATTGGCTCGTGGGCTCAGACGGCACAGAGGAGAAAGGACTGCAGATGCTGTGAGCCCCTGAGCGCCTGGGGACAGCATGCCCACTCTGGGTTCTCTGCTTCTCCTTGGAAGAGAAGGAAGGGATGATGATGGTGGTGGTAGCCAAGGTTTACTGAGCACCTACTACATCCCCAGAATCATGGGAAGGATTTTTTGAGCATGGTCCTATCTAATCTTCATGTGATAGATAATGTTATTCTTCCCATTTTCCAGATGGGGACAGTTGAGGCTTCCAGAGGCCAGGGAACCTGCCCAAGGTCAGAGAGAGCTGAGAGTCGTGAATCACTGGGCTCAATTGCCTTCCCTGAGAGTGGAGGCTCCTGCCATGACCCAGTAGCTTTGCATGTCTCTTGCTAAATCAGGGTGACTGCTGCGTGCTCCAGACACAGTCCCTCCATTCTGGGGATGTTGCCGGGAGCAGGGTCGACCAGGACAAGCCAGCTGGCCCTGCACAAGGCTGGCCTGGATGGGCACACCCATGGCAGGGATGACTGGGCCCTGACCCAGAGGGAGGCCACTCAGAGAAACCCCTCACAGACTCAGCAGGCCTTAAGATTCCCGGGAATCACGGGAGGCCGGGGTATTCCTCCTTCTCTGGAAAAATCTACAAACACAGCACAGCACATCTACCATGGAGACGATCATGCAGCCACCAGACGGGAGATTAGGAGCCGTGACTGGCCCATGGGGTAATGTGGGGAGAAGGTGGTGGCCACAGGGCTGGCCTGCAGACCTCAAGACCCCACCTTGGGCTGTCGTGTGTGTGCACGCCCGTGTGTATGCGTGTGTTTGTGTGTGTGTGTACGAGCACACATGCACATGCACGGGAAGTTTGGGCATGGCAACAGGGAAAGGAGCCTGTGAGGATGGCAGAGCTGTGACGACTCTTTTTTTTCTGAAAATGTCCTAAAGGAACAGACATGATAAGTAAATGAAATGTACGATCTGGAGTTGGATCTTGTATAAGGAAAAAAATCCCCATGCTATAAAGGACAACAGGTGAAAATTGCATATGGACTGAATATTAGAAAACAGTGTTGCATCACTGGTAAATTTCCTGGCCTTGATAATTAGGCTGTGCTCCTACAAGAGAATGTCCTTGTCTTGTTAACAATTGTTGAATCTAAGTAAAGGGTATATGGGTCTTCATTGCACTCTTCCTGCAACTTCTCTGAAGATTTGAGACTATTTTCAAAATTAAAAGTGAAAAAAGAAAAGTGCTCTTTATAGTTATTACAATGCTATTTGTGTAATTTAAAATGAAGAGACGGGAAAGACGTCGAGATGTGGGTGTTGACAGCTGAAGGCCTGAGGACTCCCCTCAGGAGGTGAGGAAGGAGCCCTGCCCTGTGACCCCGGGGCGCAGCTGGCCTTCCTAGGGTGTGGAAGGCTTGTTCAGAGAGGTTCAAGGCCACAGAGGCTCTGAAGTGTAAAGAGGAAGGCGGAGGTCAGTTGAAAATCGATTGTGCAGGACACGCAGGTCAGCTCCAACTCAGGGACTCCAGGCTGCTCCCCGTCTAAGCAGCCCCAGGGCAGTGGTGGAGGTCGGGGAGGCCAGAGCCTCCCTGGGCCTGGGAGCTGCCCAGCCTGCTCATCCTCAGACTTGGCTCCTGTGGGCCTGGATCCTGAGCAGCCATCATATGTCCTGGGTCTACTCCTGGCAACCAGGCTGCCGCAGACAAGTCTCACCGGCTTGGCCTCAGCTTGTACATCAGCAAGATGGGTCAAGCCTGTGGTGGACCCCTCTCACCTCACAGAGCCCCAAGTTAGAGGCTGTCCAGGTGAGAATTAGGCCGGGAGGCTCTGGGGGCAGAAGCTATTGCATGGTCTGCATCTCTGGGCCCTGGAGGCGCCTATCCCATCCATCCTAGGTGCTCAACAAATACTCAGTGGGTGGTGGATGCATTTATTCAGCAAATAGTTCTTCAGTGACTGTGCCAAGCAGGGACTGGGGCCAGTGACCAACTGGACAGACACAGCCCTTCCCCTGCGAGCTCCTGTTCTAGAGGGAGAGCCAGACCCATAAACAGAACAGCCTGGGTGGCAGGAGAAGCCCCTGAGAGAAGAGGCCCTGGGGCACCGGCAGGGCCCCTGCTCCATGAGGTCCTAGCGATGTGGACGGAGTCGGCCAAAGGAGAAAGCAAGGAGGGAGCAGGCACAGCCTCACCGGTGGGCATTCAGAAGGGCCCGTGCTTGGTTTAATGCTCAGCTGTGACCATCCTGAAATTCTTAATAATTTCATCTTTGAACTTGTGTTCTCTGAGTGAAGTCCTGGGACAACGGAGCAAGGGTGATCAGGGGACATTTGTGAATATGCGTACATGCATGCAGCCGCATTCGCACACCCCTTCCTCAAGTCCCGTGAGCACAGGGTGCTGGTGGACTGTATGGGAGGCCAGGGACTCAGCGGGGACAAGGAGAGCTTGTCCCATGGATGACTGAGTAAGGGTGGGGGTAAGACAGCCCCCAGAGGCCACGCTTTCTGTTAGAACCAGAACGTCCTGGGCAATGGCGTCTGAGAAACACAAACAAGGAGCCTGATTGTGCCATTTCTCCCTCGTGTCACTTCCCCGTAGTAGCCAACCGCCCACGGTGAAAATCATGCCACAGGAGGAGAGGGAAAGACAGCGACCTTCCTTCCTTCCTTGCCAGTAGGCTGTGGCGGACAGGGTTGGCAGAATGCGCCCTGGTGTCAAAAAGTGAAATTGAAACAGTTGAGTCAGTTGTGTGAAGCCTTTGTGCTCTCTGATAAGAAAACAATACATATGCGTGTACAAGTTATAGAAATGTTATGATTCCACGTATGAGCTAAATGCTCTTACGTTTGCATTTAAAACTGGCATTGAACAATATAAAGGTGAATGGTAAAATTCATGCTAATAATTAAAATTTTAATTTTTCTTTACTTAGAATGACATTAAATAGCAAATTAAAACACCGAACAAGAAAGGAAGACCGAGAAAGAAAGGAGAAGCTTCACATGTCAATACCGTTAACGCAGATTTCCTCTGTCTTTTGAATGCGGGGCGTATGCTTCATTCTGCACTGGGCCTGGGTGAGCATCATATTGGGGGCCATGGCAAGTGCAAAGGGCAGGACGGAGGATGTGGGGGAGAAGGGGGTGGTCGGAGAGGAGGCTATGGAAGGAGCTGGTGTGGTCTGGGGTCATTGTGGCTGCCCACCAGGTTGTGGTCGCTGTAAGGAGGTGGGGCAGGCTGGAAGTGGACCACTCAGGTGTGCCATTCAGTGCCCTCTTAGGGACAGCCTGGAGCGGGGGTGCAAGGCAGAGAGGGAGCAGCCCCTTGTCTGGTGTCAACCAGACCAGCTTTTTTGCATCGGGCCTCCATGTAACATTTCACCTGAACAAGGTTCTGAGGCCAAGAAGTGTTTGGAGACCTGTGGAGAGGGTGATCCCTGGGCCGAGTCCAGGACTGGCCTTGAGCCTTGCCAGCCTTGCCCCCAGAGCTATCTGGAGGTGGGGGACACCCCCTTCCCCACCAGGGTCTGCAGGAGCTGTGATCATGGGAAGCGATTTGATTTCACCACCTCTAGCTGTTCACCACCTCGCCTCACCCCAGCCTGGAGGCAATCTTGGCCCTGAGTGGCTTCTGCCTGCGAGAAAGGTCCAGCATCTCTCACTCATCAGCCCTGTTCTGCACTTCCAGTTGGAAGATGATGGCCTGTCTGGTGTCTGGGGAGCGCTGTCTTCCACTTGAAAGCGTGGATGATTAAAGCCTAGGCTGGTGGTGATAGAAGCGGCTCCATTAGCTCTGGGGGAAAGTGGCACGGCTTCCTCCCATGTGTGCTTGCTCCAGGTCCTGCGCAGGGTCCCGGAGAGGCTCCCAGGGGAGGCACCAATTACACACACACACACACACTCTGCCCCAGCACCTCCGGTGATGCTGACGGCAGTTCTGTGAGGTCAGCAAGGTGGGGCTGGGCAGGAGGTGGGGCTGGGCAGGGTGAGTAGGGAAGCGGAAATAAAGAGAACACGGGCTTCCTGCGTGCGATGCTGGCCTGGGCTGTCTAAATGCATTATCTCTCTTATTTAATCCTCACATGCCTTCTCATAACTATTATCACAGCAACTGCTGATTCCAGAGCATCAACTCTGTGTCACAGATTTTCGATGTTTCATCTCAGATGTTTGTGAGTTTAACTGACCAAGGGGTGGTAGGTATAGTGGTCATGCCCTCGGGCTCACAGTCAGACTTCCCACGCTGCTCCTGAGCACTCTCCGGGACTCCAGGCTTCCCTCCCCTCCTTGTCTCACTTCCCGCTTCTCTCACTCAGGTGTTCCTGAAAACACCTCCCAAAAACATGCCTTGAATCAAATCCCTGTCTCGGGATCTGCTTTTGTGGGAACCTGAACTCAGACCCCCTGCTGACACACAGAGAGGAAATAGGCACAGGGAGGGCGGCAGGGCCTGAGGTCCCCTCCAGAGTCCTCAGCAGAGCAGGGCCAGACTCCAGACCCCAAGCCCAGGCCCACCTTCAGGCAGCAGAGTTGCCCAGGGTATCCACTTACCTGCAGCCCCAACAGTGTTGTCAGGACAGAGTTGGCAAATGGTTCTTTCAGAGACTTGGCTGATTCCATGACCAGAGCTGGCCCCTGGATGCCATAGGCAGATGCCAAGACCATTCATTAGGGGAAAATGGGGATTTTTGAGAAAGATTTCTGAGAAATGTGCACACTCAGATGCCTTTAAAAATGTATCCCTGGAGTCCAAGAGTTCTGTGGTGTGACCAGCCTGTGGACAGTATGTGTTAGAGCTGGGAGGTCTTGGAGGGAGCCGCTCTGGGTGCCCAGCTCACGGGAAGAGTGGGCACGCAGGGCTGGGAGAGGCACCGATCCCTCTGCTCTTTGCTGCTCAGGCTAACTCAGTGGACCTTGGGTATGATGGCTCTTGGGGACAGGCATTGCTCAAGGACACAGCAGAGGCTCACCAAGCCTGCAGAACAGGAGGCCTGGCTGGGGATCTCCAGATCCTTAGGTTTTTTGATGGGATCTTTTTGTTTGTTTGTTTGTTTTGGTCTCGGTGGCTGGCCTCAAGAAGCAAGGGGAAGAAGAGGAATGATGAGTTGGAGGCTAGCAACTCCCACTGGGCTCTAGCCAGATTCCAAGGAAAATCATTTTTAAAAAGGCACCATGGAATTTTAAACTAATTGCTGAAAACACATGACATTTTAAAATAATGTCTTTATTGAGATATAATTCACATACCATAGTAGTCACCCTTTTAAAGGTGTACAGCTCAATAGTTTTTAGTATATTCACATAGTTATACAACCACTACCACTAATGCCAGAACATTCTCATCACTCCAAAAATAAGTACCAACCCATTAGCAGTCATTCCCCATTCCCTCCTCCCCCACCCCCTGCCAAGCACTAATCTGCTTTCTGTCTCTATAGATTGCCTATCTGGAACATTTCATATAAAGGGGACCATACACATGTTGTCTTTTGTGACTGGCTTTTCTCACTTAGCATAATATTTTCAAGGTTCACACATACAGTAGCATATATCAGTACTTCATTCCTTTTTATGGCCAATTCCTTCCATTGTATGGATATACCAGATTTGTTTATCCATTCATCAGTTGAAGGACATTTGGGTAGTTTCCACTTTTTGGTTATTATGAATAATGCTGCTAATGAACATCTGTGTAGGCTTTTGTGTGGGAATATATTTCATTTCTTTTGAGTAGACACCTAGGAGAGGAATTGCTGGGTCATATGGTAAGTATATTAACTTCTTGAGGAACTGCCAGACTGTTTCCCAAAGCAGACTGAACCATTGTGCATTCACATCAGCAGCATATGAGGGTTCTGATTTCTCTCTATCCTTGCCAACACTTGTTATCTGACGTTTTGATTCTAGTCGTCCTAGTAAGTGTGAAGATGTATCTCAATGTGGTTTTGATTTGTATTTCCCTGATGACTAATGATGTCGAGTGTCTTTTCATGTGCTTATTGGTTATTTGTATGTATCCTTTGGAGAAATGTCTATTCAGATCCTTTACCCATTTTAAAATTGTTTGTCTTTTATTATTGAGTAGTCTGAGTTCTCTCTATATTCTAGATACCAGTCCCTTATCAGATACATGATTTGCAAATATTTTCTCCTGTCCTGTGGGTCATTTTTTCACTTTCTTGATAGTGTCCTTTGAAGCCCAAAAGATTTTAATTTTGAGGAAATCTAATTTATCTATTTTTTTGTCACTTGTACTTTAGATGTCACATCTAAGAACCATTGCCTAATTCAAGGTCACAAAGATCTACTCCTTCAAGTTTTATAGTTTTAGCTCTTACCTTTAGGTCTATGATCCATTTTGAGTTAACTTTTGTACATGGTGTGAGGTAGGGATCTCAATTCATTCTTTTGTATGTGGATATCCAGTTATACCAACACCATTTGTTGAAAAGATTACTCCTTCCCCATTGAATGGTCTTGGCACCCCTGTAGAAAATCAATTGACTATATATGTAAGAGTTTATTTCTGGACTCTCAATTCCATTCCATTGATCTATATGTCTATCCTTATTCCGATACCATATTGTCATGGTTATTGTAGCTTTGTAGTAAGTTTTGGAATTGGCAAGTGTGTCTTTCAACATTATTCTTTTTTTCTCAAGGTTTTTGGCTATGCTGGGTTCCTTGAACTTCGATATACATTTTAAAATGAGCTCATCAGCTTCTACAAGACAAACGAAACCAGAATCAAGATAAACAGACAACCCACCAGCTGGGAGAGGATATTTGAAAAACATACATCTGACAAGGGGTTGATCTCCATAATATATAAAGAACACACACAACTGAACAACAAAAAAAAAACAACCCGATCAAAAAATGGGCAAAGGAAATGAACAGACACTTCTCCAAAGAAGATATACAGATGGCCAATAGGCATATGAAAAGATGGTCAACATCATTAATCATCAGGGAAATGCAAATGAAAACAACACTAAGATATCACCTCCCACCCGTTAGAATGGCTATAATCACCAAGACAAAAAACAACAGATGTTGGAGAGGATATGGAGAAACAGGAACCCTCATACACAGCTGGTGGGAATGCAAACTGGTGCAGCCTCTATGGAAAATGGTATGGAGATTCCTCAAAGAATTAAAAATAGAAATACCCTATGATCCAGCTATCCCACTACTGGGAATCTATCCAATGAACCTGAAATCAACAATCCAAAGAGGCTTATGCACCCCTATGTTCATTGCAGCATTATTCACCATAGCCAAGAAGTGAAAGCAACCTAAGTGTCCCTCGAGTGACGATTGGATCAAGAAAATGTGGTATATACATACAATGGAATACTACTCAGCCATAAAAAAAAAAGACAAAATCATCCCATTTGCAACAACATGGGTGGGCCTGGAGTGTATTATGTTAAGTGAAGTAAGCCAGAAGGAGAAAGACAAACACTGTATGATCTCACTCATATGTGGAATATAAACCAACACATGGACAGAGAAAACTGTATGGTGGTTACCATGGGCAATGGGGGTGGGGGTGGGCACAAGGGGTGAAGAGGGACATATATATGGTGATAGACAAACAAAAATGTACAACCCAAAATTTCACAATGTTAAAAACTATTAAAACATCAATAAAAAACAAAAACAAAAAACGAGCTCATCAATTTCTGCAAAAAACCAAAACAAAAAAAATCTGGGATTTTGTTAGAGATTGCATCAAATTGTTGATTAATTTGGGGAGTATTGCCATCTTAGCAATATTATGTCTTCTGATTCACGAATATGGGATGCCTTATTTAGATCCTCTTTAATTTCTTTCAGCAATATTTTGTAGTTTTTGGTGAACAATCTTACACATCTTTTATTAAATTTTTCCTTAGTATTTTATTCTTTTTGATGCTATTGTAAATGGAATTTTTCTTCATTTCATTTTCAAATTGTTCATTCAAGTATATAGAAATACAATGGATTTTTGTCTATTGGTTTTCTATCCTGAAAACTTGCTGAACTCATGTATTAGTTTTAATAGTCTTCTTGTGGATTCCTTAGGATTTTCTGTGTACAAGATTATGTTATGTTACCTGCAAATAAAGATAGTTTTACTTATGTATTTCCAATCTATATACCTTTTATTATTTTCTTGTCTAATTTTCCTTGCTTGAACCTTCAGCACAATGTTGAACAGAAGTGGTGAAAGCAGACAGCTTGTCTCGTTCCTAATCTTACTGGAAAAGCACTCAGTCTCTTACCATTAAGTATGATGCTGTGCACTTTTCACGGATGCCCTTTAGAAGGCTGAAGAAGTTCCCTTCTAGTCCTAATCTGTTGATTGTTTTTTACATGAAAATATGTTATATTTTGTCAAATGCTCATTCTATGTCTATTGAGATAATCATGTGGATCTTTTCTCTTTAGTCTATTTATTATGGCGTTTTACGTTGATTCATTTTGGGGTATTATACCAACCTTACAATCCTGGATAAATCTCACTGGCTCATGGTATATAATCTTTTTTTATATATGTAGCTGGATTTGATTTGCTAGTATTTTTGTGTTTATATTTATAAGGAATATTGTTCTGTAGTATTCTTTTATTGTGATGCCTTTGTTGGGTTTTGAAATCAGGGTAATATTGGCCTCATGGAATAACTTGGGAAGTGTTCCTTCCTATTCCATTTTTTTTGAAGAGTATATGAAGGATTGATAGTAATGCATCTTTAAATGTTTGATATAATTCACCAGTGAAGCTGACTGGGCTTTGGCTTTCTTTGTGGGTAATACATTGATTACTATTGCAATTCCTTTACTTGTTATAGGTCTATTCAGATGTTCTATTTATTCTTGAGTCCATTTCAGTAGTCTGTGTCTCTACAGGGATTTGTCTCTTTCATCTAGGTACCTAATTTGTTGGCATACAGTCATTCATATTATTCCTTTATAATCCTTTTTATTTCCGTAAGGTTGGTAGTAATGTTTCCTATTTCGTTTCTGATTTTAGTAATTTGAGTCTTCTCTCTCTTTTTTTTGGTCAGTCTGCCTAAACGCTTGCCAATTCTGTTTATCTTCTTAAAGAAACAAACTTTTGTTTCTGTATTATCTCTAGTGTTGTATTCTTTGTTTCATTTATTTCTCCTCTGATCTTTGTTATTTATTTTCTTCTGCTTGCTTTAGGTTTAGTTCACTCTTCTTTTTGCAGTATCTTAAGGTAGAAGATTAAGTTATCAATTTGAGATCTTTCTTCTTTTATAATATAGGCATTTATAGCTATAAAATTTCTTCTCAATACTGCATTAGCTGCATCTCATAAGTTTTGGTACATTATGTTTAATTTTCATTCAGTGCAAAGTATTTTCTAATTTCCCTTTTGATTTCTTCTTTTATCCATTGGTTATTTAGGAGTGTTTTGTGTAATTTGTACATATTTTTGAATTTTCCAGTTTTTATTCTGTTATTGATTTCCAGTTGTATTCCATTGTGGTTAGAAAAGATAAAGTATATGATTTCAATCTTTTAAATTTTATTAAGATTATTAAATTTTGTTTTGTGGCCTAACATATGGTCTATCCTGGAGAATGTTCCATGTACCCTTGAGAAAAATGTGTATTCTTATGTTGTTGGGTGGAGAGTTCTATAGATGTCTGTTAGGTCTAGTGGGTATAAAGTGTTGTTCGAGTTTTCTATTTCCTTGTTGATCTGTCTAGTTGTTCTATTCATTGTTGAAAGTTGAGTATTGAAATCTCCCATCATTATTGTTGAATTGTCTCTTTCTCCCTCATTTCTATTACTTTTTTGCTTCATGCTTTTTGTGGTTCTGTTGGTCGGTGTTTATAATGGTTAAATTTTTCTGATGGGTAGACTCTTTCGGCATTACAAAATGTCTTTCTTTGTCTCTAGTAACAAGTTTTGCCTTAAAGTACACTTTGTATATTGGTATAGCCACTCCAGCCCTCTTATGTTTACAGTATGCATAGTATATCATTTTTTTCCTTTTCCTTTCAAGCAATTTGTGTCTTCAAATCTAAAGTGTGTCTCTTATAAACAGCATATGTTAGATCATGCTTTTTTTTTTTTAAATCCATTCTACCAATCTCTGACTTTTCATTGGAATGTTTAATCCATTTACATTTAATGTAATTCCTGATAAGGTTGGATTTACATTTGTCTTTTTGCTATTGGTTTACTATAAGTATCTTGTCTTTTTTGTTCCTCTATTTCTCCATTACTGCCTTCTTTAGTGTTATATTTTCTGGTATATACTGTTTTATGTTCTTGTTGTTTCTTTTATTATATTTTTTGAGTTATCTTCTTAGTGGGCCCCTGGCCACTAAGAAATATGGCCACATAAAATATATGCTAATAATTAACATATTAATGATCAGCTAATGATTGGGCAAAGATTTCCTTAAATGCCTTGAACCAATAAGTCCTCTAGCTTTACTGAGGGACTCTGTGTGTGTGTTAGAGTACACCTTCAATGCTCAGGCATTCAGTTTACAAGGCTGCCTTAATTTTCAATTCTAGCTTGCAGAGAGCCTCAAGTTAAGCCAGAAGTGAGAGATTAGGTCCTTGTCAGGTCTTTCCTGAGCATGCGCATAGCCCTGCCTTGCACATGACTGTTTAGATTCCCAGGAATGTGTCAGAGCTTTTCAAAGCCCACCATAGACCTTGCATTCTTCAGTTTTTCTTTCTAAGTTTTTTGCTCATCCTCTTATTAGCCCCAACTACTACTGCTACCTCAGACAGCTACAGTGTGCAACAGCTGCTTCTCATTGCTGTCAACAAATAATATATCTATTATTAAACATATATATTTATTTGTTTATAGATATGTGTTGTATTAGAGTTCTCCAGAAACAGAATGTGTGTGTATATATATATATTATATATATTATACATATAATATATGACATAAATATAAATGTGTCTTAGTCTGTTCAGGCTTAGTCCTTTTAGGCTGCTATAACAAACTGCCATAGACTGGATGGCTTATAAACAACAAACAAACATTTATTTCTCACAATTCTGGAGGCTAGGAAGTCCAAGATCAAGGCACCAGCAGATTTGGTGTCTGGTGAGAGCCCACTTCCTCACAGACAGCCATCTTCTCACTGTAACCTCACACGGCAGAAGGTGGCAAGAGAGCTCTCTGAGGTCTCTTTTATAGGGGCATTAATCGCATTCATGAGGGCTCCACCCTCATGACCTAGTCACCTCCCAAAGGCCCCACCTCCAAATACCATCACATTGGGGATTAGGTTTTCAACTCATGAAGTTTAGGGGGACACAAACATTCAGTCTATAGCAATATATGTGTGTGTGTGTGTGTGTGTGTGTGTGTGTGTGTGTATGTATGTGTATATATATATAGAGAGAGAGAGATTGAGAGAGAGAGAGTGAGAAAGAGAGAGAAGGAGAAATTGATTTTAAGGAATTGGCTCATGCAACGCCATTGTAGGGGCTGACAAGTCTGGAATATGTAGAGTAGGTTGGCAGGGTGGAAATTCAGGAAAGAGTTGATGTTGCAGTTTTGAGTCTGAAGTTTGCAGGCTAGAAACTCAGACAAGATTTCTATGTTGCAGTCTTGAAACAGAATTCTTTCTTCTTCAGAAAATCTCAATCTTTGCTCTTTATGTTTTCAAATGATTAAAATGGTCCATCCATATTATGGAGGATAATGTCCTTACTCAAAGTCTGCTGATTTAAATGTTAGTAACATCTAAAAAATACCTTCAGAGCAACATCTAGACTGGTGGTGAACCAAACAATAGGGCACCGTAGCCTAGCCAAGTTGACACAGAAAATTAACCAACACAAGTAGCATAGACACACATATTTCTTTGCTTTGTCAGCTCAGAGGAACTAGAAGCAACAACACGTCCGTAACAATGAGCGAATCTACCACCCAGATCTTGGTTGCTAAAGCCATTCTCCAATAAAAGGAACCAGAGCTCTTTGGAGAATGGCTGAATCTAGGCTGGGGTAGGAAATATACAAGATGAGCCTGGAGCATCTTGTAGTGCCAGAAAATAAGAAAGTGGTATAAAAAAAATCCACAATGATGGGGCCACGTAAAAGGGACACAGTAGTAAACTGAAAGAGCTCTCAATGGACAAAACTGGAACAATTTGAGCAATAAAATAAGCTAGTATTAGATTATAACTCAAGGTATAAAATTAATATTGATGAGTCCATATTGATATAAATAAAATACTGAATAAATAAATACATGGGGAGAACAGACAAATATCCCATGGAGAAGAGTTCCAAACAACATATGTAAATACACCACACTTAAGGAGATGGAGCATAACTCCTTTGGAAGTTACTTCCTTCCAAAGACTATTCTGTAAAAAAAAAAAAAAAAAAAAGTAACTTTACAGTAAAGAAATCTGACAAACACTATCTCAACCAAGTGACCAAGGTCAACATCAACAGTCATAAGCCATCAAACACCATTGATATGATATGATAAGAAGGGAAATTTACCTCTGTGGTCTTCCTCTCCAAAACACATTACCCCAGTCTAACCATGAGATACCATCAGACATATCCCAGTTGATGGATGCTCTACAAAATACCTGACTAGTGCTCCTCAAAACTATCAAGGTCATCAAAAACAAGGAGAGTCTGAGAAACTGTCACAGCCAAGAGGAGCCTAAGGAGACGTGACAACCAAATGTTATGTGATATCCTGGATGGGCTCCTGGAACAGAAAAAGGACATCAGGTAACACCTAAGGAAATCCAAATAAGGTGTGCTGTCTAATTAATAATAAAGTATCGATACTGGTTCACTAGTTGTGACAAATGTACTGCAATAACATAAGATGTTAACAATAGGGGAAATTTGGTGTGGGGCATACTAGAACTCTCTTTACCAGCTTCACAATAATTCTGTAAATCTAAAGCTCTTCTAAAATAAAAAGTTTATTTAAAAAAATGGATTGGAAGTTTTGTATAGGGAGATATGATCAATGTGCCAGCATTTTACGTAAAGGATCCTTCCCTAACTGTCTTTTCCCTGGGGCGGTTTAGTTTCCCTGGAGAAAAATCCTCTCGTTTCTGGCCTGGGGAGTATACGACTGCCTGCTGGTATTCGGGCTGCCGCCTTATGGGGAAAGAGAGTGGGTTGTGTGTGTGGGGGGGTACATCATTGCTTGGAGGGCAAATATTTACTCACCTGTCCCTCATTTTCAACCTGCCGCCTCCCCCTTCTCAGCAGGTACTTGAGGTTCCCAAGACCAGGAGCTCTCTGGTTCACCTTCCCCTGGGAACACACCTCCCCCGCCTGCAGGGGTGGTGGGGGTCTTGGGCCTCTGCTCAATCACTGCTTCTCATCAATTTCCCCTTCAGAGGAACTCAGAGCATTTTCCACCACACCGTCTGCTTTCCACATTCCCACAAGTGTGCTGTTATCTATCCTTTTCCTGTCTCTTCTATGTTTTGATCGATTCATTGTTGATTTGTCTTTGTAGATTCCAAACTTCTCTTTTAGTTATGATCATTTTGGTAGGAATTTGGGAGAGTGAAAATAAATGAAATGCTTCATCAGCTAAGTTTCACTGAAGGTTTCATTGATCCTTCCACCATGCTCAAATATTCTGTAGTATATCTAGGGCATGATCTTTCCTACCTTAAGGTCCTGGGGTTTAGTGCTGGCCCTGAGGCTCCTGTCAGACAAAAACTAATCAGAAAATGGGTAGACAAAATCCTGGAGCTGAAAGATCAAAGTCAGAATCCCAATTTCCCTAAAACTGAGATTCCCCTGGAAACACATGACCCCATTAACCTCGCAGGACGGATGATCATACAGGTGACCTGCTCTGAGCATCAACTTATCCAGGTAGGAGGCAGCTCTGATCTCTCCAGGGCCCATAGGAGCCTCTCAACAGAGCCTGAGTCACCATCATGGAGCCAGCCAACACCCTGTCCCCAAACATCCCCAGGGGGATGGCAGAGCTGAGGCATGATCCCATTATCCTGATGGACAACTCTGAGAGGGGGTCACCCAGCAAGTCCCCTGACCTCATTTTGTCCTGACACATTAACATTTAAGGTGTAGGTTGCACCCCCAGTGGAAATATGAAAAGGAAGTCATTTCCATGGGTTTCTCCTCACAAAAAGAAAGCTAAATGCTGTCACTCAGGCCAAAGTGTCCTGAATATGGGCTGTGAAGCTTGAGAAAAGAGCTTCAGTGACTGCCTCTAGGAGTCTTTGCTGCTCAGGCCTCTTTCCTTCCCTGGAGCCAGAAAGATGCTGTGTGGGATTCTGCTCCCGGCTGCCCAGCCAGCCAGTGCTGTTATCTCATTTTACTCAGGGTGACAACTAGGACAGAAAAGGGTGGCCTGGGCCTTGCTTTTCCCGACACAGAGAGCCTGTCTGAGGTAGAGTGTCCCCTTCCTCCTGGAGCGAGGCTCAGTGTCAGTCTGAAAGGCCTTTCCCTCCTGGCATTCTTGTAGGGTCAAAAATGCAGAAAACCAGATGTGGTCCTCTCACATCTTTGCAGCTCGACGGCGCCATTATCTCCTCAAGCCCTCATGGGGTCCTCAGAGGTGGACATGATCCTGAAGTGGGGACCCCAGCTCCCTCCTGGCTGCTGGGTGAGTGGCCCAGCTCCTGTCAGGTGGTCCCTACCCTGCCCTCCTGGGACCGGCCTTGCCCACAGCCTCACCCTCCCCTCTGCTGCGTCCCCTCTGCCCCGTGCCCTCTTCCACCAGGACCCCTCCGCACACACTCCTCCTCTCACTGCATTCCAGCCCTGACATCATCTCGACATGTCATTGCCAGTGCAGGTGCTGCCCATACTGGGAAGGATCTCCCGGAGCAGCAGACTTGGCCTCACAGACAGGAAGGTGAGGCCACCAGAGGAAGTCACAGCCAGGTGTCAGGGCCCACAGAGCTGGGTCACCGCCTCTCCCCACGCGGAGCCCAGGCCCAGGCAGGCAGCAGTGAGGTGCATCTCAGGGCAGGTCTGACAGCCCTGCTCCCTCCAGAAAACAGGCTCTGCTCCATCTTCCTGTATTTACAATAGCCTCACTTGTTTTTTGTCAAGATGTGTTCTCTGTTTATCAATAAAATCAATGACACATATCCCACACCAGGGGCTGATTTGAAATCTCTGCTGGGAAACCTCTCCTTCTAAAGCCCTCCCTCTTTAAAGAGCTCTTTCTAAAAGGGAGTAATGGTCTCTGCCCATGCAGGAGCCTCGGGGGACACAGAGGGCCATGTCTCTGCAGCCTGGCCTTCCACAGGCTCTCTTTCTTGCCTGTACCCCATAAGTGGACTAAGCGGGGTGCCTGGCTGAGGAGGGCACACCATGGGTGTCCTCACTCAAAGGGACCCTTGGGTACAGAGCACCAGCAAGATGGGGCTCAGTAGCCCCGGAGGCAAGGGCTGGCTCTGGGCCCCAGGCCCTGCTGCCACCCTCAACTGCACACCCCCACTCCAGCCTGGAGCTGCAAGCTGGGCTGGCCACTGGGGAACATCCACACTGGGCCAGGCAGCCTGAAGTCCAGTCCAAGGAGGAATGGGCACTGAGCATCGCTGCTGGGGGGGTCCTAAGGAGCTCCTAGGGAGGCTCCAAGGCTGCAGAGCACAGACAGGAGCTCTCAGGAGAGTGCCTGCCGCCAAGGGTCCCGGGATGGACTCCCTGGAGCTCCTGGGCCTGCTCAGGAGACTCGGAGGTGGGAGGCAGGTTCCCAGGCCCTCTCTCCCAGGAACTTGCCCTCTTGCATGTCTCATGGAAACACTAGCTCCTATCTGGGTCACCAGGTGGGCTCACAGTCACCGGGTCAGCACAGTGTAGTGGAGGTCAGTAGGGAAAGGAGAAATGGGGACTAATGGCCCATGGTGCTTGATGATCTCCATCCCTCTGAAGGGAGCTTGGGGAATCTGGACTCCAGGGAGGGCAGGCAGGACGCCTGGGGTACCCTGAGTCTGTCCTGGGTGTGTCCAAGGGGCCTTGGATCTCCTGGGGGTCATTAGCACACAGTTGGGCAGGGCACATGCCATGATGGCTGTTATGAACTAAATTATGCCCCACCCCCCAAATCCACATGTGGAACCCCTAATCGCCAACGTGACTGTATTTGGAGATAGGGCCTAAAGGGAGGGAATTAGGGTTAAATGAGGTCATAAGGGCGGGGCCCTAATCCGGTAGGATTGGCGCCCTTATAAGAAGAGAAAGAAAGGGCCAGCCCTGGTGGCCTAGTGGTTAAGTTCGGTGTGCTCAGCTTCGGCGGCCCAGGTTCAGTTCCTGGGCATGGACCTATACCACTCGTCTGTCAGTGGCCATGCTGTTACGGCAGCTCACGTAAAAAAAGAGGAAGATTGGCAGCAGATGTTAGCTCAGGGCAAATCTTCGTCAGCAAAAAAAAAAAAGAGAAAGAGACACCAGAGCTCTCTCCCTCTTTCTCACTCCCTCTTTCGGCATGCACAGAGGAAAGGCCGTGTGAGGACACAGGAAAAGGTGACCGTCTGCAATCTAAGAAGAGATGCTTCACCAAAAACCAACCTGCTGGCCCCTTGATCTTGGACTTTGAGCCTCCGAAACTGTGAGAAATGAATTTCTGTTGTTTAAGCTCCCCAGTCTGTGGTATTTTGTGTGTCCGCCTCAGCTGACTAATACAATGGCCCCAGTAAGAAAATTCCGATAGAAAGTTGCTCTGGACTGTGAGGCCAGGGCAACAGGGGTGTGGTCAGCAGAAGGCATGGATAGCACAGGTGCCGGGAAATGGACATGCACATGTGGACTGGGCCTTGCAGAACCCCTCCCCTGAAGGACCCCTCTGAAGCCAGAGGACGTACTGGGGCCATGGCCAAGGATCATGGAGCTGGGCAGTTCTTGAAGGTGCCCAAGACCACTGATGACAAACTGATGACAAGACTGGTGTTGGGGGCTGAAAATGCAAGGTGACCAACCACATCCCTGGTGGTCAGCTCCTGGGCCAGCTGCCATATGACAGGCATGTTGCAGGTGTTGCTCCTGGCTGGGGACCTGAGAAGAGGTGTCCATGAGTCCCAGCAGCCAGGGTGTGACTCATGCCACAGATGCAGGCCCTGGATGTCTCCCAGCAGGGAGTGTCACCCCTAGAGGTGCTGGGCACTAAGGTTTGAAGGCCAGGGTCTAAGACTGCACCCTCTGTGACCCTGGGGCTCCCGCTTTCAGGAGCCACATCTGCTGGACAGTTGCAGGTCTTCTGGGCCAGGGGCCTCTTGGCACGCGGCCCAGGGTGTTGGCTCTTCAGCTGTGGGGCTCAGCCTCTTGTCTATGGCCAGTTATGGGAGAAGTCTGGCCCTTTTGTGGAGGTCGGCTGTCTGCTCTCTAGTTTTTCTGCCACCAGCTAATACTCAACCAATGTTAGCTGCGTGCCCAGCGCTGCACGGGGCATTTAAAACTCTGCAAGGTGAGTGATTTCAAATTTCTGTTTCACAGGGAGAAAACTGAGGCTCACGGAGAGCAAGCAGCTTGCCCCAGGCCACAGCTGAATTGAGCATCTGACTCAGGTTTACACCTCAACCCACCGAATTTCACAGCCCAGGCTGCCTCTCTTCATAGCAGCATAGACCTCAGGATTGGTTCCCTCCGCCCACGGCTGCTGGCCTCATAGATCCCTGAAGTACTGGCTGAGGCAGCAGCGTGGTTCTGCTCTACACGAGGGGCCCTGCCTAGAAGCACAGGAGGGTGGATCCTTCCCGGGTGCAGCTGCCCCAGGGCCACCCCCACCCTGGGGCTCTCAATTAGTCAGGGTTCTCCAGAGAAACAGAACCAATAGGAGATCTATCCTATATCTCTATATCTATCTATTATCTATCTATCTATCTATCTATCTATCTATCTATCTATCTATCTATCATCTATCTATCCATCTATCTATCATCTATCTATATCTGTTTATCAATCATCTATCTATCTATCTATCTATCTATCTATCTATCTACCTACCTATCTATCATCTATCTGTCTATTTCTCTATCTATCATCTTTATGTCTATCATCCATAGAGAGATTTATTATAAGGAATTGGCTCATATGATTAAGGAGGCTGAGAAGTCCCAAGATCTGCACTTGGTGAGCTGGAGATTGAGGAGAGATGATGGTGTAAGTTCTAGTCTGAAGGCCGGCAGGCTAGAGACCCAAAACTTCAGTTCAAGTCTGAAGGCCAGAAAAGACCCATATCCCAGCCCTTTTGTTCTATTCAGGCCTTCAACTGACTAGATGAGACCACTCACGTTAGGTAGGGAAATCTGCTTTACTCAGTCTACTGATTCAAATGCTAATGTCATCCAGAAACACCCCTATAGAAAAACTCAGAATAACGTTTGACCAAATATCTGGGCACCTCGTTGGCCTAGTCAAGTTGACACATAAAATTAACTATCATATGCTCTGAGAATCCAGGTGTGGGAACCCTGAGTGTGCTCCAGCTTCCAATCACGTGCCCTGCTCTGGGACAAGCTTTAGCTGTGTGGCTTAGATGTGGATGAGGCCACTTAGCAGCATGTACCCTGGATATGTCCTTCACGCTCTGAACCTCCTTCCTCCTCTGTACATGGATGTACTGCCCATAACCAGTGACCCATGTAGTGTGCTCTGATGGGGGCACCAGTAATGGTAGTGACACTTAGACACTGTCTGGGCATTTCCCATGTCTTAGCTGTGACCTGTACCCCATTTACAAACTAGGGCACTGGGGCTTGGAGAGGTCTCATAGTCAGTCAGAGGTGCTCCTGGGGTCTAACCCAGCCCCAGACCGTCCCACCACCTGCCCCTCACTGGGGGTCATGTGGCTTCCCCCACTCTTGCTGGCTCATGGCTGTTTCTGAGGCTGAGTGGCCTGCCAGCCCACAAGTCTGGGATGTGCAGCAAGTGGCTGAGGCAGAGCAGGGGGCCTTGAGGGTGAAAAGGACAACCTCCTCCCACCAAGATAGGACCACCAGGCCCAACGGGGCTGGCCTTGGTGGAGGTGTCCAAGAGAGGCAGTCAGAGGGATGCTGGATGGCCTCAACGGGGGCAAGGCTCCCCAGGCCCTGGTGAGATGACCCCCGCATGGAGAACCCCAGACTCGGCATAAGATGGTCTTCACATGCAGTTTAAAAACAGCTTCTTCCAAAAATCAATACAGGCTCTCACAATACTGCAATAGTTCTGGTACATGCTGAGATTTGTGGAACTGTGTTCAAAGTCCTGGGGAAGAAGGGTGGGAGTGAGGGTGCTGGTGAGCTTGGAGAGAGACTGGAGTCTAAAAAGGGGAACTGGCCCCGAGAAGCCTTCTGATCACAGAGGACGGCCTGTGAGCTCCTGCAGGTGGATCCCGGATTCCTGCTTATGGCTGGACCACCCCTGACAAGGTCCCTGTGGGCTCAGGACCGAGAGACGGAGGCTGCTGGGTTGAAACAGGAGCATCCTTGGCAGGGAAAGTCCTGGTCTATGACCGCTCCACACACAGTTCACACCCTCCAGGTCTCAGCGACTAGCACAGCCAGCCCTGTCTTCCCCATGAGGCCCCGAGGGAAAGGAGCAGAGCTTCTTTGATGGGAAGACCAGCCTGGCTCTGGTCACTGCCCCACGCCGGACCCCAGGAGTCAGCCCCTCCTTCCCCATTTCTGCTTTGTCCGAGCATCACTGTCACTTTGTCACCATTTCCTGTAAATCAACTCACTTTTTCACCTCGTCTCATCCTAAGCAATGACAGCCTTCAAACCGTACTTCCAATGTAGCGGGTTTCTTTTCCCCTCGATACACAGTCTCCATGGAGATGATTCGTAGAGATGAAGATGATTTGGGCAGTTCCTGACTTCTGGAGTCAAGGCAGGTTCTACAGACACTCGCTGGGCTGCCCAGAGGCTGCTGAGGGGGCCCCACCCAGGAGGACAGGAGGGGGCTGTTTTCCTGGAACCAGGCTCACCTGGCTCATCTTGAACATGACTCCACAACCTTCAGGGAAACTTCTTTTTCTTTACAAAGCCAGGTCACATGCTTTGACTTAGTTGCTCTCGCAGGAGCGAGGGTTCAGTGGGATAGAGCAACCTTCAGCTTCTCCATCTGGTCTTCTTGAAGTGGCCATCTTCATCCCCAGGGACACTTGGTGTTTGAAAGTCTGTGCTGTCTGGGGAGGAACACAGCCACAGTTAGCACTCATGTGGCAGGACTTCCCCACCCTCTGGCCTTTTACTTCCTATACTTCAGTGTGACTTTTGGAAGCAACTTATGGCTAGATTTTCCTTCTATGTTCAATGCGACAGTCTCTGTTCAGTACATTTGTGGTTATGGTTTTTAATGATCTATGAGAATTTGTTTCCACCACTTAATTTTTGTCCTGGATTTTTCTAGACCTCTAATTTCCCTTTCCTTTCCTAGTTTCTATTAGAGTGACTGAATTTTCCGTATTCCCTTCTCTGTCTTCTAATGGTTTGGAAGTTGTGGTTGGCTGATAATGGCTCCCACAGATATGTCATGTCCTAATCCCCAGAATCTGTGAATATCACCTTATATGGCAAAAGATGTGATTAAATTAACAATCTTGAGAGGAGGAGCTTATCCCAGAGTTTCTGGGCCCTAAATGCAATCACATGTATCCTTATAAGAGAGAGAAAGAAGGAGTTATGACACAGATCCACACAGAGGAGAAGGCCTTGTGAAGACAGAGGCAGAGATTGGAGTGATGTGGCCATAAGCCTAGGAATGCTAGGGCAGTCACAAGAAGCTGCAAGAGGCAGGAAAGGATTCTTCCTTCAAGCCTCAGGAGAGAACACGGCCCTGCCTTCTTGACACCTTGATTTCTGTCTTCAGGGCTCCAGAACTGTAGGAGAATAAATTTCTATTGTAAACCACCAAATTTGTGGTAACTTGTTACAGCAGCCACAGGAAACCAATATAGAAATCATATTTTCTATTTCTATTACTTTAATAAGTTGCCCTGAAAGTTTTAACCTCTTAGTAGAACATGCAGATTCTGCCTGGACATAGTCAACTGCTCTGCCCTGCTCCTCAAGAGTGTGCTGGACTTTTTGCTCTTTACTATATCAGATTTGTCTTGTTTGTACAGCCACAGATTAATCATTATTACTTTTCTTTGAACTGTCAATGCTTCCTTGGATCTACCCATAAATTACCAACTTCTTTGTTCCTTAAAATTTTTTTTATTGTAGTAAAATATATACAACATAGCAATGCCATTTTAACCATTTTTAAATGTACAATTCTGTGGCATTAATTACATTAAATGTTATGCAATCATCACTACTATTTATTTTCAAAACTTTTTCATTATCCCAAATAGAAACTCTATACTCATCAAGCGATAACTCCCCATGCCCCACTTCCAACCTTTGATAAACTCTAATCTACTTTGTCTTTATAAATTGGCCTATTTTAGATATTTCGTTTAATGGAATCATACCATATTTGACCTTTTACGTCTGGCTTACTTCACTTAGTGTGTTTTCAAAGTTAATCCATGTCGGAGCATGTACCCGAACTTCATTCCTTTGTGAGGCTGAATATTATTCCATTGTATTTGTATACCACATTTTGTTTATCCATCTATCTGTTGATGGACAATTGGGTTGTTTCCACTTTTTGACTCTTGTGGATAATGCTGCAATGATCATTAGCATACAAGTATTTATTTGAGTTCCTGTTTTCAGTTCTTTTGAGTATATACCTAGGAACAGAATTACTGGGTCATATGGTAATTCTATGTTTCGCTTTTTCAGGAATGGCCAAACAATTTTCCCCATAAGTTGCACCATTTTACATTCCCACCAACAACCTACAAGGCTTCCAATTTCTCCACATCCTCGCCAACAGTTTTTATTTTCTGTTTTTGTTTGTTTGTTTGTTTTTAGTTATGGACATCCCAGTAGGGATGAAGTGGTATCTCATTGAAGTCTTGATTTGCATTTCCCTAAAGATTATTGATGCTGAGCATCTTTTCACATCCTTATTAGCACTTATATATCTTCTTCAGAGAAATGTCTAGTCAAGTTCTTTGCTCATTTTCATATTGGGTTGTTTTGTCTTTTTGTTGTTGAGTTTTAGAAGTTCTTTATATATTCTGGATATCAAACTCTTATCAGATATATGATTTGCAAATATTTTCTCCCATTCTGCACGTTGTTTTTTCACTTTCTTGATAATGTCCTTTGATGCACAAAAGTTTTAAATATCATGAAGTCAAATTTATCTGTTTGTTGTTGTTGTTGTTTATGCTTTTGATGTCATATCTAAGAATCTGTTGCCATATCCCAGGTCATGAAGATTTACCTATATATTTTCTTCTTAGAGTTTTATGGTTTTAGCTCTTATAGTTAGGTTGTTGATTCATTTCGAGTTAATTTTTGCGTATAGTGTGAGGTAAGGGTCCAACTTCATTCTTTGGCATGTGGAAATCCAGTTGTCCCAGCACCATTTGGGGAAGAGACTATTCTTTCTTCATTGAATGGACTTGGCACCTCTGCCAAAAGTCAACTGAACATAAACTGGACTCTTGATTTTATTCCATTGGTTTATATGTCTATCCTAATGCCAGTTCCACACTGTTTTGATTGTTGTAGCTTTGCAGTAAGTTTTGAAATCAGGAAGTGTGAGTCCTCTGACTTAGTTCTTCTTTTTCAAGATTTCTTGGCTATCTGGGCCCCTTGCAATTCCACATGAATTTGAGGATCTGCTTTTCCATTTCTGCATTAAAGGCTGTTGGAATTTTGATAGGGTTTGTGTTGCATTTGTAGATCACTTTGGGTCATAGTGACATCTTAACAACATAAAGTCTTCCTGTCCATGAACATGGAATGTTTTTCCATTTGTTTGGGTCTTTAGTTTTTTTTTAGCAGTGTTTTCTAGTTTTTAGTGAACAAGTTCTGCACATCCTTTGTTAAATTTATTCCTAAATATTTTATTCTTTTTGATGCTATTATAAATGGAATTTTTTTCTTAATCTCATTTTCAAATTGTTCACTACAAGTATATAGAAATACAATGGGTTTTTCTCTACTGATACTATATTCTGCAAACTTGCTGAACTCATGTATCAGTTTTAATATTTTTCTTGTGGATTCCTTAGGATTTTCTATACACAAGGTTATATCACCTGTGAATAGAGATAGTTTTACTTTTTCCTTTCCAATGTGGATGGCTTTATTTCTTTTCTTTTTTCTTTTTTTCTTTTTTTTTTTTTTTTGCCTAATTACTCCAGCTAGAACATCCAGTACAATGTTGAACAGCAGTGGTGAAAGTGGGCTCCTTGTCTGCTTCCTGATCTTAGGGGGAAAGCTTTCAGTTTTTCACCATTGACTGTAATGTTAGCTGTGGGTTTTTCATAAATGCCCTTTATCATGTTGAGGAATTTCCCTTCTATTCCTAGCTTTCTGAGTGTTTATGTCATTAAAGGGTGTTGGAATCCTGCCACTCTCGTGTCTCTTGACTCTCTCTTCAGTTGGCCTGTCTCCTTGTGTCCTCTGTAATACGGAATTGTGAGCTTATCCTGTGTAGGACTTGAACTGTGGGAGTTCTGGGGGGTCTGGGGGAGGCACATCTGTCAGGCAGGTTGTGTGTTTGCTTCTGCCAACAGCCTCAGGCTCTTGCTGGCCTAGAACCACTCTTGATGGTAGTTTTCTGGCTTGGCCATCTAGACTCATACACATGGTGTATATTTGAACCTTAGACTCTCAAGACGGTAGGGGTGTGGTTAAAAACTCAAGCAGAAACCTGTCTGCCAATGACAAAGTTTTATTTTGTTGCTAGACCTTTATACTGATGTTATAAGCTTCCAAGGATCCTGACTTGGGTGTGTGGGGGAAAGTAGGGGTCTCAGTTCCCACTCTCTGCTTCTCCTGACCTCTCTCCTGTGAGGATCTTTAAAACTGCAAGCAGGCCAAGATGCTACATTCACCAAAGGACCAATTCACTGAAAATCAATTTGCCAAAAGTCAATTTTTCGGGGCCGGCCCGGTGGCGCAAGCGGTTAAGTGCGCGCGCTCGGCTGCGGCGGCCCGGGGTTCGCTGGTTCGGATCCCGGGCGCGCACCGACCCACTGCTTGGCAAGCCATGCTGTGGCGGCGTCCCATATAAAGTGGAGGAAGATGGGCACAGATGTTAGCCCAGGGCCGTCTTCCTCAGCAAAAAAAGAGAAGGATTGGCGGATGTTAGCACAGGGCTGATCTCCTCACAAAAAAAAAAAAAAAAAAGTCAATTTTTCAAAAAATTAATTTGCTGAAGATGGAATTTGCCAGATGACCAACCTGTCAAATGTACCAACAAAGAACATTTGTTTCTTTGATGATGATAAAGTTTGCAGCTATTGGGTGATACAGTTTTAATAGTTTCTGAAGATTTCTGTGAAGTTGTAGCTGGCTAGCTGTTGCTTTGTTTTCATGGCAGCCCTCTGAGGAAGGTTCAGCTGGCCAGATGCTCAAGCCATATGATGTGGTCACTCTTTCTGTGAGTATATTCAAGCCCCATTCCTGGCTTAGGTAGCTGCCCCCTGCCTCCCTCCTGGTAAGCACAGTGTCAGGTCAGTGCCTGGGCTTACACTCCGATTTCTTGCTCTCCATTTCTGTCCTGGAAATGTCCCTCACTTTCTCAAAAGTTCAGCCATGCATTTAAATGTTGTTTGTTATATATTGCCCTGTTTTCCTAAGGGGTGTGTGTGTGTGTGTCTGTGTGTGGAGAGGATTTCCAGGGTCTCCAGGATACAGCATTGCTGAAATGAAGGCCGCTGTGCCCTTTTTGTAGACAAGGAAGCAGAGGACCCACAGCAGGAAACCCGCCTGATGACTGCCAGGCAGTGGCTGGGGGCAGAGATGAGATTTTAACCTGGGTCTGCCTCCTGCTGCCTCCTGAGCTGATGGCAAAGGATCTTACTTTGAATATTCAAGTCCTCTTCATGGTTCACAAAGTGGCTTTGAGGAGGAGTGGGTGCCGCCCCAGGGATCTCTAGGTGTCTGACTCTATCCATTGCCGGGACCCCGGGCACCTACAACACACAATTCCAGTGGATTCTCACAGCAGCTGTAACCCCGCATTACTGGTGCCATTTACAGATAGGGTAACTGAGGCTGAAAGTGGCAAAATGGCTCCCCACCTTCCTCCAGTCAGCAAACAGCAGAACTGGAACACTAATCCATTCTCCTCCTGGTCTGGTAGTCTCCACAGTTATGTGTGCGTCCACATCTCATACTCTGGCACAAGCTGGCCCGTGAGGCAGAGAGCACAGGGTGCCCGGGCCCGAGTCAGTGCTGCAGCTCAGGGCAGCAGAGCCCGAGGAGCAACGGCCGTGGCTCTCCACACCTCGGGTGAGGCCTCTCCACTGAGGGCAGAAGCAGTGGGGGTGCCTCTTACAGGCCTGGGGAAAGTGGATGCTGGAAACCTGTGTGGGAAATTTGAAGCCAGGTCAGGAATGCCTCCAACCCCCGACTCCCACCGTGGGTGTCTGGGCAAAGTGGCATAGTGGTGGGCTTTCTCTGGGCCTTAGTCTCCTGCCATACAAAACAGGATCACATTGCCTGCCCAGTGCCTTCTCTTAAGTCCATGCTTTTCTGGGCCCAGTTTCCCCAGGTGCTGAGAAGGTGTTAGTGCAGAGGCTGTGACTGTCAAGAGGAAGAGGCAGGGGGAAGAGCGGGGTGCAATGACTACCAGGAACCTCCCAGAATTATGGGGGAACAGAGCCAGAAGGGACCATGGTGTCAGGAGTGGCCAACAGCTTTGACCTTGCTCATCTACTCCGATGGCTTGGTTGTGGCTGCCTGGAGTAGTGTATTGAGAAAGATCCTGAGAACTCATTTTGGCTCAGTGGGAGCAGGATGTTGCAAGTGATTACCTCCACAGCAGGGGTAATGCCAGTGTAAGTGCCAGCTTTGCTGCCCATCTCATCTCCAGAGGGAAGCGAGGGAGGTACAGCAAGAAGGATGGGGCCTGCAGGCTCTGCTTTGGGGCCCAGACCTTCCATCTCCAGCCTGGCATGCAGTGGAACTACCCAGGCCCCTTCTTGTGCCTCTTCTTCCAAGTACCAGAGATTCTGCCGTGCCGGCTCCATCCTGGGAGTGCAGTTAATGCACTGTTACATATTGCATGAGGCAGCCTGCTGATGAAGCACAGCAATTCTTGCTTACAAGCAACCCCACCTCTGAACTCAATGCCCAGAGGGTCCTATTAGCTCAGCTGGGCAGGTCGATTCACCTCGAGAAGACCTGGCTGGGCTGAGGCTGCGTTGCTGCTCTGAACACTGTGCTGGGAGGAATGAGGCTTTCCTCCCACCCCAGGCCACAGCTCATGGGCACGGCGTCGCCTGAGGCCACCTTAGCCACGTGCTCTGGGAAGTAGAGCATCACCCTGCCTGGCTGACAGCCCAGAGCCGGGTAAATATGAGGGCTGGTTCTGAGCCCCTGTCACCCTAGAGTGGTAGCCACAGCCTGCCATGACCTGCTCTGACCTGCCTCACCTCACCCACGCCTGCCCAGGACACATCCTCCTTGCACGACCCCTCTAGCCTCTGGCTTGGCTGCCTCTATCAGCTATTCTTTTAGCCACTGAACCTCACCTCCATTCTGAGCGAGCTCAGATGACACGCGTCACAGACTGTCCTCTTGGGTGACTGACACACCAGGTCGATCCTACCTGGAGTGGGAGGGGAGCTCTCCCGGGCGTATTGGCCTGCAGGCTTTATCCTGCCCAGAACTATTGATGGTGGTTCTCTGTGGCCGGCAGAGCAGCACAGGCTCTATCACCTTCCTTGATCAACCACATTTTCCACAGTTGAAATTGCCTGTTTCCTAGACCTATTTGGATGAAGAGACAAAGTGAGGGCTTACTTCCTGGTGGTGACATGGGCAGTTCTGGGGGTCCCTGGCCACCTCTTGCCCCTCAGGCCTGCCCTCTGGTCATCACTTTGCAGCGTCCCCCAGAGTGGGTGGTGGTCACGGATGTCCTAGGCGCACATCCCACACAGGTTGAAGAGGGGTCTACAGGGCTGCAGAGGGGACCCCGTGGGGGACGCCCCATCTTCCACCCTCAGATGCTTCACCATGAGCCAAGCCTGGGCTGGCTAGCCATGGGGGATGATCGGCTTGGCCTGGCAGAGGGTGTGACCATGCAATGGGGGTTCCTTCTTTCTTGTGGACTTGAGTCTACTCACCCATGAGCCCCACTGGGCTTGCCCCTGCCTAGAGGTGACGAGGGGTCCCCAGAGCATTCTCAGGTCCACCCTGGTGGAGTTCACATCCCACTGAGCTGGAAGTTTGGGGGTTAAGATCTCAAGGTGGTGTCTCTGAGCTGGTATTACACAGGAAGAGACATTGGCCTCTGAATTACGTGGGGCTCACCCTGTGGCCCAGAGCAGGCACTGGTGCCAACTGGGGATGCAGGAAGGAGGCCCACAGCTCGAGTGTCTGCCACATGTGGCTGAGATGTGGGCTTCTCCCCCAAAGCGCTAACTGGCGCCCATAGTCTCCCCCGCACAGTGAAGCCCTGAGTAGCAGCTGCCTCACCACCTTGCACGGGCCCTCTAGCTCCTCGGCCCCTCAGCTTGGTCTGGCCCTTAGTACCACGGTGCAGCCTACCCACCCAACCCTCTGCCTGAGCCTCTGGCCAGTGCAGGAACCCAGACTTTCTGTACTCAGGAGTCCAGGAGACCAGCTGCTGGCCCTGCCCCCACCCCCCTCAACACTCCCAGAAATGAAAGGAAGCACAGGGACAACACACAGTCTTCTATCCATACCCTGTCCTGGGAGGTGCCCTCAGGGTCTGTGAAAATGCGATGCCAGCCCCTGGCCCAGCAATGTGGAGGAAGGTGCAGCTGGTCATCTCTCTCCCCAGCCTCCGGATAGGAGCATTGTCAATAAAAGTGTCACCATATTTCGTTAAACTGAATTATGAAGGGGATCTGGGTACAGGCAGTAAAGTGCTAGGAGCTGACAGACACAAACCTCCCGCCCCTGAGGCTCTGAGGCCCTGACAGCAGACCCGGCCTGGCCGGAGGGGAGGAACCAGGAACAAGGGGCCTGGCCCCACTGGGCCAGCCGAGTATCCACAGGATGGGGTCATGCTGTGACCCTCACCCCCGATCGGGGAGGGGGTGACTGAAGGCTGCACAGCCAGCTCGCCTGGGCCAGGCTGGGGACCCCTGTGTCACGAGCCAGCCAACACTCTGCTGCTCAGCATGGCTCCACTCCCTGGTGAGACTCGACGTCCATGTGCTTGTATGTCCTGTGGGGGCTTCAGGCACCCTTGGGTAGGCACAGCGGCTCTCCAGTCTCACAGGCCTAGACTAGTGGGGTGCTGGGCACTGCTGGTGCTGTGAGGGTGGGCTGAACCCCCAAACCCTGCCCTGGCCACCAAGACACTAGGTTTTACTCTGGACGCTGCTGTTAGTAGGTACCTCGTTGGGGATAACGACAGCATCCTGCTGGTGGCCCAGTAGGGAAAGTCAAGCGATGGCTGAGGGACAATGCTGTCCGGAGAGGGGGCTGATCTCCGAGACCCTGCCTCCGCTGGGCCCCTTGGCTCCGTGGCCTTGGAAAAGCACTGTGGGCCCTTCCCCCATCTACACATAGCCCTGGAGGCCACACAGCTGCCTCTCATGCTGCCACTCTGCCACTTGGTGCTAGTACGTGGGTGCCCATCAGCAGAAGGAGTGCAAGGGAGCACACAGCATGGAACAGCAGCACATCAGGGCTGGTGGGGCTCAGAGAGCACCTCACCCACTCCCCAGTGTCCCCTGGACACTTGATCAAGTCCCCCAGTAGAGACTTGCTTGCCCCTAGTGACAGGGAACTCATTCCCTCCCCTGATAACTCCCCTCACCGCCACCCTCCCTTCTGCACTGCCTGTCCCACCCTTCCAACCCCTACCAAGAATCCAACCACCACACTCTGCCAAGCAGAGGCAGCACTCAGAGGTCTGCAGGGTCTGAGCTGAGGAAAAGCTGGTGGCCATCAGGACCGCTGGGATGCCAGGACACCTTGACAGAAGCTACCACCTATAGATGCTCTCCTTGCACATGGTGTGGAGAGCCCAGCCAGAGATGAACCCAGGGGAAGACATACCTGGTGTGGAGTAGGCTCAGAATCCTCAAGGCTTTGCTCACACCTCAGACTCATCCGGGATGCTCCTGGCCACACCTTTCCTAGGCCCACTAGGCCTCCAGTATGCCTACCTGAGGAGAGCCCCTCCTCTTGCCCAGGCCCCTCCCCATTGCCCCCCCACCACCCCATACACATGCGCACTAGGACCATGCCTAGCCTGGCGCACGATCTGTGTCTTGGCTCCCCAGCGCCTCTGAGCTCATGGCTGCAGCTCGGGTACCAACGTCCAGAGTGGCCTCCTGGGCCAGGCCGGCTCGTGTGGTCGACCACACTGCTTGTCCAGAACCAAGAACACGTTGGGAGGAACAGCTTTTGCAATTGCACGTTTGCAAGAACCCATTAGAGTCAGATGACAGGTCTGCATATTTGGTGTGGGTTTGTTCCCAAGTCGTTTTTCATTCCCATCTTCCTCTGCTTCATATCTCTGTACTCTCCCTGAAAATCTGACCCGTGCCTTTTCAGTTTGCATCCTAAAGGCATCTCCTCACACCCTGAGTCCTCGTGTGCACAGAGGGGTTGGGCCACCATCGCCATGGTGGGTCCTCCAGCTCCTGCAGATGGTTCTGTGTCCTGGAGCTGTGAACCTCCTGGCAGGGTCAGCTTCCTGCTGGTGCTGATCTCTGAGTTACTCACTTCTCAGCCCTTCCATTTCCATTCCCTAGGTAGCCAATTCCTTGAATTATGTTTTCTCCATCTTAGCTACATAGGATGGTTTCTGTTTTCTGGACTGGACCTTATAATGTGTTTTTGTGCATGAAGAAAACACTGGCAACCCTGGACCTCCCCACTGGGTGAATAAGCCCTGCCAACCCGTAGGCCTGGGTGGCCTGGGCAGTGGTGAGGCCCACTGTGGCTTTCTTCAGCCCTGTTCATGAGGTTTGACAGAGGTGGGTGGACTTGGCTGTGACGATGCCTTGGGCCAGCCTATCAGTGGGCATGGAGCAAACCTGAGCCTTGCAGCCCTGGGCATCCATTAGGGGAGTGAGCCAGATGCTCTCTCATGAGGCAATTCCTGGAGGGGCGTGCATGTCACCGTCCTGCAGCACAGTCCTGAGTCGTCCCTTGAGTCCCTGAGTCCACGGTCGTCCCTTGACTCCAAGACAGCTGAAGGACACCTCATCTCAGAGTAGGCATGCAGAGCCCTTCGGGGCCTGGCCGGAGGCCTCCTCACACCCCTCATCCCTCCTGTCCTTTATCTTATGTACTGCTGGCCCTGAGGCTTTCCGAGCAAAGTTGTGGGTCCTCACTTCTCCCCGTGTCCACCTGCCGGGTGCTCACAGCCCTCCTGGGGGCCATCCCCAAGCACTCTGCTTAAGAGATGGCCCAGATCAAACTCTGCTGGGGACTCGGGCACCCATGCGGCCCCCCAACAAGCCCAGAGCTTCTCCAGGGCAGGGCCTCGACCACTGCTTGTGACATGCTGACCCCACCTGAGTGTGGGGCTCACAGAAGGACAAGGGTAAAGGCAGCCATGAGGCCCATACTTGCTGAGCTCAGGGTCTCAGCTAATCCTCCCACGCTTACCTCAGCCTTGCTGCACCCGTGGGGAGACGGGTCACAGAGAGGACTCAGCCCAGGCCTGGGCTCTGGGCCATGCCCATGCTCCTTGAATGCTCATGAGGGAGCTGTGGGGATGGCCACCCTTTTGAGGTTTTGGAAACAGAGGCAGGACATAACTGGAGCCCAGGTGTCATCCCCCCAACTCTGTCACCCAACATCTTCCCCACATAGGAGGGCTCTGAGACACCAGGGGCCCAGAGCAGTCCTGCCTGCTGCCTGTGTTCTGGAGAGGTCCAGGGAGGGGCAGTTCCACCCACAGTCCCGCGGCGTGAACACTCCTAAATCCTGTGCCAGACCTGGGGTGGGACTGAGCTTTCCTCCTCTCTCCCTCCCACTGTGGGGCCCACATGGGAGGTACCCACCTCCCCCCTGGATGCCTCTCCTCCCAGCCCCTGTGCTAATAGGGAGGGTTTCCATTAAGGCTGATGACAGGAACCGCCACTCAGGGGACACCCTTTGATCTCTGGGCAGCAGGAAGCAGAGGGGTCAGGAAGGGGGGCTGCCCTTCAAACAGATGGAGGTGACTCTCTGAGTGTCCTGGACCTGGGGGTGGCAGGCAAGGGGATAGGAGTGCAGGGTTATGTGGGGGGGGCAGGCCTCTGACCTAGATGAGGCTGTCTGCAGAGGGAGAGCACAGTCCCAAGGTGGTCCTGGGAGGGCACCCCAGAGGGAGCTCAGTGGGTTCCAGTGTGCCTTGATCAATCACGAGTGCTGTCAGCTCCAGGAAGGTGAGGCCATTCATTTTCCAGAATCCCTCCTGAAATTCTTTCTGCCCTTGCAACAGTTACAACCTTTAGGACACAGCCTGGAGTGAACGAGCTGCACTGAGGCTCCTTAAAATCCTTCCCGTGTGCATCTCTGAGGGCCACTGCCTTAGGGGCATTAACCTCTGGGCCACCCATATCTATGGGACCCCTCAGCTGCCCGCACTTGACTTCTTTCTCTAGAAATCTGAGGACCTGACCCTCTCCCACCCTTGTGCCAAGGCCTGAACGCCCTCCTAACGCAGCCTGCATTTGAGGAAGGCCCTAAAGGTGGCCTGACTAAGCTTGGGACCTAGACTCCATGGCACGGCACCCCCTGTCCCCTCAGCTGCTGACGCCGAAGAGAGCCTGGCATCCAAGCTGCCCGGCTTGGCTCACCCTGGTTTGCCCTCCTGGGTGCAGGTCATGGAGGCCTGAGTGCCCAGCCCAGGGTCCAGTGGAGCTCTCCCTTCCCAGCGGGGTGCAGCGCCCACGTGCAAATGGCTCTTAAATGTTCTCTCACCAGGTCTCATGCCTTTGGGAACCAGCACCCTCAGAGGCTGTCTGAGTCTGAGGGCAGAGGCTCACCCAGCCAGGCCAGCGGCTGAAGGAAAGCAGGTAGTGACCCTTGGCCTATGGATGTTCCACACAAGTGGAGTCCTGGTCACCCCTTGAATCCGACCATGCCTCTCCCTGCCAGAAGGAGCTGGGAGTGGAAGGGGGTGGGGAAGGGATGCTGTGAAATGTGGCACCACCACATCCTCTGGTTTCCCCAGCGTCTTCTCAAGCAAAATCTCCCCCACCCCCACCACCAACTGTGCAGGCCTGCAAGGTGCAGTGAACAGCGAAGGGACCAGTGGGGCCTGCAGGGCCGGAGGGGTGCCATGTGAGCTCACCTGAAAGGAGCCCTGCGATGCGGCTCCCTGAGAGGCTGCCGTGAGGCATGCTAGGAGCCCCCCACAGGCCACCTGCCCCCCTGGAGGAGCAAGGCCCAGCCTTAGCAGTGTCTCAGGAGAAGCCTTCTCCAAGCTGCTGGAGCAGAGGCGCCCACACAGGCTGGCCCATTGCCCATTCCAGGTCCCAGGCATCCCAGCACCGGTGCATTCCCGAGACCTGGTCATGAACATCACCAATCCTGGTCCTGGGAACACTGGACACGGGTCATGGTGGGAATGGGTCAGACAGACGAATAGAATGTCAGAAGGAGAAGCAGAGATGAGGAGTGAGCTAGTGCCTCCTGGAGAGGCGGGAATGAGCTATGGGTGGACAATGCTGCAGCCAGTTTCCAGTGCCTCAGGGTCCCCATCACCTTTAGGTTCAGTCCCTTTCGAGGGACTGGGCAAGTGACTCGCGGTCTGTGGTTTGGGGCTCTTTGGGCCCCTGCTCTGCTGCTGTGCAGAATGCCAGAGCTGGAGGGGTCTTCGAGACCAAGGCCCGAGCCCCTTTCACAGCAGCAGCCACTGCGGCCAGAAGGGCAGGGGATTCAGAGCCCCTGGAGGTTAGCCTGCGCTAGGCCAGACCCAGAGACACTGACCCCTCACACAGGCTCCTGCCACTGCACCTTCTGCTTCCACTGCTGGTACCCGACCACCCTCAACTCAAAGGCAAAGCTGGGAGGGTGGATGTCAGGAGGCCATGGGGCCCAGGCTGCCCAGCTCCCAGGGCCGGGCAGGGCTCCCAGGGCCCCGAGCAGCTGGCGGTGAGCTTGGAGCACTGCTGTGGTGAAGCATGCTGGGAGCCCCACTTCAGGCCCTCTGCCCTCCAGGAGGAGTGAGGCCCAGCCTTAGCAGTGCTCTTAGGAGAAGCCTTCTCCAAGCCACTGGGGTGGAGGCTCCCAAGCAGGGACCTCTGACCCTCCCCACAGATGGTCCCTGCCGCTCCCCAGTTAGACAGGATGGGCCCCCATGTCATGAGCATGCAGTCACAGACACATGGGTGGGCTAACAGGCCGGGTCAAGGGTGGACAGGAAGGTGTTAACAGTCAAAGTCATCCTGTGGGAGCCAAGTCTAGTGGGTGCTCCAGCTGAGCCCAGCCATACTCCTTGGCCTCCTCAGGTGCCTAGAAGTGCCTTTTTAGGGGCACATCCAGCCCTAGAGCCCTCGGTATCATGGACGGTTGGCCCATTTTGCTCTACGAGGTGCAATGCCAGCCTCTGACTCACGTTGTGAGAAGGAAGTTGCTGAGGCCATTGGCTCACACTCCAGCGCCTGGCCCTCCCCGTCTTTGTGCTCTGGGAGAGTCAGTATTCCTTGAGCCTCAGCTTCTCCTCCGCAAGGTGGATGGGAACACCTACTTCACAGGTCATTGGGAGGGTGAACAAGAAGATGTGCGTCAGGTGCCCCAGCTGTGTTTCAGGCGGGTCTCCCAGGCAGGTCTGAGCCTCGGGGTGCTGAGCCCAGCATGAGCCTGCAGAACCCGAGCATGAAAGCACCTGCCTGGTGTGCTCCCAGTCAATACCCGGACTCCAGGAAAGGGAGGGTCAGCAAAACAGCAGCTCAGCCCTCACCGAGAGGCAGTGGAAACCGTCCCAGGAGGTAAGTGCCAGGCCATAAACGTAAAAAGGAGAGTCCAGCAAGATAAACTAATGGTCCTTCAGTGGGAGGGGCGGATAGCTGGGATTCACAGGCGGGCTTCCAGATCAATACTTGTGTGCTGATTTGCTGAAGAGGCTTTTATGAAGTTTAAGCAGAGTTCATTGTTAAATACTCTTATGTACAAAGGATGTGGGCAGCCGTATTAATTCCTTTTCTTTTACAGATCAATAATTACATTGCTGATTTGCTTAAAAGGCTCAGGTTGAGGTAGGGGTGAGGGAAGCGGGCCTCACTGCTCTAGAGAGCATAGCTGAAGGTCCAGGAAGACCAGGTTGTGGTCAAAAAAAATCACCAGGGTCTGGGAGAGGCTGAGTGACAAAGGGACACGTGGTAAGTTGGCTGGCCTCCAAGGCAGCCAGTTCAGGGTCACCCCCAATCCCCAAGCCTCCCTCTACCTCCGTCCTCCCCTCTCCTCCTTGAAACCCTTCTCTTGGAGCTGAGCGGACAGTGAGGTCCTGGCTTCTGGAAGCATCTCTCTTCACCCCACTCCCAGTGACCCTGCCTGGCCTCCTCTGTTCTTCTCCATAGCCTACCCTACTGGCCTAGCTCAGAAGAGCTGGGAGAGGAGGCCGTGCTCTGGTGAGCTGGGGCAGGAAGGAGGCCTGCCAGGAGGGAAGGGAGGGAGCAGACAGGCCATGGCTGGCAGAGGGGCCAGCATCCACACTGTGCTCAAGACAAACAACTAGAGTGATGGGGAATCTGTGTCCCAAACACATGTCACACTCAGGTGGAGAGCAAGCACCCCTTGCAGGGAAAGACGGCAGGGTGAGGTGGCCGTGGGCTTTGCTCAGCTTTGACTGTTGGCCTTGAAGTTTACTCTTCGACATCATGAAGCCCGTGGAGCATGGCCGGTGTCTCAGTGTGCATCTTCTAAGGATCACCTCATTTGTTGCTGACTGCCAATAATCCCGGCCTTGTCTAACAAGGTGTTTTCATGCCTGGGATCTTGGGTGGTCTACACAACAGCCCTGTGGGGTGGCAGGTAGGCAGGCCCTGGAATGGGGTCCTGGGCTGGGCCCACTTGAACAGCCTGGAGGTTCAGCTGGAGAATCCTGGTCACCTAACTTTATCTGTGCTCAGAAACCACAGCACACATCAAAAGAAAAAAGAAATGGGGTGAGCCCGGTGGCATAGTGGTTAAATTCGTGTGTTCTGCTTCGGCAGCCCAGGGTTCACAGGTTCAGATCCCGGGTGCAGATCTATGCACCGCTTGTCAAGCCATGCTGTGGCAGGCGTCCCACATATAAAATAGAGGAAGATGGGCACAGATGTTGGCTCAGGGCCAGTATTCCTCAGCAAAAAGAGGAGGATTGGCAACAGATGTTAGCTTGGGGTTAATCTTCCTCACAAAAAAAAAAAGAAAGAAAAAGAAAAGAAAAAGAAAGAAAGGCAGTGTGGTAAGAGCCATCAACTAACTTCTCCTGTCTGGATGGTCAAGAGATTTCCTTGTCCAGGCTGTGACTCATATCATCTGTTGATGGCTGTGTAGGGAAGCCATGTCTGAACTCAGTGATGAAGAGTGCCTATAATTGATTTATAATGTCTGCCATGGAGATGGCAGGGGCAGTGGTGGCACATATGTCATATATTTTCACATGAACCACAGAATCTGTTTGGCACCAAGAGTACCGTATGGCTTGAGGTCTGGTTTGCAGAATCTCTTGAAAAAAGTTGTATCCTGGCTGAGGAGGCTGCTAGGGTCTCCTGCCTGACCCTGTACATGTACACAGGTGCACAGATGCCGTCGAGAGGCCATTATGAATTCTATTTCATCTAATAGCCTGGTCAGGAAATGGAAAGGTATATTACAGATCATTAAGTGGGTAAAGGAATTTGACAACCTTTGATCCAAGTCGGGAAAATAGATGGCATGAATTAATTTGCCTGCTTGTGGAGAAAAGAAAAGTCATCCCTCAATAGTGACAGGCAGGGAATTCGCCCCTTGGGGGACTGATTCCAGGGAGGGCACGCAGCAGCTCTTCTGGGAGCTGAAGGCTTGGATGTCCGGGGGCTTGTGGGTGTCAAGGGCTGTGGCCTCCACGCTGCCCTCCCCCTGCTCCAGTCCAAGGTACAGACATGTTCCTCACTTCATCATGGTCAGGGCTCTGGCTGCCAGGGAATGTCCGCTGAGGCAGGGACAAGCCTCGGAGACAATGCATGCACCAGGAGGCCCTGTGTGACTGGCCTGTGCATTGTGCCCAGGTCCTGTCACAGTCCTCCAGGGTCCCTAGGACTGACTCTAGGGGGAAAGTGCCACATGCTGGCACTACACTGACCCTGTGAGGAGGCTAAGGACAAGAGCCCAGGGCAGGAACGTCATGGCAGGCTCACAGATCCAATGTCCAGTCACAGACATTTCTACCTGGAAGCCCAGTAGGTGTTTAAAGGCACCTGGCTTCCTCTCCCTGCCCAAAAGCATCCCTCCCTCCCCCACCCCCACTGATGGCAGCTCCGTCCTTCCAGTTTCTTAGGCTACATGTCTTGGCGTCTCCCTGAGTGCCTCTTTCTCTTGTCCCCTACATCCCCTCTTCCAGCAGATCCCATGGTCTGTACCTTCCAAATTCACCCAGAATCTGACCTCTGCTCACCTCCCTGATCCTCTGCTCGAGCTCCTATTGTCTCTTACTCGATTCCTGCACCAGCCTATATCTGTTCTTCTGTGCCCACCTGCCCTATAGTCTGTCCTCTCCCAGAACCTGCTTCCTTCTGAAGCAGGTCAGACCCCGGCAGACCCACCTCTCCTCCCCCTGGCCACTTCTTTGACTTTGCCCCACTCTCCCTCGGGCTCCCTCTGTTCTGCTGGCCCCTCACTCACCTCTAATCTGCCAGGCCACCCCTAGCCATGGCCTTGGCTCTGATGCCCCCCCTACCTGGTACCTCAGTGACGCCTGGGTGAACGTTGCAGCCCTTCGGGCAGGGTTTGTGTTTGTTTCATCACTGCTGTGTCCCAGTGCACAGAACCAGGCCTCACAGGTAGTGGGCCCTTAATTGATGTCTGTTGAATGAATCAAGGAGAAGCCTGAGCAGGCTGGGCAGGTGTGCTGGCAGGCATGAGCCCACAGGCTGCCAGGGGCCGCGTTCTGAGCCCCTGCACTCCACTCCGTCCTGCCCTGGAGAAGCCCCCAGTGCAGATGAGAAGCAGCCACTGGAGCAGGAACTTCTGTGGAGAGCAGCAAGTGCTAGGACGTGGGCCCAGAGGAAGAGGTGGGCCCAAGGGAAGACATGCCCCAGCAAAATCCTTCTCAAAGGATGAGGGGATGTTACCTGGGCAGAACATGGAGAAGGCCTCCCACCCAGACAGAGCATCAGGTACCAAGGCCGGGAGGCATGAGGTGTCCAGGACCTAAGAGGACACGGCGTGGGGTGCAGTGCAGCTGGGCGCAAGGCAGCATGCCAGGAGAGTGCTGGTGGAGGTGGGCCCGAGGCAGGCGTGGGCTAGTCACAGAGGTGCAAGCACAGCATCATGGAGCCCCAATATCTCTTGAAATGCAGTGAAGAATTTTAATGGCAGGGAGTGACAACATCATTTTTGCATTTAGTGAGTTAAGCTGGTGGTGGGTGCAGGGCAGATTGGAGGGGAGACGAAATGCAGGGACAATAATGAGGAGGCAGTGCCACAAGCCAGGCAGGGAGTGGGAAACTGAGTCAGGAAAAGAAGAGTGGAAGTGGGGGAGCATGTGAGTAATTTTCTGGAAGTTTCCCAGCTTCCCCACTCACCAGTTGTGTGGACTTGGGCATGTTCCTTTATCTTTCCCATCCTCAATGTCTTCATCTGTAAAATGGGCTAACAATGGGAGTCTCTCAATGACAGACTGAGGTTAGATGACGTAGGTGTGCAGAGTGCCTGCCCAAAGCCCATACCCCCTGCAGGCTGCCTGTCTGCCCTAGTCTGCCCTGGTCTTTAGACAGCATCTCTGAGCCTCCACCTCCCCTGGATGCTCATGTTCTCAACCTGCCTGCTGATAGCTCAGTGAGGGCAAAGACTTGGTGGGTAATGAGACCTTTCTCAAAGAACACCCTGTGCTCAGCTGAAACACGTCCTTAGTATGCAAGGATGCTGGATCCATTAGCTTTGAGTGCACCGTCATATTGCTGGAGCGATTGCTCCTCAAATAGAATTACTTGCTACAATTATCCTCTAAAGAGACAGGCCCCGGGATATGGGCGCGAGGTACCAGGAGGCCAGAGCCAAATCAAATCAGGGACCTGACTCTTTGGAGATGGATCTGGCACTGGGGTCCACGTGGCACATATGTAAGTGGGGACCATTGGGACCCCCAACTGTGCCACCCCTGTCACTCCTTCAGTTCCAAATCAAAGAGACTGGAGGTGTAGCTCACAGAGGTGGGGTGCGGCAGGCTGAACCAGGACACTGTTGCATGCAGGAGGAAAGAGCAGGCAGGCCTGAGAAACAGGAGAAAGAGGGACTCTGTCGAAGGCACTTTCTGCTCTGAGCGGAGCCAAGTCTACCGTGGCCTCGTGGCCTGTGCCATCTGGCCTCCCTGCCCTCCCTAACCTCCCTGACTGCATTCCCAAACAGATTAAGCAGCTCAACATTAATGATATTAATAGAAATCACACCAAATGCTGTCTGAAAGACTTGGATACATCCCTCACTTAATCCTCACAATAACCCTGTAAGTGGGTACTATTATTGTCCCCATTTTACAGATGAGGAACCTGAGGCACAGAGGGCCATTCGGTCAGCACATCTGGGGCACTGAGCACCTTCGAGGCCCCTCTCTGGGCATCAGGGGTGTAACAGTAAATGAGATGGAGTCAAACAGCTGACGTGTCCGGGTGGAGAGGGAGACAGACTGTCAGTGTGTAGACAGGTACATGAGCTGGCTCAGTTCAGGCAGTGGTAAGAGCCTGTGCAGAGGGACTCCAGGGAGGGGCTCTGGCTGGGCCAGAGGGAAAGCCCCTGAGGGGATGTCTGGGTGGAGGGAAGGAGGCAGGCTGGGGTGAGGTTGACAAGGGCAGCAGTGGCTGCAGCGTCTGACGCGGGTGCGGAGGCTGGAGAGGAGAGGAAACTGGAGAGTGAGCAAGGGCCGGTAGAGGGTTGTGTGGAGGAGTGAGGAGGGTGGGTTTGGCCCGGCTGTAGCGGCAACTACTGGTGGATTAAGCCAAGAAGCGATAGGACCCAACATGACTTCAAAAGATTCTGAAGCTGCGGAAGGGGGAGGGCAGAGACTGGTTGGACTAGGCTGGCAGCTGAGGTGATAGAGTGGAGGGGTCCAGGTGAGCGAGGAGCCCAGGTGACGGTATGCTCCGGTTTTCTGGAGGTGGGCAACAGGGCGTCCTCGGGTTGGATGTGGAGGGTGAGGGAACGGTGGTGGGAGGACTCAAAGGGGTTTTGACCCGAGTAGCAGAGATGGATCAATTCAAGCAGGGAGGACATTTGGGATGGATCCTGGTCCACTTCTGACCCCCGGGTAACAGATGCTGTAAGCATCAAGGGGAAGCAGAGTGTGTAGCTGGCACGTGAGTCTGGGGCTGAGGAGAGGCGGGGCCGAGGGGAGACGGGGCGCAGGAGAGGCGGGGCCGAGGGAGAGGTGGGGACAGAGAGATGAGGGGCGAGGGAGAGACCCGCAAAGGAGAGATGGGGCCCCGAGCATGTGTCTGAATCTCCAGAACGAGGTGGCAATGGACATGGAGGAGCTTTATTAGACCCCAGGAGGCGGATGGGGACAGACTCGCGGTGCCTGATCTCCGCGAGTGAGGGAGAGGTGGGCGAAGTCTGCAGAGGAGCCGGCGCAGAAGGAGCTGTCTCTGGGGGGAGAGCCTGTCTGCAGCAAGCTCCGGTCACCAGCTCTGCCTGGGCTCAGCCGGGCCTGGTGCTTCCTCCACACAGCTACACAGAGCTCTCCCCGCCTCACACACTGCCCTTCCCTTCCCTTCCCCTGCCTTGAGTCTGAACCCTTGGGGGCCCCAGGACATATGTCACCGTGCCCCCTCTGACCCTCGCCGGGACAGGGCCATGCACCTGACTGTCAGACCAGAAAATGTTGGACTATATCTCATTTGTCTTTGTACCCCTATAGCACTTAGCAAATAGTAGACTCTCTGAATGCTTGTTCCATTAAATTGAATAAACGAGAGCGTTTTCTTATCTCATTCCTGTTCAGAAGTGGGCTTGCCTCCACTTGCATCAGGACCCATCATTCAGCGTGCTCTATTCCGCGAGGCCCAGAGTCACAAGCATGCCAGATTAAAATCGCAGTCAATATCTGTTTTATTGTCCTTCCACACCAGTGCAGTGGAGCATGATCGATCGCCCTCCCAGCCGCTGATAAGGAGCGCTCTCAGCTTGGTCAGACAAGCCCTCAGGCGTCGGAGCTGAGGACCCCAGCCTCCTCACCTCCCCACCTCCCCACCTCCCCACCTCCCCACCTCCCCTGCTCTAGAAAGCTTTGCCCTCCATCAGCCTGCCTCTCACTCTGTGATGATTCTCAGGAAGGGAGTGGAGGTAAATGTTCTTGAACACTAATGGTGGGCAACACAGGGTGGGGACACGGCTGTCCCTGGCACCTGATCTGGGGGTTGGTCTGGGAATAAGGTGGCCCTGGTCACAGTGGAGGACGCTGGGGTGCCTGAGACCCATCAGCCACCCCTGGTTGGCTTTCTAAGCAGAGAGTGAATGGCACCAGGTGCTACTTGCTCTCAAGTGTCATCCGTCACCATTGGCCCCCACACCTGAGCTCATCGTCTAGAAACAGCCCAGCCTCTGCCCATGGGTCATCCTCCCTGTGCACAGGGTCACCACTTCACCATTCTCAGGGCTGACCCTTGGTGAGTGTCACCTGGCTTGGACCCATTGGAATAGAGCCCCCTGTCCCGGCCGCCTGGGGATAGGTGTGGCAGGGTGTGAACACAGAGTGGCCAGAATAGCAGAGGCTGCTCCCCTCCATGAGGCATCATTCTGCATTTCACACTGAGCTGTGGCTCAGGACACCGAGGACCAGCCCTTGGGTTCAAAGCCATAGGAACCGTGGCTGCAGTCCACAAGCGCCTGTATTCTTTTCACTCCCCACCCCGCCCCCAACTCCTGATTGAACAGAACATGTGCCCCTCTCCTGGGGCTCAAGCCTGGACTTCTGGCAGTTTGCATCCTGCTCTTCAGAGCTCCCCACTTTGCCCTGTGGCCCTTGATACAGATTGGGGTTGAATTGAGGATGAGGACCTTAGAATCTGACTGGCAGAGGGGCCCCTGTCTTCCCCTGCCCCAACGCATGCACCAGCAGAGCTATAGAACACAATAGATTAGACTCAATCCTTAGAGTGACTCCGAGAGAAAGATAATTTTATTCCCACGTCACAGATGAAGACTTAAGACTCAGAACCTCCTGGTCCCTTTCGATGGGGCCTCTCCTCCTTCGCTCCCACAAGGGGCTTACCTCTTCCAGGTGGACCTGCCTCCATGGTTAGACACTGAGCGAATATCTGCCTGCCTTCAGGATCACCCAGATCAGGTGTGGCCTCCTGCTCTGTCTAGCCCTGCAAACATCTGAAGGAGACCTACGGTATGTTGGCTCCCCAAGGCTGCTTTCTCCAGGCCAGCACCTCAGCCCCCTGGGTGTCCCAGCTGACATTCAGCACACCGATGAGTACTGGCATCTTTACCTGGCCGTGGCCATCCCTGTGTGTGAAAGGGACGTGGGAAAGGGCAGCACACAGTGCCTTTTCCTGAAGCCGCCATTGGTCCTCTGGGTATCTGCACAATTCAGAGGTAGGGAGCCTCCCCCAGCTTGCTCCAAAGTGAGCTTCTGCTGGTGTCACCCTCTGTTCAGGGCTGGACTGTCCAGCCTAGTCAGCATGACCAGTGACAGCATTAGCCAAGTTACCTAGAGATGGTGGTAGGCCACCCAGCCGGGGGCATGGACTCTCCAAGCCAAAAGGGATGGCAGCAAAGATGCAAGATGGAATTTCTGAGTAGAAAGCACGCCCCTGGAGCTCAAGGAACAGCCTGGCCTTTTCCCCCCTTGGCTCTGTCCCCCTGCAGAAGCCCCTCTTCCCACTCCCTGTCCCCTTCGCACCGCACCCCGAGGCTTCTCACACTGGAACAACCATGTCCATTAGTTGTCATAGCAACCAAGACAAGGCAAGTCATTTTCTAGAAGGGGCCCTGTGCAAATTATGGCATTACACCAACTTATTGCCAATCTTTTTAATTAAAACATTTTGCTTTCAACTCTACTAATGGCAGAGATCAGTAAACAGAGGAGATTGAATTACTGATATTGAAGCTCTCACATCTTTTAAAAGGCTTAATTACTGGTGGGACCACAGTGAGGCCAGAGAGGGGCTGCTAGCTAGCAGGTGGGCCTGATCCGTGAAGGCCAGCCCCTGTGAAGGTAACCAAGTGATGCCCAGAGCCCTGAAAGGACATACATGTAAAAATTTTTAGAACTCTTGAAGGACAGAAAGAGCTGTTAGCGTTATGGCTACAATTCTGTTTCCAGGAGCTATGATGTCACGTTGCTGGCTGCTCAATTTCTGTTTAATTAAATTGCCTGGTCTGACACCTGGAGGCAGAACCCTGTGTCCATGTGTCCATGGTGTGTGGCTGACTGATAAGGGGACCGCAGATCTCACTGGCCACTCGCCCCAAAGGCCCTTCCTGCCCCTCCTCCCTCCTCCAGCAGTTAACATCCTTCTAACAAAAGCCCCCAGGGAGCACCTCCCCTCCCAGCTGGCCCCTTCAGGGTGGCTGGAAGCAGCTCAGCAGGAAATGCCCTCAGATGGGCCTCATTTAGTGAAGGGAAAACAAAGGCCCCAGAGAGAAGGGTCTCACCCGCCAGCCAGGGTCACACAAGGGGACCAGAACCCAGCTCACTCACCAAGGCTCCTTCTGTGTATAATGAATTGTGCTAATTACAGTCCTCTCCTTCATGTCCTCCAGGGCCTATAATGCCCAGGTAGGAGCCTCTAGCTATTTCTAAACTGAAATTTCCTATTAATTAAAACCGCTTCGAATGTGTGTGTGTGTGTGTGGTGTGTATGTGAGTGTGTATTGTGTAAGTGTGTATATGTATGACTGTGAGAGTGTGTGTGAGGTGTGTGTGTGCATGAGTGTGCATGTAGCATGAACACAACAAACACAGATAGATATCTTTAGGCTCTTTGTTCCTGAAGGTTGGGGACCAGTTAAGGTCTCTGCAACAGAGCAGAACTTGGTTCCCCAGGAATGAAACAGACATCACAGATGCACCTAAAACCAAATTATAGAGAAAGGTAAAGGGATAAAAGATATACCCAGAAAATCCTAGACTAAAACGTCGAAAAAGCTGATGTGGAGGCCAGCCCGGTGGCGCAAGCGGTTAAGTGCGCGCACTTTGCTGCTGCGGCCCGGGGTTCACCGGTTCGGATCCTGGGTGCGCACAGACACACTGCTTGGCAAGCCATGCTGTGGCGGTGTCCCATGTAAAGTGGAGGAAGATGGGCACAGATGTTAGCCCAGGGCCAGTCTTCCTCAGCAAAAAAAAAAAAAAAAAAAAAAAAACAGGAGGATCAGCAGATGTTAGCACAGGGCTGATCTCCTCACACACACCCAAAAAAAAGCTGATGTGAGAACAGTAATAGCAGACACAACAGAATGCAAGGTAGAAAGCATTAATGAGGATAATGAAGGACACTACAGTTATGTCCCCCAATAAGATTCCTTATTGACCAGGAGTTTGTGTGCACTTAATAACATAGTCTTGCAAATTGAGGAGAATTTGCATAAAACTGACAAGTTTGCCACCTCAGTGGAAGCTTTAAGACGTTTTTTTAAAATCAGAAATGGATAGCTCAAGAAATTAGTACGTAAAAGGAAAAGAAGTCTCATGAAAGTTCAAAGAATGATATCACACAGCCCACACCACAATGCAATAAATTGGAAATCAACAATTAAGAAGTACTTACATAAAAGTATGCTTGGAAATTTATAAATGTACTCCTAAATGACTGAAATCAAGATGGAAATTTCAAATCATTCTGCATTGTAGGGCAGTAACCTACTATATATCAAAACTTGTGGAATGCAACTAAAGCAGTATTTAGAGGAAAATGTATAGTCTTGAATACATTAACTGAACAACAAGAAATATTTTAAAGTATTTAAATTAAAAAACAGAAAAAGCAAGTGAAGAAGAGCTAAAAAAAACCCAGAAATTAATAAAAATTTTAAAAAGAAACAAGAACATAAATAAGGCTAAAAGCTGTTTCTATTTTCTTTTAATTACCAATAAAGTGGATAAGTAATGGGTCTGAGAACCCAGACACCTGGGTGCCGCCCCCCTAGATGTTGTCTCTGACCCAGGTGGAGTTACCCCTCTAGTTCTCAGGACACCTGGTGCTCTCTAAGGCCTTGCAGTTCGGACAGCCGAACTGTGCTCTGTAAAACAGTGACAGTAATTCCACCTGTCCCTGCTCTGCCTTCTTCCCAGGGATACAGGGCAAGAAAAGGAGAGTTAAGGTTGCCCAAGTGCTTGGTCAACCACAAAGTTCTATGTAACCTATGAGATTCAGTATGAAGTGGCATGTAAGAAGTTTAATGCAAATGAACACTTGCCCAGCTCTTCAATCACTCAACTTGGTTGAGCACCTGCCATGTGCTATGCCACGCACCAGAAGAGGGAAGTAGAACCTGGATTTTGCATTCCTGTCCCCTAAAATGTGAAGAAGAGGCCTCCCAGTGGAAAGTGTGCTGCCCCGCAAGAAAAAGGGCTCAGAGGACAGGACGATGTCCCGTCGTGGCCTCTATCCAGCTGCTTTGACTCCAGGGGTCTGCAGGAAACAGACATTTCTGCCAAAAAATCTGAATCAGAGAGGGGCTGCCCCCAGGCTCAGCTGTCTGCCCCCTTGGGGTCTGCTCAGGAGTAGGGCCAAACCCCCTGGCCTTTCCTCAGGCCTCTTAATAACAAGAACTTCCACAAAACGTCACTCTGCTGGAAGCTCCTCACTGAATACTTTTCCCAGGTATGTGTATTTCCTCCTTACCCATCCCCGTGAGATGCTATCATCTTCATCACTCTCACTTCAAGGATGAGGGAACTAAGGCTCAGAGAGGATAAATAACCTGTGCAGGAGGCCAGTGCAGTAAGATGGAGTGGGGGTTTGAACTGGGCACCCTGACTGCCAGGCTCCACCCTCACACGCTGGCCCCAGCCTGCCCTGGCCCTCCCTCCAAACAGAAAGGCAGCCCCTGCCCACGAACTCAGCTGCTGCCACTTGGTAGGGACAGGCAGTCACCTGTTTCTCCCCTTCAGAGCTACCCCACAAGCTTTGCTTCTCAGGGCACAGCCTTGCTGTATCAATCTTATCTGCCAGCAGAAGGGAGAGCTGGCAGATGAACTGCAGAAAAGCGTCCTCTCCCAGTGGAGTTGGAGATAAGGAGGGCTGCATTAACCCCCTGGATCCCGCCTGGAATTCTCCCTGTGCTTTGTAGCGGCTCAGGAAGCGGCCACAGTAACAGTCACAGCTTCCATCAATCACCCTCAGTGGTGGCTGTCGATACAGAGGCCTCAGGCAGACAGGCAGTGGGGGAATCCATCTCCCTGCCCTTGATATATGGGGGAACAGGCACCCCGACCATCAAGCCCTCAGGAATTTCTCATATGCCCATGATGTGTCCCCAAAGCGAATGTTAATCAATAGGTCCAATCTGCGACCCCATCCATACACATAGCCTGGTAAAAAGGGCCTTGTTACACTCATAGGAGGGGTTGTGTTCCCTGTCCTTCTGAAAGACGGCGTCTTTGGGCTGTGGACTGCTTTGAAATGACAAGAAAGCATCTACCTCTGCCCAGGAAACACGCGTCCTGCACACCTGAGCTCCCTCTCAGACCGTTACCAACCCACACCTGGTCAGCACCTCCACTCTGCTCATGCTGCACACTGTGGGCACTGACGTGGCCAATGGTGGCACTGTGTGTGTCCCCAGAGATGAATGAGCCATGCAAACGGGCACTGGGGGTGGGGATGGGGGGAAACTTGGCTTGAAATCCTGCTCCATATCCTCAGCAAGCCCCTAGCCTCCGTTTCTACATCTGTAAAATTAGGTGGAGGCCCCACCCCTGCCCTGGGTTTGAGTGTGCCCTGCTCGTGACTCGGTGATCTCTTCTCTGGACTTCAGAGGGATGTAAGGCTGGCCAGGCTGTCACTTACCAGCCCTGATGGTTCCAGTCCCCTCTTGGGGTTACTGGCATAGGGAAGTAGACCGTGCTGTGTCTCCCTGGGCCCAGGGTGGGCCTGAGAGATGCCTGTGACACCCACCACAGGGCAGGACACTTCCCCACTTGTGCCTCCTGCTTCCCTCTGCCCCCAGGACACTCTCTCCCTTGCCCACCCCTGACAAGTGGCTCTGAGCTGGCGCGGGTGCTGGTTTCGGAGTCTCTCAGAGGCGCAGGGTCTCAGGAAGGGTATGTGGGAGTGTCCCAGGCTCTGCAGAGATGGAGGCTGCCTGCAGAGGGGAGGCTGGAGGAGGTGGGGGCTCTCAAGGCTCCAGTGACTGATGGCCTGTTTTATTACTCTGGGCTGTGCTCAGCTCTGGGGCCTGTGCTGTCAGGAAATCTCAGGGGCCCTTTCAAATCACTCAGGGTCAGCCCAGGGCAGCTTGCAGGGAGGCTGGCACCTCTGCCTGGGGAAGCCGGCCCTCCCCTTCCTACACAGACCCTCAGGCCTGGCCTCACCAGGGCTGGGGGAGGTCCAGCAGCCATTGCAGGCTGCCCAGCTCAGGTGTGCCTGGGGCCTAGCCCCTTCCTCTGGGGTGCCCGCCTCACCTCTAGGCACAGAGCCCATCGAGGGTGGGGGAACTGGGCCCTCTGTGTTCAGCTCTTTCTCATCTTTGCTCATTCAGGGAGGAGGGCTGAGCCCTGGCCTCGTGGCCTAGGGCAGCATTTCTGGAAAGCCCTGAGGGAGGCCAATGGGAAGGCCTTGGGTTTTGGAAATCAGAGACGGCAGAGTATGAAGGCAGAGCCATGGAAAGGCTGCCTCCCCTGAACCTCGGACTCTTCTGTAAAGTAGGACAAGATCAGTCTTTGAGGGGCAATTCTTAACAGCAAAGACGTCTCAGAGCAGACTGTCTTGGGAGCCCGACCCCCTTGACAACGTGCTCTTAGCCTTTCCACTGGGCTCCGCGGCCATTCCTGGGGCCTCAGCAGGTCCAGTCCTAAGCTGCAGGGCCTCGTGTGCTCCCTGCTGCCCACTCCCACCTCTGCCTTGGCCGCTGCCCACCAACGGGCTGCCTTGGGAAGCTCCTCAAGTGTCTGGGCCTGGAGTGGGAGAAGGCCTTTACTGCTGAGCTCTAAAGTGGCTCTGCCAGACCCAATCTTTCCAAGTCCCTTGGAACAGTCCAGATCCAGGGGGACCCTCCTGCCCCCTCCCACCACCTAGCTCTGCCCCCCAGCCAAGAAACCCCCACCTTCCCAGTGATGAAAGTCTCCATGAACATACATGTATGAAGTGTGTGCATGTGTGTTGTGTATGAGAGAGAGAGACACAGACAGAGACAGAGACAGAGAGACATTCAGTATCATGGTCTTGGTGACCAACTGCCCCTCTTGCAGGGGTGGGTGAGGGTGTGGGGATGAGACTTAGAAAGAGAAGACACCAGGCAAACTGCAGACTCCACTGGACTCACCCTTTTCCTGGATGCCTCTGTGTAGGGGCCTGTTTCCTTGATTTTCTCTGCTGCCCTTGCCAGCCCATCCTCTGCTCACCCTGCACAGGTCTGCGTGCATCTGTGCAGGAGCCTCTTAGGAATCAGGGGGTGACTTGGAGCAGTAATAAACCCTGACTCCCTGCTGCCTGCCACTCTGTTCCATCCCAGAGGAAGGTGTCATCTCTCAAGCATGGACTGGAGGTGGTGGTGAGACCACCAGATGATGTGAGAGGCCTGGCAAGTAGGGAGCAGGGGATTTGAGGCACGAGTCCCCTGACCCCAAGGGAAAAGCAGAGGTGTCAGAGCCAGTGGTGTGGCCCACAGTTGACAGGACATTCCACCCCGATCTGGTCCCACCTGTATCAAGCCAGCCTCAAGCCTGGCGCCAGCTTAGAGAGCAATACATGGCTGGATCTCAGCCTCCACTTGTCCCTTGGTGGAGTGCCCTTGGGCAGTTGTCCATGGAGGCCTCGATTCTCTGACCCTGTCAGGCAAGCCAGCATCACAAGTTGGTGGCTCCTGGTGGGCCCCCTCTGTCAATCCAAGAGAGGGGACAGAAAATTTCTCTTCTAGGAAACTGAACCCTTACAATGGGGAGACCTGGCAGTCAGCACCTCACTCTGCAATTGAACCAGCGGTGGGCGACCTCACCCAGAGCTTCCTGGTCAACACCAAGGAAGCGCCTGCCTATGGGATAGTCTCCCCCAGACAGGATAAGAAGTACCTATCGAAGCCACCAGGCCCAACTTCTAGTTTATAGGAAATACAGAGGACAGAGGAACAAGTTCAATGACACAGTGAGGAAACCATCAGGTAGATCCTGGATATGGGCCTTCCACAAGACAATGGACCTGGATTCTTCCAAAAGGCAACATCATGAAAAGGGCTGTTCTTAACTAAAGAGACCGCGGAGGTGTAACCAAATGGCAGCATGATCCTAGATTGATTTGGACTTTTTACAGGCCGTAAAATAGATTCTTGGGTCAATTTGGGAAATCTGAGTATGGAGTAGAGATTGCATGGTATTCTGGAATCAATCAGTTTTCTGAGATATCATAATGGAACTGTGATCATACAAGGAAATGTCCTTGCTTTTGTGTGATGTGGGCTGAAATACTTTGGGGTGAAGCACCATGATATTTGCACCTTCATTTCAAATCATTCAGTAAAATTATCTGCACATCTGTGTGTGTGGGCATCCACGTGCAAAGAGAGAGAGAAGGAGGGAGAGAGGAGAGGAAAAGTCAAGATGGCAAATGTTAACAATTTTAACAATTGCTCAGCCCAGGTGTGCCCATGCTATTCTTTCAACTCTTCCAACTTCTGTGTTTGGGAACATAATGAAAAGTGGAGTACAAAAGTTTCAGTGTGGGCTAGCCCCACTGGACACTAAGCTCTCCCTTCAAGGACACGTGCCTCTGGCCACCTCTTCCAGGGTGACCTTCTTCTTCCAGCTGGAGCCAGGCGGCCCTGCTTGTCTGCTCTCTTCCCACCTCCCCACCCACCAGGAAACCAGAAAGCCTGTCTGTCCTGCCATGTGCAGCAGGTGCCTTTGGCCTCGGAGTCCCACCGCTGCTCCTCCTCTGGAGCCTTCCTCCCTCACCCCCACTCCACCCTTCACCCTTATAAGCATCACCTCACCAGGGAGCCTTTCCTGGCTGCCGGGCGAGGTCGGCCCCATTGCAGGGTCCTGTGCTTTCTCATTTGATGCCCCCTTTATTCTCTGCTAGACTGGCAGGGACTGTGTTTGTGCCCAGTCATGCCTGCTGAGGGACTGACTGGGTTGCTCCTCTGGCAGGACCTGATGACTGGGGACCACTGATGGCAGTTGCCAGGGCTGCTGGAGACTGGGGACACTGTGAGAGGTGGCCAACACCAGCCATGGGGCCATCCCCTCTCTAGAGCTTCTGTCCTTTCCCCAGGCCAATGTGATAGCATTAACTTGGGTCAAGCTTGGCCTTGACACCCCCAGTGCCCCCTGGGCGTCACTCATTTCCCACTGTGGGTGGGTTGTATTCTTCCCAATGCTGCTGTTAAGACCAAGCCCCAGCCTATGTGGGTCACACCATGATGAAGCTTCCCAGGCGTGTCCTGGAGTTAGCAAAGCCCTGCTCCTCTGGGCTCTGGACATGCCCATCTGGCGCCAGGCTCGTTGGCCCTGCAGAGGTGAAAGTTGGGCTCTCAGGGGCTGCTACCCTTTTCCCCGTAAAGCCCCTGGCAGGCCCAAGAGTAGCTCCACGTGGCACAGCACCCTGTTCAACGGTATTTTTCATTTGGCGCAAATTAACTATGTTCTGAAAAGAAGTCAATAGAATTGAATTTGATAATGTCCAGTCCAGTCCTTGCTACTGAGGAATGTGGCAGTTTTCTGATAAAGGAATAAGAGTTCCAGACCCTGGCACTGAACTGCCCAACCAGCTCCTAGCTTGTGTGTGGTCTGCTGTGGGGCCCGTGCCCCCAAGCCCAACCTTCCCCAGGCCCACCTAGCTTGAGACCCAAGGGTACCGAGCCTGGGGTGCTCACAGCTTTCCGGGGTCAGCCTTCACTCGTCCTCTGAGGCACATTTGCAGCTCGTCGGCTTTCCTGGGCTTCCCTTTGGCCAAGAGGAAAGTTTGGCTGATAGGTACAGAAGGTCAGAGCTGCTGTGCTATGCTGCAGCAGGAGGGCGAGCAGGGACCCAGACCACCAAGCACAGGCTTCCTGGTTTCCTGATGAGCCAGAAAGGTGCCCTCATCCCCTCCTTTCCTAGGATAGGAGAAAGAGGAGTTGAAGTGGTCCACTTCAGTGGTTTGTTGTGCAATGATGAGTTCACTCACAAGAGGTTCTTCTCATTCAGTTATTCTGATGCAAGGTCGGGTTGCGTTCTGCTCAGACAAGAGAACCCGGATTTTAACTAACCAGGATTTAAAGCAGGGGTGGGCACTCAGGACAGGTCAGAAACCTGGACCCGGGGCTCTCTGCAAGGGAGCCCCAGCTTATGCTCCCCCCAGGAGACCTCCCTGAGCCTCTGTCTCCCATTCACAAATGAGGATAACCAGAACAACTGCTTCTTAGGTTTTCAGGAGGTTGGCTGAGCTGAACCATGCTCAGCACCTAGCACAGCGCATCCGAGGTGAGCAAGCGCGCCGCCAGGACTAACGCCGCACCACAGCAAGTTCTCACCACAGGAGCTCCCCAAAAGGCGGGGCCCGAGGGCCAACCCAGAACTGCAGGTACTGCCAAAAAGAGGAGTGTGGGCTGAGCTGATGGGGGTGCTGGGAGCCCCAGCCTCACCATCCAGATCTCAGCGTGTGGACCCTGGTGTGGCAGCCTGCAGTCCAGGGCCCCATGGTCGCCCACTCAGCTGCCCCTAGAGGAGACCCCAGGCCTGAGCCACATGCGACTGCCTCCTCCCTTTGGGCACACTGAGAGCCAATCCCCAACAGTGGGCCTGCAGGGACACAGCAAAATTGCCATATGACCGCCTCTGACCTCCGGGGTCTAGAGCTCTCCTCACACAGGTCACTGTGGAGTTAGGCCCAGCAGGGACAGCAGCTGGGCCAAGAAAGATGGATGCTTGAATCCAGGCCCCTGACAGAGTGGAAGAGGCCCATGCCCACGCCAGCCCTCACCCTGGGCCAGTTGCCCCCTCTGGAGAGGCACTTTCCTCCTGTGTTGAAGGCTGGGTGACACGAGCCTCGGCTAGGACAAGTGCCCTGGTTTCCTGGTGCATCCAGGAAAGGTGAGTGAGTGGGCCTGCACACTTCCACTTCCCTCACCCTCATGACGGGTTTAGGGGCAGAGACAGACACTCTCCAGGTCACCAGTGAAGAAACTGAGGCTTGGAGAGATCAAAGACTCAGGTCCAAGATGTGAGGCATCACCTTGGGGGCTTGTGTGAGGACTCTGAGGTCAGCGCTCCTTCTGCTTGGCCTGGCATGTTCTTGTGAAGGACTATGGTGCCCAAATGCCCTCACTCTTCTCTTGAGGTGTGCGGGTGTGTGTTGTGTGTGTGATATGTGTGTGTGTGGCGTGTGTATTTGCGTGTGGTGTGTGTGGTGTGTGTATATGTGAACATGTGTGACGTGTGTGGTATCTGTATGTGGCACGTGACTGTGCTGATACCATCCATATTCTCCAACAACAGGGTTCAGAATTCACAGCCCTTCACAAGTGAAGTTCAGAGCCTCTGCCTGCACACCGAGTTGCCTGGATGGGCGTTTTCCAGCCCTGGCTGAATGAGGCTCCTGGGGGCCCCCTTGGTCTCCAGCCTGCTCACCTGGGTTCATTCCCAATCCTGCGTGCCAGCAAAGAGAGGCCAGGGGTCCCCAGAAGCCAGCTCTCTCTCTCTCACCTTGGAACTCCAGAGGGCGCGGAATGCAGGGAGTGGACAAGCGCATGAGTTGGCCTTTCTCATCACCTCTGGACCTGGCTTCCCCAAGGGAGAGAGAGCGCTGCCAGGTCCCTGCCCACATCATGTCCATCTGGACCCTGCTTGTCCTCAGCAACCTCAGTATCTGAGCAGGTCCACCTCAGGAACATCCTGGAACCTGCTGGGGCCAACTCATCCGAAGTGCCACCGTGGCCTCACTGGGAGTCTCCTCACGCTTCCCTGAGCAGCCTTACCTTCCCTTGGTCCATGCTGACAGAAGGGGCCAGGTTGCAGAGGAAGAGAGGTGGGCTCGCTGGGTGGCCTGACCACCTGGTGGAGGGGGTGAGCCTAAAGGACAGGTGGTAGGAAAGCAGGACTCCATTCTGGAGAATGATACCTGGTGAGAAACCACTGGGCCAGCAGAGGGGCTGCTGAGCACTGCCCCGTAGAGGGAGCACCCCAAGTGCCCTTGGGGCCAGGCCCCAGGAGCAGCTGCCAATGCTTGAGCGCATGTGATAGGTGGATGGCCCTGGGAAAGCCAGGACTATTGTAGTGACTGTGCAGGAGCTGGAGGTGGGGCTGGCAAAGCCAGTCCACCCCCAACCCACCTCAGAGGACAGGTGACAGGCCAGGGCATCAGTCTCTTGTTCCCGTCAGTATTGCCGACTTGCTCAAGAGAGCCCCTTGTCCAGGCCACAGCTTTTCTCTTGGAACGTGCCCAGAGAAAGAAGTCTTTTCTTCCTGGGGGTCCTTCTAGCAGGCAGACACCAGATTCATGTGAAAAACAGGAAGCATTGTGAGGACTCCATGCCCCCTCTGTGTGGCAGAAGACAGGCTGGCCCCGAGTCCTCCTACTGGGTGTCATTCCCAGTAGGCGTGGGCCCGCACCAGGCAGAATCCAAGGGACTTTTCCTGCTGTTGTGATTAATGGTCAAGGGCCGGCAAACTACAACCTGTGGGCCTCATCCAGGGGGCTGCGGAGTTTTATAACTAAAGTCTTGTTGAAACACAGCCATGCCCGTTCATTTGTACACTGTCTATGGCTGCTTTCACTAGGGTAGCTGTGACAGACACCTGTACAGCCACCAAAGCTGAAAATATTTACTCTCTATGCCTTCAAGGAAAAGCTCGCCAGCCCCTGTATTAGAAGCACACACTATGATATACTTCAAATCACACTATGATAGACTGTGCCTGGCCTCTGGATCAAACTGCCAATTTGCAGAAAATACACAGGACAGAGGAACATGTCATACACCATCGTGGGGGTGCAACCAGCCAAATGCAGATGGGGGGACTCTGCAGGAGAACATTTCTTCAATGAATATTACAAGAGAAAAAAGGATGGGGAAGGGCCAGCAATGATAGACTAAAAGAGTGGGCCTTGATCCAATTCAAATAAACTGTAAAAAGAAGACTTTTTTGGGACAATTGGAAATTTGAACGCTGAATTTTTGATGAAAAGAAGAAATTATGGTTAATTTTTCAGATGTGATAACAGTATTGTTGTGATATTTTAAAAGTGTATGGTTTTTTTGAGATACATACTGATATGTTTATAGATGAAATGATATCTTGGATTTGCTTCAAAATAATAAAAAGGGGAAATAGTTGGGGTGCGGAGAGGGCAGGAAGGGACTTGGGTTGATGGTTGGGGGCTGGATGATGGTAATTAGGGGTTTATTATACAACTCTGTCTACTTTTGTGTATGTTTGGGATTCTCCATAATAAAGGGTTAATAAAATAAAATGAAATGAGGCAGACCCCAAATAGATGGTGGGGTGTTCCTCAGCATCTGCAGGCAGCAGTTTCTCCAACCCATTCCCTGGTTCAGGGACAGTTCTCACGCGCCTGCTCCCAGGGATAGGGGATTGGCCAGCACGAAACATGGCCCAGGGGTACCCTGCATCACCAGGGAAACAGCTTGTCAGCCTGGACCACACAGGGCTGGTGTCTGACCAGCCCAGGCGGGAGCAGAGCACACGCCCAGCAGCCCTCCTCCTGGAGTCAGAGGCCAGTGAGCTGTTTCCTGACAAAGGGAAGGAGGAAAAGTGGTGGCAGTGGCAAGAGAGAGAAAAGTAGAAATGAATAAGGGGAAATAACCACAGAGGCAAAGGAAATTTAGAAGGACCTGCTTTGCAAATTGTTGTGCAAATAAATTTGAATATCTGGATAAAAAGAATGATTTTCTAGGAATATATAAATGACCAAAATTAACCCCTAAAAACTAGAAAACATAAGCTTTCATAAATGCTACAAAGGCGTTTGACACAATTCAACAACCGTCAGCCTTAGTAAGACGGAATAGATGGGGATATATGCAAACGTGCACCAACCCAAAAGGCAACAGAATCATAGATATATGACCACTAACGCTGAAGAGTGAGGCCAGGACACCCACTGCCATAGGCCTGGAAATGGCTGATCAGTAGGAGAAGGGAAGGGGGCAGAATGACCATTAAGGCAGATATACAACTGACTGCCCACCAAACCCAAAGAATCAGCCGAAAGTGAGAGAATCCTGTAGAGTTGCTACTAACAAAAGTAATATAAGCCTATCAAGGGTTTTCCAATACATAAACGGCAGCTAAGTAAAGACATAGTGGAATAAAATATTCTCTACACAGAAGATATTCGTAAAAGAACAGTATCTAGAAATAATCTTAACCACAGATGTATAGGACCTACATGAAGGAAACTTGGAACTGCTGCTGAAAGACAAAAAAAGGCTTGTATTAGAACAATAAAACCCATTCTACAGCTGCAATAATTAGCATAGATTGATATTGCATAAGAAATTTACAGAGCAGAATCCAAAATTACGTCAAAATGTATGGAAATTTAGTAGGAGATAGGGTGGCATTATAGCAATGGGGACAGCAATGCATCATTTATTAAATAATGATGTGACATCAGATTAGCCATTTGGAAAAAATAAAGCTATATTTTGGATAGAATAAAGTTATTTAACTCAATTCCAGACATAAAAGAAATTTAAGTATAAAATATAAAACCATAAAATTACTAGACGTAAATATGATTTAAAAAAAAATAATAAAGGCCTTTCTAAGCAACACTAAACAAAATTGATTTAAAAATGATGGATACATTTGTTTAAATGAAAATTTTAGAACTTTGGTATGGTAAAATAAACAAGCAAATGCGGGAAAATATTTGCAACACATATGGCAGGCAAGGGGTCCGATTCCCTAAGTTGACCAAGAGCTCTCACACACCAATAAGAAAAAGACAACCTAATAGAAAAAGGGGTAAAAATATTAAAAAGCGCTCAACTTCACTCATAGCTAAATAAATGCAAAATAGAATGAGATACTCTTTTCTTTTGAAAGCTGTGATAATCTGCGCTATTGAAAGATGTACGAATTGGTGCAGTCTTTTTTAAAAGCAATTTAGCAAGATTCCTTTAAAAATTTATTTCTGGGCCGGCCCCGTGGCTTAGCGGTTAAGTGCGCGCGCTCCGCTACTGGCGGCCGGGGTTCGGATCTCGGGCACACATCGACGCACTGCTTGTCCGGCCATGCTGAGGCCGCGTCCCACATACAGCAACTAGAAGGATGTGCAGCTATGACGTACAACTATCTACTGGGGCTTTGGGGGACAAAAAGGAGGAGGATTTGCAATAGATGTTAGCTCAGAACTGGTCTTCTTCAGCAAAAAAAGAGGAGGATTAGCACGGATGTTAGCTCAGGGCTGATCTTCCTCACACACACACAAAAAAATTTATTTCCACTTACCCTTTGGCCCAGGTGGATTTTTTTGGGTTATACTACCAGGAATTCATCCTAAGGACACACTTGCAAAATTTGGCAGGTAAAATTTGTGTGAGTAAAGTGTCCTGGAGCATTGTCTGCAGGGACCAGTGACTGGAAACAGCCTCGATGTCCATCAGTGGGAAACGGGTTAGCCATGATACAGGGGTCCACACATGGGGGTCTCTCCACTACGAAACCTTAAAAGGCAGTTACATTTGTATCATGATTCAGAAGAGTGTATGGTATGTTGCCAACTGTGCTGAATATGAATAAACAATAAGTGGTTAACAGCAGTTACTCTGGGAGAGAGGGACTATTAGGGAGTGGAATTTTAATTTTACATATTTTACATTTTTTACATAATTTTACAATTTTACATTTTACTTTTAATTTTCACCAATTCAGTATTGTTTGAAATTTATCATGTGCACGTAATACTTTTAATAAAAACCAAACCAAACCAAAACAACAACAAAATCATGCAGATGAAGCAAAACATAACAAAACAATAAAAAACCCATTACTTCAACAGACAGTGCCAAAGGTGTGAACCTATTTATCCTAAAAGGCCTCTGAATAGTAAATCATTTCAAGAGCTCTGCAGCAGTGATGCTGGACCAGAGATGGAATGAGCGTGCTCCGAGCAGAAAGCCCTGGTCCCAGGGGTGTTCGGGCTGTGCTGGAGCAGCGTGCTAGACCTTGCACCTCTGTGTGAGGGGAGGATGCTTGTCCTCACACTGGCCTGCCCCTGGTGAGGATTATGCCACAACTTTCTCTCCAGAAAGTACCTCTAAAGGTCGGTGGGATTGAATGAGTTATGGGGAAAACACTCTGATTCAAATGATTTATAAAACACACATTAAGAAGTTAAAAAATATAGCAATGCCTTATCCTTAAAAAGTCATAAATGCCTCATGTCTCCCGGTATCCTGACCCTCAGTTGTTCTTGGTAGTCCTGGTACCTCTTGGTGGGATCTTGTTATTAAGGGCATCCCAGCGTTGGGTGGGAGGGAGTTGGACTTGATCTCTATAATATCCTTGAGTCCTGAGATGCCAGGCCTTGCTGAGTCTAAGGTTTGAGTTCAATGAAGGAACCCATCCAGGCTGGGTGTTGAGGGACACAGGGGGTGTTTGGGACACAGCCTTGGGCTCAAGCCCCATGGAGGAAACCACAAGTCCTCTCTCCCACACCTTCCACCCACAGCATTGGCTGGAGCCTGAATCCAGGCCGTGGACAGAGCCCTTCCTGCACCCCTGCCCCGCAAAAGCCCCCACAGTTGATTTCCACCTGCCCCGCAACTGGCCAGGAGCAGCGCTGCTGAGAGCAGGGCGCTCTGATGAGGAAGGAACACTGTGAGACAAGGATGTCAGCTGTGGACAGGCGTGCGTGGGGGCTGTGGTGCTTCCCTTGCCCTGCCGATGGCATTACAGGTCTCCTTCCCTCCCCAGGCACGCAACCCTCCCCACGCCTGACAGAGGGGGCCTGTGGGGAGGAGGCCGGGGGTGGCAGCATGGCCCTGGTACCTCTTGAGGCGGGGGTGGCCCTGGCCTGACTCCTGGGCGAGTCTGGGGCTGAGCGGAAGCTGACATGTTAATGCTGGCGTGCCGGGCTGCAGAAGCGAGGCCTTCATTCGATTTGGGAGCGCCTCTCCCGGCCCAGGCCCCTGGTTTGGCTCCTATTGAATTAGTCAGCTAAACAGAGCAGGAAGGAGCTGTTCACCTAATTGCACTTGATGGATCTCTTCGTCTTGTTCAGATGCCAGACGCAAGATAGCTGCCCCTCTCTGCATCTGAGCCCCAAGCTGGTGTTCTGGGGTCAGCAAGTGGCTGCTCCACACAGAGGGTTTGGGGGTCCGGCCCCCCCACCTCCCCTGGCTTCAGCTGAGGGGCTGGGCCCCCATGAGGAACGCTCTGCGCAGGGGCTGCAGAGGGCCGGAGGGCAAGCTTAGCTCCAGCAGCGGCTGGGGGAGGTGACAGCAAAGGCGGGACCCGCAGGCAGAGCCGCGTGTCATTGACTCGAACTCTGCGGGGTTAAGGGCTCCTTGTCTGGGTAATTGTCTTCCCTTTAATTACAGTGACCGAAAGTGCCTCCTAATTTACTTTAGGACCCTCAGATGACATCTTAAGAAGGATCACATCCGCTTCCCAGCACTGGCCCTGGAAGACGGCGCTGGCCTCTGCCACCATTCAGAGACCTCAGCTTCTGCTCTGGCCTCTGTTCTGCACCCACTCCTTGCTCATCCCCTCACCCCACCCCTCCCAATACGTGATTTTAAGGAAGACTCAAGTGAGAAACAGAGAACAGGAGGGGAGACGGCCTCCCTGTCTTAGGGGACCCAGTCCCTGACAGCCAGGAGATAAGGGGCCAGAGCTCCGGAGCCCCCAACCCTGGTTGCTGTGGAGCCACTCCCTAAGGGCTTCTGTTGTGCCCTAGGTGACAAGTTCCCTTTGCTTGCTTGCCAGACCCGGGAGAAAGAGGGAAACCATTTCAGAAGGCCTTTCCCGGGGGGAGGGGTCAGCCATGTGGCTCCTGACGTCAGGAGGCAGGGGAGCCCCGCATCTTCTGGTTTCCCAGGAGGAAGGGGTGAGGGGCCTCCTCACAGCTTGGTGCGTCTGCGGAGCTGGGCCTCAGCCACGCAGGGCAATGCCACCCTAGGGTGCTGGGGGGATCCCGAGTCCCAGGGGGCCCCTCGGTGCCTCTCGCCTTCCACATCTTCCCCTTCCTTCCCCTCAGGAGACCCAGCACCCTGTCCTCAGCCTGGCAAATGCCAAGTGAGAAAACGGGAGTGCCCTCACCCCGTAACACCCCAAATGCATTCCAGAGCAATTCAAGTTCTGAAATTAACAAAGAAACTATAAAAAGCTAAATGGTGAGGGTGGGGACGGCCTTTCCAATCATAAAAGCACAGTGAAAACCACTAAAAAAATGAAGAATTCGACTCATTTCAAAATTAAAAAGCAAAACAAAATGAACACACAAAGCTCCCAGGCAAAGTTCAAAGGCACATAACGCCCCCTCAGGGGAAATGTAGTCACACATACAACAACCAGAGGATTGCTGTTCTTACTATATGAAGAGCTCTTATAATTCAATAAGGAACCAACGACCGTGAGCCAGGAATAGAAGCCAGCACATGATAGAGGAGACGGGCTCGCTGGGAACCCTGCGAAACCAGGAGATACTGGCTGCAGGGGCAGCAAGGTGATTTCTGAGTTGCTCATTTGTGTGTTTTTTCTATTCTTCCCTCCTTGGAATTGGGAAGACCCCGGAGAGGAGCCACTCCCTTAAGTGCCTGATGCTCTGAATGGCTGATTGCAGGGTGTCCTGGGAGGAGTAGGCAGAGAGAGGAGTTGAGAAGCGGAAAAGGGCAGGGGCTTTGCAGAGCCTGGAAGGGGTGCAGGGAGTCTGGGTGTTGCACGAGAAGAGGGATTCAAAGCCCTGCTCCTGCCTGGGGGAGTCTGATGGGGAGAGGTGGGCCATGTGGCTGGGGCGGGAGGGCCTTATGGCCACGGGGGACAGTGGTGGGTTGTTGCAAGAGCAGCAGAGACTGCAAGTCTGAAGGGTCTGTGTACACTAGGACCTTGGGGGTCTCTGGTAACCAGTGTAGATAGGTCACTGAGGCTGGTAAGTCTCCATAAGAGACCCCAGGACCTCAGGGCTGCCCCACAGGGAAGTTCCAAGCTTGGAATGAAATTAAATTGATTTTAGGAGGAAAAAGGATGAGATCTTTCTTCATTTCTGTGAATTATGCATTGAGAGTCACACTTGCTTTACTAGCAAGAAACGCAAATTAAAACAGTAAGGCATAAGATTTCACCCAAACTAAAGGCAAAATGCAGTATTTAAAAAATAATTGAATATTCCACATAGGAGAATGTAGGACATACTTCTGGATGGGAGTGGATTTGGGAATACATTTTCTAGAGGGCAATCTTAAAAATGATCATATCCTTTGACACAAAATTTCCCCTTCTAGGAATCTACCTTAAAGAAGCAATCGGAGACACACTCAAAGACTTATGTATGGATTTGTTCACAAAATTCAACTTATAATGGCAAAAAAATGGAAACAAATTTAAATATACGGTAACTGGGGATTTATGGTATATCCACACACATTAAAATCATGTTTTAGAAAAATATTCAATAACACAAAGATATTCTTGAGAAACTAAGTGAAATAGAAAGTTTTCAAAACACACATTCACTTTATTAAAAAAAAATTCATGTTGGAAAAGTCTGGAGGGCACCCCCCAAGGTGAGCAGTGGTCAGGGAGTGATGAAAGGGGCAAGGTTTTTAAATACATTGTTTTCTCTATAGATTTTTATATTTTCCAAATTTTCTCCAATGAAAATGTAATTATTTTGTAATCCTGTCAAATAAATGTTATTTTTAAGTTAATCACAGACTCAAACTGTTGGAGCAGAAAGATTTGCTGAGGCTCTGCTCCATGCAGGAGCCATGCTCTAAGACAAGAAGACAGTCTTCCCAGAAATCCGTTACAATAGATATATCATCTCCATCTTCTGATGAGGAAACTCTGAGAGCTGAAATAACCAACCCAAGCACCAGGCTGAGAGGTGATAAAGCTGGTTCTTGACCAGGTCCCCACGTCTTCTCTATGTGACCCCAGCTAACCTTTCATTTGCAAATGAGAAAACCTGAAGAAATGTATAGCACTAAATGCTTACCTTAGAAAAGAGGGAATATCTAAAACCAATAATCTAAATTACTGCCCCAAGAAACGTAAAAAAGAAGAGAAAAATAACTCAGAACAAGCAGAATGAAGGAAATAATAAAGATAAGAGCAGAAGTCAATGAAACTGACAACTGGAAAACAATAGAGAAAAACAATGAAACAAAACTCAAGTTCTTCAAAAAAATAAACCTCTAGCAAGACTGACAAAGATAAAAGGAGAAAAGACACAAATCATTAATATCGTGAATTAAACAGAGATATCATTACAGATCCTGCAACCACTTACAGAATTAGAAGGGAATACTACAAACAACTTTACACTCATAAACTTGACAACATAGAAGAAATAGACCAATTTCTCAAAAACCACAAACTACCCAAACTCAACCAATATGAAATATACAACTGGAGTAGTCCTATCATGAGGAAAGAAATTGAATTTGAAATTAAAAGACATCTCCAGGCCCAGATGGTTTCATTGGAGAATACTGTCACACATTTATGAAGAATTAACACCAATTTTATACAATCTTTTCCAGGAAATAGAAGAGAAGAGGATACTTCCCAATTCGTTTTACAGGGCTAATATTAGCCTGATACCAAAACCAGACAAAGACAGTACACAAAAGGAAAACTACAGACCCATATCTCTCATGAACTTCAACACAAAAATCCTCAACAAATTATTAGCAAATCAAATTCAGCAACCTATGAAAGGAATTATACGCTATGACCAGTTGGGATTCATTCCAGGTATGCAAAGCTGGTTCAACATTATGAAATCAATCAGCATAATACACCCTACCAACAGGCTAAAGAAGAAAAATCGCATGGTCATATCAATTGAAGCAGAAAAAGCTTTTGATAAAATCCAACACTTATTCATGATAAAAAAACCTCTCAGCAAACTAGGAATAGAGGGCAATTTCCTCAATCTCATAAAGATCATCTACAAAAAAGCCTACAGCTAATACCATACTTAATGATAAAAGACTGAATGCTTTCCCTCTGAGACCGGGAACAAGGAAAGCATGTCTGTGCTCACCTCTTCGATGTAGTACTAGAAGATCTATCCACTGTAATAAGGCAAGAAAAAGAAATAAAAGTCATCCAGCTTAGAAAGGAGGAAATCCACTCTCTAATCGCAGATGACTGGTAGTCTACATAGAAAATCCAGAGGAATCTACATAAAAACTCCTAGAACTAATAAGTAAGTTCATCAAAGTTGCAGGATACAAGATTGACACAAAAAAAAATCAATCTCATTTCTATATACTAAACAATGAACCAATTAAAAACACAATATCATTTACAATCACTCCAAAAATACTAAAATACTTAGGCATAAACCTAACAAAACACGTACAGGACTCAGCAAAGATGTCAATTCTTCCCAAATTGATCTATAGGTTTATCAAAATCCTAGCAAGAATTTTTTTGGACATAGACAAGTTTATTCTAAAATTTATGTGGAAAGGCACAGGCTCTTGAAGAACAAAAACAATCTCAAAAAAGGAAGAATAAAGTGAAGGAATTACTCTGCCTGATTTTAAACTTACTAATCAAGACAGTGTGGTATCAACAGAGGGATAGACACATAGATCAACAGAACCCAGAAACAGACCCACACAAATATGCCCAACTGATCTTTGACAAAGGTACAAAAGCAATTCAGTGGAGGAAGGACAGGTTTTTCAACAAATGGTGCTGGAGCAGCTGGCATCCAAAGGCAAAAATAATAAACCCTGACCTATGCAATGAATCTTACACCTTATACAAAAATTAATTCAAGATGGATCATGGACATACAACTTTTAAAAAAATAGAAAAATTTTAGGACTTAGGAGTAACCAGAGTTCTTACACTTGACATCAAAACAATTGGATTTCCTCAAAATTGAAAACTTTTATTCTGTGAGAGATTCTGCTAAGTGGATGGAAAGACAAGATATAGACCAAGAAAAGATATTTGCAAACTTTCCAACAAAGGCTTTTAATATCTAGAATAAATAAAGATCACTCAAAACTCAATATAAAAAACCCCAAATAATCTGATTAGAAAATGGGCAAAAGACATGAAAAACATTTCACATAAGAGTCCCTACAGATGGTAAATAAACCCATGAAAACATGTTCATCATCATTAGCTATTAGGGAAGTGCAAATTAAAAACACAATGAGATATGACTATATACCTAACAAAATGGCTAAAATAAAAAGTAGTGACAACACCAAATGCTGGTAAGGATGTGGAGAAACTGTATCATGCATATGTTGTTGGTGGGAATTGAAAATGGTACAGTGTTTCTGGAAAACAGTTTGTCAGTTTCTTACAAAAATAACAATTTTTATATGCAGTTACCATATGACCCAGCAATTGCGCTCCTGGGCATTCATCTCAGAGAAATTAAGACTTCACATAAAAACCTGCATGTGAAAGTTTATAGCAGCGTTTATCATAATAACCAATAACTGGGAACAACTCAGATGTCCTTCAATAGGTGAACGGTTAAACAAACTGTAATACATCCATACCATAGAGTACCATTCAACATTAAAAAGGAATCAACTACTGATACACACAACTGGATGAATTTCCAGGGACTTATGCTGAGCGTAAAAAGCCAAGGCCAAAAGGTTACATAATGTAATGATTCCATTTATATAACATTTGTGAAATGTCAAAATTATAGAAATGGAGAATAGATTAGTGGTTGCCAGGGGTTAAGGAGGAGGTGGGGGCAGGAGAGAAGCGGGTGTGGTTATAAGAACAACAGGAGGGATGCTTGTGGGGATGGAAATGTTCTGTATCTTGACTGCCTCAATGTCAATATCCTGGTTGTGATATTGTACTATAGTTTTGTAAGATGTTACCATCGGGGGAAACTGGGTAAAGGGTACAGGGGATCTCTTTGTATTATTTCGTACAACTGCATGGGAATCTACAATTATCTCAAAATAGAAAGTTAAAGAAAGGCCCAGAGAGGCGACACAACTTGCTGAAGTACACAGCTGGTGGCCAGAGGGCCTGTGAAGGCACAGATGGAGGCTGGGCAGGGGGCTGTGTCTTGCATGAAGATCAGTCATTTGTTGAAAGCCCATTATATGTCAGAGCTGCACCAGGAGACAGACATGCAGGCCCGTCCCCAATGCCACATGGAGACGCTCAGCAAGAGGAGGTGAGGAGCTTTCCGAACAGGCCTCTTGACCTTCTTAGGCATCTGGTGCAGCCTACGGGCCCTCTCTCAGAATAATATTTTTAAATGCATAAAATAAAAATGCATATGATTGCAGAGGAAACCAAGTATATAGACAATCATCAAAATAGTTAAAGGTAGACTTGAGGCATAATAATCCACATGCTTCTTGATTGACATGTTAAATGAAGAGATCTGTTGGCAGGCCTGAGAGTAACTGCTGTCGTTTCGAAGTACTTTTGGGCGTAAATGACATTTTGAAATATCTGTAATGTTGTGTGAAAACATGATGTGCTTTAGTGCCAAGCCATCATTACTGCTTATACTGCTATAGTTCATTGCTTAAATGCTCAACTTCCTTTAGATTTTAATACACTACGGACGTAATGTTTTTCCCATTAAAGTTCAAGGGACACCTGAATTCCAGAGCTTTAGCAAAAGGGCAGCAGGGAGTGGCCACATCACAGTGGGTTTCTGTGGCCGGAGTCCTGGTGAGGGCTGGGCTGGAGACTCCCTGTTTGAGGACATGTGGGAGCAGACACCGTCCCAAGCACCAGCCTCTCCAGGGGCCCCAGACGCTCATCCACAGTAGTGTAGGCCTGGGCTCCTGGTCTCCGAGCCCAGCATCAGCACAGATCTTAATGAGCAACTTGGCACCTCTATTTCCTCACCCCCAAAATGAGGACGATGGCCAGGGTCTTACAGGCACACTTTGGTTGTGGGAGTTGAAGGAGCTAAAACACAGACAGACCTGAAGTCTGTGCTCAGTCACTGTCAGTGGTCTCACTTTTGGTACAACAAGCCACCTCGACTAATTTTCCCGAAAACCCTACTACAGAGGCCTGTGGCCCCATTTTGCAGGTAGGGAAGACAGAAAACAAAGATGGCCTATGACAGGCAGAGGGTGGAGGCCACCTGGGCTCAGGGCCTTGGGTCTCTCCACCGTGGCTGATCATCCCTGGGTGAGAGCTCACAGAGAGGTTGCCACTTCACATGGAGAGAGCTGGGTGGGTGGGCCTCTAAGTCAGCCACGGCAGGGGAGTAGCTCTCCTGTGAGCCCCACAACAGCCTTGGGGCATCATCTTCCTCATCCACCCATGGCTAACGCATTACTGAAACCTGACGATCCTGCACAAAGTTGTCCTGTGTCCCTCTGTCTTGTTGGACACCTGCCTCAGCTTGTGAGGTGCTGCTCCAGGCCAGGCCGGCTGACCACCCCCTCGGCCCCATGGTTCCCAATGCATCCCCCCATTTTGGTCAGCTCTCCAGGCCAGCCTTCAACCTGTCTTGCTCCTTCTGTGTGCAGATCTTCAGGTCGACAGATGAGCTGGAATCTGCCCCATGCTGATGGCCAGTGTGATCTGAGGCCTCCTCCAGGTCGGCAGCCTGGCCTGTCACAGATGTCCCTGCTGCCTCACTCCCTTGTCCTCCCCTTCCTTCCCCCAGGCTGCCCCAGCTGCGTGCCACAAGGAGCTCCTCGGAAGCAGCCAATGCGGGTGCTGGACCTCCTGGTTGCCCAGGGTGCTCCTCCGGTGCCTCAAGGGGTGGCGCTGGGCCCTGGCTCTGATGTCTCAGGAGTGCTGCGCCTCAGTCCAGGCGGCAGGAGGCAGCCTTGCCAGGCCCCACAGGCCACAGGGCAGTCTGACTTTTACTCTGAAGTGGGAGCCACAGAGGGACAGAGGAGCCTATGAACTGGCTTTTGTTCTGCAGGACCATCTGGCTGTGTGGTGTGAGGAGTTATGAGAATTAATGACGCCCATGACGTGTGGGATAGGCCCTGGCAGGCGACGAGTGCTCAGAAATGTTTGCTGCAATGATCATTGCCACTGCATGTGGAGAGGACTGAGGCAGGTCCTGGGGGCCTCCAGCCCAGGGGTGGCCAGGAAGGGTGCCCAGAAGCAGAAGAGCTCTTTCCTCCCACTGAGTCTGCGGTAAGAGAGGGCTGGCCAGCGATGCAGCGCGTGCCCAAAGCAGGCACCTCACCAGGAGTATCTCTGGGCAGGAATCCCATGACATCATCACTGCCCTGGCCTCTGAGCCTTCGAGCCAGCATAGCCGGCTACCTGTCCGTGCTGCTGTCCGTGGGAAACCTCTGCTGGAGAATGACACGTCTGTCAAGTGCACCGACAGTACTTACTCCTCCCTGCCTCTCGGACCTCCCTCTTGCAGACTCCTAGTCCCCATTCTGACGCAGCAGCTGTAGCTGCCGAGCCCTCACCCCACTTCCCTCACACCCTCTCAGGCACAGCCTGCCCCAGGAGGAAAGATACAGAGGCTCTGACACATGGGAAGCCCAGCATGAGGAGGAGGGAGGAGAGGGCAGAGGAGTCTCAGTGGAGACAAGGGAGGGGACCAACTATGAGGAAGCATCCTGTGCGTTCGACTGAGTCTCACTGGGAGACATCGAGCCCACGTGCGGTTGGCTGCCCAAGAGTGAGCATCATGCTGGCCCAGAGCACTAGAGGCTGGGGCTCTGGGAAGCACTTGCTCGGGTCCTGGGCACACCCACTCGGGCTGGCTCCCCACCCCAGCGCAGAGTAGGCTCTGGTTCCAGGCTCCAGGGCTGATCCAGTGCTGATCAATAAATCAGGCCAACAAACACTGGGCTTAGGCACAGAGAAATGGCCTGAACTGGTGTCCTTCTCCCCTGGCTCTCACTGGCTACGGTGGGACCCTGTGGCCAGGCTGATGCTGGAGGCTGAGCTAAGGACGGGCCTAGGCAAGGAGCATGGTGGTGGGATTCACAGGGACCTGAGGAGCCGAGGGAGCTGAAGAACTCTCTTCCCAGCCTTTCATCCCCCAGGAGGGGCAGCACTGGCCCCTGGAGGAGGAGCGCCCGGCAGAGGAGCCTGTGGAGACTTGGTGGGACATGGGTGTGAGCATGGGACAGGCCTGCTGGGAGTCAGGGGGAGTTGGTCTGCAGGAGGGCTCAGACCTGGCTGTTTGGGGACATCCTAGAAACAATGATGATATGGCAAAGCGTGATCATTGTTACTGTATGTGCTTGCAACACGTCAGGCACTCTGCTAAACCATCACGGCACAGTGAGTTAGGCAGGGATTGTTTCCTCTCATTACAGATGAGAAAACAGAGGCCCAAAGAGGGTCAGTGTCTTGTCCAAGGTCCCACAGGCAGCAAGAACCAGGCAGGACTTGTGTAGGGCCCTCTGAGACTCTGGACACAGGGCTCCAAGCTGTTCCGTCTACATCGGAGTGGGGAATGGCTCTGTCAGGGGCTGAGTCAGGGTCTGCTCTGAGGCACCCAGGCCGCAGCTCTGGAAGCATCACCCTGGGAGCATGGACCACCTCTGAGTGAGTCTAAATTGGGAAAACAATATGTGGATTTTACTATATTGTCAGGAAGATCTTTGTAAACAATCACAAAGCTAACAACGCATAAACAAAAAGTCATTCTAAAAAGAGGCTTAGAAGGCCCCGGGACGGAAACCCTGGGTTGCGTGGCTGAGCCTTTGCCTCTGTGGGCCTCGTCCCTCCCGTTTGTGGGGCTGGCTGAGCCCCAAGGACAGCTGAGTGTGCTTTGGAGACAGCCAACAACAGCTATGAGCCCTGAGAAAATTCTAACAGTTGCTTCTTGGAGTATCTTCCGCAGGAGGGGCCAGTGGGCAGGTGATCAAGGGTGGCTGTTTTCCCAGTAAGTGAGGCGCAGAGGGGGCGGCGGTGGAGGAGCTGCGGAAGCCGCACTGGCCATTCCGGGGCTGGCTCTGCAAGGCCTTCCCCCTCACCTGGGCCCATCTGCTCCTCTGGGGTCTGCGGGCGCTCATGCCATCCGAAGCACATGTGTCTGCTCTTGCTTTCAGTTCTCTGTCCTGGAGCCTGGGAGATGGAACACACCACCCCCCTCGTGTGATCTCATCAAGGCTGAGAGGGCTGCCCAGGGCAGGGAGGAGGCTCCCATTCTGACAGCTGGACAGAAGCTTCTAGCAGGGTGCTTGGTGCCAGGCACGGCTGCCTGCATGGGTAAGGGAGGTCCTGGCCTGAGAAGCTCGCATCCCAAAAAAAGAGCTTATATGAACTGGGAAGGACCCAGTCGCTGACCTGACCATCTCACCACTGCCAAGGACAACACTCTGGATGGCTCACAGGCCCAGATGTCCGCTGGTGACCTCGCTCCTCAGCCGGTCTCTGCTGAGGCTCAGAGGAGCCCAGGAGGAGCGGGGGCCCGGGGCTGGGCCACCTCTGACACTGCATTAGCAGCCTTTAATCATGGCCTTGGCATGTGACACAGGCACAGCTGGCTCACAGTGGAACACCCACAGCTGAGCTCCTGCTGTCCCCTGTCCTTACAGCAGCAATCCCACAGACGTGCTGCAGAGGGGTGGGGGCAGTCCTTGTCCTGGAATCAGGGGATCCCACTGCACAGGATCCACAAGCCTCCTGAAGTTGTATCCAATAGAAACCACGTCTGTTAAGATCTGTATGCCCTTGTCTAGCTTTCATCAATTCTTAAAGAGACCCATGACCCAAAGAAGGTCAGAATTAGGGTCTAGGACACAGAGGATCCAGGACTTCCTGGCCCTGCACAGGCTGCAAGCACATGTTTTGGGTGGAGTCGGGTAGGGGGTGGGGGTAGGAAGGAAGGAATGTCAGTTTCCTCTGTGGATAAGACAGATCTCCCAAATCTTTCAAAATCTTAGAAACAAAATGCAGTGCATAATTTTGAAATTATATAATTTGGAAACTTAAAAATTGGGTCATTTTGGACACTTTTTGATAATATGGTTGGCTGAATACCTAGATCAGCTCTTCCACTGAAAACCTGGACAAAATATAAAAATAATCTCTAAAATGCATTACAGAGTTAGCCAAAAAGCAAGAACTTCTCAAGTCAAAACAATATGGAAACCCAGAAAGGCAAGCCAGGAACCACTGCCAGCATTTGGCCGGAGGGAATTTGCCAAACAAGGTGAACTTGAACTTTGAGTTTCACGACTTCCTGGTGAGCAGTGGACAGAAGTCAAAGCCCATGACTGGCTCCGATTTCTGCAGGAGATCTCCGTAAAGCTGAGACCCTAATCAGCTATACTCTCAAGTCAAGAATGTGTGAATGTAAGAGCAAACTAGCTCATTGATGAAGAACTCCCCTCGGAATAGAGTCACTCGTCTGGCTTGACACAACCATCTGGATGCTCAGATATCTTTTTTTAGAAAACAGCTATCTTGAGGTAAAATTGACATACGATAAACTATATACATTTAAAGTGCACAATTCGGTGTTTGAAAGATTATACACTCGTGAAACCATCACAATTAAGATAATGGACTCATCCATCACCCTCTCCCCGTAAATTCTCTTTGTGACCTCTACCTCCAATCCTTGCCTCATGTCATGTCTAATAAACCATTGCCTAATCCAAGAACACAAAAAATCACACCCATGTTTTCTAATATGTTAATAGTTTTAGCTCTTACATTTAGATCTTTGATCCATTTTGAGTTAATTTTTATACATGATGTGAGGTAGGGTTCCAACATCATTTGTCTGTGTGTGGATATCCAGTTGTACCAGCACCATCGTTGAAGACTATTCTTTCCCCATTGAATTGCCCTGGCACCCTTGTCAAAAATCAATTGATCATAAATGTGAGGGTTTATTTCTGTATTCTTAATTCTATTCCATTGGTCTGTAGAGTCTGGCCTTATGCCAACACCACACTGTCTTGATTACCATAGCTTTGTAGTAAGTTTTGAAATAGAAAATTGTAAGTCTTCCAACTTTGTTCTTTTTCAAGATTATTTTGGCTATTCTGGGTCCCTTGTATTTCCATATAATTTTTAGGATCAGCCTGTCAATTTCTCCAAAGAAGCTAATTGGGATTTTGATAGGAATTTTTAGACCTGTAGATCAATTTGGGAAGTGTTGCCAACTTGTCTTCCGCTCCATGAACATGCATGTGTTTCCATTTATTTAGATTTTCTTTTATTTCTTTCAACAATATTTTATACTTTTCAGTATACAAGTCTTGCGCTTTTGTTAAACTATTCCTAAATATTTTATTCTTTTGATGCTATTGTAAATGGAAGTTTTAAAAATTTCATTTTTGGGATGTTCATTTCAAGTGTATACAAATACAATTGATTTTTGTCTATTTATTTTGTATCTTGCAAACTTGCTGAACTTGTTTATTAGTTCTAATAGTTTTTTAGTGGATTCCTTAGAATTTTCTTTGTACAAGATCATGTCATATGCAAATAGAGAATTTTACTTCTTCCTTTCCAATCTGGATGGATTTATTTCTTTTTCTTGACAGTTGCCAGGGTATAACCTCCAGTACAATGTTGAATAGAAGTGGCAAGAGCAGGCATCCTTGTTTTGGTCCTGATTTTAGGGGGAAAGCATCCAGTCTTTCACCACTAAGTATGATCTTAGCTGTAAAATCCTTGAAATAGTACCTATATGGATCATATCTTTGTTCAATTTCCTTATATGTAGCCAATCTCTGACACTGCCAGCCAAGGACTCCTCAGCTTTGTGGTGACCTCATGGGCCACCACGCAGCTGAGAGGGAGAGGGAGTGCTTCTGAGTTGCACAGGCTAAATTACAGTCAAGTGCTGCTGACAAATTGGGAGCTCCCTTCTTGCACCTCCTGACCCATAGGTGGAGGCTCTACCCCAGGCGTGGCAGGCCAAGAATATTGGGGCTCTGATTACTCTCACCCCTGCTAAATCATAAGACAGTGGTTCCACACCAGGAAAGGCAAACTGAGAAGATTAGAGGCTGTCTCCCACTTGGTGACTAGAGGAGTGTCCAAGAGATTTTTTTCCCAGGAGGAGATCATCCATAAGAACACAAAGCTCCAAAGCTCTCCCCTGAGAAGCTGACTTTATTTGAAACAGAGTGTGGGCACATTCAAGCCTAAGGGTTTTCTCAAAACTACTGGAGATTTTGGTAGTAGGCAAAGAAGAAGCTAATAACTAACTCTACAAGCAACAAGATAAATTGTAGGCCAGCTAGTTTACCAAGAAGTACCAGGGAAAAAGACAGGTAAGAAGAGCCCTCCTATGGCCAGAAAAAGTCCAAAAATTACCCCCATATGAAATTAATTGGATCAGACTGTGGAGCAACTTATGCCCCAGGGCATTATCAAAAACAACAGAGTATCCACCATCAATGAGTGGAGCCTGACAGCTGGATGTGATACCAAATGAGGCAGAGGGCTTATCAACTCAAAAGTCCCAAATCTCATCATCTAAATGACATATAGGTGAGACTCTGGGTACAATCCAACCTGGGTCAAAATTCCTCTCCATATGTGGACCTTTGAAACTAGAGAACAACTTATCTGTTCCAAAACTATATGATGGGAGAGGCATAGCATAACAGTTACAGACATTCCCGTTCCAAAAGAGGGAAAATGGAAGGAAAAAAAGGGGTCACCAGTCCCAAACAATTTTGAAATCCAGCACAGTATATTCCATTAGGTTTCAAGGCCTGGGAATAATCCTCTGTGGCTTGAGGTACTGCCCCCTGACTCCAGCCTGTGCAACTGTGGCCTCTGCCTCCAAAGCACCAGTCTCTGGGCCCATGGCTCTGTGCTTAGAGTAATTCATCTTTTCTTTCTAGGAGGATAGCACATGTTTGTAGCTAAGTAGCTTTTTCGTGTGTGTGAGGAAGATCAGCCCTGAACTACCATCTGATGCTGATCCTCCTCTTTTTTTCAGTGAGGAAGATTGGCCCTGAGCTAACATCCATGCCCATCTTCCTCTACTTTATATGGGATGCCGCCACAGCATGGCTTGACAAGCAGTGCGTCGGTGCATGCCCAGGATCCAAACTGGCGAACCCCGGGCCGCCGCAGCAGAGCATGTGCACTTAACCACTTGCACCACCAGGCCTGCCCCCATAGCTAAGTAGCTTTATCAGCTTGTTTCTTGCCTGTAGAATTTAGGGAGTCTGACAGCTTTCTTTCATTTTTTCCTATCTGTGTCCATCTAAGTCCAAGCTGGCAGTGTTTCTGCTGGTATAACATTCTCAAAAGCCTTATGAGTATCACATTTATGTCACAAGGATTCATGCCAAGTCCAGAAAATGCCCTACGCTCACTCCTTGGCTGTACTGCAGACTCTAAGCAAGCAGGAAGTGAAGGCTAAGGCAGAGTGGTAAATTGCCTGGCTTAGTGTTGAAGGTGCATCCCAACACATAGAGTCTACCAGTGAAAACTGGGAAGTTTTCAGTTAATTTGCGTTTTTTTTCATTCTAAATGTTTAAGGAAATATCTGTTGAATCACTCGATGACTACTAGCCTAAATGAACAGAGACTTTAGGGCCCACGTACAACAAAGAATACAGACTTTAAAAAATTAGTTCAGAAAAGTCACAAAACAAACAAACAATAGCAACCACAACAAACAGCAACGACGAACTTGCAGAAGAGGGAGAATCTAATTTCCAGAGTTGCCACATTACAATATTAAAAATGTACAGTTTTTAACAAAAAAATGAGGCACACAAAGAAACAAGAAAGTATGGCCCACACACACACAAATAAATTAATAGAAACTTTCCCTGAAGAAGCCTAGACATTGGACTTACTACTCAAAGACCTTATATATATATTTTTTACTAATTTTATTTATTTATTTTTCCCCCACAGCCCCAGTGCATAGTTGTATGTCATAGCTGCACATCCTTCTAGTTGCTATATGTGGGACGCGGCCTCAGCATGGCCGGAGAAGTGGTGCATCGGTGTGTGCCTGGGATCCGAACCCGGTCCGCCAGCAGCGGAGCCCACGCACTTAACTGCTAAGCCATGGGGGCGGCTCTCAAAGACCTTAAATCAACTATTTTAAATATGCTCAAAGAGTTAAAGGAAACCATATACAAAGAACTAAAGGAAAGCATGAGAATGGTGGCTCACCAAATACGGAATATCAATAAAGAGACAGAAATTTAAAAAGGAATCAAATAGAAATTCTGGAGCTGAAAAGTACAAAAACTAAAATAAAAAATTCCCCAGAGATGCCCAAAAGCAGATTTGAGCAGGCAGATGATTGAATTATTGATCTTGAAAATAGGTCAATTGTGATTCCTAGTCTGAAGATCATAAAGAAAAAATAATAAAGAGAAATGAACAGATCCTAAGACATCTGTGGGACACCATCAAACATACTAACATATGAATTATGGGAGTGCCAGGAGAAGTGAGAGAGATAAGGGCAGAAAGAATATTTGAAAAATGAATGACCAAAACCTTCCATGTTTGAAGAAAGACATGAATAGGTACCCCAAAAAACCTCAACAAATCCCAAGTAAGATAAATTCAAAGAGATCCACACCAAGACACTTTATAATCAAACTGTTGAAGGACGAAGACAAGGAGAGAATCTTGAAAACAAGCAGAGAGAAGCCACTTTTCATATACAAAAGATTCTCAATAAGATTAACAGAAACCATGAAAGCCAAAATGCAGTGAGATGACATATTCAAAGTGCTGAAAGAATAAAATTGTCAACCCAAAACTCCATATCTAGCAAAACTATCCTCCAAAAGTGAAAGAGGAATTATGGCATTCCCAGAGTTAAAAAAACAAAACAAAGCAAAACTGATGGAGTTCATCACTAGCACACCTGCTCTACAAAATGTGCTAAAGGGAGTCCTTCAGGTTGCTATGAAAGGACACTAGACAGTAATTCAAATCCACATGAAGAAATAAAGTACCCTGGTGAAGGTAACTACACAGGTAAATATAAAAGTCAATATTCATGTCTTTTGCTTAGCAATTACCCCTTTTTATTCTATATGACTTAAAAGACAACTGCATAAAACAATAATTATAAATCATGTCAATGAGTACTCAATGTCTAAAGATATAATTTGGGATAATAACAACATAAAGGAGGTAGAGGTACATAGCAGAAAAGTTTTTATATACTATTGAAACTAAGTTGGTATTAATCCAAACTAGATTGTTATCAATTAAGTTGTTAATTGTAATCCACAGAGCAACCACTAAGAGCTAAAAATATATAATGAAAGAAATGAGAAGGGAACCAAAATGGTACAATAGAAAATATCTACCTGTCACAAAAGAAGGCAGTAATGGAGGCACTGAAGAAGAAAAAAGACGTATAGAAAACAAAAAGTAAAATGGCAGATATAAATCCAACTATATCTATAATAACATTACATGTAAATGGACTAAACAATCAAATCTAAAGGCAGAGATTGTCAGACTAGATTAAAGAAAACATAATCCAACCACATGCCATCTACAAGAGACACTTCAAACAAAAAAGATAGGTTGAAAGTAAAAGAATGGAAGCAAAAGTAAAAGGAAGGTGATCAAAAGGTACAAACTTCCACTTATAAAATAAATAAGTCCTGGGATGTAATGTATGGCATGGTGACTACAGTTATTAATACTGTATTGAATATCTGAAAGTTGCTAAGAGAGTAGATCTTAAAAGTTCTCATCACAAGAAAAAAAAATTGTAACTATGTGTGATGATAGATGTTAAGTAGACTTACTGTGGTGATTATTTCACAATATATACATATATCAAATCATTACGTTGTACAGCTTAAACTAACATAATGTTACATGTCAATTATATCTCAATAAATTTTTTTTTAATTTTTAAAAAAAGAATGGAAAAATATATCATGCAAACAGTAACCACAAGCAAGCTGGAGTGGCTGTACAAGCATCAGACAAAAGAGACATTAAAACTGAAATGTTACTAGGAGTAAGCAAAGATATTTTATAATCATAAAAGTGTAAATCCATATGGAAAATATAACACTTATAGACATATGTGCACTCAACAACAGAACCCAAGATGCATGAGGCAAAAACTGACAGAAATTAAGGGAGAAACAGACAATTCATCAATAATAATTGGAGAGTTTAATACCTCACTTTCAATAATGGACAAAATAACTAGGCAGAAGATCAACAAGGAAATAGAAGACTTGAACAACGTTATAAAGCAACTAGACCTCCAAAATAACTACAGAACACTCTACCCAGCAACAGCAGAATTTACTTTCTTCCAAGTCAACATGGAACATTCAGAAGAATGGAAAATATGCTAGGTTATAAAACAAACCCCAATAAATTCAAAAGGATTGAAATCATACCAAGTATTTTCTCCAATCACAATGGAATGAAATTAGAAATCAATAACAGAAATAAATTTGAGAAATTCACCATTATGTGAAAACTGAACAACATACTCCTACATACCCAATGTCTCACAGAAGAAATCAAAATAGAAATTATAAAATACTTTGACACAAATGAAAATGGAAACCCCACATTCCAAAACCTATGAGATGCAGATAAAGAAGTGCCACAGGGAGCCTTATATCTTTAAAGGCCTATATTAACAAAGTAGAAAGATTTCAAATCAACAACCTAAACTTCCACCTTAAGATACTGAAAAAACAAGGGCAAACCAAACCCAAAGAAAGGAGAAGGAAGGAAATAACAAATATTAGAGTGGATATTAATGAAACAGAGAATATAAAAACAACAGAGAAAAATTAATGACACAAAACTAACAAATCTTTAGCAAGATTGACCAAGAATGAAAGAGACATGACTCAAATTACTAATACCAGGAATGAAAAAGGGGTGTTACTACCAACCTTACAGAACTAAAGAGAACTACAAGGAAATACTATGAACAATTGTTCATAGTATTTCAATACATTTGTTAACTAAGCTGAAATAGATAACTTACTAGAGAGTCATGAACTACCAAAACTGACTCAAAAAGAAATAGAAAATCTAAATAGACTAATAAAAAGTAAAGAGATTGAATTAATAATAATAAAAAACTCTCCACAAAGAAAAGACCAGACCCCGATGGCTTCACTGCTGAATTCTACCAACATTTAAAGAATTCACATCAAATCTTCACAAACCCATCCAGAAAAGTAAACAAGGAAGGAACACTGCCCAACTCCTTCTATGAGGCCAGTATTACCCTGATAACAAAGACATCACAATAAAAGAAAATCATGGACCAATATCTTATGAATATGAATACAAAAAGTCCTCACAAAATATTAGTAAACTGAATCTAGCAATGTATAAAAATAATTATACACCATGACCAAGTGGGATTTATCCCAGATAACAAGGTTAGTTCAACAGCTGAAAATCAATTTATGTAATAAACCATATTAAGAGAATAAAAAAATAAAAACCATATGATCATTTCAATAAAAACAGAAAAGGCATTTGACAAAATCCAACACCTTTTCATAATGAAAACACTCAATAAATTAGGAAAAGAGGAAAATTCCTCAAGCTGATAAAGGGCATTCACGAAAAGCCCACAGCTAACACCACACTTGATGGTGAAAGATTGGATGCTTTCCCCCTAAGATAAGGAGCAAGATGAGGATGTCTATTTTCACCACTTCTAATCAACATTGTACAGGAGGTCCTAGCCAGGGTAATTAGGCACCAGAAAGAAATAAAATAAAGGAATCCAAATAGATTTTAAAAGATAGGTATCACACAAAGTATCTTCTCTGACCACAACAGAATGAAGTTAAAAATCAACGACAGATGTAAAACTAGAAAGTTCACAAATCTGTGGAAATTAAACAACACACTCTTGGCGCCAGTCCAATGGCACAGCAGTTAAATGCACGTGTTCAGCTTCAGCAGCCTGGGGTTTGCAGTTTCGGATCCTGGGCATGCACCGATGCACTGCCTGCCAAGCCATGCTGTGGCAGCATCCCATATAAAATAGAGGAAGATGGGCATGGATGTTAGCCCAGGGCCAATCTTCCTCAGCAAAAAGAGGAGGACTGGCATAGGATGTTAGCTCAGGGCTAGTCTTCCTCAGGAAAAAAAAAAAAACCACTCTTAAACCACCAGTAGATCAAAGAAGAAATCACAAGGGAAATTAGATAATACTTAGAGATGAATGAAAACAAAAACACAGCATACCAAAACTTATGGGATGCACTGAAAGCAATGCTAAGGGGAAATTTATAGCTACAAATGCTTACATTAAAAACCAAGAAAGATCTCAAATCAACAATCTATCTTTACAACTTAAGGAACTTTAAAAAGAACAAATGAAACCCAAAGCTAGCAGGAAATAATAAGGAAATAATAAAGACTAGAGCAGGGGCCGGCCCCCTGGCTTAGCAGTTAAGTGCACATGCTCTGCTACTGGCGGCCCGGGTTCGGATCTCGGGCGTGCACAAACACACCACTTCTCTGGCCATGCTCAGGCCGTGTCCCACATACAGCAACTAGAAGGATGTGCAACTATGACATACAACTATCTACTGGGGCTTTGGGGGAAAAAGAGAAAAAGGAGGAGGATTGGCAATAGATGTTAGCTCAGAGCCAGTCTTGCTCAGCAAAAAGAGGAGGATTAGCATGGATGCTAGCTCAGGGCTGATCTTCCTCACAAAAAAAAAAAAAGAGACTAGAGCAGAGACACATGAAATATAGAATAGAAAAACAATAGAGGGAATTAATAAAACCAAAATTTGGTTCTTTGAAAAGATTAACAAAATTGGCAAACCATTAGCTAGAGGGACTAAGAAAAAAGAGAGAAGACTCACATTACTAAAACCAGAAATGAAAGTGGAGACATTACTACTGATTCTACAGAAATAGAGAGAATTAAAAGGGAGTACTATGAACAGTTGTATACCAAAAAAGAGGATAACCTAAATGAAATAGGCAAATTCCTAGAAACACAAAACCTACCAAGACTAAATCATGAAGAAATAGAAAATCTGAATAGATCTATAACTAATGAGAAGATTGAATCAGTAATCAAAAATCTCCCAACAAAAAAAGGCCTGGACCTGATGGCATCAATGGTGAATTCTACCAAATATTTAAAGAAGAATTTATATGAATCCTTCTCAAATTTTTCCAAAAAATTGAAGAGGAAAGAACACTTCCTAACTCATTCTACGAAGCCAACATTACCCTGATACCAAAGCCAGTCAAAGATGCTACAAGAAAAGAAAACTACAGACCAATATACTTTATGAACATATGAACATCGAAGCAAAAATCCTTAACAAAATACTAGCAAACTAAATTCAGCAGCATATTACAAGGATTATACACTATGACCAAGTGGGATTTATCCCTGGGATGCAAGGATGATTCAACTCATGAAAATCAATTAATGTAATGCACCATATTAACAGAATGAAGGAAAAAAGCCACATGATGGTCTCGATGCAGAAAAAGTATTTGAAAAAATTCAACAAACTTTCATGATAAAAACACTAAACAAACTAGGAATAAAAGGAAACTACCTCAACATTATAAAAATTGTATTTGAAAAACCCACAGCAAACATCATACTCAATGGTAAAAGACAAAGTTTTCCTTTAAGATCAGGAACAGAACAAGGATGCCCACTTTCACCACTTTTATTCAACATAGTACTGGAAGTTCTAGTCAGAGCAGCTAAGCAAGAAAAAGAAATAAAAGTCATCCATATTGGAAAGAAGAAGTAACATTATGTCTGTTTGCAAATATGATCTTATATGTAGAAAACCCTAAAGATTCCACACACACATACACACACAAAACCATGGGAACTAATAAATGAATTCAACAAAGTAGCAGGATACAAAGTCAACCCTCAAAAATCAGTTGCATTTCTATACACTAACAATGAACAATCTGAAAAGGAAATTACAAAACCAATTCCATTTACAATAGCATCAAAAAGAACAAAATACTCAGGAATTAATTTAACCAAGGAGGTAAAGGACTTATACAACGAAAACTGCAAAACATTGCTGAAGGAAATTAAAGAAGACATAAATGGTAATACATCCCATGTTCATGGATTAGAAGACTTAATATTATTAAGATGTCAATACTACCCAACACAATCTATAGATTCAATGCAATCACTATCAAAATCCCAATGGCATTTTTTGCAGAAATAGAAAAACCCATCCTAAAATTCATGTGGAATCTCAAATGATACCAAATAGCCAAAACAATCTTGAAAAAGAAGAACAAAGCTGCAGGACACCCGCTTCCTGATTCAAAAAGTTACTATAAAACTAAAGTAATCAAAAAAGTGAGGTACTGGCATACAGACAGACATATAGGCCAATGGAATAGAATAGAGAGCCCAGAAATAAACTCTCACATATATTGTTAAATGATTTTTGACAGGGGTGCCAAGAACACTTATGGGGAATGGACAGTCTTTTCAACACATGGTGCTGGGAAAGTTGGATATCCACATGGACCCTTACATAACACCATATACAAAAATTAACTCAAAAATTGATCAAAGACATAAATGTAAGGCCTAAAACTATAAAACTCTTAAAAGAAAACAAGGTGGCGGGGGGGGGGGGGGCAGGCCCAGTGGTGTAGTGGTTACATTCACGTGCTCTGCTTTGGTAGCCCAGGGTTCACTGGTTTGAATCCCGGGCACGGACATACACACCGCTCATCAAGCCATGCTATGGAAGCATCCCACACACAAACTAGAGGAAGACTGGCACAGATGTTAGCTCAGGGCTAGTCTTCCTCAAACAAAAAGAGGAAGGTTGGCAATGGATGTTAGCTCAGGGCCAGTCTTCCTCACAAAAAAAAGAAAAAAAGAAAAGAAAACATAGGAGAAAATCTTCATGCCATTGGATTTGGCAATGATTTATATATGAATATCTATCTCCAAATTAAGTCATCTGAGACTCTTATAAGGTTTGTATTGAATCTGTAGATCAATTTCAGGAGTGTATCAAACAAGGTTCTCTAGAGAAACAGAACAAACAATGAATAGGAGATATATAGATATTATATATATATAAGATATTATATATACATAATAGGATATATATAATAGGATATTGTATATACATATAATTGACAAGCTAATTCTAAAATTCATATGAAATTGAAAGGGACCCAGAATGGCCAAAACAACCTTGAAAAGGGAGAACAAAGTTGGAAAACTCATACTTTTTATTCAAAACTTACTACAAAGCAATGTTAATCAAGACAGTGTGATACTGGCATAAAGATAGACATATACATTAATGAATTTGAATCCAGAGTCCAGAAATAAACCCAAGTGTCTATGGTCAAATGATTTTCAGCAAGGGGGTCAAGTCCATTTAATGGGGGAAAGAATAATATTTTCAGTAAATGATGTTGGGACAACTGGATAGACACATCTACATCATTAATCATTAAGGAAATGCACATCAAAACCACAAGGAGATACCACTTTACCCACATTAAGACTGCTGTGATGAAAAATAAGAAGTGTTGGTGAGGATGTAGAGAAATTGAAATCTTCATACATTGTTGGTGGGAATATAGAGTGGTGCAGCTGTTGTGGAAAATAGTTTGGTGATTCCTCACTAAGTAAAACATAGAATATCATATGACCCAGCAATTCTGCTCCTAGGTATATACCCAAGCAAATTGAAAACTTATGTCCCCACAAAAACTTTTAGACAAATGTTCACAGTAGCATTATTCATAATAACCAAAAAATGGAGACAGCCTAAATATCTATCAACTGATGAATGGATAAACAAATGTGATACATCCACACAATGGAATAATATTCAGCCACAAAAAGGAATGGAATACTGATGTACGCTTCAAAATGAATGAACCTTGAAAACATGCTACATGAAATAAGCTGGATACATAAAGCCACATATTGTATGATTCCGTTTATATGAAATATCCAGAATAGGAAAGTCCATAGATACAGTAGGCAGATTAGTGGTTGCCAGGGCCTGGGGGGAAAGGCGAGAAGGGGAGACACTGTTTAATGGGTACAGAGTTTCTTTTTGAGATGATGAAAATGTTCTGGAATTAGATAGTGGTGATGGCTTCACAACATCATGAATGTACTGTAAGCCACTGAATTGTACTCTTTAAAGCGGTAAATTCCATGTCATGTGAATTTTACCTCAATATAAAAGAATATTTGATAGAAAAATTGAGAGAGAAGTCAATGGAATGGGAGAGAAAAAGATACTGAGAAAAAAATAAGTGTGAAAGCTAAATTCTATAGTCTATACACTACAAAAGTTAAGCAAAACTCAAACTAATAAACCCAAATCCATGATACACAGTAAATCACATTTTAAGAATGACATAAATAAGAGACAGACAAATAAAGAGAGGGAAAAAATAGATGGCAAGCCCTGCAGAGAGGAAATAGAATGTCAAATCTAGAATGTAGCGGCCTCTGAGGTATCACACAGCCTGTAAAGGTAACTCAAGTTCACACAGCCAGAACACCTCGGGTCAAAGAGGTGTTCTCTGGCTCCATTTTTTCTCTGGCTCCACCTTCAACCACTTACAGGTGGAAACTTGAGCACCACCTCCAATGCTTCACACTGGTTCTGGGAATGCAGTTCTGGGAATTCTTTAGCTAGTCCACGCATTCACAAACAAGTATCGTTCAGCCACGCTCTTGGCCTTCCCTCCGCAGCACACTTCCTAACAGCGAATCTCTCAGTTTTAGCATTTTTGCAGTCTGGATAGGCTGAGAATTTTCTAAATTATCAAGTTCTGATTCCTTTTCGCCTATCAGTTCTTTCCTCAGTTTATCTCTCTGTTTTCACATTTTACTCTAAGCAGCAAGAAAAAAAACAAGCTGTACCTTCCACACTTTGCTTGGAAATCTCCTCAGCTAAATGTCCAAGATCATTACTTTCAAGTTCTGCTTTCACACACTGTAAACCACAATTCAGCTAATTCCTGACAATATATAGCAACGTTTGCCTTCCCTCCAGTTTCCAAATATTTCTCATTTCCTTCTGAGCCTTCACCAGAAGTGCCTTTAATGTTCACATTCCAAGCAACATTCTGTTTATGACACTATATGTATCCTCTGAGACAACACAGGCTTTCTCTACCTGAGCCCACACAGGCAGAATCTTTAACATCCGTATTTTCACCAACTGTCTGTTCAAAGCAATCTTGGCTTTTTCTATCATGCTTCTCACAATTCTTCCAGCCTTACCAACTGCCCAATTCCAAAGCCACTTGCACATTTTTAGGTCTTTGTTACAGAGGCACCCCACTTCCCAGTGTCAAAATCTGTAGAAGCTTGTTGTGGCTGCTATAACCAAACACCACAAACTTGGTGGCTTAAAATAAAAGAAATTTGCTGTTGCATTGAGCGGTTCCGTGGAACTCCTCATGGTGTGGTTCCAGGAGTTGAACCTTATCTGTTTTTGTTTCCCTTTTCCTCTTTTCCTGCCTTCTTTTTGCACTCATCAAGTATTTGTTATGATTCCATTTTATCTCCTTTTTAGGCTCATGAGCTATAACTCTCTGTTTTATTATTTTACTGTTTGCTTTAAGGTTTATAGTGTATATGTTTAACTGATCACAGTCTACCTTCAAGTGATACTGAAGGTAGTGATATTACTTCAAGCATAGTCTAAGAACCTCACAGCAGTATAGAGCTTCTGTATATAACGTGCCATTTTTTTCCCTCTGCCTTAAAGATATTCTTTTAATACTGATTTTGAGCGATTATGATGTGCCTTGGTGTCGTTTTCTTCATGTTTCTTTTGCTTGTGTTTGGTTGAGCTTCTTGGTACTGCGGGTTAAAGTTTTCAACTAATTTGGAAAATTTTCAACCATTGTTTCTTCAAATATTTATTTCTGTTCTCCCTCTCCTGTGGAGACTACAGTTACACATATATCAGGCTGCTTGAAGTTGCCCTTCAGTTCACTGCTGCCCTTTTCACTTATTTGTGTTCCTAATTCTCCTTGTGTTTTGCTTGGGGCAGTTCCTATGGCTGTCTTCAAGTTCCCTAACCTCTTCTTCTGCAACGTGTCATTTGCCATTCATTCCATCCAGTACCTTTTTCATCTCAGACATTTTAGTATTCATCTCTAGAAGTGCAATTAGGGCACTTCTCATATCTTCCATGTCTCTACTTCATTTATTTTTAACTTTTTATTTTGAAAACTTTATGGATTCACAGGGAGTCGCAAAAAATGTGTAGTGAGATAGAAGTAGGGTCGATGGCTGGAAGCCACACAAAGCATATTTTAGCGCAAGATGAGGAGATAGTTTCAGTCAGAGATGCCACAAACAGGAATGGGCTGCCTGGGATGTGATGAGTTCCCTTTAAACAGGGATCTAGCAGAGACTGGATGCCTGATTAGCAGAAAGCCTTTAGCCAGATTAGTGTATTTAACATGGGACCAGCCTGGGGGATCCCCTATGTGAGCTATAGATACGCTCACTGGGGAATGACTCCTCCAAAGCAACCATTGGAGATGTGGAACCGGGCCTCTGGGAGGGGGAGCAGAGCCTCATCCTTCTCTGACCCTCAGACCTCGTCCCTCCCCAGGTCCAAGAATGAAGTCCCCTCTTGCAGTGAATCTGGGGCAGGTGTGTGGCCCCAGAGATGCCACGACTGCCACTTAGACTCTGGGTGACTGAGTCACTCGGCATTTTCATCTGTAACATGGGAAATGCTTGTAGGCCTCATGGGCTGTGGAGAGGGTAGGGTCAAGGTCAGGAAAGTGTGAGACGTGCAGTGTGTGGCACTGTGGAGTGCAGTGACACTGGGACACAGCACACGCAGGTGGAAGAACAACCTGTGCTTCTGGGGTGGCTCCCCTGTCCCTTCCTCCGTGTGTCCAATGGAGATCAGTGGACACTGCAGTGTGGGACAGACACCTGCCACCACAGGGGCAGGTGACCCTGACCCAGGGGTGGCTGTGCCAACACCCGAAGCTATTCCACGCCTAATTCCCTCAACTGGAGGACAAGCTGCAGGATCTGTGCTGGGGAACCACAAAGGGCTCCAGAACTCACCATAGCAATGGCTCCGTCACCACCCTCCAGGTGCAGGAGGAGTGGCTGGGCAGCCAGCTCCAAAGCATGTGGATCTCTAAGGCAACGCCCAGGGGAGGCTGCTGAGACACTGACTTGGGGCCCCAAGCAGCCCCCTCCCCTCTGCAGCAACTGGAGGGCCCATAATTGCAGCCCAGGCACTAGGGGGCGTGGGGGAGATGGGAGCAACACTGCCCTGGTTTGGGTACAGCAGGTGATCTGTTGCCCGTCCCACCTTCACAACCACCTCGTGAGGCAGTCCAAGCAGAGATGATGGCAGGTCTCGTCACATGGCTAGAGGCCACTCAGTCATGTGACCATAGGGAGCCACGCCCCCTTCCCATCCTCTGCCTGGCTGGGATTCACGCCCAGGACTTTGGGCTCTGAGTCTGGTACTTTCACCCTCCTGCCAGCTCACTGTGGAGCAGTGATTCTCAGTGGCATTCCCTAAGCAGCATCACCTGGGAGCTTGTTGGAAACGCAAATTTGGGGTCTCTACCCCACACCTACTGAACTAGAAACTCTAGGATGTGGGACCCAGCCATCAATATTTAACAAGCCCTTCAGGGTTGCTGCAGTTTGCGATACACTGCCCTAGAGGCAGCTAAACCTCCAGCTGCATCCCTGGAGAGCTGATTTACTCAGGTAATGACTAGATAGCCACCATTTATAAAACCTATCAAACACCAAGCATTTTACATACATGGCTGTTTTATCCTCACACAGTCTGAGCAGTAGGCGATATCACCTTTCTCACAGATGAAGAAGCTGAGGCTCAGCGACTGTGGATGACCTGCCCGAGGCCTCACACTGGCCAAGGCCAGCGCCCAGTCAAGCCCAGCTGGGTGTGAGCCCTGAGCTGTGCCCTCTTCTGCAGGCCACATTCTGCTCCCATCTCTGCCCCACCACCCTGGGCTTGAGGGAGACTCAGGGCTGGGAGGGGGGTACAGGGAGCCCCCACCTGCTTTGTCCATTCAGGAGCCCCCAGAGCACTCACAGTCTGACTCAAGAGAAGGCAGTGCCCACCTTGGCTGCATCCCCACCTGTCTGTGTGATCGGGAGGGACCTGGGACCAGAGAGAAGGGCCCAGATGTGCACTCAGATGCTCCACTCAGCCAGAGGAAGGATTGGAGGCATGGGGGGTTGATCACTTACCCAGGGATCAGATGGAGGATGCACAGGGCCTGGACAGGCCAGCAGCAGGAGGTGGTGGCCTTCATTTAAGGAGACCATGAGGAAGGAAGAGAAGGGCAAGAGAGGGAGTTCCTGACCCCTCCTTGATTTACCCTCCCAGGCACCCGGGACCTCAGCCACAGAAATGCTCAGTTTAGGGGCTCTAGGGCTGAGCCCAGTCCTCCTGTGCCAGTCCTGCCCTCCCCTCCAGCCCTCCTCGCTCCCCTGCATGAGTCCATGGGCACTTCTGCCCACAAGCTTCACTGCAGTTGTCCCTTTCACCTGGTGGGCCCCCCACACCTGTGTCTCTAGCCTGCGAAGTCACACCCAGTCCCGACTTGGTCCTTTGTGGTCCTTCTCCAGTGGTGGGGACAGGGGGGAAAGCCCTTTCACAGGATCCCACATCATGTGACCTGTGCATCCTCTGTGGCACTGCCGCAGCCTCCCTGCAGTCAGGTTGTCTGCAAGTTCCGTCTGCAAACAGGAGCCTCTCAGGCAGCCCTGGCAGCTGTCTGGCCTGCTGGGGGAGTGGAAGGTGAGGGTGGGGATGGGGGGTGTGGGTGGTGAATCTGTGGGACCGGGCAATGCTGGGACAGGTTGGATAATCCCCTCTCCAGGGCGCTGGAGGGAAACAGGGCCTGGCCAGCCAGCTGCCTCTGGATTCCAGACTCTCCAAGAAACTGAGTCAGAGCTTGGGGTGGCTCAAGCTGGAGGTGTCCCTGGGCAACTGCAGAGCAGATATTTTTAGGTTCTGTTGTGTTTTTCATAAGAATATATTTTTAGACAGAATTCATCCTGAGTGGCAACATGTAGCTTCTACCTAATTATACAATTAATCAGCAGGGTTGGGATGGTGCGGGCGAGCGAGTGAGTAACACTCAATGCTACTCCACCAACTCGGACACATGCAGGAAGGCCACGGTCACCGAGAGCAGAGACCACACCTAGTCCAGGGCACCTGCCACCTCCCTCCCTCAGACCAGCCTGGCCCTAACTCCTGCAGGGAAACCGAGCACCCTCCCCAGGGGCTGGAGCTGCTTCTGCAGAGCGCAGCTCCGTCAGGAGAAAGAGAAAGGTGCAGTCAGTGTGGAGAGGGCTGCCCTTCTTCTGGGAGGTGGGATGCTCAGCCAAGGTTGGACCCTGCAGAAGTCACAAATCCGGGAGCCAGCTTGCTCAGTGATTCCACGGACCCCATGGTGCAGGGGTGTAGCACACAACTATACGGGCCATGCCCCAAGTGAGGGCGCCTGCTGGGAGAGTAGAGCTGCCTTCCGCTGGGCCCATGCACCCTGACTCAGGGCTGCCTCCTCTTCCCTATTCACACAAAGCCCTAGGGTTCAGGGCAGTTCACAGCTGTTCCCAGCGGGCCCTGTTGAGAACAATGTGTGTGGGGGCGGAAGCTGCATGGCTGCACCTCAGAATGAGGGCTGCAGTGTCCTCAACCCAGAATTCCCCCCAGGATCCCTCTGCACATCTAAAATCCCCTGGGTTTCCCTCCTGCGCTGACCCCTGTGAGGCTTTCCCAGAAAAGGCAGTGAGGAGAGAAACGCCAACGGGCCAGCTTTGGGATGCTTCACTCAGAGCAGAGCCGTCTTCTCCCTCATGTTCAGACTCCCGCTCAGACCTTCAGACACCTACAGAAGCTGGCTGTGTAGAAGTGAGCCAGGCCCGGGTCTGCAACATTCGGGGCCCTTCTCACCAGTGTCTCTTTCTTCCACTGGACGGGTCACAGCCCCTCTGTGCCTCGTTTACCCTCCCTTGAGACAGAGGGACAAGGGAGCCTCCCTGGAAGGGTTCTTTGAGGGTTGGGGGAGGGAACACGTGTGTTCACCACACATACTAGCTTACCTGGCCAGGCACGGTAGGCGCTGGGCAGAGCCAGAGGCCAGGACTGCTTAACGTTCTGGGGGGATTTATGAAGATGGTAAAGTAGGTTTCAGCCTAAATAAGGGACTTTCTTTCTACAGATATTCTTTCTCCTCTATTTTTATTTTTTTTTAAGTAAACAAGACCACATGGCTATTCTGGAGGTTTGAGGGGATACACGCTTTGGAATGAAATGACCCACGAATCAAAACATGCCTCGCAGTGATCAACAGACCCAGCCCAGTCATTAAAGTGCAGACCCTTGGTGACCGAGCTGCAGGTGGCAGGGCCTTTCCTCCACTGGATTCCAGGAGGAGCCCAGCCACTGGCAGACATGTCCTTGCTCTGAGGGACAGCAGCAAGTTCTGTCCCAGCGACCACAGAAGCTGAGCCCTCCAACTGGCTGAGGCTGTCGCACCTGGGGGCTCTCTGACAACATGCCTGGCTCCGGCTGGGGCAGGACGGAGATGCCTGCTCCCATCAGTCAGCTGTTAACACCACGTGGTCTCTGCACTCAGACTCCAGATTTTCTGCCGTGAGGCAAGGGCAGGAGACTGGGGTGGGTAATCAGCGTGATTTCTATCTTTCCCTTTTGCTCCATGCACCCAAGAAGGGGGCATTTTGACTTTTCAAAAGGTCCATGTTAAGAGTGCTTCATTCAATCCTCAGGGGTAGTGGTGGCTGAGACAGAGGGTGAAACTGGTCAGGAGACAGTTTGGCCTCCTTGGATGGGGTGGAAGGCCACCCCCTGGTCGCCGCTGTGAGGGTTGCATGGAGTTGGGGAAAGCACCTGCTTCCCCCGTGCTGGCCCTGGCCGGAGGCCCCCTGACCCCCGCCCCACAACACGGCCGCAGCCTCTCTAGGTGAGGCTCCCGCCTCCCCAGATAGTCCCAGATCCTCCTTTCTTGCCCTTTGCCTTTTGTTCTTTGCCCAGCAACACTCAGCCTGACAAACTCCTCAGCCTTTAAGGCCCTAGTCAACTGCTTGCTTGTAGTGAAGCCTGTCCCCTGACCGTAGTCTGACCCGGAGACTCTGCCTGTGGTTGCATTGTGCTGTGCACACTTCATCTGGCTTGACAGGTGTCTACTTAGACACCCGTACCTCCCCAGACTGAGTGCTTCACAAACCTGTGTTAACAGGGAACTGATTTCCCGCTGAGGCCACTCTCCCTGGCTCTGGGGGATCCTCCTGGCACTCCTCCAGGAGGTGGTTACCCCTCGCCCAGCCTGAGCTGGGACCAGCCTGGCCCTGTTCCCAGCCAGTTGGAGGAGGTGGGCAAGCCTGCCACTCACCACCCACCACACCGCCGCAGCAGGTTCCTGCAGCCTGACCCAAAATAGCCCGGGCTGGGAAACCAAGCGCGACAAGGACGATGTGGCCCAGCTGTTGGGAAGGCAGCATCCTCACCTCCTCTCTACTTGTTCAAATTCAGCTCGAGCCCATTTCCCTGGAGAAGTCTCTGCCAGCTGCCTCAGCCCCCCACGTGGGCTCACAGGTATTTGCTGCCCCCACCACTCCTTCGAGCATGGAGCTCGTCTCCCTGGGAGATGTGCAGCAGGAGGAGGGTGACGGCAACTCTGTGGGGAGAGGACACAATCGCAGATGGGAGGTGTCACGGAATTTTGGAAGATGGATATCAGAAAAATGAATGGTACCTGACTTCACAGGGTAGAAAAAGCTGAACCTTAGCTACCGCCAAGGGGTGGGGGTGGGGTATCAGTAGGTGAGAAGTAAGCCCGGCTTCCCAGGAAGCAGAGGCCCTGGGTCGCAAGGGGGGATTGCGAGCTGGCCTCCCGCTGGCTCTTTGTTGTCATCTCCTCCAGTTTCCCCATGGCTCCCCCACTGCTCCGCCACATTGGCCTGGGGACGCACCAAGCTTACTCCCACTCAGGGCCTTTGCGATTTCTGTTCCTTCTGCCTGGATAAGCTTTTCCTCTAGAAACCCACAAGGCTCACCTGCACTTGTCAGGCCTCTGTCTAAGAGCCTCCTCCTCAGATGGCTCTGAGAGGAGAGAAGTGCTCCCTGTAGCTGGTCTCTGTCAGTGTCAGCAGAGAGGCTCTGCAGAGAGACCAGGGAGGGTTTAAAAGTTGCTGGGATGAGGGGCCAGCCCTGGTGGCCTAGTTGTTAAGTCCAGTGCGCTCTGCTTTGGCCGCCCAGGTTCGGTTCCCGGGCGTGGACCTACATTGCTCTGTTAGTGGCCATGCTGTGCTGGCGGTCCACATACTGAAAAAGAAGGGAAGATTGGCACAGATGTTAGCTCAGAACCAATCTTCCTCAGAAAAAAAAAAAAAGGTGGCTGGGATGAATAAGACCCAGAGTCAGCAGCATTTTATCTAAACCATTACTTCATTCCTGGCACCAATCTACATCTGTATCTCAGCTTTTAATATTACTTAAAGGAAATAACCATTTAACAGATGTTAAATTCTACTTCAACCTTTAAGTACTGTGTTCTGTATCCTTATGTTTGTTTAAAGGCTGATAAGGTGCAAAACACTGTTCCCTTTTCAGCACCTGTACTATTTTATATTTTCACCATCTGTTTCTCTCTCACACATACACACAGACACACACGCTGCTCTGATCTGAGGGTTTGCAACTCTCAGTAGTCCTATTTTCTGAACTCTTTGAGAAGGGCTGTTACAAGGCGAACTTTGTGTCTTCAACATTTGATCAAGGCAACTTTTAAAGAGCCCAAATACTTGAGCATTAGGTCTGTTTTTTTTTTTAATGGTAGGAGTTAGCTAAAGTTTAGATCGAACTATGCCATATTCCAATACATTGACACTATCCCATCTCTAATACACAACATTAAAAAGAAAAAAAAACTGTGCAAACACTGCAGACCTCACAATCAAATTGACTAGGAAGTTAAGTAGCTGACAGCAAGGTAGACTGCTTCCTCCCAAGATGTCAAATCGAGAACATTTCTTTCCATCCTTCTATCCCTTTCCTAATTCTCACATCATGAAGGTCCTTGTGATTCTTTTGTCCACCTTTCACCTTGCCCTGGCTTGGAAAGATCATGTCATTTTCACATATCTCAGGCCACCACAAAGGAAGGTAATCCGAACTCCAACCAGCTGTTGGATTTGCTGCCATGCTGGTGATCCTGCAGTTCTGCATATTACAAACTTCTCCCGGATTTCCAATGCCTCAGTTTTCTGAAATAAGCTCACTAGTAAACACTTTGGGAGAAGTGGAGACACAGTTACACCAAGTACAGAAATAGGCCAACTGGCTTAAAAAAGTGTCCCCGAGGTATCAATCGAGGTCAGCAGTTTGTACAGTCATGTGTCGCTTAATGACGGGGATACGTGCTGAGAAATGTATCTTAGGTGAGTTCGTCGCTGTGCGAACATCAGAGAGTGTACTTACACAGACCTAGAGGGTACAGCCTGCTACATACCTAGGCTATGTGGTCCTAATCTTATGAGACCACCATCGTACATGTGATCAGTCGTTGACGGAACAATCATTATGCAGCGTGTGGCTATATATGTACGACATAGCTTCCTCCATTGCCTTTTTTTAAAATTTGAGATGCTTCCTTTGTGCTTTTCTGTTAGAATTACTGTTCTCCCTCCTTCCTTCTTCCTCCACCTTGTCACCTTTGTTTTAAATAAACTGTCCTTTTTTTTTTTTAATTTTAAAGTCAAGGTTTTTTAATTCATTATTCTTGATATTTAAGGAAAACTACAACATAAATTGGAAAATAAAATATATATCTCTCCTACAATATCAAAGAAGCATTTAAATCCTGGCCTCTCTAAGAATCCTAACAAGAAGAAAGATTGTGTGATTTTGGAAAAATGAAAAAGTGAAGGTTAATAGGAAGAAGCATCATGAATGGTTATCAACAAAAGGTGGTGCTGGGGGTGGTACTGCTTAGTGACTTATACCTGGAAATTATATCATGATTGATATTACTCAACACTCAAGGAAGCATCTGACACAGAGAATTATTTCTACCCTCTGGGCTTCTGTAGGGCAAGGACCATCACTCATTTTTTTTTTTTTTTTGTTTATTGCAGTAACATTGGTTTATAACACTGTATAAATTTCAGGTGTACATCATTATACTTCTATTTCTGCATAGATTATATCATGTTCACCACCCAAATACTAATTACAATCCATCACCACACACATGTGCGGAATTATCCCTTTCGCCCTCCTCCCTCCTGCCTTCCCCTCTGGTAACCACCAATCCAATCTCTGTCTCTATGTGTTTGTTTGTTGTTGTTATTATCTACTACTTCCATTACTCATTTTGAATGCTAAGATTCTAACACAGGACTTGGAATAACCAGAGATGCTCAATGAGTATTTGTTGTAATGTCTTGTTCCTTAATTGACATAATTATGGTAGTGAATTGTTGGCAGTTCATCTATTATGCAATATTTTGCGGTTAGGTTATCGTTCAAGAGCATTTTGTGCCGCATCGCCTCCTCCTCCATAGCGCTTAATACCAGAAAAATATGCAGGCATTTGTTTCTAATCCAGCTCCCCAACCCTTAGCGTAAGGGGTTCCATTTGTTCTGCTCAGGACTGTGTCTCAGCACCCAGAGCAGTGCCAGGCACATAGCAGGCACCAATAAACATTCATTGTGTGACTGGATGAACGAATGGAAAACGATTTGACACAGTTGTAAAAGATATTTACTTAGACATGTGCTAAAGAGAAAACATTAATTTAAGCAGATGTCGTGAGCTAACTCTATTGGAAAGGGAGGGAAATATGTAGGAGGGGGTATGAGTGGAGGGGGATGTAAGCAGAACCAAACTCTCAGTTTCCTTGGAAGGAAGTCCATCATTTAGTTAACATCTAAAATGGAAAAATCAGGAAATAGCAGTGTAAGCATTTTACTTAGACTCATGAAAGTAAATGCCAGAGGGGAGAGCCAAAAGACTTAAATGGGATGCACCTGAGGGTGGGGCGGGTTAGGCCAGGGGACTGCCATTTTTCTTTATAATCCTTGTAATACTTTGAAATGTTTTAGACAATGTATACACATTGCTTGAATGAATTTTTAAAATTAAGTGATAAAAGATAACCTTGTTTTGATGCTTTATAAGATGTAATTAAATTCACAGATAGGTTTAATTTTGTTAAATCTAGGCAACTTTTTAAAGTACTTTCTTTTTTATTAAATTAAACTGTTTATTTTGAAATATAGATTCACATACAGTTCCAACAAATACTACAGAGAGATTCTGTGTACTTTTTACCTAGTTTCTTCCAATAAGATCTTGCAAAACTGTACTATAATGTCACAACCAGGATATTGGCATCGATACAGTGGAGAGACGGACACTTCCATCACCACCAGGATCCCTCATGCTGCCCTTTTATAGCCAATGCTTCCCCTCTCCCCCCTCCCCCAAGGAGAGCAGTTCTCTGAGCCCTAACCCCACTGCATCCTTAACCCCTGGGAACCAATAATCTATTCTCCATTTCTATAATTTTGTCATTTCAAGAATGTTATATAAATGAAATCATGGAGTATGTAATCTTTGGCTTTGGCTTTTTTTCACTCAGCATAATTCTCTGAAGATTCATCCAGGTTGATGGTATCCATCAATAGTTTGTTCCTTTTTAATGCTAATCATTTTCCATGGTATGGGTGCACCATAGTTTGTTTAACCATTCAGTCATTGAAGGACATCTGGGATGTTCCCAGTTTTCAGCTACTACACAAAAAGCTGCTATGTACTTTCTTGTACAGATTTTTGTGTAAACATAAGTTTTCATTTCTCAGCTATAACTGCCCAGGAATCCAGTTGCTGGGTCATACAGTAGTTGCATGTTTAGTTTGTAAAGAAACTGCAAAACTGTTTCCCAGAGTGGCTGTACTATTTTACATTCTCACCAGCAATGTATGAGTGATTCGCATCCTCACCAGCATCTGGCATTCTCCCTGGTTTTTTTATTTTAGCCATTCTGATAGATAAGTAGTAGTTTTAACTACATTTCCCTGATGGTCAATGATGTTGAACATCTTTTCACATGCTTATATGTCATATTTTTGGTGAAATGTCTCTTCATGTCCTTTGCCCATTTTCTAATTGGATTATTTTTTTCATTGTTGCATTTTGAGAGTTCTTTGTGTGTTTTAGACTATTCCTTTGTCAAATATGTGGTTTGCAAATATGTTTTCCCAGTCTGTAGCTTGTCTTTTCATGCTCTTAATGCGATCTTTTGTAGAGCAAAAGTTTTTAATTTTGATGAAGTCCAATTTATCAATTTTTTTTATGGATTGTGCTTTTGGCGTGAAGTCTAAGAGCATTTTGTCTAGTCCTAGATCCTGAACATTTTCTCTTATTTTTCCTGAAAGCTTTATAGTGTTGCTTTATATTTAAGTTCATTACCTTTTTTAAATTAATTTTTTATCAGGTATGACGTTTAGGTCGAGGTTTGGTTTTTTGTCCAACGAATGTCTGGTTTCTCCAACACCATTTGTTGAAAAAGCTATCTTTCCTCCATTGAATTACTTTTGCACCTTTGTCACAAATCAGTTGGGTATATTTGTGTGGGTTTATTTCTGGGTTCTATATTCTGTTCCATTCGTCTATGTAACTAACCTCTACCAATATGATACAGCTATACAATAAGTCTTAAAATCACATAGACTGATTCTTCCCACTCTATTCTTCTTTTTCAAAATTGTTTTAACTATTCTAGTTCCTTTGCATTTCCATATAAATTTTAGAATGATCTTGTCTATATCTGCAAAAAATCTTGCTGGGATTTTGATAGGAATTATGTCAAACCTGAAAATCAATTGGGGGAGAATTGGTATCTTTACCGTATTGAGTCTTCCAATCCATGAATACAGTATGTATTTTTTTCAGTTTTATTGAGATATAATTGACAAATAAAATTGTATACATTTAAAGTGTACATGATGATTTGATATATGTATACATTGTGAAATGATTACCACAATTAACTTAACACATCCACTAACTCTCATAGTTAACTTTTTGTGTGTGTGTGGTGAGAAAGCTTAAAATTTATTCTCAGGAAATTTAGAGTATACAATACAGTATTATTAACTATAGTCACCATGCTGTACATTAGATCACCAGAATTTATTCATCTTATAACTGAAAGTTTGTACCCTTTGACCAGCATCTCCCCCCTTCCTCCACCGCTCCCACCCCCAGCACCTGCAACCACTGTTCTACTCTATGTTTCTCTGGGTTTGACTTTTTTTTTTCCACATGTGAGTGAGATCACACAGTATTTGTCTTTCTCTGTCTGGTTTATTTCATTTAGCATAATGTCCTCCAGATTCATCCACGTTGTTACAAATGGCATGATTTCCTTCAGCTTTTTTCTTTTTTGTTTTTTTTTTTTTGTGAGGAAGATTAGCCCTGAGCTAACATCTGTTGCCAATCCTCCTCTTTTTGCTGAGGAAGATTGGCCCTGGGATAACATCTGTGCCCATCTTCCTCTATTTTATATGTGTATGCCTGCCACAGCATGGCTTGATAAGCAGTGCGTAGGTCCGTGCCTGGCATCTGAACCAGTGAACCCCAGACCGCCAAAGCGGAGCACGTGAACTCAACCACTATGCCACTGGGACAGCCCCCTATTTCCTTCTTTTTATAGGGCTAAATAATTCTATATATATGCCACATTTTATTTATCCATTCACAACACTCAGGTTGTCTCCATATCTTGGCTATTCTGAGTAATGAACATGGGATTGCAGATATCAATATCAAGATACCGATTTCATTTCCTTCAGATATATACCCAGAAGTGGGATTGTTGGATCATGTGGTAGGTCTAGGGTTAATTTAATTTCAGGGTCACTGTGTTCATGCTAGTATATAGAAATACATTGATTTTTGTGTGTTTATCTTGTATCCTGCAACCTTGCTGAACTCAGTTCTAAGAGGTTTTATTTTGTTTTGTTTTTTTGTTTTGGTATATTTCTTAGAATTTTCTATGTAGACAATCCTGTCACCTACTAACAGGGACAATTTTATTTCTTCCTTCCCAGGCTGAATGGCTTTTATTTCCTTTTATTGCCTATTGCACTGTCTAGAATCTCCAGTTCGATGTTGAATAGAACTGGCAAGAGTGGGCTTCCTTGCCTTTTTCCTGATCTTAGGGGAAAAGCAAACAATCTTTCACCATTAAGTATAATACTAACTGTAGGTTTTTTGTATATGCTCTTTATCAAGTTGAAGAAGTTCTCCTCTGTTCCTACTTTTCTAAGAGTTTTATCATGGATGGGTGTTGAATTTTTTAAAAATTTTAATGTCATAAAATACACATAATCTAAAATTTACCATTTTAAGCATTTTAAAGTGTACATTCAGTGACGTATAGGCCATTCACTATGTTGTGCAACCATCACCACTATCTAGTTCCAGAACATTTTCATCACCTCAGAAGGGAACCTCATACCCATTAAGCAGTCATTCCCTGTATCCCTTTTCCCCCAAGGGTGTTGAATTTTGTCAAATGCTTTTGCTGCCTCAATTGACATAATCATGTGATTTTTCTTTTTTTTAGCCTGTTAATAAGGTGGATTACATTGATTGATTTTCACATAGCAAAACATCTTTTACATCTCTGGAATAAACCCCACTTGGTCACAGTATATAATTATTTTTATATATTACTAAGTTCTACTTGCCAATATTTTGTTGAGGATTTTTGTGTCTATATTTATAAGAAATATTGGCCTGCAGCTTTCTTTTTCTGGTACTGTCTTTGTCTGGTTTGGTATCAGGTAATACTAACAATTATACTGGGAAGAGTTTGCTCTTGTTCTATTTCCTGGAAGGAATTGTTTAGAATTGGGGTTAGCTCTTCTTTAATCATTTGGCACAATTCTCCAGTGATGTCATCTGGGCCTAGAAATTTCTTTTTTGGGGAGGTTTTAAATTACAACTTCAATTTCCTTAATAGCTATAGGGCTATTCAAATTATCTATGTCAGTTAGTTGTGGTAGTTTGTGATTTTTGAGGCGTTCATCCCTTTCATCTAAGATGTCAATTTTATGTGTGTTGAGTTGTTCAGAGTACTTCCTCAATATCCTTTGATATTGCAGGGTCTGTAGTGATATGCTCTGTTTCATTCAAAATATTGGTGATTTGTGTCTTCTCTGTTCTTTTCTTTGTCAATTTTGTTAAAGGTTTGTCAATTTTATTGAACTTTTCAAAGAGTCAGCTTTTTGTTTCACTGATTTTTGCTATAGTTTTTCTGTTTTCAATTTCATTGATGTTTGCTGTTACTTTTATTGTTCCCTTCTTTCTGCTTGCTTTGGGTTTATTTTTCTCTTCTTTTTCAAAATTCTCAAGGTAAAAGTATAGATTATGGATTTAATATGATTCCTCTTTTCTAATGTAAGCATTTAATGCTATACGTTCTCCTCTCAGCATTACTTTGGCTGCATCCTACTAATTTTGATATACAGGCATAGCTCATTTTATTGAACTTTGCTTTATTGTGCCTCACAGATATTGTGTTTTTTACAAAACCCTCCACCAGCAAAAAGATTATGACTCCAAAGATATGGTATTTTTCACAAAACTCTCCTCCAGCAAATAAGAAGGCTCTGATGATGGTTATCATTTTTTTACCAATAAAGTATTATTTAATTAATGTATGTACATTGTTTTTTTAGACATACTGCTATTTCACACTTAATAGACTATAGTATAGTCTAAACATAACTTTTATATATATTAGGAAACCAAAAACTTCGTGACTCACTTTATTGCAATATTCACTTTATTGCAGTGTGCTAGAACTGAACTCGCAATACTTCCGAGGTATGCCTGTATCACATTTTAATTTTCATTCAGTTTTACTTCTCTTGAGATTTCTTCTTTGACCTATGGTTAAAGACCTTTAGGTAGTAAAGTGTCATTTCTCTCTCAACTGCTTTTAAGATTTTTTTCTTTGCCTTTAGTTTTCAGAAGTTTGACTATGACATATCTTGGTGTGGATTTCTTTGGGTTTATCCTATTTGAGGTGCTCAGCCTCTTGAATCTATAAATTTCTGTTTTTTGCCAAATTTGGGAAGTTTTCAGCCATTATTTCTTTGACTACTTTTTCAGTCCCACTTCTTTTTCCTCTCCTTCTTGAGACTCTCATGACACAAAAGTTAGATCCCCTGTTGTAGTTTCACAGGTTCCTGAGGAACTGTTCTTTTTATTTCTTTTCAGTCTATTGTAGCTCTGTTGTTCGAATTGGGTAGTTGCTATATTTCTCTTCAAGTTCACTGATTTGTTCTTTTGTCCCCGCCTTTCTGCTGTTGAGCTCATCTATTCCATGATTTTTATTTTGACTATTGTATGTTTCAGTTCTAATATTTCTTTTGTTTCTTCTTTACATTTTCCATTTGTTTGCTGAGACTTTTTATTTTTTCCTTTGTTTCAAGTATGTTGCAATTTCTCATTGAAGCATTTTTATGCTGACCACTTTAAGATCTTTGTCGGATAATTTTAACATCACTATCATCTCAGCATTGGCATCTATGGATTGTCTTTTTTCATTCAGGTTGAGATTTTCCAGGATCTTGATATGATGAATGATTTTTTATTGAAACCTGGCAATTTGTGTATTATAAGACTCTGAATCTGCATCTAAACCTTCTGGCTTAGCTGGCTTCCTCTGATACCACTCCAACAGGGGAATAGGGGCACCTTATTATTGCCAGATGGCAGTAGAGCCCAGGTTCCCACCAGGGAGGGGGGTTCCTCATTACACTAGGTGTGGGTCGGAGCTCACTTCCCGACTAGGCCTTGATGGTAGCACGCTGGCTGGGAACTGTATGAGCGCCTTGCTATTGTTCCCTGCATGGCCCCCACTGACACCATGGGGTGTCGGGGGCTTGTTCCTGCCCCAAGTAGGTGCCCTCTCTCACACCACCCCAACAGGGGGCCCGGGTGCCTCATTATAGCCTGGTGATGGTGGAAGTCTAGGCTCCTGACTTGGTCTTTGATGGTAGAAGTGGTGATGAGCCACTGCTTTTTGTGTAGTGTTTGGTTGGAATAGCTGGTTATTATCTAAAATTTTATCTCTGTTTTGCAGAGAAGAAAATGGAAAAGGGAGAAGGGAGATCCTGTCCCAGGCCTCACAGCTTGGAGTAGTGGAGCTAGGCTGATGGCAGCACCCCACACCTGCACCGGTACGTGAACTCCTGAGGAGGGACCAGTTCACATGGCTGCCAGGTGTGAGGCCTGTAGGAATTAGCACTTGGGCAGGGCAAGGGGCCAAGGATGAGCAAGAACAGCCAGTTCCCTGCTGAAAAGCCTCTTTTGGTTTCCTGTCTCTTCCAGGAGAAAAGTCTTACCTCCTCAGGCTGGCATCCAGGGCCTCTCAGACTGACTTTTCTAAAACCATCAACCAGGTCAACTCTTTCTCCAAATACTACCATTCTGCACTTAGAATGGAACCCAAGCCCCAGGCCTGTGGGGCCAGCCACCTGCTTCACTGGCTGTTGTATTTTCCTGGCTCACGTGGCTCTGTGGTACCTGCCACCTTCTTCTCTCCTGGAACACTCCAAGCCCATTCCTGCCACAGGGCCTTTGCTCTGCTGCTCTCTCGCCCTAGACAGCTGTGTGCACAGCTGGCTTCTCTTTGTTGGGTGCCTCAACGGAGAGGCCTCCCCATCACCTAGCTACATTTTCATGATGCCCCACCCATCATGGCACCCAGCCAGCCCTGGGCACTCTTGTTCCTATTAGCCTGTTTTATTTTCTTCATAGAAGGCATCCTTCTCTGAAATTACCTTATATGCTTATTTGTTTACATGTTTATTTTCTGTCTCCTCCCTGGGGCCCCACGGTATATGATGGAGTCATCTTGTTTCAGCCCAGGCTCAGTAAGCAAAACAAGTGGATGTGTGCTCAGGGGTGGCTGGGTGCCGTCTGCTGGCCCGTCCAGAGCAGGCCCAGGCTGGCCTGGGCTCTGCCCTGGGGGAGTGTCCACACATGGGCAGAGGCCAGACTTGTCAGCAGGAAGCCCACTGAGGCAGAGATACTAAAGAAGCTGCTAAGACTCCATTTGTCCCTCCCTGATGCAGCTTTGATCAGAGGGCAGTGTCCTTGCCTCTCATGGGGAGAACCAGCCGCGGCCCTCCAGGCATGGATTAGTCCTGCCCCTAACTCTCGACTCGTTGCCTGGAACAGGTGGATCCAGCCCTAGAAGCGCAGGGTGGAACCAGGGCCTCGTTCCTCATCTGGCTCCTGTACAACCAGGCCACGTGTCTTGCCCATACTGGCCTCCACTGCTTGCCCTGTGCAGTGAGGCATAAAGTCCTGATGTTCCCATGGCCCTTCTGGCATGTGCCTCACCTGCTGGCCTGGCTTAGGCTGCCCAGACCCATGATGTGGGCAGAGCCATGGTCAGCAGAGTCCTGGAAGAGCCTCCTGGCCACCAGCCCACGGCAGCCAGGAAGACCCAATAACTGCTCATTAAAATGGAGCAGCAAGGTTTGGGGGAACCGTACTGGGGGAGAAGTTGGGAGATCTGGGTTCTTCTACCAGTGCTCTCTGAACCCAGACTAGAGTTGAACCCCACACCCTTTCTGGACCCCCAGGTTCCTGTCTGTACCACGGAGTGGAGGTGGAACAAAATGAATTCTGTGGGACCCGTACCCTCCGAGGGGCTGGGTGTCCCACAGGGCCAGGCATTGGTTAGGGAGCTGCTTTGTTAGGCTGTGGCCCACTCCCACTGTTGGAGACATTTGTCTTTACTCGGTGATCTCCCCTAGGAGACATAAGCTCCAGGGTGACAGGGGCCCTGTTTACACCCTCAGTAACTAACAGCGGCTCGTACCTAGATAGGGCACATTGTGAACACACTGACATATATTACATGTCACAGATATACAGAGGAGCAGATAGTGAAGGCCTTATGGTTATCATTGAAAGGTTTATTGACTATTATTTAAAAGTTTATGATTATTATTTGAAGTTTCATATCTGTAACCATCTTACTATCACACATATGCTTAAAAAGGAAGAAAGAGTACAAATGTTGAGCACACTACTAAAGGGTAGATCCAACACGAAACCTTGTGCATTGTGGAGGGAAAGAGAAGGAGATAATGCTGACTGCACATGTGTGTGTGTGTGTGTGTGTGAGAGAGAGAGAGAGAGAGAGACAGAGAGAGAGAGCATGTGCTGGTCAGCAGCAGGGGCGCAGGCCTGCTCGGACTCCTGGCCCCCAGGGCCCTGCTCCTGGATGCACACAACCTGGTGCTGCCCATACCCAACACTTCCAACCCGGAGCTTCCTCAGCCAAGGAGAAGGTGGGGGTGGGAAAGTGTCACTTCTCATTTCCTTTCACCAGCTCGAGAAGAAACAGAGCTCGGGTTTCTGAGAGGATCATAATTAAATGAATTAAAATGTTTTCCTTCACGGTGACTTTGCCAACTCCCGTCCACCTCTCCCTGGCCCCATTCCCAGCAAGCGGCAGAGCCTGGGAGACGCAGAATGACATGTTGTGTGCCTTCAGAGCAATTAGCTTGTGCATCGTCATTTTGGGGAGAGATTTATGGCTGGCTTTCGGAGCATTCCAGCCCAGACCTCTGCGGCCCAGATTCGTCTGCTGGGGAAGTTCCTGGAAGCGGAGCCTCAATATTAATTCCAATTACAGTCAGATGAGAGCCCATTCATAAGGATTGCCTTCGACAGGCTCCTCTCCTGATGCTCTGGCCTGACCTTGAGCCGCCATCACTGCTGCCAGCCTCTGAGAGAGAGGAAGCGGTGCTGGGTTGGGTCGTGGGCTTCCCGGCAGGCTGAGGAGGCAGGCCATGGACTGCTGGACTTTGAAGGGGAGAGCTGAGGAAGCAGGCAGAGGAGGAATGTGAAGGCTGTGACGTCTCAGCGTCTTTAGTGGAGTGACTGCCCTCACTACCCTCCCCAGATTCTCCTGAAAGGGTAGCAGTGCAGGGGGCACTGCCCATGGTCTGAGATCTCCCAGGCCCTGGAACTACCCTTTGACCTGGTTTCTGAAATAGACCCTCTAGTCCCAGAGCCGGGCTCAAGTCCTTGGCGGACCCAGGAGGCATTGCAGCTTCCAAAGTGTCCCAGGTGGGCCAACTGTCTGACCATCAATGTCCGCTGGGCTGAGCTGCACCCTTGAGGTGTCCTGGGTGAGCAGGGCTGTCAGTAGCCAATGCACATCGTTAGCGCATCTGCAGATGGATGTTCCTCATGGCACCAAGACCCCAAGGACTAAATATAAACCCAAGGAAGCAATTACCCGAGTATTGATTATGGATTAGGCTAACAACATTACTAATTACATCTAAAGATGTGTATCCACTGCACCAGCCTGTTAATGGCCTGCATGAGGTATTAAGGCACTAATTAGGAAAAACAGGAGGATCATCACCAGCTGTAATTACAGGTCCCTGGAGAAAGAAGATGGCCAAGGTGTGCAGCTTTCCTTTCCATGACCCCAGCTTTCCAAGGGCACCCTTGGTGGAGGCCTCGAGGGCCACGTCCATCACCCAAGGCTGGACATTTCCATCCATCTGACAGATGCTCCTTGAGTTCCCGGTGCCCGTCTGGAGAGGGCCAAAGTGGGCACAGCTGAGCTGAACGGCCACAGGGCACAGGGAAGGAGATGCAGACCTGTGTGAATGGGGGACAGGATGGTCCTGGGAGGGCCACACGCGGGATTGTAAACAACCTGAGAAGCTCCATGCCCCTTCCAGAGAGAAACAAGAGGTTCTTATAAAACACCTGGTCTAGATCCTTCCTTCAGACACAGAGAGGTGGAGTGAACTCCTTGGTCAGCTAGCCAGTGGTGAAGACTGGCAGGGGGCCCAGCCCTGGCATCCTGAGCATGGCCTGCCTCCCTTGCAATGGTGGTGGCTCACAATGGTCAGGGACTGGGTCCCTTGCTCCAGGACAGGAAGGTGGGGCAAGTGTTGGGTCCCTCCATGTGTGGGGTTTTCTTGTGCTTCTCCCTCTGCCGGGACCACCTTTCCCCTTCGCATCTCTACACCTACCTACGCCTTCTTGCCTTTTGGTTTCTGCTTAGAGTCACTCTTGGAAGCCTCCCCTCATTGCCCTGACTGGGCAGAGCCCCTCTCTGGGCTTGCAGAGGGCCCCTCCTGGGACACACCATGGTAGAAGGTTAATGTCCATCTTCCTCTCCCCACACCATGAGCTCAGTCAACAGTGACTGAACGGATCTGATTGGATAAGAGTTAGGGAAACAAGAATAGTTCTAGTTATTTATTTGCTTAGTTTTTAAACAATTCCTGAGCTTTCTATATATTTTAAATATTATAGGATCCTATTTTTTAATACGAACTTTTCCTAATTATATTTTCTTTTAAGTTACTGCATTTTAATTACTCAAGGAATACATGAATACACTTCTTGTTAAGAACTAAGACCTTATAGGTAGATAAAGTTAAATCCCCCTTTTGCCACTATCTATAACCCCAGAGGAGGCACAAGTATAGGTTCGTGTGGGCGCTTCAAATCCTTTCTGTGCATTTGTGTAAATACATTTGTACCCACAGATATATAGAATGTTGTTTTGTGTGTGTGTGTGTTGCCCATGTTGCATGTGTCTCCTGTCCCATGTGCAGAAGCAGAGCATAACAAAAATGGCAGGAGGAAAATCTAACCTCGTCACAGATGGTTTTATTGACCATCTTGATAAAAAATGAGGAATGATGGTACTGGACTATCATTAACCATCGTACGGACTGTGACTTATGTTCTCTGTTGATACAGCTGATTTAGGGACTACTATACCACATTGCCACCAGTCACCATTCCCCCTGTGGGACATGCACTGAGACGCTGGGGAGACACTGGGGGCACTAGGGTCACAGGCCTCTGACTCTCTCTATCACCTCCTCCCCCTACTTTTGGTTCTGCCTATTGTAGGCCAGGGCCCAAGACTTACTCCTCCCTGTACTGGCACCTAAACAGGCCTGGTGTACCCAGTAGGTGCTCAATGAATGCTTGTCAAGGACATGGAATGAATCCAAGGAGAGGTGTGTGAGAACAAGCAGCATCTAGCCAGCGGCACCAGTCAGCACCCTGGTGCACTCCAACAGGGGTGTCTGATAGTAGAGAGTCTATTTATAAAAGCGTTGGGGGGTGCTAAGGAGACCAAAAAGAGCAGAGACCAGTGACCTCTTGGGGTGTGAAGGGACAGGGGCAAGGTGTGGCCATTGCCCTGGAGATGGGACTTGACAGAGAAGCTGGGTGTTGGTAGAGGGTACCACCACCCATGGCAACCTGGCAGTGGAGGAATCAGAAGAGAGGCTCCCAGGTCACTCTCTGCTTCCCACTGCGGCCTCCTGATGTCTGAGCCCAGCAGGAGCCAGAGGCCAGGGAGCCAATGGTGGGACAGTGGTGTGTGGAGGACATGTGGTGGACTCCACACATGTGGCCTCCTTGGAGCCATCTACAGTGTGGGAGAAGGAGGAGGGCAGACCCCATCCCTGACCTCCCAGCTGGCCCCCAGCAGCAGGAGCATGCCCTTCCTGAGAGCAGGCCCTCAGAGCTTCTGCCTGCAGCCTGAGCCCGGGCGATGTTAGGATCTCAGGAGTTCCCTATTAGCCACATCAGGGCTGCCCACTAGCCCCACTGCACTGCAGCAATGATGGGGGATGGAGTGCATACCTGGGCATTTGGCCAGGTACAGGAGGGTGGGGAAACTGAAGTGTGCTCCTGTTCCTCTACAGCTGGTGACATCAGCCAGTGACATCACTGGGCTGACCTTACAGGTGAAGGGCGTCGGAAGTTCAAATAACTCATTGGGGAAGGGAGTGAGGGATGGCGTCAACAGTAGAGGCTGTGCCAGGAACCCTCCTGCTGGTTGTTGCAGGGTCCTCGGCGGGAGGACAAAGCCTTGTGCAGCTGTCTGAGGTTGTGACCCCAGCTCTGAGCTCAGGGAGGGTCTGTGCACAGCTGGGCTGCCTCTGAGTGTGTGTGTGTTGGGGGGTGGGGGTGCCTGGGCCCCAGCATGTGGGACTGCATGGAAACTGCAGATAAAGGGCATCCTTCCAGCAGAAAGGCTGTGGGGACACTTTTCTTTTTCAGAAAGGGAGGATGTCACCCCACCCCCTGTCATATTTGGGCTGGAGGTCAGTCCCTACCTGCCTTCTGCAGCCCAGGTGCCTCCTTTCCACCCCCAGGCCATTCTTCTCCTCTCCTGCCTCCAGCCACTCCCCTCTACACCATCCTGCACACAGGGATCTCCAAAACACAAGTCAAGACTCCACTCAGGAGCTGTCCTTGCTCCCTCTGCCTCAGAATAAAGCCCGGAGCAGGTGGGGAAAAGGGGAGGGGACAGCTGGAGCATCCCCTCGGCTCTAAGGTTGTGCTGTGTCCTTCCATGGCCCATTGAGACCCACGGGGCTGAAGCCAGGGATTGGGGGATGGTGACCTGCACAGCCCTGAGCGCCGCACCTACTTTCCCACCTGGCATGGCCACACACCCGGGCCTTCACTTCCTTCCCCTGCGGTCCCCGCCGGCCGCCCACGCCTCCTGCTGTCCCATAATGCTCGGGCCCACGGCCCCATCTCCCCCTCTCGGTCACGGCTTCCCCGCTTTACCAAGGCCCCTCCTGAGATGTCACCTTGGCCCTCACTTGCCTTTTCCCCAGGGTCACCTCCATGCCTCCTGCAGAGAGAGGCCAGGTAACCGCCTAGCGTGGCACTGCTCCCTGAGGAAGGTCCCCGCATCAGGGCCAGCAGGGTCTGACCGCAGGGGCCGCCCAGCTGTGCGCTCAGGCCCAGTCAAGAGCCCTGGCCCGGTTCTGAGCAGAAAAGCGCACCAGCAAGCAAGGGCGCGAGGCTGCGTCGGGACGGAGAGTCAGGACGCGTCCACACACGGGCACGAAGGCCCCAGGACAGCATGTGGACATGGAGGGCAACTGCGCCAGACACATCGTGAACAGGAACAACGAATGGGACGTCGGGCGCGGGGACCAGGACGAAGCATTCATCCAGGGTGCTTGAGCGAGCGCTTACATGCTGACATAGCAGGGCGGGAGCCCTGGCTGTCCTCTCAGGGGCCCTGCAGGACCCGCCCCTCCCTCAGGACCCGCCCCCTTGCCGCAGTTCCCGCCCCCTCCCCCGCAGGACCCGCCGCATGGGCCCCGCCCTCCTCGCCTCACAGGCCCCGCGCTCAGCGCCTCGCCAACCTGGTTCTCCTGCCTTTGGTGATGGAGAATTGGCAAACTGTGTAGAAGGTTAGAAAGACCGAAATCCTGGATGCCGAGAAGTAGTGAGAAGGGAAGATGAAGGGCTTGGGGCTGGAGTGAGTCTGGGGTCGGAGGGGAGGACAGGGGATCAGAGAATGAAAGCAGGGTTATCCAGGAACACTTTTATCCTCTTGGAGAGAAGTGGTCAAGATTAAGACCCCGCTAGTGGAAGCCTAGGGAGCGGCGCTGGGGACCAAAGGGAGCTGACCCCCAACAGGCCGTTCAGGGTGCTGCGGGTTCAGCCCCCTGGAAGGAAGAGCCCTGGCATGGCCCAGCAGGACAAACTTCTGCTGCTTCTCCCTCTCGGGAAAGGAGAGCCATGACCAGAAAGAAAGGAAACAGCAAGGATGGGGCTTTAGCCAGTGTTTGCCGCCGGTGCTTTGCAAGAGCTGAAGGAGCCGGCGTTCTGCAGCCCACAGCGTCCAGGCCTCCTCCATCTCGTCATCTTACTCCGAGGTGCCCCAGCCCACCAAGGGGCAGGAACCGCGCTGTGACCAGGTGTCACTGCAGGGAGGATCCCGCCCTGACCACTGGCGGCCCACCTCCCCAGCATCCCCAGAGCCACTGTCCTGGAGCAGCCTCGGGCCTCTCCCCCAATGACCACATCCCCCCCTCCCTGGTCTTTCCACCTTGGGTCCCAGGCCCTTCAGGCCATCCTCCAATAGCCCAGGAGTGACTGCCCCTGGGAGCAGCAGTTCACACAAGTGTGTTCTATGGATTAATGACCCACAAAGTCCTTCGTCATGTACATTGAAAAGGCTGAGCCCACCTCCCCTGTGCTCACTGGCAGCTTTTCTTCTTGATTTCTAGTGTGGATTCGCTAGATAAAAGGCTCTGAGAGGCTCTGTGGCAAATAAACACATTTAACTGAGGGTCACGCAGCATTTCCCATATCTGTTTGATCATGGAGTCCTTTCTCATCTAACACATTCCGAGAAAAGCTAACTAAAGTATAGGTCCGATCATTTCTTCCTTCAACCCTTGAGTGCTCCTTGGACCTGTCCTTTCACCCCCAGACAGGCACTCTGTCAGCCTTGGTCATTCCTGCCTTGCCTTCAGGACACAGGTCCCTTGCTTTGCCTGCCCTCCTGGCGCTCACCTCTCAGCCTGGGTTCATCTCCCACTCTGCCCTTCGCATGGCCCACAGCCTGGTGGTCATGCATTCTCTAGGCCTCTGTGCCTTTGTTCCAGCCCTTCTCCAGCCCAGTGTGCCCTCTCCCATCTCTTCTTCCATCCATTCAATTTTATCTCATCAATGAAGTCTCAAATGCTGCCTCCTCCATGAAGCCTTTCTTGATTTGACAGTCAGGATGATTCACTTAAGATGGGCATTGTTTCTTTATGACACTCCTTCTCGCCTTCAGCCAGGTACTCTCCATCTCCCCCAAAAAGTAATCCTTGAGGGAGAGTTCCAGGTCTGATTTGGCTCTGTATCCCTTCCCAACCCCACCCTAGCCTACAGGACCCCGCTCAAGGCTATTCTAATCGTGTTTCTATCAAGCAATCAGTAGATGTTCTTGAAATCACTTTTCCCACCTCTCCCTCTTGCCTCTGGGAAGAGCCCCCAAGAGGCCAGGAAGAGCACATATCTGGGGGGTTTCTTTCATGGGAGCTATGGAATAATGGCATCTTCATGTACAGGCTTTGAGGGGTCGTATTTATCAGGATAATGAATGTTGCTGATTAAGTCTGGGGGCTCTTTAGAACCACGTATTTAATGAAGTACTGAGTTCAGCCCTAAGATGAGCCATCATCTAAGGAACCAATGAGGCTGTCCAAGGGTCAGCAGAGACCCCGCACTCTGAGGGCCAGCACAGCATCCTCAGTAAGAAGTGGTGAGAAATGGGGATGGGAAGGAAATAAAAGACAATAAAATAAAAGAGCCTGAAGAGGAGAGAGAAAGAGTTGTGAAGGAATCCTGTTGTGTCCTCTGGTTTTGTCAGACATTTTTTGGAACCTACAGGAAAGTCCTAGAACAATATAGCATGCCCTTCCCTGTGTGTTTCTGATGATGCTGGCTCTATATGCACTCCACTCTGGCAAAGGTCTGTGGGGTAATGCGTGCTGCCCTGAGGACTACAGTGCAGGGCCAGGTCCCTGGAGTGAGTGGTGAGGACAAGCCGAGCTAGTGCCAAGAGCGGGGACAGATCCTCTATGATCCCCTAGCCTGACATAGGCCACGTGGGAACATTTGCCAACTGAATGTTGCTGCATGCCAGAAGGGATGAGGTGATGACAGTGGAGGAGGAGAGGGCAGGGGAGAAGGCTCTGACCCCACCTTTCACTATAAGCACTCCTTCAATCACAGCTGTGTGCATGGAGCCTCCTCTCCCCAGGTGGACCTTTCTGAAAATGAGCTTGTGAGCCCAGATGTCCTTCCCGGCCTTGCTCCTCAGCGTGTGTCCTTGGAGCAGCCACATCATCATCACCATGAGCTCAGCCCAGCCCAGCTGCCCAGATCGGGATCTACATTTCTTCAGGATCCCGGGGGACTTGTGGGCAAAGGTGTGAGAAGGGCTGATCTCAGGTGCTGTCCAGCCAACGTGACCTCCCCATCCGTATGACAGGCTCCTTGACAACCCATCTTAAATATCTTGGTTCTCTCTGCTGTCCCCAAAACCCACCCACAAAAGTTGGCCCTAAACCTGAAGGCAGATCAGTACTCAGCAAGGAATGAATAAAGTAAATGCAATCAGGTAACTGGGCTCAGCACTTTCTTGGAGTCTTAAAAACCATGGTCAGTGCGACCATGGGAAACTGTAAGCTGTAATCAAATACTTGCACTGGCAACTCCACTCCCAAGTCACTTGCCGTTAGGACCAGAATCAGACAGGAATGCAGGTTCCCCCTCGCTCAACTAGAAGAAACAGCAGGGCTTGGTCTACCCCTCTGCCCGGGGGATGAAAATCTGGCTCGGTTCAGAGGCTTTGGAGAACCTCGCCCGGCCCGTGTGAATGCACACAGAGAGCCGCCAACTATTGTCATGGTCTCATATTATGCATATTGGGATTCCAGCCGGAAGAGTCACACTCCAGAGAGGCAGCTGTTCTCGTCCGCAGGTGGAGCATCTGCCTGACGTCACTGGAGCTGGAGGCAGACAGTCTCCTGGACAGCCGGCACAAGGGCAGTGGCCTTCCAACAGAGCCACCTGCCGCAGCCTGACAGACTGACGTAAGGAAGGTGGAAACGGTCTGTTCCTGGCCTTGTCCCACCAGCGGAGGAGGATTGAGAAATGTGTCTGGCGCTGGTGCCGCAGGAGAATGCATAAGCAGCCAACTCACTTACTGGAAAAGAAATGACCTAATCCACCAAGCCAGCCTGAATCTTAATGGGAAACCCATGCAGTGAGGGGAGAAGGCCCGCAAAGTGTCTTCTCCCTCATGCCCTGTCCCGGGAGCAGCAGAGCCCCTTTGAAAGCAGCTGTGGTTCAGAAAACGCCACTCTTTCAGCCAAGAGCCAACCTGGAAGAGTGAAATGCACCCAAGAAGGAATGAGGCTTAAAACGAGAGGGGGCAGCAGGCACCCAGGCTTTGGTGACCTGGCCCACCTGCCACCCTCGATGGGAAAGAACCACGAAAAGTTCAATGACAATGAAGCCCACCCATGTGCTTTGTAGAGAATGTCCTTCCGTCTTTTTTCTTCATTATACCAATAATATACTTTTGACACAAATAAATAAGCAAAAAAGAGAAATAGAAACAAACCCCTCCGAGTCCCACCCACAGACGTCATATTTGAGCGGATGTTGCCCTGCAGTGCACGGACCTTGCTGGGCCCAGGAATCACTGGGGGGCTGCACTCGGTTGAGGCTCTGCCTTTCTGACAAGCTCCTGGGCAAGGCAGAGGCTGCTGGTCCGGGGACCACTCTTTGAGTAGCGAGTCCCGGACTGATGGTTTGAAATATACCTGTATATACATTTTTGTTCTAAAATTTTTCCTCAGAGTACCTACAACTTTGTAACATGACTCAATTTAATAACTTATTATGACTCCCTTTCCATATTAAGAATATGCTTCAATAATAAGTTTTAATGGCTACACAGAATTCCATCGTATATAAGTTCCAGAATTTATTTAACCAATCTCCTATTGTTGGACACAGGGGTTGTTTTTGACTTTTTTCCTGTTATAAACAGCACTTGCAAAGCTGAGTTTTGTGACTAGACCTTATCATACATCTCTAATTATTTCTTTAGAATTTCAATAAGTAAAATTAAAGACATGCATAGTTTTAGGGCTTTCCATAGAGATTACTAAATCCCCCTCCAAAAAGATTTGCCAACAAGCACAGCTCCCAGCAGTGCGCCAGTCACTCCCGTTGAAAACAATTCTCCAGAGAAGTGAAATCAAATGACACCCGTAGGTTCCCATCTCCGCTTTTGCCACATCAGGAAAGTTGTACAATTTCCTAAAGAGAACACACAGGCTTTCACTCCCTCAGTTATCATGCATCTATTCACCACCTGCTGTGCAACGAGGCCTGGCCACAGGCACTGGAGAAGCACGAACCCAGTGCAGTTACCACCCAGAAAAGAGCAAAGACCCCGATGAAAATGGTCTGTTCCCCCAAATTTTCTCCAAATACTTTTAGATCTCGAAAAACTTACTCTCTTAGAAGGGCCTACTCAGACATTCTATCTGTGCCTGAAGCCAAGAACCAAGGAGGTTGGTGCCGCTCACAAGAGCGCGTCTCCATCCTTACCCGTCTCCGCCATGCAAACAGACGTTCCACTCCTCTGATTTCCTACAGCTTGGTTGGTGAATCTCACTGAAGTACGAGGCTGTGCCAGGGGCTCAGGGAGGAGGCTGTGTGAGGTGAGAGAGGGCTGCCAGGGAGAGGGGACTAAGTGTGACCAAGTACCTGAGGACCCAAAACCCACTTGGGAGGAATGACCTAAGTCAGACTGTGCAGCCTCCAGCACCATGCTGGCCCTTCCTTGTCCCCCTACCCTGGGAGCCCCAGAGGGCTGTGTGAGCCACGGAGGGGTGTGGAGCTCTCCAATGACCGTGAGGAGGAGGAACGGTACTGCCAGTGGAGGGAGCAAGCCAGTTAGAGGCCATGAGTCCAGACTAGCGCCTGGACTAGCACAGAAACAAAGGGACGCGCAGGAGGGGACAGGCTTAGAAGTGCATCAGAGGCCTGGAAGAGAGGACCCCTGCCTGACGTGGAGGGGAGGGAGAGTAAGGTGTCTAAGGTGATGGGACATTTTCCCCTGGGTATTACAGGGAATAGAAAAAGCAAGTTTGGGGGCAGAGGTTAAGAAAATAATTTGGGACACGGTGAATTTGGAGTGCCTCTGGGACAGCCCAATGGAGATGTTTGGTAGAAACTTGGAGAAGTGGGTCTGGAAAAGTGGGTCATGGTGATGGTCAATTTTATGTGTCCACTCAACTGGGCTAAGAGATGCCCAGATAGCTGGTAACATATTATTTCTGGGTGTGTCTATGAGGATGTTTCCAGGAGCGGTTAGCATTTGAATTGGTGAACTGAGGAAAGCAGATCACCCTCCCCAGTGTGGGTGGGCATCATCCAATCCATTGAGCACCCAAACAGAACATGAAGTGGAGGGAGAATTCACTCTCTCTGCTTGAGCTGAGACACCCATCTTCTCCTGCCCTAGGACATCGGTGCGCCTGGTTCTTAGGCTTCAGACTCAGATAGGAACTTGCTCCACCAGCTCCCTGATTGTCAGCCCTTCTGACTCGGACTGGCTTTCCTGGTTCTGCAGCTTGTAGATGGAAGATCATGGGACTTCTCTGCCTCTGTAACCGCGTAAGCCAATTCCTATAATAAATCTTCTCGTATACATATATATATATATATATATATATATATCTGTATATCACCTATTGGTTCCACTTCTCTTGAAAATCCTTACTAGTATGGTCACCTACCCTTTCTGAGTCCCAGTTACCTCCTATGTAAAATGGAACCTGAGAGAAAGCTGGTCTAGGAGTCCTTGGTGTCCAAATGCCCAGTGAAGCAGGAAGGGGTGGGTGGGCACAGCCCAGGGAAAGAGAGGCACCAGAGCCAAGAGGGCTGAGCAGAAGCCCTGGCCCCTCAAGGGTTCCAGGCATTCGCTGGGCAGGGAGAACGTCCAGGAGGACAGATTGCAAAGAGGGTCAGAAAGAGAAAAGGAGATACACAGCGAGGAGCTGTCGCCAGAGCTGAAGGAGGAACATTTCCTAAAAATGACCCATTAAAACTGTAAATGCAGTTTCCTGTTGACCCACAGATCCACCTCCAAGAATTTGTCCTTCAAAACCACTTACAAAAATGCTTGAATATGCTTACAAAAATATTCATATTTTTTGTGAGGAAAATTGGAGGCAACCCCAGTGCTGCAGGCAGAACCTGGCATGCAGCAGTACTTCACAAACCATTCATTTAATGAAGGAACAAACTCAATTTCATTAACAGGACTATCGATTACCTAAATTATGGGAGATCAGTTCCCGGGGGAACTCTGCTACCAGAAAAAAAAAGTAGACTTATATTCAGAGGTGTCTATGGTGTCCTGTAAAGTGAAGAAAGTGAGTCACCACAGGCTTCGGATAAGCACGGGCTCCTGTCTGAAAACGTCTATGTATAGATATGCATATAAATACCTGTATATTATACGTTACACATGGACGTTCATGTGCAAGGGATTTGTTGAGAAAGTGCTCTCAGGTGAAACCTGTAAGGGATGAGGGAAGCAGAAAAGTGCAGGGGAAGAAGCCAGGCCAGGTCTCAAGTCCAGCCTCAGCTGATCCCACCGGGAGCTCTGGAGTGTGAATGGCACCACAGAGCTGCCCCACCTTGAAGCGAGGGGGCCAGGCTTTGTCCCTGTATTACAGTCATTGGTTGGGGGCTGCCCCACGAAATGGGCATGAACTCCCAGACATTGCTGGGTGCAGCAGATCATTTCTGCTGAGGGTGATTCTCCAGAGAAGGGTATAACTCTGAACCATTAGCAGTTGGGGTGGGTGCACTGGCCGGATGAAAATCTAGGCAGCACCAACAATATCTAATATAGAGGTACGAGTGTGTGTGTGTGTGTGTGTGTGTGTGTGTGTGTGTATGTGTGTGTGTGTCTTTGCAGGTGCATGGAAAAAGTCTGGAAAAATATCTCCCAAAGTATCAATAGTGATACCTCTGAAGATGGAAACTGTGGTTGGAGGAGGTCAAGGAGAGAAGAAAAAATTTTATTTCACTTAATTTACTTCTGTATTAGTTGAAATTTCTTGCAACCAGCATGCATTACATTTGTAATAAAAAACAAAAGGAGGCTGGCCGGCAGAATTAAAGCTGCAGACAGGCCAAGCCATCTAAAACTGGAGGAGAACCCCGGTGGGGTACATAAGAAGAGTCCTCTGACTGCAGGGTGGGTGGGGGTCAAGGCAAGGGAGCACTGGAGGGCCACAGAACAGGGCTAGCAGTCAGGCAATGGGTGTTGGAGACCAGGAAAGGTGGCCAGGAGCCACATGTCCCAGGCAAGGGTGGGGGACCCTTGGCCAAATTACTCTTTCAGGGTTTGAGACTCCCATTTCACCTTACTCTCAGCACTCACTCTGTAATGAATGATTTTCTTCCTCTTGGAATGGAAGAACAAATTGGGAGTCTTTAGGAAGTTATGCTAAGGGCTGGGTGTTCCTTTCCAGAAGATAAATTGTACATATTGGCATAAGGGAAGAGAACAGGAACCTGTCAGGAATTAAGCTTGTTTGCTTCTTGAGGTTTCTTTTAGAAACTAGAGAGCCAGAGCACTTGGCCCACTCAGGTAGGTAGGGTGGGGGGTGACCAGGCAGCCCCAGAGTAGACTAGACCTGTGGGTACCACAGCCCTTGCACCCAATCTCCTGCCACAGCCGAGCCTCCCTTCAGCTCTCCAGCCCAGCAACATCCTGGTCCTCATCAAGGGAAGGGAGCCAGACTGAGAGCCTGACCACCAAGGAGGGGGCCACAGACATGCTGCAGGGAGAGTCTGGGAGACTCACCCAGTGTCTACTGGCTCAAAGCAGGGGCAGTCACCCACTGGCATCCGTCTCAGTCAGCCTGGGCTGCCATGACAAATTACCATAGACCGGGTGGGTTAAACAACAAATATTTACTTCTCACAGTTCTGGAGGCTGGAAGTCCAAGATCAGGATGCTAGCATAGTCAGGTTCTGGTGAGAGCCCTCTTTCTGGTTTACAGACAGCCACCTTCTCCTGGTATGCTCACAGAGCAGAGAAAGAGAGAGGGCTGGCTCTTTCCTCTTCTTACAAGAGCACTAATCCCATCATGGGAGCTCCAGCCTCATGACTTAATTACCTCCCAAAGGCCCCACCTCCTAATGCTGTCCCACTGGGGGTTAGGGTTTCAACATACGAATTTTGAGGAGACACAATCATGCAGTCCATAACAGTGGCCATGTTTCAAGGGGGTACATCTTCAGGGGAAGACAACCTTGTGAAGGTGCTTGACAAATTTGGAACAACATGTTGTATGATGATGAGGGCACTTAAGCAAATGGCTGTGGTAGGATCTGAAAACAAGGATAGTGCCAAAGAAAGTGTTCCAGTGAAGCAGAGGAGCCTGTAAACATGACTGGGCAAAAGGGTCACTCTCCAGGAAACACTGAGGATCCCAGAGTGGGCAGCCAAGCCCCTGCATTAGCTCCTCAGAACCCCTTCTATGGAATGTTTCTATACCATGCAAGCCTGTTGGAAAAGCAAGATGTCAAGAGAAAGGAAAAGAAATATAATGATAGATGAATTAATGCAACAAAGCAAATATGTACAATAGGTGTTACATTCTAATATCTGAATATGCAGAGCCAACGTTTCTATTTGTTGTTAGGAATGACAACAGTTGGGTGGGACTACACAAAATGATGCTTGGACGTATGAAATAGGTGGTTAGAGTGGTTAGAGAGAAGTCATTGTGGGACAATGGATCTCAGTTTAGAAATGATGGCTGTGGGTGACACAGACCACTAATGCCTTTACCAAATCCGTAGAGTGGGATGTTGAGACTTGGGGTACAAACATGCGGGTGGTAGGTGACAGTCATTTCCCCCATCTCCTCCCAGATAGACTACAAAAATCGCAGGGTGATGGAAAAAAGGTGCAGACTACATCTTTAGCAAAAGTAAGATTCAGTAATGATCTATAGACTCAAAATTTGGGTAAGGATGATCAAAATAAACTGAAATCTGCTCAGAATCCACGTGGGGTGAATGTAGAAGAAGCAGAAGCAGGAGAGGAATCATTGCAAACAGCAGATCTCAGGAGACAATAACAAAAGTAGGTAAGGGGCACAGTCAGGGGGGAGAGACCTATATCCCTGACCCACAACAATGGCTGTGGGATGGTGGGAGTGCTGAGCAGGAGGCCGTCGACAGAACAAAGGAGGAAGTGCTATGAAAACACCCAGAGAATGAGGCCACAGTGCTCAGAAATTGCCCGTAAAAAAACACTCCTTAAAATAACCTCCTGCAGATATCTCAGCAAGGAAAATCCAACTCATTACATGATGAGCTAAAAGGCTGCAGGCAGGGCATCTACACAAAGATAAAATCAGAAAGAAGAAGTAAGTAAGATCAGCAAAACTTACCAGGCAAAGAATACACATCAGAAAAATGTTGCCATAAAACTGTTAATAACAAAACATCTTTCTATGAATTAAAAATAAACTTTATAAAGCAACAACATATACGAAAGAAGATCACAAAGCAGAAATACAAGATGATGAGAAAACTAAAGAGAACAAAAGAGAGTGTCAACATGAGGAAAATATATTAAGGGACAAGGAGGATAGAAATGAGACAGGCAACCAAATGAAACACACATGAAAGAGCTGGAAAGAATTTTAGAGGAAAAAAATGGATTTGAGACAGAGCTCAGACTTAACACATCTGGCCTACAAATAATTGTAAATGAGTTCCCCTCCCCTCGTCTGTTTTTTAGAAAAGGATTTTCAGATTACATCACAAAGTAAAACCCAATTCAGTGCTGAATACACGAGAAGCATCAAAAGATGGACAAATGTACCAGGCAAGTATGAATAGATAAAATCATTTGCTCACGTACTTAGTTCTGTTAAGCACGTTCTTTAAACATGTCTCCCAGGAGAATGAACTACAAGAACCACACACTTCTAGACACAGAGCTTCACAGAGACAACTCTGTGCTCATCTTGTCACACAGTGTTTAAGCATGTCTCGTTGTGTCACTCTGTAAAACACTGTGTTTAGAATTGTTTTGTTCTTGTAGTTCATGATGGGAGTGCAAAATGGCACAGTTGCTTAAAAGACAGTTTAGCATTTTCTTTAAAAGTTATAAATACACTTACTATATGACCCAGCAACCCTACCCTTGAGGATTTATCCTAGAGAAAAGAAAACTTATGTTCACACAAACACCTGTACACAAATGTACCTAGCAGCTCAATTCATAATTGTCAAAAACAACCCAAATGTCCTCCACTGGCTGAATGTGGTATATCCATACAATGGAATACTACTCAGCAATGAAAAGGAACAAAATATTGATACCTGGAACAATTTGGATGAATCTCAAAGGCATTGTGCTTAGTGAAAGTAGCCAGTCTCAAAATGTTATATACCATATGATTCAATTAATATGTAATTTTCTAAAAGACAAATTATAGTGATGGAGAACAGATCACTGGCTTACAGGGGCTAGGAATGTGGGGAGGGTGTGAATAGCATAAGACTTATGTTTTGCTTTTTTAGGTTGTAGAACAGTTTTGTATCCGATTGTGGTGGTAGTTATATGAAAATATATATGTTACAATTCATAGACTTGTACACCAAAAGGATAAAAAAAAGTCAATTTTATTGTATAATTATTTTTAAAATAAATGTATTTAGTCATTTAAAGAAAAAATAAACTGAAAGAAAACAGAAAGATGTCATTAACAAAGATGAAAACATAAATTAGCGATTTGGAAAAAAAGAAAAATAGCATAATTGACAAATAAATCCAAAAGCTTGTTGCAGGGGTATGGTGGTGGGATAGAATCTGTAAACCATTAACTAACATGAGGAAAAAAGTTTTTAAAAATACCACAAAGAAGAAATAATAAGGGAGAAATAACCAGAAACAGAAAATTAAAAGAATCATAAAGATTTACTTGGTAATTATATTCAAATATATTTAAAACATTTAAGGAATTAATAATTTCCTAGAAAAATATAATTTACCAGAACTAAATCCAAAAGAAACATAAAATTTAAATAGGGTGATTTTCAAGAAGAAGTAGATAAGGTTGTTGTTGTGGGTTGAATCGTGCCGCCCCCGAATTCACATGTTGAAGTCCTAACCCCCGGTAACTCAGAATGTGCCCCTATTTGGGGCTAGAGTCACTGCAGATGTAATTAGTTAAGTTAGGATAAGGTCATACCGGAGTAGGGTGGCCCTAATCCAACATGACTCGTGTCTTATAAAAGGGGGAAATTTGGACACAGACACAGGCACACAGGGAGAATGCCATGTGAAGATTGGAGTTGTGCTGCCACAAGCCAAGGAACTACCAGCAGCTGGGAGAGGGCCCTGGAACAGATCCTTCTCCAAAGCCCTCAGAGGGAGCCTGGCCCCACCAACACCATGATTTCGAACTTCCGGCCTCCAGAACTGTGAGATAACAAATTTCTGTTGTTTAAGCCACTCAGTTTGTGATACTTTGTTACGGCAGCCCCAGCAAACCAGTATGGTTTTCAATGAACTATTCTTCAGAATAGCTTTATATAATTGTATAAGGGAATTTACATAGCCTTTAATAAATAACAGTACTTTCAGTACTTTTTAAATTACAGAAAATGTTGAAAATGAGAAAAACTTCAAATTTTTTTCTATGAAGTAAACGTAACATTGGAACCCCATAAGGAGTATACCCACAAAAAAGGGGAAGATATAGACCAATCTTAATTATAAATTCCAATTTTGAAATCCTAATAAAATATTAGAAAATAGAATTTAACAGTGCATTAAAATAAAAATACGTCATTATGACTAAGCAGAATTTACTCCAGGAATGAGAAGATGACTGAATATTAGGAAATGAATGTAATTCATGAAATCAATGGCTATAAAGAGAAAAATCATATGATCACCTCTATAGACCATAAAAATTTCATATCCAGTCTTAGTTTTAATATTTTAAATGAAACAGGAATAGATTAATACTTCATAACATGATAAATACACATCTGTCTCATATGATATTCATATCACTAGAATAATTTCTATTACTGTCAGAAACAAAATGAGGATGTCCTCTATTACCATTGTTATTTGATATTGGCATAAAACTTTTCAAAAGCAACATTGGAACCAACAGAACAATTGAGAAATACTTTAAAGTATTGAAGAAAAATACTTTGAGACTAGAATTTTTATCTCCAGCCAATTTTTCATGAAAACGTAAGGATATATTAAAAATATGCTCAGGCATATGGGGCCTCAGGCTTGCCACACAAAGACCCACACTGAAAATACTTTTAGAGAAAACGTAGACATAAGAAGAGAAACAAAATCAGAAGGATGAGGTAGGAGATATGGGCAATAAGGGTCCTCAAATACATCAGAAAATATTATTTTTGTTTTAGAAAGAAATGAGGGAAAGAAAAAAGAAAGAAAGAGAGGAAAAAATTAAGGTAAAAAGAAAAGAAAGATGGAAGGAAGGGAGGAAGGAAGGGAGGGAGGGGTGGAGGAAGGAAGGAAGGAAGGAAGGAAGGAAGGAAGGAAAGAAATATAAGACCAAAGAAAAGAAAAGAATAAAATATATCCATGGCAACTAAGAACTAAGATTCTCAACAATATTAACATGACAGAGATTGGAGGAGCAGGAAGGCGAGATCAAAAGAATTGTGAACATCTAATGTACTTACATAGTTAGGGGAATTATGTATATATTAAAATGCTTAAGAAAATAAAAGAGGTAAATAAACATGTGTTTGGATATTAAGGCAATTGCCATTTGAGTAAAAATAATAGGTATAAGTTTTAAATCAATAGAAGTAAACAATATGTTCAATGGAAAAAATTAAGTGGAAATACGAAATAAGTTAACAGAAATAATCACTAATATAACAGTAATCACAAAAATATAAAAGGGTTAAATCCAACAATTAAAAAGCTGAGACTCTCAGAATTGGTTAAAACAAAAATAGCATCCAACAATATGCGGTCTATAGAAGAAACTTTTGAAACAAAGACATGCCGAAGAGTTGAAAATAAAAACTGGAAATAGACATTCCATGAAAATGTAAACAAACAAATGAAAAGCTGGTGCAGCAACTGTAATATCCATATTGCATCGCTTCTGAGGTTTCATTGATTATAAGATGTCATCATTTTATGTATAATCAAGAAAGAAAAAATTCACTACCAATTAAATCCTGACACAATGCTTTCTTACTTAGAATTTTCATTTTATAGGTTTTAAAATAACTCTTTTAGTTTTACATGTAGATTTTTATCATGTATCACCTTTTGTTAATACATAAAAAAGAAAATTAAAACCACATCAGAGTATAACTCCTTGGAACTACTTTTTCACTCAGTTACTCAAGCTTTTAAGTACACTAAAATGTTCTCTGTGATAATAATAGAATTTGCCGTGAAGCATTGTCTAATAGTGCTCCACTATTCCCTTTGGCGTTTTTCTTCCAAGACACTGACAGCATTCTGCAAACTGATGCCAGTGCTTTTGTGATCTTATCAGAACTTGACAGTGGAAGGTTTTCAGACAACAAACAGAAATCATGTTGCTTCTTCAAATAGATTTTAAATGATTTGTTGATAGAATCATCAAGGGGTCTTACTCCAGTCATTCCTCATGGGATAACAACAAATTCAGTTCACTTTTTAGTGAGTTTATTTTTAGCTGATCAGATGCGTCAAAACAAATAAACTTGGTTAGTTACTTAGGTCTCCTAGACACCTATTCCAGATTCTTTTAGTTAGTCTGCTGTCAGTTTACCAAATGTCCTATTTTCTTTTTAGTGCAAGTGCAGTAACATACTTGGGGAAATATCTCACTCTTAGTTATTGCTCTGTGGTTTAAAATTAAACATCATGGCAACCTTTGATCTTTGGTAGTTATTCATAACATCATCACGATGATGTGCTACTTTTTATAACCTGTGCTCATAATAAAGCAACTTTAGCAATGGCTCCATAAAAACATCAGGGTTTTATTCACTTTGCTTATTTTATTTAATTCATAGCTTCATGTTTTTCCTCAACTGAATCATATGTTACTGGAAGTTAAATAGCTTCAGATCAAGTCAGCAGGAAGTCTCCAGCAAACTGGTATTTGAACCTTGACTATAGTCCTGCATGACATATCAATAGACCACACTAGCCTCTTGTTGTTTTCAATTTTCTTTCATCCATTCCATGGGATTTGACAAACTGTCTTCCCTCTGGTTGGAGCACTTGGTGTGATAGGCAACCCTTTTGCATAAATCTTAATAACAAAAATAACACACCTCCATCTACCTGTGGTTATCTTCAAGTCTTGGGCTTCACAAAGCATTTGATTACTGCTTTGCGTGAAAATTTAGAATTGCGGTCATTTCTCCAATGACAAATATTTTTCTTAATATCAAATGTATGCCCTCTTGCTCTATTTCCATGTCTTTCTGCATATATTATAACTTTTCATTTCAGTGCCAAATCATAACGTAAGCTTTTGAAGACATTTTAAACAGCAATTAAACTCAACACACATAGAACCAATAATGCACATAATTCAATTGAGGTAATGACAAAAAGAACAGCTATCATTATGTTCACATAAGCACAGGCAATGACAACTAGGTCACATCTGCTGCCTCCCCGACAGCAAGTGTGAGAAGCAACTCAATTTAGAGACGTTAAAATGTGGAAAGATGCTTGACTTAGAAACAATGAAGTATGGTATCTCACAAAATAGAATTTAGGATAAAATTTTAAGGAAAAATAAGGATGTTATAAACTACTTAAAGGATAAATAAAATACACATATTACAATCATGAAAATATGTATCCCTACCATTATAGCATCAAAGTATATAAAGCAACAATGGATAAAATTGCAGACATAAATAGATGAACCAATAATTATGCTAGGATATTTTAACACACTATTTCAGAATCTGATAGTTCATGCATACAAAAAAATAAGTACACATATCAAGATCTGAACACTATAATAAATAGATACATAGAGAATTTTAAACCGAACAAACAGATGATACACATCAAATTAAAACACACATGGAACATGTACAAAAACTGACCATGCATTAGGACATAAAGGAAGCCCATAAATTCCAAAGGATGAATTTCACACAGAACATGATTCCTAAACATAATACAACTAAAAACAGCATAAGAGATTTTTTTAATCTCACAATTTTGGAAATATGTAACATATTATCAAATAGCCCTTGGGTTGAAAAGGCAATTGAGGAATACTAAAACTAAAAGATAATAAAAACATAATTTGTCAAAAAAGCAGTTTTCAGAGGGAATGTTATAGCGTTAAATGCATTTTTTAGAAAAAGATTAAGAACAAACAAGTTTAGCATTCAATTTAAGAAGTTGGAAAAAGAGCAACAAAGTAAAGCCAAAGAAACAAGACAGAAGGAAACAGTAGCTATCAGAGCAGAGATCAATCAAATAAAACAATGGGGAAGATTAACACAAGCAAAAATGAAGTCATTGTAAATATTAGTCAGACAGACATGCATCTCGCAATACTCATCAAGGAGAAAAGACAAGTATAAAAGCAAAATATGAGATGAAATACAGAACAAAAAGAGGTAATAACTGCAAACAGTGGATATTTTAAAAATAATTAAGGAGTATTTTATTATATGTGAAAGAATTTGAAAACCTAAATAAAATGAATAAATCACATTAAAATATAGAAAGCCAAAATTGCATAAAAAGAATGTGTATAGGTGAACCACGAAGCATTAACAAAATTGAATTGGTAGTCAAAGCTCTCCCTTCCACCACCACCCCAAAAGAAACAAACAAACACATCCAGACCAAAATGTTTTTAAAGGTAAATTCAACAAAATTTTCAAATTATATACAAATGCTAAAGTTATACAAGTTGTTCCAAAATATATCCAAAGAGATAAAGCTTCCCAGTTCATTCTATAAGGCAAATATAATTTTGATGCCAAAACTAGTTAAGTGTTAAGGACAACCTTAGAAAAGATAATTATAGAGACATTTTATTTTGAACCTAAATGAAATAGTCAAATCCAGTAATGTATTACAAAAATGAGCAGCATAACCAATAGTCTATTGCAAGAGTGCAAGGATGGTTCAGCATTGTAAAATCTATCAATATAATTCAACACTGAACATATTGCAAGAGAAATATGATGTGATTATTTCAGTTGATGCAGAAAAGCAGTTTGATAAAGTTCAACACTTATGAATTTTTAAAAAGAAAAACACTTTTTAACCTATGCATATAATGGAATTTCATTAACTTGGTAAAGATCAAGTTAAGATCAAGTAATGATCAGTATTTATATATTAAAATCCTGCAGCAAACATCAGACTTAATGTGTCCCCTTTATTATTAATCACAAAACAAGGATGAAGGTCCTGTTTTAGACTATAAGGAAATAAGTAAGAACTGTATACATTAGAAGGGAAGATATAAAGCTATCATTTGCAGATGATAACCTCATATACTCAGAAAATAAACAGAATCATCTAATAATAAGAACTAATAAGAGCATTAAGAGAGGTGTCTGGATCAAGATCAAACTATAAAAATCATTAACAGGGGCCGGCCTAGTGGCGTAGCAGTTAAGTTCACACACTCCACTTCAGCATCCTGGGGTTCACAGGTTCAGATCCCAGGCACAGACCAACACATCAGTTGTCAAGCCATGCTGTGGCGGCGTCCCATATAAAGTGGAGGAAGATGGACACAGATGTTAGCCCAGGGCCAATCTTCCTCAGCGAAAAAGAGGAGGATTGGCATCAGATGTTAGCTCAGGGCTAGTCTTCCTAACAAAAATAAAAAATTTAAAAAAAAATTAAAAAATAAAAAATCATTAACATTCTCTCTCTCTCTCTCAAATTTCTCAAAATCTTGATCAAAAGACAAGATGATCTGAAAAATGTAGGGACAATTCAAGCTCTTGGATGAGACAATACTATTTTTTTAAATGTCAGTTCTCTCCTAAGCTACAAATTCAATGCAGTCCCAATAAAATTCAGTTACATTTTTTGAGAAACTGGATAAACAATGTAAAATTTATATAAAAGAATAAAAGGAATAAAGGGATATGAATGAGTAAGACAACTTTATAAAGGAGCAATGAAATGTAGTTTGTTTTACTAAGTAAATATTAAGGAATACCACAAAGATATATATATATCTCAAGTGCACATGGAACATTCACAGCAATTGATCACATGTTAGTTCACAAGGAAAGCATTAATAAGTTCCACAAAGTGAAAACCTGACATTTTTTTATCACTTTGCAGTAAAAATTGGAAATTAATAGCAAATTTTAAAAAAACCTTTCACTATGAAAATTTAAACCTTCTATTAAGCTACTCTTGGATGACAGGGAAAATAGAATCAAATAATCTAGAATGTCTAAAAAATAAAGATAATAAAAATGCTTTACCTAATGCATTGTCAGAGGAAAATTCATAATCTGAAAGAATGAAAACTAGTGAATAAATTGTAGCTCATAAAGCTAAAAAAGAACAACAAAGTCACCAAAAAGAACCAGAAAGATCGAAATAATAAAATAAAAGTAAAAATTAATGAGGTCGACGGGCCAGCCCGGTGGCGTAGTGATTGAGTTCACGAGCTCAGCTTTGGCAGCCCGTGGGTCACGGGTTCAGATCCCAGGCACGGATGTATGCACCACTCATCAAGCCATGTGTGGCGGCATCCCACATATAAAATGGAGGAAGATGGGCACAGATGTTAGCTCAGAGCCAATCTTCCTCACCCACACACAAAAAAAATTAATGAGGTTGAGAACAGAAAAATAGTAGGACTAATTAATAAATTGAAATCCTGATTACTTAGTAAATTTTAAAAAAATAGGAAAAAAGGATGATAAAAATAAAGTAAGAAATAACAAAGTGAGGAAAATCACTGAAATGGAAGAAATTTTAAAGATTATAGATCACTTGCAAATAAATTTGAAAACCCAGAGTAAAATCTGAAACTATTTTGTGTGTATTATAGAATTGAGCAAATGAGTAAATATATTACACTTTTGAGGAGAAGGAAATAAAAATATGGAATGAGGCAAGAAGAATCCTGCGGCATTGGATTAGAATTAGAGGTAACGGGATAAACTCCTAATTTAAAAAACAAACAAAAAAATCCATATATTTCCTACCTCTGTTCAATTAAAGGGCCTAGAAGCATGACATTCCAGGAGCAATGAGCACATCTAGAGACTAGATCTTGGTTTCTAAATGCCATTCCCCCACTAAACTGAATCAAGCCTTCTTGACAAAATGGTTAAATTCAAGACTATATTGTGAGTGTAGAACATTTTGTTGTGCCAGAAAGGAAGTGCTTGAAAACTGATTAGGGCATGACAAAGGACACAGTATCCAGTTTGAAGAGGCCCACACTGGCCAAACCTGAGATAACGTGAGCATGAAAATGAATAATGACAGTAATGGACTACAAAACAACAAATAAAAATAGAATACAAAGTATCATAATATTCGTATAATAAAAGAATGAATGAATGAATATTCTTCTTTACAAGGAATGATGAGGAGTTAGAAACCACCATTTTGTAGCCACCATTGTCATGACTGATTCAGGCCAGAAATATTAATGGATGCTAAAACCATTAGATGGAAGTTAATTGATGAATAGATTATTTATTAATTTTAAAGAGGAAGAAAGATTCCTTTACAATGAAAAAATCTGGTAGACACTACCTTGATATTGACTCAAGGTTAATGTGACTAGTAATATGACAAACCAGCATCATGACGAATGCCCTAAGAAAGACACAGCGTCATTCCTGCAATGTGCCTGCCCAAAACGCATAACCTAGGTCTAATCATGAAGGAAACCAAACTCAGATATAACACGCTCTACACAACAATTGGCCTGTACTGTTCAAAAAATATCAAAAAAATCAACGCTAAATTAGATAATTATATTACGATTATATAAAAGAATGTCCTTGTTTTAGGAGACAGGTCGAAATACTTAGGAATTGTTGTGAGAGAGTGAGAGAGAGAAAGTGGGACAAAATGTTAGCTGGTGACTCTAGGTGAAGGGCATACAGAGATGGACTGTGGGTTGCAGATAAACTCCTCTGTGTGGATCCTAACACCTAGCACATGATGCCAGCCCAGGGGTCCCAGGCTGCTTGCATGTGTGAAGCCAACTCTCACACTTATCATAAGGCTGTAAACAGTACAGATGATATCTGAACATAGCTTACTACTGTCTTGGTTAAGAATGCAGACTCTGGAACTGGATTACTGAATCCTATTACACTCACAAGCTGTGTGATCTTGGCTTTAGGCTTTAGGCTCCAGTCCTCTCATCTGTAGAATGGGTGTAACAGTAGTAGCTGTCTTCAAGGATTGTTTTGAAGATTAACATGAGTCAGTATATCTATAATGCTTACAAGAGTGCCTGGCACACAGTAAGCACACATAAATGTTAATTATTATACTTATTATTAGCAGTAATTAGAGGGGAAGCAAAAAGAATCCTTTAATCATCTCTATCTCGTAGTGATCTAAAACTCCCATCCTATATTATTTAAAAGAATTTGGGTAAGTCCTCATCCGGAACGTGAGTCCTCCGTAATTTTGGAAAGAGTCTAAAACACTGGGTTCTGGTCCTGCCAGGATCTTCTGCATGTCCTTCCTAGAGAGGAGCTAAGCCAGACAGGTGGGTGGTACAGAGATAGAAGGAGAGAGCAGGTAAATGGTTATACGAATAGAAAAGAGGACAAGGAGATCCAAGCGGGATGCAGAGTGTGGCACCTTCTTCTTTAACTGCTATTACACAGCCAAATGGAATGAGACTCCCCCAACAGTTTTTGCATCAAAGAGTAAATTTGGAACAAAATAACAGATGATAAAAACAAAATATTTCGGAACCAAAGGAAAAATGCCAACGCTTTGTTTAGTAGTAAATTCACAGTTTTAAATGGCTTTAAAATTTAAAAAGGGAGGGGCAGCCCCATGACATAGCCGTTAAATGCACACGCTCAGCTTCGGCGGCCTGGGGTTTGCCGGTTCGGAACCCAGGCATGGCCAACGCATTGCTTGTCAAGCCACGCTGTGGCGGCGTCCCATATAAAGTAGAGGAAGATCGGCATGGATGTTAGCACAGGACCAATCTTCCTCAGCAAAAAGAAGAGGATTGGCATCGGATGTTAGCTCAGGACTGATCTTCCTCACAAAAAAAATAAAAATAAAAATTGTTAAAAAAAAATTTAGAAACGGAGAGATTTTCATTAACCATCATGATTACATTTTGGTTCTTCCAAAGTGCTGCTAAAGCTCTTAGCATTCTGAAATGACAGAGAACTTTGGCAAGTATGTGAAATATTACACCTTGGAGGAGATAACAAAAACATAACCATAACAAGAACAACCTTGATTTCCCTATTAAAACAAAGGGTAAAATTTGACCAGAGTTTTAAAGGAGCATCCTTAAGGAATCATGCGTAGAAGGTACTCAATAAATATTATAGCCTAAATAAATAAAACAATGCTTTCGAAATCCTTAAGGATCTGGAGTACTCTCAAATAACTCATGTATCAGTTAGGTATTGCTGTGTTTCTTAGTGGCTTAAAACAGTAATCATTGATTATTTCTCACGAGTCCACAGGTCAGTGGGGCAGTTCTGTGCTCTGGGCTGGACTTGGCTGATCGTGGCTGGCTCATCAGTGATCAGCTGATGGTCTGACTGCGGACTGGCTGATCTAGGATGGCTGCAGCTGAAATGACTCGGTTCCCTTCCACACGTCAATTACATCCTTCCAGCAGGCCAAGCCAGACCTGTTCTCACGGTAGTGGCGGAAGCACAGGAGTGAAAATGCACCTGTGCTTTTCCAAACCTCTGCTACTGTCCTGTTGGCCAAAGCAAGTCAAGGCAGGAGGGCAGTGAGGGGAAGGGGCCTCAGGGGCCCACAACCTGGGCTCAGGTACCCCTGGCCCAAGCTCCTTTCTGCCCTGCCCAGGGCATCTCTAAAATCCCCTGCCCAATGCCCAGGGCTTTGACTGTCATCCAGATCCCTGGGCTTTGCCTTCTGTTGTTGTTGAGCCGACACCCACCACTAAAGAAAAAAACGGCCACCTTCTCTCCTCTGCCCAAGAACACCCTCCTTGCTCAGCCAAAGCCACTTTCCCAGCTCCAAGAGGCAAGCAGGGCCCTTACTTTATGGGGATGGGTTGGGGTGAGGGGCAGCAGACCTGGGCTCAGGGCCTATTTCTAGCAACTCACGCTTCTGCCAGGCCTAGTCCTCCTTCCTTTCCCAAGAAGTGAGGGGAAATTCATTTCCTTTTCCAAGGTCAGCAATCAGCATTGAAAGATTTCTCCTCACTGCATTACTTTAGCTAATGATGGAAAAAGAAGAAAAAGACAGAAAGACCTGAGACACAGACTCACTTCAAAAGCAGCCACAAGCCCCTGAAATGGTCGTGATTTCCAAACAGGTCTGAGTTATTTCCACCCCAGATGCAGAGTTAGCCATCAGCACCATGTGGGTCCTAAGCCAGCGTTTCTGAATGCTTCATGGAGAATGAAGCTAAAATGGGCAAGACTTATTTCAAGGATAGTTATCGCCTTGATGAGAAAATAAATTTATATATGTATAGAAAGAGTTATGGCAGGCAATGCTCGGGTGTTGGGAAGCTGAATATTGGAGGATCTTGCCCTCCGGCTGTGACAGCCGGGCTTCTAGCTCTCACAGGGTCTTTGCTGGCTGATCTGGCAGTTCTGTCCTCTCACTTCATTCCTGGCAAACACAGTGGCCAGAGCACAGGAAACGTGGGCCTTTTTTCCTGTGAGCTATCATTGGTTCTGAACAGTATTGATCGGGCAACCTTCCACCAAATGCTGGCTCATATGAGAGACCAAGAAAATACACATTAAGGGGATTTTTTTCTTTATTCTAGCTTTGAACGTATTCATCAAATATCTGCCATGCCCACATCTCTCCAAACTCATATGAAATAAACCATACCCCACAGCCCCCATCTCGGGGTCTGCAAATTTCAAACTCAGTCCTCTGTTTCTCTGACGTGGGTAAAGAGACTCTGATGGGGATAAAGTGAGAAATTATCTTAAATAAATCCCTTTAAAAATGTTTAAACATGTCCTTCCCTCTCCTCTCCAACATCCACAGATTCTTTCCAGAAGTGGACACTTTCCGAGGCCAGGACAACAGAAGCAGCCCTTCGTAACATGGAGGGACACACACCCTCTTTCAGCATAAACAGCTAGAGACAGGCTAGTAGGTGAAAGGTAGAAAAGATTCTCTACCTCACTCATAATAAGAAACTATACATAAAAACTACAGTATGATACCATTTTCCATTCAGATTGCAAAGTTCAGAAATCCTGAGAGCAGAGCGTATGAGCGAGCTGTGGGAGCAGCACTCACTTTCTGCTCTTGGGTGTGTACATTGGCGAGATCCTATAGGGAACAGTTTGCTAACACTTTCAAAGTTAAAAATGCACATGCTCTGCCACCGAGCAATTTTACTTGTTCATCCCACAGACAGATCTGCTCAGGTATTAAATGCTGCGAGTAAGGATATCCATTGCAACATTGTTTCCAATAGCAAAATATGGAAACAATTGGAAGCTCCATAAATAAGTTAAATAAATAATGATACATAGTTTCAGGGGCAACCGTGAAAAAATGAGGCGTCTTTACATGAACTATATGCAGAAATCTCTAAGATATATTATTAAGGGAAACATGCAAAGTGCAGAATTGTGGGTACAGGAAGTTATCATTAGTGCAAAACACAAAACAACATTCTGGAAGGATATAAAAGAGACTGTCAATAGTGTTGCCTCCAGGGAAAGAAAACAGGATGATGGGAGAGAAAGGTTGGAGGAGACTTAACTTTCACTTTTGAATTGTATATTGTGTTCATATTTTGCCTATTCAAAAAATTAATAAATAAAAGGCATTTTAAAAATCAGACATCCAGGTATTACTTACACTGTTTCTAGCCTTCTGTTTAAAGACAGAAACAGAATCAATAGGCAATACATATATACATGTATGTGTATGTGTGTATATCTGTACATATGATTTATTATAGGGAATTGGCTCATGCAATTCCCTATAATAAATAGGCAGGCTGAGAAGTCCAGACCCAGGAGAGCCCATGGTATAGCTCCAGTCCTAGTCCAAGCCCAAAGGCAGGAGAAGACCGATGTCCTGGCTCAAAGATAGTCAGGCAGAGGGAGGGCATTCTTTCTTATTCAGCCTTTTATTTTATTCAAGCCTTCAACTGATAGGATGAGGCCCATCCACACTGGGAAGAGCAATCTGCTTTCCTCAGTCTACCAATTCAAATGTTAATCTCATCTAGAAACACCCTCATAGACTCACCCACAAATAATATTTAAACAAATATCTGGGCACCTTGTGGCCAGCACAAGTTGACACATAAGAGTAACCATCACAGCCAGATTGTTCAAGTGTTCAAACAGTCCTGTCTCAGGACGCCAGACCTAGTATTGAGCTAGCTCACTTGGTAAGGAGGACAGAGAGTCAAAGACGTGGATAATAATCTCCAAAGATGGCCACAATGAACGAATTCCTTCCCTGTATACGCATGCCACACCACCCACCAAGAGGTGAAATCTATTTCCCGTTCCTTGAATCTGAGCAGACCTAGGACTTTCCTTGATCAATAGTATATGGTGGAAATGGTGTCTTGGGATTTCCAATCCCAGCCCTTCAAAGAATTGTTAGCTTCTCCTTCCTCTTTTCTGGAATCCAGGCAGTGTAAGGAGTCCAACTGTCCTGAGATAGCCATGCTGTGAGGAAGACCAAGTTATCCATGGAGAAAGAGAGAGACCACATTGGGGAGCACTGAGATACTAGACATGTGAGTGGAGCCTTCTTAGACCTTCCAGCCCAACTCAGCAGCCAGCTGCATGCAGCCCATGCTATGAGGAACAGAGATGCCCAAACTCTCAACTCACAGGACCATGAGAAAGAATAAACTGTTTTTGTCTTGAAGCACTAAATTTTGGAGTGCTTGTTACACAGCAATGAGTAACTGAAGTAATAGGTTTGCTCTCATCTTATAGCCAATCCCCCACAGGAACAGTCAAGTGACCATCCCATGGGGGACAAATATTTGCATTCCTTTATTGTGTTACTAAGGCAACATCCAATTGTAACCTCCTTTTTACCTTAGTTGAGACACTAATGGGCGGTTTTCACCATGATCTTTTATGGAGCTATCAAAAGCAAGCATGACTTCAAACGACAAGGGACTCCTAATAGGGGATTGGCAGACAGACAGCCCAACTCAGAATAGGACACAACAACCTTGGGATACCTTGCTTAATAAGATTCACAGACTGTAGTCACTGTTAATCCAATTGACTTGCCATGAAAAGGAAATATTAGTACACGTGGTGTAAGGAGGCCTCTGGCGGCGCTCCCTCCCTCCTCCCCACTAAGACACCATGCCCTCCCCAACCCCATTAAGCAGGTGACTGATGGAACAGAGAACACCTGAGGAGCCCAGACAGGAGGCTGGGCACCAGGGAAGGTGGGTTTAGGAGATAGAAGGGGAGCCGAGAGGGCCGTGAAGACAGAGGAGCTGTGGGGGAGGTGGAGGGAGAGCTGATGAGGGTACCTGCAGGGATCCTGGAGATGGAGGGGCTCAGGGGCACACGAAGGTAACAGAGAAGCCTCCTGCATCTCCCCCACCATATTGGACTCTGCTCAAATCTGGTTACATCACTTGAACCTGAAGAAAAGAGCTGCCTGAATGTTTTCTGGATTCCATGTTTGTGCTGACAGTACCACCTCCTCCTCCCACAGCACTGGGCATGGTGCCTGGCTTGGACCAGGGTCTGCAAATTGCAGCCCTCAGGCCAGATGCTTCCTACAGCCTGTTTTTGTAAATAAGATTTTATTGGAACACAGCCTAAAATATTTACTCTCTGCCTCTTTACAGAAAAAGTTTGTCAATCCCCTTAGACAATAATTTAGAAAAAACAAGAAAGATTCCTAAAGAAAGCAATAGGAAAGGAACTATTTCATTTCCTAAAAATGTAAGACTTTTGTAAGGTGAAAGACACCACACATTTCAAAGACAAATGATAAAGAGACTGGGAGAAAATATTTGCAACACATACATTAAAAAGTTTAATAACTCTAATATTAAAAAGTTCCCACAAATTAACAAGGAAAAAGGCACACTTCAATAGAAAATAAGCAAAGGAATGAACAGAAAAATCACAAAAATACAAATGACTTAAGAATTTATGATAAAGGTAAATGTCATAAGTTATTAAGAAAATGGAAATTTGGCTGTGGTTTTCACTCATCATATTGATAATATCAAGTATTGACAGGCTAGATAAAGGACATACTGCACTTTAGGAGGAGTATACATTAGTACACTTGTTTTTGGGGGGTAATTTGGCTGAACTAACTTATTAAATTTTTAAATATGCATATGTTTTGCCAGGAATATCATCTCTAGATATCTGTCCTATAGAAATAGTCACATAAGCACAAGAATAAATACACAAAGATTTTCATTTCATCATTACATGGAATAACATTTTTTTAAAAACCTAAATATTAATTAATAGAAAATTGTTAAATAAATTATAATGCATACTTTCTATAAAATATGCAGCTACTAAAAGAAATGAAATTTACCAATATTTGCTAAGTGGAGTAACATCTAAGATATATTGTTGAGCAAAAAAACAAGTTGAAAAACATAATGAACCATACGATTCTATTCTAAAAATATTAAATCTGTGCATGTGTGTGTCGGGGATGTACAGGAAAAAGATTGGGAGTGATGGACACCTAACTACTACAGTGGGGTGTGGTGGACAATGCTGCCTGCTGTATTAGTTAGAATATAGTGATCTATGGATAAATACCCAGCAGTGGAATAGCTGGATCGTATGGTAGTTCTATCCTTGATTTCTTGAGGAATCTCCATACTGTTTTCTATAGCGGCTGCACCAGTTTGCACTCCCACCAGCAGTGTATGAGAGTTCCCTTCTCTCCACATCCTCTCCAACACTTGTTGTTTCCTGTGATTTCCTTCATTAAGTAGTACATAATAACAACAATAAACAAACACATAGAGACAGAGATTGGATTGGTGGTTACCAGAGGGGAAGAGGGGAGGGAGGAGGGTGAAAGGGATAATTCGGCACATGTGTGTGGTGATGGGTTGTAATTAGTATTTAGGTGGTGAACATGATGTAATCTATGTGGAAATAGAAGTATAATGATGTACACCTGAAATTTATACAATGTTACAAACCAATGTTACTGCAATAAACAAAAAATTAAAAAAAAAAAAACAATATAGTGATCTAGCTGCTTTGGCAAAGACCAAAATAACAGTGGTTTAAACAATAAAGAAATTTGGTTCTCTCTCTTGCTAAAAATCTGAATTGGTAGAAGATCCAGGGACTAAGGTTTCCAGAGTCTTGTTTGTCCCATCAGTGGACCATCCCCTCAATGAGTCTCTAATCCACATGGTTGCAGTGGAGGACCACAACCAGGGCAGCGTTCAGCCAGCAGGAAAGGGGAACTTGAGAGGAAAAGACAAATGGGCCCCTTTCAAGGGCGTGACCTGGAGTTGCACACATGACTTCCAATCACACTCTTTGGCCAACATTTAGTCATATGGCCACACCACATAGGCTGGGAAAAAGCAGTCTTTAGCTGGGTAGCCCTATACCCAGCTAAAACTTAGAGGGTTCTGTTACCAAAAGGGAGACAAGAGAAGTAAATAGTGGGAACAATCAGTAGTCTCTCCCATGAATGTCTAGCTGTCTTCCTTGCTAAGAGAAAAACACAAAATCAACTAGCAAGAAATAGTAGATCATCTATAAAAGAAGGCAATTAGTCTACAGCAGACTTAGCAGCAGCAATTATAGACAACAAAAGACGACAGAATTATATTTGCAAAATGATGAGAGAAACAAGTGCAAACATAGAATTCCATATTATGTAAACTATCATTTAAGAAAAAAGGCAAAAGAAAGACATTTTCAGACCAAAACTGAGAACTTACCATTAATAGACGCTTGCTGAAAGAACTACCAACAGGTGTACTATTGAACCCAGAAGAGAGTGAGACACAAGAAACATAGAAAAACACTGTCAGCATATGAGTATTTCTATAAAGCTTTAGCTGAATGCATCAGTAATAATAATATAATAGTAATTATAATAGCAATAAAATTGAATGAATAAAAATAACTTGGAAACTTCTGGTCAGAACAAGATGGCTTAGATTCATTTTCCTTGATCCTTCCCTCTACATACCAAAGGAGAGTTCTGATAGGTGGTAACAGGACAGTGAATTGATTTGGACCCCAGAAATGGAGGAACAGTACTGTGGCAGGGAGTCTTAAGTCCCCTCACCCAACGGGAGAAGGCTACCTAGGCCCAGTGTTTCCAACTCCCAACCTTGCAACAGAAGGCAGCCAAAAAAGGCTCATTTCCCTCCTGACTCTACAGGAGTCTCTCCTACAGCACCAGGTGTATTAGTTTCCTATTGCTGCTGTAACAAATTACCACAAACTTAGTGGCCCAAGAAAATATAAATTTATTATCTTCCTGTTCTAGACATCCAGAATCTGAAATTGGTCTCACTGGGCTAAAATCAAGGCCTCAGCAGGGCTACGGCTGCACACCTTCTGAAGGCTCTAGAGGGGAATCATTTTCCATGCCTTTTCCAGCTTCTAAAGGCAACTCACATTCCTTGGCTAGTGGCTCCCTTTCTCCATCTTCAAATTCAGCAACATCACACTGAGTCTTTCTCATGCTTCCATCTCTCTGATTCTCTCTCTCCTGCCTTCACCTTCCATTTATAGGGATATTTGTGATTATATTGGATGCTCTTAAATAATCCAGAATGATCTCCCCATCTCAAAGTCAACTGATTAACACCTTAATTCCATTTGTAACTTTTGCCATTTAACATAACATATTCACAGGTTCTGGGATTAGCATGTGGAACTTTTGGGAAGCCATTATTCTGCCTACCACAATCTGCCCTCTGGCCCCCAAAGATACACATCCATCCCACATGCAAAATACACTCCATTCCAAGGTCCTCCAAATTACCAACCCATCATAGCAACAACTCAAAGTCTAAAATATCGTGTAAATCTTATCAGCTCAAAAGTCCAAAACTGCATCATCTAATCCAGTTGGTGGTTTAGATGGTTTAGAGGATGGGGATGATCCATGCTGAGGCACAATTCATCTCCATTTTTGAACCTGTGAAACTCAAGAAACAAGTTACCTTCTTTCAAAATACAATGGTGGGACAGGGATACGATAACAGTTATAGACATCTCTATTCAAAACAGGATAAAGTAAGAGGAAAAAAGGAGTCACTAGTCCCAAGCAATTTCAAAATCAAGCCAGGCAAACTCCTTTTAGTTTCAAGGTCTGGGACTAATCCTCTGTGGCTCAAGGCTTGGCCTCTGAGTTAGTGGATCTGCCCTTGGAGTCATCCTTCCTTTTTCTTAAAGGTAGAACAAGAGTAGTTTATTATTATTTCTTGCCTGTAGAATTTGGGGGGTCCAATAGCCTTCTTTCATTTTGTATTCATCTCATTTTGTATTCTCTGTGTACTTTTTACTAAAAGCTGTCAGTGTTTCTGCTGGTGTAACATCATCATGAACTTTGTGATTCTCCCATGTTTGTCACAGGAATACACATCAGTGGACAAGGAGCTCCTTCATAGATCTTTCCTAGAGCTCAGTACCACCTGCAAGGGGGATAGATTGGGAGCCTACTATCAATAAGTGGCCAGAAGAAGTGCTCTCTTTCTCTGCAGGCCTGAGACTCACCTCCCTACCCAGAAATGGCAGGACAGGGGGAGGACGCTGGCAGAGGGAATCCCAACCACAACAAGAATCTAACATAGGAGGCACTCTCTGTCCCCTACAAGCAGAAGAGATCCTGCCACAACAGGGGCCCAGCCAGGAAAGCCTCTTTGTCCCTGTGGGCCTGAGACTCCATACCCCCACTGAGTGACAACAGGTCGACAAGCCTAGGGAAATCCCTCAGCAATCTAGGTAACAACAGCAGGGACCAATGGGAGCCTGGCAGCACCAGCTAAAAAAAGCAGATGAAAAATAACACCACAAAGCTTCTGAAAATTAAAGCCAGAACCTGTGTACTAAATCTAAACAAGATGATTGGCTGCTAAAATAGAAAATTTGAATAGAAATCAGAGTCTCCTAATAAAATAGACAAGAATGTCCAGGATATAATAAAAAATCACCCATCACATCAAGAATCAGGAAAACAACAATTTGAATGAGAAAAGACAATTAAATGAGACCAACACTGAGCTAAGTCAGATGTTGACATACTCTGGCAAGAACTTTAAAGGAGCCATCATAAAAACATTTCAACAATCAATTATAAATGAAAAAATAGAAAATACCCGCAAAGAAATAGAAGTCATAAAAAAGAACCAAATGGAGGGGCTGGCCCAGTGGCCTAGCAGTTAAGATCACATGCTCCGCTTCAGCAGCCCAGGGTTCACCGCTTTGGATCCTGGGCGCAGACCTATGCACTGCTCATCAAGCCATGCTGAGGTGGTGTCCCACATAGAGCAACAAGGATGTATAACTATGACATACAACTATCTACTGGGGCTTTGGGGAGAAAAAATGAAAAGAAGGAGGAAGATTGGCAACAGATGTTAGCTCAGGGCCAATCGTCCTCAAAAAAAAAAAAAGAGAACCAAATGGAAATTATACAACTGAAAAATATAATAACAGAAATTAAAAACTTGCTGAATGGGCTCAGTCGTAGAGTGGAGGTGATGGAGGATAAAATCAGTGAACTCGAGGACAAATCAACAGAATTTACCCATCTGAATAATAGAAAATAGACTGAAAAAAAACCAAGAGAGCCTCAGAGACCTGTAGGACAATAGAAAAGATCCAATCTCCACATCATCAGAGTCTCAGAAAGAGAGATAAAAGAAAGCTGATAGAGTATTTAAAGAAATAATGGCTGAAAATTCCCATTTGATGGAAGGCATAAACCTACAAATTCAAGAAACTGCAATAACCACAAACAAGGTAAACCCAAAGAAATCTACACAAAGAAATATCATAACTAAACTTCTTAAAATTAAAGACAAAAAAAAAATATTGAAAACAAACAGAAAGAAATGACTCCTTACCTGTAAGAGAATATCAATTTGAATGACAATGGATTTCTCAATTGAAACCATGGAGACCAGAAGGGACTGGCACAACGTTTTTCAGGGGCAGGGAAAAAAAAAAAACTGTCAACTACAGATTCTATACCTGGGGAAAATACCCTTCAAAAATGATGGGGAAAGAAAGACATTCTCAGATGAAGGAAAACAAATAATGGATCACCTCCAGACATATCCTTGAAAACTGGCTAAAGGATGATCTTCAAACAAGAAAGAAATTATAAAAGAAGGAATCACGGAACATCAGGAAGGAAGAAAGAACAATAGAAAAATCAGAAATACAAAAACAATAGACTATTTTTTTTCTCATGAGTTGTATAAATCATATCTGAAGATTGAAACAAAAATTGTAGTATTCTCTGTTGCTCAAGACAATGATATTTAAAATTAGGCAAGGCAAATAGACCTAAATGGAAGAAAAGTTTCCACATTTCACTTAAGTGGTAAAACATTGATACTAGTACTCTGTGATAAGCCACCTACGTACATTGTAATATCCAAAGCAACCAACAGGAAAACTATACAAAGAAACACACTCAAAAACACTACAAATAAATCAAAATTAAGTACTAAAAACTATTCAAGTAACCTACAGGAAGACAATAAGAGAGAAACAGGAAGGAGAAGCAGAGGAAACCAACAGAAAACAAATAATAAAATGGCAAGCTTAAGCTCTAATATATCAATGATTATCTTAAATGTAAACGGTCTAAATATACAAACCCAAAGAGAGAGATAGGAAGAGTAGATTTAAAACAAACAGGGGCCGGCCCGTGGCTTAGTGGTTAAGTGCGCGCGCTCCGCTACTGGCGGCCCGGGTTTGGATCCCGGGCCCGCACTGACGCACCGCTTCTCCGGCCATGCTGAGGCTGCGTCCCACATACAGCAACTAGAAGGATGTGCAACTGTGACATACAACTATCTACTGGGGCCTTGGGGAGAAAAAGGGGGAAAAAAGGAGGAGGATTGGCAATAGATGTTAGCTCAGAGCCGGTCTTCCTCAGCAAAAAGAGGAGGATTAGCATGGATGTTAGCTCAGGGCTGATCTTCCTCACACACACAAAAAAATAGTCTCATTTCTCAAATGAATGAAAACCAAAAATTACCAAAACTCAACAAAGATAAAATAGATAATTTGTATAATCCTACAACCATTAACAAAACTGAACTTTAAATCTATAATTTAAAAGCTCCTGAACAAGAAATCTCCAGGCTCTGATAGTTTCGCTGGAGAATTCTCTCAAATATTTAAAGAAGAAATAACATCAATTTTACATAATCTCTTCCAAAAAAATAGAAGAGGAAACCTACTTCTCAATTCATTTTCTAAGGCCAGTATTACCCCATAAAATCAGACTAAGTCAGTATATAAAAAGAAAACTGCAGACCAATACCTCTCATAAACTTAGACACAAAATTCCTCAACTAATTATTAGTAAACCAATTCCAACAACATTAGCAAGTGGGATTTATTCCAGATATGCAATGTCATCAATTAGACAAATAGACCAAAGAAGAAAAATCATGTGATCATCCCAGTTGAGGCAGGAAAAGCCTTTGACAAAATCCAATGCCCAGTGTTGATAATAATTTTAAAAAAAAACTTTCAGTATGTTATGAATAAAGGGGAATTACTTCAAGTAGATAAAGAGCAGCTACAAGCACACACAACTAAGATCACACTTAATGGTGAAGTGTTCTTTCCCTTAATATGTCCATTCTCACCACTCTTATTCAGCATAGTACTGGAAGTTCTAGCCACTGCAATGAGGAAAGAAAAAGAAATAAAGTCATACCAAATGGAAAAGAACAAATAAACTGCCCCTATTTGCAGATGACATGATTGCCTACACAGAAAATCTTAAGAACTCTGCAAAAAAAAAAAAAAAAAAGAAGTAAGTTTAGCAATGTCTCAGGATATAAGATCAATGCACAAAAATTAGTCACATTTCTATTTACTAGCAATGAACAAGTGGAAACTGAAATTTAAAATGCAATACCATTTACAATCACTCTAAAGAAAATTAAATACTTACACATAGACTTGACAAGACATGTACAGGATCTCTATGCTGAAAGTTACAAAATGTTGATGGAAAAAATCAAAGAACACCTAAATAAATGCAGAAACATACTGTGTTCATGGACTGGAAGACTCACCATTTTCATTTCTCCCCAAATTGATTTGTAGGTTTAATGCAATTCCTATCAAAATCCCTGCAAGGTTTTTTGTAGGCATAAGTAAGCTTATTCTAAAATTTATATGGAAAGACATAGGCCCTAGAATAACTAAAATAATCTTGACAAATAAAAATAAAGTAGGAAGAATCACTCTGCCTGATATTAAGCCTTGCTATACAGCTACAGTAATCAAAGCTGTGTGGTACTGGTGGAGGGACAGACACGTAGATCAGTGCAACAGACTAGAGAACAGAGAAATAGACTGAGACAAACATGACATGCTCAACTTATTCTTGACAAAGGTACAAGAGCAGTTCATTGAAGGAAGGACAGCTTTTTCAGCAAACGGTGCTGGAGCAACTGGATATCCACAGTAGAAAATGAATCTCCAGGCCGGCCCCTTGGTTTAGCGGTTGAGTGCGCGTGCTCCGCTGCTGGCGGCCCGGGTTCGGATCCCGGGTGCGCAGCGACACACCGCTTCTCTGGCCATGCTGAGGCCGTGTCCCACATGCAGCAACTAGAAGGCTGTGCAACTATGACATACAACTATCTACTGAGGCTTTGGGGAGAAAATAAATAAATAAATAAATAAATAAATAAAAGAAAATGAATCTCCACCTAAATTTCATGCCTTATACACAAATTATCTAAAAAAGGATCATAGACTCAAATGTAAAATGTAAAACTATAAAAATTTTAGGAAAAAAGGAGGAGAAAAATCTCTGGGGTCTAGGGTAAAGCAAAGATCTTAGACTTGACATAAAAGTACAATCCATAAAAAGAAAAACTGATAAGTTGGACCTCATCAAAATTAAAAAATTCTTTCTCTGCAAAATAAGTTGAAACTAAAATATTAGAGAATAATAATAGTAAAATGGGATGCAAGACAGTGATCTGAGGTCCTTGTATTTCTTAAGAAGAGTTTATTGATATTCATTAACTGCAGCCTTTTTAAGTAAACAAGTTAAAACACAAGACAAAGAGGGGCCGGCCCCGTGGCTTAGCGGTTAAGTGCGCGCGCTCCGCTTCTGGCGGCCCGGGTTCAGAACCCCGGGCGCGCACCGACGCACCGCTTCTCTGGCCATGCTGAGGCCGCATCCCATATACAGCAACTAGAAGGCTGTGCAACTATGACATACAACTATCTACTGGGGCTTTGGGGGAAAAAAAAAAGGAGAAGGATTGGCAATAGATGTTAGCTCAGAGCCGGTATTCCTCAGCAAAAAGGGGAGGATTAGCATGGATGTTAGCTCAGGGCTGATCTTCCTCACAAAATAAATAAATAAAAACACAAGACAAAGAAATAAAACTGTATTATTTGTAGATGCTGTGATGGTGTATAGAAAACCCAAAGGAATCCACAGATAAATTTTTAAATGAAGCAATGATTTTAACAAAGTTTCTAGATAAAAGATCCGTATAGAAATAACAATTGCTTTGTTATCTATCTGCAACAAACAGGAATTTAAAATTTTAAATGATACTACATAAAATACCACCACAAAAGAAATCAAATACAAAGGAGTAAATCTAACAAAATGTATGCTGGAACTCTACACAGAAACACAGACTCCTGCATCCACGGGCACTTGATTTTATGACAAAGTTGGCACTGCAAGCCAGGGAACAAAGGATGGAGTTTTCAGTAAACGGTGTTAGAACAACAGGATATCCATGTGGGAAAAAAAATAAAGCTTGACTCCTACTTCACATCATACATAAAAATCAGTTCCAGGTGGAATGAAGATAGTATAGGAGAATGATTTTGGAGGGTAAAGAAAGACCTCTTAAACAGGATACAAGAAGCACTACCCGTAAGGGAAAAGATTGCTAAACTGGACTACATTACAACGAAGGATATCTGTTCATCAAAGACACCACTGCAAGAGTGAGAATGCAACCCACGAACTGGGAGAATATATTTACAATACATATAAAAAACAAACTACTTTCATCCTCTCTATATATCCTACTGATCAATAAGGAAAAGGCAGGCAAATCAAAAGAAAAACAGGCTAGAAAATTGAACAGGAAATTTATACAAGATGTGCAAGTGGCTAATATACACACGCAAAATTGCTTAATCTCATTACGGTCAAGAAAATGCAGATTCACACCTCTTTGAGTCACCATTACACATCCAGCAGAAAGGCTAAAATTTAAAAGACTGACAATAGCAAGTGTTGACAAGACTGTGGAGCAAGGGGCAGGTATTCACACATGGCTGGCAAGAGTTTGTGTTGTGCAAATATTTTGCAAAACACGTGGCATTATTGACTGAAGCTCAATATAAGCACATCCTATGGCCCAGCAATTCCACTCCTAGATATATACCCAATATAAATGTGTGGATGTGTATCTCAAGAGAGATGTACAAGAATGATCACAGCAGCATTATTCATAACAACCAAAGATCAGAAACAAGCCAAATATACACCAACATTAGGATGGATAAATCACGACATAGTCATTTGATGGAATATTATATAACAGTGAAAATGAATAAATTACAACAGGCAACAACACTGTTTTTTGACATCAAAACCTTCACCAGAAGTAGTTGTCACACAAAGTAAATTTTATTTGTAGCAAATAAGGAGTCTACAGGGAATCACTTCCAAAGCCATGGCTCCCCAAGCAAGGGAAAGTAGGTGCCTTTTATTTTTGGTAGGGAATGAATATTCAACAGGGAAGGTTTGTCATTACATGTAGAGCTGGGTTTAAGCTCACACAGGTGCAGTTTGGAAGCATGCTTTTACATACATTGCATGTTATGGTAATAAGACCTAAGATCCTCCTGGGGTGGAAATCTTAGCATTAAAATGAAGCAAAGGGTAACTTTTGGACATTTCTTGGCCCATCTATGCAGGCGTTGCTCTTGCAGTGGGATTTGGACAAGTTCAGGGCAGCTGGTAATTATATCTCTTCCTGGAATGGAATATAACTGAAAAAAAATCTTTGAATAACATCAGGTACTTTAGAAATTTTGGGGGTCTTGAAGTAGAACTGAGTCAAAACAAAGACATTTGAGCTGTTCAGGGCACTAGCCAGTGACAGGCTCACAAAGAAATAGAAAACTTGAAGATGCCTACTAACACTGAGGAAATGGAGCTGGATTTAAAATTACTCACAGAACCAAGGACAATGAAATCAGGTCCAGAGACCCCCACAGCTGTGTTCATCGGATGATTTCGGAACATATCATCTTGTCTCAGACAATCTTGTCTCTGTCAGTTTATAGAAAGGAGGACATGCCCCTCCACTCACACTGACATAACCGTGATGTCCAGGTCTTCCCTGGGGCAGGGCCCAGCTGGCCGCCCTCCTCCTCTTGGACCAGAAGCAGAAGCCACTGCCATCTCATCGGTGAGGGTGGGGCTGACGTGGCTGGTGGGAACCAACCCAACAGGCCCTGCCACTCCCCAAGCATTTCCAGTTTCCACCTTTGCCCTGAGTGACTGGAGAGTAGAGCTGCCCTCAGGGAGGGAGGGGCAGGCCAGAGGGGCATCTTGAGGCCCAGCACTGTCCAAGAGGTGAGGAGACAGCATCCAGCCTCCCCCAGGAGGGTCAGACAGCGGGATCTAGCACCCCTCCAGGCACCACACCTGCTTTTCGGCCTCCCTGGGCTCCCTTCTCCTGATCTACCTGCCTCTTCTGTCTCCAATTTCTTCCCTGAGTTTGTTCCATGTATCTTTTGCTAACATCTGGTGTTGAACATAGAGCTCATTAAGTTTCATTCTATCTTTCTCACTAACATAGCACCTAAGGTTATAGATTCCCCCGTTGTGCCATTTTACCTGCATCTCGTGAGAGTCCGTATCTGCTGCTTCTGTTATTGCTTGGTTTGTGTCTTTTGTATTTTCCATGATCATTTCTCCTTTGGGCCATGAATTATTTTGGTTTCCAGATGGATCTGGGTTTGGGGCCTGTCCTTCTGTGATTGACTTCTGATATTATTGTGTCTTGATTAGAGAGCATGTCCCATATATCATCTTCAGTATTTGTTGAAGCTTTCTTTATGGTCAATATTATAAAAGTTCCACCTGTGCTGAGACAACATGAATGTCCGACAGGTTGGGTGTGGGGTTCTATATCTGCCCAACATGTCAAACTTAAAAATTGTGTATTTCAGATCTCTCTATTTTCATGATTTTCATTCTGGTTGATGCATCACTTTCTGAAAGAGTTGTGTTGAATCTCCCACTATGCTGGTGAACTTAGCATTCCTAAGTGTGTCATTGTCCCTCTGAGGCTCCACTGTTGTTTGGCACTGTCATGCCTCCTGGTGCATTGTCTCTGTCATTGCTGTATTGCCACATTACCACCTCACTATAGCCCCTTCATCCCTGTGCTGCTTCCCACCATAATGGCTATTTTCTACATTGGCTCTCTTTGGGTTCACATTTGTCAGGTCCCTTTTCCTATCGCCTCACTTTTAACTATGATATGTCGTTATATTTCATGCCTCCCTACTGCTCCTCTTCCTCTCCCTCCTCCTCCCCCTCATCATCATCCTCACACACCAGGCTCCACTTCAGTTCTGGTTACTGTTGGTGGTGGTTTTCCCTTTCCCTCATCATCTCCGATCCCATTCCTCACACATGCCCCCCACCCTGCAGCCTCTCTCATGTATTTTATTTGTGCCTTTCCAATCCACGTGCCATTTATTTATTTACATATATTGGTAGAGAAGGAAAATACAAAGTATCATTTATATGGGCTTCTGTGGTGTACATTAACAGTGTTGGGCTATAGGGTTCATCCTGATTCTCCCCTCTCTCACCAGGCAACCCCGATCTCCCCGTCACACCTCTTGCCTGCTGCATGGTCCTGGCCTCATGTCACTCACCACAGACCTCACAATGGACTTGGCCTCTCATGTGGCCTTGAGAGGTCTGTGGTCAGACTCACTCTTGTTTCTCTATAACCGCTTTTCCTCTGGAATTCTAACTTTGCTGGTGTTGGTTTGTTTGACACTTGATGAACGCTTCCATCTAAAGTCTCGTGTCATTCTTTAATTCTTGGAAATTCTCTGTCAGCATTTCTTCAAATATTTTCTCCCCATTTACTCTTTTCTCTCTCTCCAGGATTCATAGCACAGGGATGAGGACACTTCTTTTTCTACCTTCCACACCTCTCACCCTTCCTCCTATGTTTTCCATCTTCTCCCCTCCTAGTGCTTTCTGGAAGAGTTCCTCAGTGAAATTTTCCAGTCCATTTCAACAAGTTTATTTTTCATACCCAACATCTCCAATTGGTTCATCTTCAAAATTGCTTCTTCTGAGCTTCTGTTCCCAATATGCCCCCCTATGACTCTGAGAACTTTAGTTGCTTGTTGTAAGTTCCTGCTCTGTCTGTCCCATCAGTCTGTCTTCTCTGGCACAGATGGCTCCTTTTGGGGTCTTTCTGTCACAGGGCTCTGGCCTCTCACCATTTGGCCCTGTGACCTCATGTTTATTCCCTTGAGGACATCAGCCACCTTGGCCGTGCATGTCTCCCAGGAGTGGACTTCCAGCCAGCTCATGCTTCTCCAGGTGAGGTTGGAGTGGGAGGGGGAATGCTCAGACCTGGGCAGACCCCGTGCCCACTGCTACTAGCTCTGTGCCCAGGCTGGCCCCAGCATGTCTTGATGTCACCACACTGGAGCTACCACTTTGCTGCCCGGCCCTCCACCTATAGGGCATAGGGTGATGGCGGGGCTGAAGGGACAGGTTGGAGCAGCTGGGGACTGCTCGTGCAGAAATGTGCTTAATTTTGCTTTGTTTCTGAGTTTCCTGTATGCTCTGAGTACCCTCTGCGCCCAGTCACCGAGGGGCCCCTCCAAGCTCAGACGCTGAGTGCCCCTTGGGTCGGCTCAGCCCCAGCAAGTGGATGAAAGGAAGAACCCCGCACAACTTTGAGGCTCCCTGACCAGTTGTCCACCTGTGCCCATCATGTCCTTAGTAACTGGGACCGGCCCCCTCTGTCTCCCCAGGCATCTCCCATGGTTTCTAATTTGCTCTGGTTCTGTCCTCTACCATTTCCTGGGTTGGTTTTGGGGGAGGCTGCCAGCAGCCCGAGATAGTCCACCATTTACTGCAGCCCCAGAAGATGTCAAATGTTCAAATGCAAATGCCCTCCTCTATCTCCCCTCTCACTGTGTCCTTAACACCTCTCATGGCCTCTGATCCTTCTGCTGATCCTGGTGAGGCCTCCAACCTGAATCTGCCAGCTGCTCACCTAATCGGCTCCGGGAAAGACGCAGCTGTTGCTGTCAGAGTCCCATGAAGTCACGGCCTCTGACTTCAGTGGCCCTCACCCTTTGACCCAGCCACCCTTTGCTTTGTCCCTAAACCTGTTGTCTCTCTCTGCCCAAAACTGGCGTTACAAATGTCTCCATCCATTGGAAACTCATCCTGCCATGTCTCCCTCCACCACACACACACACACACACACACACACACACACACTCACACATTCTCACAAGCACACTTCACTCACTCACACACACTACACCACCAAGGGACATAACGAGGCAGCCCTTCTTCTGTCAAGGCCCACTTCCCCATAAGCTCTGGGACTCTCCTGCCTGGCCCCCTCAATCTGGGTTCCCGGATCATTTTCTTTCCAACTCCTCTCTCTAACACATATAATTCTGCTTAAATCGCTTCTCTCTTTTAAAAAAAAAAAAAACGAAATAAAAAGTCTCCCTCAGTCCCACGTTCCTCTCCAGCTCTGGCCTCCTCATCTTCCCATTGCAGTCAGCTTCTTCCCTCCCGGGCCCTGGGCACCGTGAACTCCCCAGCCCTTGTGGAAGCCCATGCGGGTCGAGGTCCAGCTCTGGCTGTCGGCCAGCAAGGAGGCTCAGTTAACGTGGTAAATTCGGCATTCCCAAACTTACTAATCTCAGCGCCATTTCCCACGTAGCCCCCTCATGTCCCGAGGACCCAGTTGGGGAACCAATGGCCACACACACTGTCTCCACTGGTTCACACTGGTCTCCGCTTGAAGCAGTAAATTGGAATAACTGCAGGACATCATTCCATCTGTTGTCCCCTCCATGGCCCTGATGGCTACCTTACTCAGCACCGTCGCCCTTCCTGCCGTCCGTGCCCCCTGACCCTACTTCATGGGGCCCCTCCAGCTCTCCTGCCCCCTACTGCCAGCCACCCTCAGCCTGGCCCTTCTTGCTCTGCATACTCCAGGAGGCCTCTGGACCTTCGATGACCAACTCACTGGGAATCCTCCAATTTCAGTGACCCCAGCCTGGGCTCCCCTGCAGTTTGATCCTGCCTAGTCTAGGACACCCCTTATTCCACGGGTCCAACACAGAGCTGGTCAGCTCCCCTGGAGGAATAGATCCCATCCACCCGCCCCTGGACACCCAAGCTCAAGCTGTTACCCTGCAGGCAGGGCCCTTGACTCACCCCAACACCTGTTGGTCCCCAAGTGCTCGGGCTCGCCTCCTCCACGCCTCCCCTCCCCCACAGCAGCCAGACTTGAGGCCCTTCAACCCCCGGCCTTGATCACTAGAAGCCTCCTGACTGACCCCTAGCTCCCGCTGCCCATCGTCCTTGAGTGCAGCCTCAGGATCTTTCCAAAGCACAATCTGACCAGTGGCGCCCCTGGATCAAGCCTCTCTGTGGCTCCACACCACCCACGAGAGCCCAATTTAAGCTCCTGGGCGTGTTTGTCACCCTCTGGGCCTGGCCTGCTTTCCTGGCCTCTCCTCTACATCCGCCCTGCCTCCCGCCAGGAGGACCAACAGTCCCATTTGGGCCGGGATGGAGCACTTTCCTGGCCCATGGGACTTTCGGTGCTAAAAGCAGGGAAGTGCTACGCAGAGGGACAAGCTGGTCACTCTACACCCGCCGTGTCCCCCACCCCCAGTCTTGTGTTCGCCATTGCCTCAGCCCAGATAGCCCTCTTTCCCTCAAGGCCTGCTCATCAAGGACTCACTCAGGGGAACCTGTCACCCTCCCCATGGGGCGGGGCTCCGGTGTGTTCCCACAGTCCCTGAGAATGTAGCACCTTGTCCCCATAGGCTGTGGCTCCCAGGGAGAAGGGACCATAGATTTTAACTCTGCATCCCCCATCCAGTGAGTGCCCGCGGGCACAGGGAGGTATTCACTCACAGCTCGTTTAAGAAGCATGAAAGATGGATTTGGTGTGTCTGACCTTGGCCCTCAGTATCTCTTGGGGGAAGTGGGACCATGGAGAACGCGGTAAAACTCAGTGCCGAATTCATATGACTCACATCCACCTCCGTGGGGAGGCGGTCATGGGGAGAGGGACAACAGGGATGCCCCTGGAGGAAGCTCTTAGCCTGGGCTGTGAACCATGGCTGCCACCCCTCAGAGCCCAGGAAGGGGTAAGGCCCACAGGAGGAACCCCAAAGCCTTAAAGGTCTGCCCTGAGTCCCTGGGTGTGGGGCAGACACACAGAGGATAGGGCCACTGCCTCTCCTGCAAGCAGTGAGCCCTCGGTGACTCAGAGCTGCAGGAGGGAAGTGTAGGTGACTCAGGGAGACAGGCAAGGGGTGCGCATGTATGGGCCTCATCTCTCCTGCCCGGCCAGAGCTGAGGACAGGCCTGGAAGAGCCTGCGGTCAGCACAGAGGGCCCCTTGTCCCCTGCAGGGAATAAGAACCATCCCATGACTCCAGACCCCACTGACACGAGGATGCCTCCAGCCATCACGAAGGACACTGGCCTTCCATCCCTGCCATAGACCTACCCACCATTGTTTCTAGCAGCCCAAGGGGCTCATACAGCTGTCACCGCTTAAGTAGCCACAGGGGCACGGGGTGGGGGGTGCAGGAGCTGCCCCATGAAACTCCAAGGGTGATTGTGAGCCAGGGGGCTGGCCAGTCCCCAGGTGATGCCCATCCAGGTGGCTGCAGGGACTCATCTCCAGGCACCGTGCCGGCACCAGGGGACTGTCAGATTCCCACTGGCTGAGGCCATAGATCCCTCACCAGGCCCTCACCACACTCCCGACAACTGCTGGAGGCCAAGTGGACTGCAGGTAACACTGTGGGGGGACTAGGTGAAGGAGCCTGGATTGGGGCTGAGGATGGGCAGGAAGTGTGATGTTGTCACATGGAGAGAAGACCGGAAGGCACTCCTGGGAGGGCAGGCTGGAGCGGGATGCTCCAGGACCTCAGAGTCCACCGGCCAGAGCCCGAGGCCCTGCGAGTACCTCAGCGCACATCTGCCCTGCCCTGGGCCTCTCTGCCTCAGCACCTCCTGTAAGATGGAAATAGGTCTGAAGACCCAGCTGAGTGCCAGCTGCCCTGCCCTGGGCGGCTCCTATGGGGGCTGGCAGCTCTCCAACCTCCTCTGTTCCACAGACCTGCTGAGCTTCTCCCGGAGGAGAGAAGGCGGTGTCCACAGTTCTCTGGCCTCGGAGCCCTATGCAGGGGAGTGTCTGCCCTCAGCCCCCTGTTGCCATAGCCCTGCTGTTGCCTGCATGGTCCCCACCCTCTGTGCTTCTCTACTCTTCCACCAGTTCACAACCCTTCTCCCTCAAGATCCCAGGGCCCGTGAGGACAGATACGTGGCTGGTCTGGTCCCCACCTGGTCCCTGGACCAGGGCCTGGCACAAGGGGGTGCTTAGCGAGTGTTTGTTTGATGAACAAAGAGGGCAATTAGTGCTTAGAAAGTCTTCCTATTTAATTCCATCAAAGAAACTCCATCCGTTTTGCCTTGTTTGTTTCTCATGACTAGCTGGGCTATGTCGACCACCTTCACATCTGCATCAGTCAGTGTTCTCCAGAGAAACAGAACTAATAGGAGATATATATACAAAAGGAGATGTATTATGAGGAATTGGAGGCTGAGAAGTCCCACGATCTGCTCTCATGGTGTAAGCCCCAGTCCAAGGGCAGGAGAAGACCGATGTCCCAGCTCAAGCAGGCAGGCAGGATGGGAAAAAATCCTCCCTCCCTCCACTTTTTGTTCTATTCAGGCCTTCAACTGATTGTATGAGGCCCACTCACACTGGGAAGGGCAATCTGCTTTACTCAGTCTACCAATTCAAATGCTAATGTCTTCTGGAAACAGCCTCACAGGCACACCCAGAAATAATGTTTAATCTGGGTAGCCTGTGGCCCAGTCAAGTTGACACGTAAAATTAGCTACCACAATATCTTAGTTATCCACGCCTCGTGGCTCATGCCTGGTGGAGTGTCCTGATACACTGGCTGTCCTGCTGAGACAGGCTGCCGGAACTTCAGGCGCATTCACAATCAAAAGGACCCTCATCAATCAATCTAAATGCCAGTCACAGCCCCACATGTCCCAGGCTCACACGGCCCTAAGAGGCCCTAAGAGGCCGTCACTAGCGGGGAGCCACAATTTGAACCCAGGTCCAGCCGGCTTCAAAGCTGAAGCCCCCAAGCGCTGGTCCACTGACTCTCAAGGAGCACGCCAGCCTGGGGCAGTTTGCGGCTTCCTCCCACCACCTGACGACACCCTGCCAGGCGCTGCAGAGGTCTGCGTGAGACAGAGCTGACACACACCCAGGGGACTCTAATGAGTCTTCTGGAATCCTGTAGCTAGGGGCTTATACATATTTATAACTTTATTTATCTGAATGAATTTGTGGCAAATATTAATATAATACTAACATAAGAAAACAGAGAACCATCACAGCTAGACAATGGTTGTGTGTGTGTTTATGTAACCGTATCACACAAATATCTATTTGTTGGCACACGTAGGCACACGTGTGTGTATTTCACACACACACACACACAGGTCTGTCCAGACTTCTACCAGAAACAGTGCAGACACAGCCTTCTGAACAGCTGGGAAGATGACCACCCTCACCTGACCCACTTTGCATTTGGAAAATGTACTTGAAGGGAAGGTCTGGGAAAAGAAAATGGCAGTGTGAGGCTTCAATGATTTCTTAAGGACATGTTGTTAAATGATTTAATTCCTTCCTGAGACACTGCCCACGAATTGATGACCTCTGCTTTTCCTTTCTCCAGGCCGATGAGCAATGGCTTTTCTGACAAGCCAGTAAATTTCTTCCATTGCTTCTGCTAAGAAAATTTCTTTAAAGGATGATGAGGGGAAAGTGCTTTATTGCAAAGCACTCTATACCCCTCCCCCTTTCCTCACAGAGCCTAAGCTGCTGTGGAAGGAAGGACAAGCCGGGGGTAGTGCTCCCAGGATGAGCCAAGTCCTGTTAAATTAAAACAAATGAAGGCGACTTCCAGATGGTGACTCACACACAAAGGAGGCCGGAGACGAGGGGACGGCTGGCTGCCTTCCCGAGCAGTGCCCAGACAACACCACGAGGCAGGAAGGGAGCACCTCCCAGCCTCCCTCCCACCCAGGGCACCCGGAAACTCCACACTCACATCTGAAAGGGGGGAGGATCCCAGAGGGACCAGAGGGGAACTTCACTCGCCTGCCAGAGCCTGAGGTCCAACTACCTACTGAGCCTTTCTGTGGGCCAGGTAATAGCCAGCCTGTGCCTGTGTGGACACCTCTACCGGGAAGTCCTCCGGGATGCACTGCCTGGAAGTGCCGTGCAGAGGCCTGGAGATTGCCTGCAGCAGCCAGCAAGGGAAGGCTCCTGCAGGAGGGGATGGTGCATGATCAGCGGGACTGACAGGCAACTAAGGCACCCCAAGGCGAGGGCGCAGTGGGCAGGAGGCTAAGCAAACACTGGGTGTGGGGGTCTGCAGAATGGGAAGAGCTGGGAGGTGTCTTGCTCAGCAGCTGTGACACTGCCCCTCCCTGTCTCTGACTCTGCAGCAGAAAACTCTCCACAGGGGAAGTGGTGCGGCACTCCTACCCCACCCCCAGGGCAGCTCTCCATCCCTGATGCCATGTCCTCCAGGGCATGTGCCCTGGGGACCTCCCTTCTCAGGCATGGGTGGGTCTTGGAGAGGCCCAGGGCTCCGGTAAGGAGTCTGTCGGCTGCCCTCCAGGGCTGAGTTGGGAGCTCACCCACCCTGGTCCTTTGGATCCGAGGACGGCACGGTGCCCCCAGCCCTTGTCCAGGTGTGGCCTTGCCCCAGCTCCCCGGCCTCTGGGGCCTGAGTGGGAACAAAGCACAGTACAGGCCTCAAAGGCACAAGAGGTGCCCCCAGAGACCGCTCCCAGCCAGCTCGGCAGCAGAGGGGGTGGGGGGTGGGAGGTCCCTGCTGTCAGGAGAGGCAGCCAGGGAACTGCAAGGTACAGCCCCCTTTCACTGCAAAATCAGGGCCATGACTCACTAGAAAACAATCTGAATTTCTGAGAAAAAAACTAAAAGAGAAAGGAAAACAAGTAGAAAGATATTTGTATCAAATGTTACAGACCTATAGCTAATATTATAATATATAAAAAAATTCCCTCAAATTTTAATGAATTCATCAAGTCCCTGACTGATAAAGGTGGGGGAGGTGGGTAAGGGGACAAGACAATCACAAAAAGTAGAGGGAACTGTTCAACCACATAGCTGTCAAAGAAATTCAGATTGAGTGATAAGGTGCAGTTTTATACCAAATTACTATGTCAATGTCAAACCCAACAGTGGCAAGTTTGGGGTGCAGGCGCAAGGGGCCTGAGAACTGGCCTGGTCCTTCGGGCCGGCCCCACACGCTGCTGCATCAGATGCTCCTGCTCTGGGGCAGCGATTCCACATTTGGGCGATTACCCCGAGGAAATGATTTAAGAGAGGGGAAAGCTGCCCGCACTGACGGGCTCACTGTAGCACTGTCTTCACCAGCGAAAAACATAGGAACAGTGTAAGTGAGCCCCAGCAGGAGGCGGGGAGGCCACCGTGAGACACGAGCTCGTGTAGAGCCTGAGTCGTCTCCTTGTGGCACAGGGTTAGTGAGCGAAGCACAACGCAGACACGGCCAGCGCCGCCTCAGGGACAGGCCGAGACAGCCAAGAAGCAGGAAAGCAGTGACGGCTGAACGGGGCACGGGGCTGTGGACCAGTTTTCCCCTCTGTGTACATGAGGTTTGTTCATGACGATTTGCAACACTTCTGTTTATTTCAAGTGTCTGTGTCACATGACACACCATGACGTCACCATAGGTATGTGCTCCTTGACACCTGCTCCCTCCTTGCCACCCTCCCGAGGCCCTCGGTCCACTCTCCTCCTTCCCAGCATACACACCTAACCAATCCTCAGCAGAGGGCCCTTCAAGGACACAGTCACCTCCCATCATTGCTTACTCACTATTTACGCCTGACCTCCTTCCAGAAAGGATGTCCCACATTCAGCAATAATGGGCAAAGTGTATAAAAATTAAACCACAGGCTCATGTGATGAAGAGAGAGACCAGCCCAAGGAAACTAGGTCTGGAATTGAGCATAAAACTTGGCACTGAGCTTCCTGGAAGCCAAAGTAAAAAGGAAAATAGAATATATTATAGCCCTTATTATCCAGTACAAGAAGCCACAATTATTTGTTCAGAAAGACTAGTGTTTTCCTAACCCTACTCCAGGAGACCTGTTCCTGTCTGTTTGCTCATATGAAGGTGCTGAAGACATCTCAGGGTCTCCAGTGGTTTCCTGGCTAATGTGAAAATGTTCTTCATGTGACCTGATCTCACCCCAGCCTCATCAAAATGCCACGTTAAGTTCTGGTTCTCTGACGCATTTCTGCAATGTAATCAAGATGGGGCAATTTCCGGACTAATCCAAAAGTGAATACCGTCAGAAATGGATGGCCGTCTTGACCACCAGCCCTGGTTCCCTGACACAGCCTTGGTTTTCGTTTCATGATAGGCATCAACGTAAGGGAGGAATGAAACGACAGAGCAGCAAGTAGTGCTCTGGCTCCTGGGCCAGGAGGTGGGTGGACGCCTGCTGCTCAAAGGTCCTGGTCCCCACAGAAGACCTTGCTGCCATGTGACCCGAAGGCCCAAGAGGACTCAGGCAGGCAGCAGGAAGGAGGGCATCTGCCAGCCCTCGAAGCGGCTGGCAGGATGCTGGGACACAGTTCTCCCAAGGGGGCCTTTCCTGCCCTCCACAGACATCCCCTTCCTCTCTCAGCACAGCCCTGTGGAGGGAGGGGCAGGGGCCCAGAGAGACCTGGCTCCAATCCCAGCCCCACTTCCATGTCAGCTGTGTCGTCTGGGACGGGTCATCTGCAGCGGGTCACTGAGCCTCCTGGAGCCCCATTTCCTCCCGTGTCACTGGGGGTGATGGAGCGTAATCTGCAAGCTTGGTTTGGGATTGATGAGATGTAAAGCTCCTGGCACACAGTAGGCTCTCAACACATGGGAACAGCATTTTTTTCAAATTTCCTGGGTTATGTCTTGACCTACAGAGAGAGCAGCCATCCCACCTCTTGCTGCAGGCCCGGCTCTCAGAAGTATTAGACAGCAAAGGGAGAGAGAGAAGTCACAGGTGGGACTTGAAGCAGGGGGCAGGTCGGCAGAGGAAACTAATGACGACGTGGCTGTGTCATCATCACCATCCTTGCCATTATCCGCCCTGGGGTCCAAGGCCCTGACAGTTCTCTGTCCACCCGGCAGCTGCTCTGACTGGTCAGAGAGCGGGGCTGTGGAGTGGGTTTGCGGGGAATCCTGCTGAAGCCAGTGAGATCTGTCTGGGGACCCTCAGCCTATGGAGTAGATCCAGGCCCAGAGCCCAGGCTCCAAGAAGCCCCCCAGGGACAGCTGACATCACTCGCCATCTCCTTCCTGACAGCTCTGCTCATGGAAGCCACAGAGTGCCGGCCAGAGGGTGCAGAGAGCGAGGAGGCCAGGCCAGCCCTGCCCGGCCCACTGAAGCCAGCTCAAGGGAACTCACTCGGTCCCGCATGGAGGGGGCACATGGGACAGGAGAGCACATGAGGAGCGGACCCTCAAGCCACGCCCAGCCACTCCGATGCACTTGGAGAAGAGGTTCTCCCAGCTCCACCTGGGAAGCCTGCTGTCCCACAGGGACCAGCCCTCCTGCAGTGGCCTCACCTGGGAAACCTGCTGTCCCACAGGGACCGGCCCTCCCGCAGCAGCCTCACCTGGGAAACCTGCTGTCCCACAGGGACCGGCCCTCCCACTGCGGCCTCACCTGGGAAACCTGCTGTCCCACAGGGACCGGCCCTCCCGCAGCAGCCTCACCTGGGAAACCTGCTGTCCCACAGGGACCGGCCCTCCCACTGCGGCCTCACCTGGGAAACCTGCTGTCCCACAGGGGCCAGCCCTCCTGCAGTGTCCTCACTTGCAACCTCTAGTCCCTGCCTCACTGGGAAAACCCAGACCCTCCACTCAGCCCCAGACCCTGACTGCCGCCCACCCTGCATGGTCCCCAATGCCCCCACTCACCAGGCCACAATTCCTGCTCATCCCTCTTCCTAGAAGGCCCTGTCCCCATGTTTCAACCTGCACGACGCTGAATTGCCCCTGGAAGTGGGAATGCAGGAAAACCCAGGAGCGAGGCGCATCTCCTGTATCTCTCTCCTGGGATATTTGACCTCATCTGTCCCCTCTCTCCTCGACCCCCAGTGTCTGCTGATGACACACTCCAGGCCATCCTAGGGAGAGAGTCTACGGGAATTAACACAACTCTTTGTTCTGATTACAGCTTATTACCATAAGGGAGAGAATTTCTGGACTCTCCCCAAATTTTTTTTCCTCTTAAAATTTTCATTTAAGAGCCTAACCTTAACAGAAAATGGCTATTTTTGGGAATGTTCTCCAAAGTCCTGATTCCTCATTGCTGAGTGCTTTTTCTAAACAGATGAAGACTCTCGATAATTCTGAATAAAATCAGAGCTAAGGACCTCACTCAAAGAAGAAAGGATGAGGGGGCCAGCCCAGTGGCGTATTGGTTAAGTTTGCGTGCTCTGCTTCAGCGGCCCGGGGTTTGCAGGTTCAGATCCCGGGCACAGACCTATATACCGCTCATCAAGCCATGCAGGTGTCCCATATAAAGTAGAGGAAGATGGACACGGATGTTAGCTAATCTTCCTCAAAAAAAAAAAAAAGAAGAAGAAGAAGAAGAGAGGAAGGGACAAGACACCTGGGGCTGGCCTCTCCTTGTGGGCTGCGGGCCGTGGAGGGTCTCGGAGGCCTTTCCAGCCTGGAGAGAAGCTGTTAGCCGAGGAGCAGTGTGGACGTCCTGGGAGGCAGGCCCGGCTGCCAGCAAAGCAGCTGAAGTCTTGAGGAAACTTCCTGATTGCATTAACGAGGTGGCACCACCAGGACATAATCAGATCTCCCTGGAGGATGTGGCTTCCAGAAGCGCTGCTGCTCACATATGGCAGAATGAGGGCAACCAGGGCCAGACGCAGCGGAAGGAGGGAAGCCCGTGCTGGGGACCCAGGGCGGGAGGTCAGGGGGGCCACCCCACAGGAGCTTGTGGGTGGCACAGGGCCAGCCCCAGGAGGCAGCCATTCCCAGCAATCATGTGTGCGGGCACCTGGCATGGGAAGGCCCAGTTACACACCGAGCAGCCCCATGTCATAGGCCCCCCTGGTTTTACAGGTCAGGAGGGGGCCTGAAAAGCTGCATGGGAGGGCAGAGCAGATCCAAGCCCATCCTCTCTCACCAGGGCTGGGGCGCCCTGCTTGGGGACATGAGCCTGGACTCAGAGGAGGGTGACAGTGAGCTCTCGTTCCAGCTCCACTAGCCTGGCTCCAGCCTGTCTGTGCCTCAGTGGGGCAGGACCAATCACATCAGCTTGTCAAGATTGCCATCAGGACCACAGACAACCCTGGCACAGAGGTTGTATGACGTGGGGCTGTGAGTGTAAGCGTAGGAGATCCACAGGCCAGGCCAACCTTGGTGCTGCCACCTACTGTCTACGAGACCTTGGGGCATCTACTTAACCTCACTAGGATTCAGTTTCCTCATCCGTGAAATGGGGATAATCATAGGGTTGTTCTGATGTTTGAAATAACAGAATGTACATACAGCACAAAACACAGAGCCTGGCCCAGAGAAAGCACCCAGTAGATGATAGTGGCTGCTGCTAAATTTATTGTTACGAGAAAGAGAAGACGAAATCACTGCCACCAGAGTTAGTGGCTGAGGCAGGTTGTGGGGACGCTGATCTCAAAGTCTTCTCCTTCACTTTGAAGTTCCAGCACCCTGAGGACACAACTCCTATTAACCCAGCCACAGAAGACTAAGGGATACACCTGAGGCCAACGTCCTGCAGTTATGCCTCCTGGTTTCTTCTCTAAGAATACTTTTTATAAAAGTTCTCAGGGCAGCCAACTCTATATGTCTATGTACTGACTGTGGAGGGAAAGTATATATGAGAGTTTCTCAACATAGGTTTGACAAACAAATGTACAAATGCAGGGATGAAGGACACAGCCAGAGACCACGGCAGAGCAGCTCTGGCGACCTGCTGATGTGCACAGGGCAGCCCACTGTGGGCCTCCATCCTGGCAGGACTCCTAGCCCCCTGCCCTGTCCAGCACAGCCTCTGTCACCTGCGCCCATCTCGTCCTGCCCTCCTCCGTCTCCAACCACCTTCACACCTCTTCTCTCCCCTCCTGCCGGTTCCAGCCCCAGGACTTCACTGATGCTCATAGCTCTTCTGTCCACTCCCACGGCCCCTGAGCCTCGCACCTCCCCACGTGCATGTCCACGTCACCCACCTGAGTTCTGGGAGAGGGCGTTTGTCCTGCTCACCTGTACCCAGCAGGGAGGACTCAGCTCTGGAACCTGAGTGTAGACCCAGCTCTGCCACATGGCCTCTCTGTGCCTCCGCCTCCTCATCTGTCCGATGAAGTTCACCTAGCCCTAGACTCACAGAGGAGCCCGGGCTCAGCTCACAGAACGTGCTCAGTGACTGCACCTGACACGGGAAGGCCTGGCATACACTCAGCGCCCAATGAATGCTGGGTGACTGAGGAGAGCATCCCTTCTTCTAAGAAGAAGGGAAGGAAAGAGGACCAGAGACAGCTGAGGTGGTTTTGAATGTGGCCTGGAAGGATGGGCAAGGATGGGCAAGCAGGCAAGGGAGGGTGAAAGTCAAGATGCAGAGACAAGAGGGCATGGGGGGCGCGTGTGTGCACGTGTGTGTGCACGTGTGTGTGCACGTGTGCCAAGGGTAGGGCCCTGAGTGCGCTATGAGGCTCTTGGAACAAGATCTCTCTAGGACCTCACCCTAAGCCTGAAGTCAGTGGGACAAGGTGACAGTTCAACAAGCACTTGTGGCTCCCTTGCTGTGGGCCAGGCCCCGTGGAGACCCTGAGGGCAGTCCGCCTTCCTGGAGCTAGGAGAGCCCGGTCAGCTCCAGTCCCGCAGGGCAGCCCAGGGGCTGAGGGCCGATGGAGCTCCCCGAGCCCCCTGGATGGACCCAAGGAGGCTTCTGGCGGAGTCTCTGTTAAGCTCAGAAGGGAACTGGGCACAGGGAGAAGGGCTGGGCTGGGGGCAAGCCAGAGGGGAGGAGGATGGAAACGGTGACGCCCTTGGTCTTGTCACTCCACCTCTGCAAGCTCTGGTGCCTCTTCAGTAAATGGGGTGACAATCACGCCTCTGCTTCTAGCACGAGGGCTGAGAGGAAATTCCTGTGAAGCACCTGAGACAGGGCATGGAGCATGGAAAGTTCTCCATCAACGCTGGCAGCGATGGAGAGGATAGTGAAGGAGGTGGACATGGAGATGGCAATGCAGCGCAGAGCAAGGTCCCCCCAGGAAGGCCCACGCCTGCTGGCCGCAGGGAGGCCCCAGGCAGAGCCCGTACGACTGGCCAAGCAGAACGCTGATGACAACCAGAAAGTCCAGCCATGGGGAGATTCCAGCAGCGGCAATATCGGGACTAAGCAGCATCATAAAAAGAAGATCCAAGTATTAGAATTTAAGTGGATAAGTCAAGATTACCTAGAAGTGTACCTTTCCATGACTGCGACTATGGAATGATAGGCGGGCCTGAGAAGAGGCATGGAAGCGTCTGAGCAAGTGCAAGTGGGTCCTTAGCCACAGTGGGGGGCATTGGGACTTTTCTCTCTTTCTCAAACCTGTGGTAGCAGGTGCTGCTTGTGCCCAGGACGGTCTCAGGGCCCCTGTGATTTCAAATGCTGTGTCTCTCCGGGTGTTCCTCTTTCCTGACTCAGGGGGCCTGGAGGTGCGAGCCGGCCACACCGCAGAGGAATTCCTGGGGGGCAGCAGCAGGAGAGCCCCCACCTCAGCCATCAGCGTGTTCTCTGTGGTCCTCAGAGGCCCACAGTCAGCGACTGGCCCACCTTTCCCTGTCTCCGCCCCCTCACGCCTGCTTCCTTCGATCACCCTCAAATTTACCACCTGTTTCGCTTTTTTTATGTTTTCCTCTTTTTTTTACATTTAAAGTTTTAATCCACCTGGAATTTATTTTAAAGCATAGTGTAAAGACTTTATGTTTTTCAGTGGATTAACTACAGTCATGACATTTAATGTCACATTAAATATGACTACAGCCACATAATGACATTTCAGTCAACGATGGACCACATATACGATGGTGGTCCCATAAGATTAGTACCGTATAGCCTAGGTGTGTAGTAGGCTATACCATCTCAGTTTGTGTAAGTACTGTAGGGGAGGAAGAAATTTTCCTCTATTCTTCTAGGTTCCTCCTTGTCTAAGAATTAAATTGAAGTGAGACAGATTAACAGAAGAAAAACAAACAAAAATTTGATAATATGTATACATGGAAGAAGCCCAGGAAAACTGCGTAACTCACCAAAATGGCTGAAGCCACCACCTTAAATACCATCCTCAGCTAAAGACAAAAGAAGATGTTGGGGGTGAGGAGAGTCAGGAACTTCAAAGGGAAGGAAGGCAATTCATGGGTAGGTGAAAAGCAGCAAACATTTGGAAAACAAGTGTTTGGGCACATAGGAACAGAAGATCACAGAGGGGAGCCCAACGAACAGGCTTTTTTAGGTTCCTCCCTGTCTACCACCTAGTTCATATTATGCTAAGGTGATAGCTCGCTTCCTGAGACGGGTTTTCTTTATCTCAATTCGTTTACGCAGTTAAGGAGGAGGTAACAAGAAAAACTGAGTCTTTGGTTTCTTAAAAATAATCAGCCTAAAATAATCCTCATGTTGGGGCGGCAAATTTGGTTCCCTTTTAGTATACTCTATGATGTTAGCACAACGAGGAAATCACTTAACGACGCATTTCTCAGAACCGTGTCCCCGTCGTTAAGTGACGCCTGACTGTAGTTGTCTCGGCCACACTTGTTGACTAACTCATCTCTCCCATTTCAGTGGTGCCTTGAAGTGGCACCACCACTGTCATATGCCTGCTCGTCCATACTGCTTGGGCCCCCTTCTAGGGTTTCTGTTCTGACAATTCCATACGCACAGTCCTGTGGCAGCAGCCACCTTCCCAAGGGACAGCCTCGGCCCAGGCGCCAAGATGCCCTCTCAGCAGCGTGTGCATTTCCTGATGCCTCTGATTTCCACTCCCTTCACTGACTACTCCCTTCCATCTTCTTAGTCATGCTCCCTCCACCTCCCCGGAAGGATAGAACTGCCCTTGACCAGCCCCCATTGCTCCCCCCTTCTACTGTTAACAGGCCCTTGAGCTTGTCACCCCAAAACATGACCCCCATGATGCATCTGGATCTCAGCTTCTCTCCTGGGCACGAAATGCACAGCATTAGCTGCCTTCCAGGCAACTCTGCTTGACTCCTCAACTCCACCCCTGGGGCCTTAATGCACTGGTGCAAGCACACACACTCACACAGACACGTACATGCAAACACACACACGTGCATGCACACATCATGCACAATCTCGCACACAGGTGTGTGTACACACACACACACACACAGTCGTGTGTACACACACACACAGTCATGCTGAAAAATCTGTTTTACATAAAAGAACCTCAGGCTCAAAGACATGTCCAAAGTCACACAACTACTGAGTGGCAGAACTCAGGTCTCCAGGACTATTAGCTCTACTCTGGGTGTTTTTTAATAACAGATTTGCAAAAATACAGGGTTCCAAATATTGGGGAAATAAGGTGAAAGAATCCATGTTATGCAGTCAGCCCAGTACCTGGGAGCATAAGTGCTAAATAAGCACTAACTGTCGTGGTTAATAATTATTACTATTCTCGTTGTCGACCGCAGGCATGGATCAGAGACGCAGGCTACCCGCTCCCTCCCAATCATGCTGAGGAGGAGCCGGAGCCCACCTGCGGCCCCTCGGCATTTGCTTGTCTTTGGCGCCCCCTCATGGCCGCTGTGTGTAACTCCCCGTGATGAGACCGGGAGGGGAGCCCAGGCCAGCAGGCGCTCTGGCCGCTCAGAGACAGGCAGACGATCCTCCTCCTTTATCCCCCAGGATCGTGAGAGGAAGAAAGTCTCCCGCACCGCTTGGAGCTGAGGCTGCACCTGTCTGAACACACAAATGCACACACTCACACACCCACACACACACTCTTACCTGGGTGGACCCGCTAGGTTTACACTCAAATGACACCTATTACCATCATAAAGGCACACAAATCAGAGCTATGAGGACCTCATTTGTTTATTGCATAGATGGGGAAACTGAGGCCCCAAAAGAAGACACACTATGTCCTACACACAGCATTTGCTGACCAGGCACCGCGGCCGGGTCTTAGGGCAGCAAGGAACATGACATTTGTGGTCAGTTCCCGGCCAGAAAGCAGCCCCACCAGAGCAGGGTCGCTGCAGAGCCCATGGGCTGGCTGCAGTAGCCGAGGGCCCAGTGGAGCTGCCGGTGTGGCCTCTGTGAGTCACAGCTGAGGCCCTTGTCGAGGACCTCAGCGTCCAGTGAGGGAAGCAGGTGTCTCAACAAACAGATGCAATAAAGCGTCAAGAGAGATGGGATCCCACGAGGAACCGGGATGCCAGCAGTCAGGGACCGGTGGAGGCGACTCCAGAGCTGAGCAATAAACAAGATGTTATTGGAGGTCAAGGAACAAGTAGGGCACGATGGGCAGGGAGGGATGCTGAGGCTTGGCTGGGAGGAGAAGGATGGCAAAGCCCTCCTGGGAGAAGGTTAGGGATTAACAAGATGGTAAACCGAGCTCCCTTCTCCACAATCCCCACGGAAGCACCAGGTAAGGTGGCGGCAGCCATCACGACACGGGGCCAGGCGTGTCCTAACAGCTCTGCCAGTGTCAGCCCCCAGAGCCACGCCTTCCGATACTAGGATTCCCATTTCACAGATGAGGGCTGAGGCATAAGGAGGTTTAGTAACCTGCTTAAGGCTGTAGGACTTAATGGCGGAGGCAGGATTTGAAATAGGCAGACTGGCTACAAAATCCATGCTCTTTAAAAAAAAATGTGGTAAAATATACATAATATAAAACTTACCATTTCAAGCATTTTTACGTGTACAGTTCAGTGGTATTAAGAATATTCACATTGTTGTGCAACCATCACCACCATCCATCTCCAGAACTTTTTCATCTTCCCAAACTGAAACATGGAACCCATTGAACACTCCCCATTCTCCCTCCCCCAAGGTCCATAACCACTGTTCCACTTTGTCTCTATGAATTTGCCTATTCTAGGTACTTCATATGAGTGGAATCATACAGTATTTGTCCTTTTGTGTCTGGTTTATTTTAGTAAGCATATTATCTTCACTGATTATCTATCATCCATGTTGTAGTATGTGCCAGACTTTCCTTCTCTTTTTAAGGCTAATATTCCATTGTATGGCTACAGCACATTTTGTTCATTCATTCATCATCCACTGGGGGACACTTAGGTTGCTTCCATCTTTTGGCTATTGTGAATAATGCTGCTATGAACACGGGTGTGCAAATACCTGTTTGAGTCCCTGCTTTCAAAAAATCCACACTCTCAGCACCATGCAGAATTGGCTCTCATAAACCTTAGCGAAGACGTGAGTCAGTATGGGAGGGCAGAAAGTGAGAGGTGAAGCTATCTGAGCAAGATGTAGTGCAAGAGAGACAGGCTGCAGGCTGAGGGGGGCACCCTGAGAGCCACTACAGGAGGAGGAAAACTCTCTGGGGAATATGTGTGGGGCCTCCCAGACACCCTTTGTGAGCAGCAGCATCCTTGAGGGCTTGGCGCTCTTGCAGGAGCCTGCGTTCCTCTTCATTTCTGCTAGCCCGTCTCCGCAGAGTGGGCCGACCAGGAGCACAGGCCAGGTGGGAGCCAGCTGACTGACAAGATCTATCTCGAAGCAGAAAAATGGGCAGTGTCTCAGCTGCAGCAAAAACAGAGGCGGGGGGTGGCCCCGTGGCTTAGCGGTTAAGTGCGTGCGCTCCGCTACTGGCAGCCCAGGTTCGGATCCCGGGTGCACACCGATGCACCACTTCTCCAGCCATGCTGAGGCCACCGCGTCCCACATACAGCAACTAGCAGGATGTGCAACTATGACATACAACTATCTACTGGGGCTTTGGGGAAAAAAAGGAGGAGGATTGGCAATAGATGTTAGCTTAGAGCTGGTCTTCCTCACACACACACACAAAAAAACAGAGGCGGGACTTCCCCCACAACCCAGGGGGAAATGCACTCGCCCTGCAACTAACCACCAACTGGGTTCACTACGCTCTCTGAGACAGGGGAGCACTTACCCAGCCAGGCACAACTAGAGCAAATGGAAATGTGCCAGTCCTGGGCAAACAGAGAGCTGGCCTCTCTCCACTCCCCACCCCTTCAGCCTAAGCAAACAGAGAAACATCCTGCATATGTTCAAAGACTCACTAGCTCCAAAGATCTGAGCAAACTAAACAAAGGAGGCTATTAAAAAACAGAACAGATTGGAATCTCTCTCACTCAGAAAGATTTGAACAGAAAGATGTGAACCCACGCCCCACGGAGGATGTCTGTTCTCATCAAGCTCATGTAGAGCATTCAGAAACATCGACACTGCGCTGGATGAGCAAGAAACCTCAAGGCCTTCCACAAATCACATTCTCTCACCAGGTTGCAATGAAATTAGAAACAATAAGAAGACAATGTTAAAAATGTACTTTTGAAACAAAATTAATTTCCACAATGGAAATTATAAAATTTTTGGAACTCAATGACAATAAAGTATCCTTATAAAAATTATAAAATTCAGCAAAATTGGTGTTTAGAGGTAAATTTATGTCCTTAAATGAATTTGTAATAAATAGGATTAAAGGGGCAAAAGGAGAAAGCTGATGGCAATGTGGGTTAAAGAGAAAATAAAAACTAAAATGAAAAACTCTTTGGAAACAGATGACAATAAGAGCATGACCTGTCAAACCTGTGGGACGTGTCCAGAGAGGTATTGGGGGCAACTGCATAGCCTTACATATACACGCATATACTTAAATATAAGAAAGCTATAACAAGCAAATAACACAAGAAGCTTTTTTTAAAGAAAGAAGAAATAAAGTAATTTAATTTAAAAACAACCTTAGCAAAAGTAGACAATAAATAAAACCCAAAACTGGTTCTTTGAAAGGATATTAAAATAAACAAACATCTAGGAAGTCAAGCAAAAGAAAAAAGAGGAAAGGTACAAATTTGAAAATGTTAGGTTAGAAAGAGACATGACTACAGGCATGAAGGAAACCACAAGAAGATAGTAGGCACAGCTTCATTCTGGTTGATTTTGTTTTATCTGGAGAAAACAGAAGATTTTCTTGGAATACATAAATCACCAAAATTAACTTAACACGAGACAGAAAACCTGAAAAGAACAATAAACATGGAACAAACTAAACAGGTTGCGAAGGTATTAGAGGGGCCCCACCAGCCTCCAGGGACGGGGACAGCGGTACGGATGTTACCAAAGCACAGGAGAAAATGGGAGGCTCCCCAGTCCTTTCTACAAGATTAACAGACTGAACAGGGATCTTACACACACACACACTCGCACAGATGAGCACACACAGACACACCTGCACACACATACACACTCACATGCACACACTGAGGTGATATAGAAAGATTCCCCACAACACTTTAACACTTAAAAATAGAAAGTTTCCAAAACAAAACAATCCTATTTGTGTTCGTGTTTTAAAGACTCCACGTGGAGGAAAATAACAGTATATGCATGTGAGTGCCTAGAAAGAGATCTGGAGGATCCACTCAGACAGGTGAGCACAGGGTCAGCTGTGGGGAGGAGAGTCAGCAGAGAGGTTGGGGAGGGAGTTAGAGAGGATATTTGTTCTTTTTACACGATTCCTATACTGTTGGAATGTTTACAAACTGAATATATTCATCTATTACTTCAAATAACTTGATAATATTAATTTGAAAAGTAATTAGTACTTTAATAATTACTAATTAAATACTTTTAAACTAAAGAATAAAGGTTAAAAATTTAGAAAACATGTGGAAAGATCTTTTATAATAGGAGGATATTTCAAATGGAAGGTCATCTTTGTAATCAAAGAGGTAGGAATGACTCACCCATACAGAACACACAACCTCAAAGCCACGAAGGAAAATGCCAGATCTGACCGTATGGACATGTAAAACCTCTACACAAAGAAATGCATCATGGGCTCGCTACAAGAGAAGCGTCACATTAGGGAAAAAATATTTATAAGATTTATAAACAACCACAGGATTTATATCCAAAATATATAAGGAGCTCTTACAAAATCACTATGGCAAACAACCCAACAAGAAAATGAGCAAAGGATATGCACAAATCACAGAAGATATGAGAATGGCCAATAAACACTTAAAATGACACTAAAGCCCTATAGTTATCTAATAAAAATGCAAATTTAAACAATAATGAAACATTTTTTGTGCCTACCACACCGGCAAAAATTAAAAGCATTGGGCACATTCACCACCAGCAGGAACAGGAAAAATTCTCAGTTATTTTTCAGGTAGTTCCTCTCATCTGTTGATCTCTTCCTCTCCTCCTGGTGCTCACATTAGATAACCGTGAACGCTTCTCTCTCTCTCCCCTCTGTCCCTCCTTAACCCCCCATCTCATCGGCCCCTCCCTCATCTCTTCTAGTAGAGCCCCCAACCTGATCCCGTTCATTCATTTGTTCTGTCCTTTAATCCTCCCATCAAGGTCATCTTTTTGGCACTTGTATTGTTCATGCCCAATATCCCCAGCTGCTTCCTCTTCATGGCTGCCTTGTCTAGCAACCTGTTTCCAATATCCTCCTGAGGATGTTTATTATGCACATGGAAATGCTTTTCCTGTCTTGTCTATTCATCTGTTCCCTCCAGTGTTCAGTTTGTGGTCTTTCCCTCTCCGAGTTTACTCTTCTCACGTGTCTCATTTTTCCCTATGGCCCTCACTTTCCCTGGGGAAGGTCAGCCACCTAGCTGGTCAAGCATACTGGGAGGAGGGGCAGAGAGCCTTAAGCCCAGTCAACACCTCCCGGGTAAGTTTAGGGAAGGTAGGCCGGGGTGAGATAACCTGGCTCAGCATCCCCTCTTTGCTCATCCCCACAGGGCTAGTCTGGCCCTCAGGGAACTCCCCTGTCCTTCTAGCCTGGGTGCCAGCTTTGTCCAGGGGCTGCCAATCTGCACTGTAATTGACTGTCCCTAGGGATGGGGAGGTGCCACGGGGCAGCCAGCCAATCTGCCCAGGTGTGGCACTCACTCCAGGTAGGTTCCGGACTGCTCTGGCACTCTGAACACCTGTGTCTGGTACAGGACCTCCTCCTGAGAGCAGTGCTGGGCGGGAAGTGACCCCAGGGCGGGGCAGGTAGGAGAGGAGCCACTCCAGCCCAGTCCTGGGTGGGCTGAGTAGCTGCTTCCACTCCATAACATGCCTCACCTCCCATCACAGACTCCGCTGGGCCCTGCCTCCCCAGGGACTTCTCATGGGTTTTCATCGGAGGTTCTGGGCTCCATCAATTAATTATCCCTTTTGTGACATCTCCCAGGTTTGGGTTCATAGGATAGAGCCAGAAGCCCATATTAATTAATCATCTTATTAGGAACCAAATGCAAGATTTAAAAACAAAGATCATAACATCAGATGTTTTGGATGGATGAAGAAAATGGATGCATGCAGACATTGCTGGTGGGAGTATGAATTTTTACGCCCTCCTGGGGGACAGATACTGTGGTAACACGTTCCAAATGCTTGAAAAATTGACTGAGCATTCCATGACAAGATGGTGTAGACTCATCTGTCCCTGCTCCTTCCCTCTAACTATGACTAAATGCACTGGAAAGAATCTAACAATCATAAAGACTCTATAAGGTGGAAAGAGGAAGAGACTGGCCGGGAAGTAAGGATGACACTGCACTGAGCTCCTGGGTTTTCTTTTTTTCTCCCGTGGTCTTAGTCCATGTGGGCTGCTATAACAAAAACACCATAAATTGGGTGGTTTAAACAACAGAAATTTCTTTCCTACAGTTCTGGAGGCTGGGAAGTCCAAGATCAAGGCGCTGGCAGGAGGATGTGGGGAGGGGAGAGGCTAGGCAAAGAGTTCTTAAATTTGACACCAAAAGTACAATCCATAAAAAGAAAAAATTGATAAATTGGACCACATCAAAATTAAAATTTTTTGGCTCTGCAAAAGATCATGTTAAGATAATGAATAGACAAATTACAGACTGGGATAAAATATTTGCAAATCACAGATCTAAGAAAGAACTTGTGTCTAGAATGTATAAAGCACTCTCAGAACTCAACATTAAATAAACAAAATTGAAAATGTACAAAAGACATAAACAGATATCTGACGAAAGTGGATATCCAGATGGTAAGTACATGAAAGGATAATCAACATCATTAGCCATTAGGGAAGTGCGAATTAAGACCACAACAAGTTATGACTACACATCTATTAGAATGGCTAAAAAAAAAGTGATAACACCAAATGCTAGTGAGGATGCAGAGAACCAGAGCACTCATACATTGCTGGTGAGAATGTGCAATGGTACAGCAACTCTGGAAAATAGTTTGGCAGTTCCTTTTAAAACTAAAAATGGACTTTCCATTTGACCCAGAAAATTCAATCTTGGGCATCTATGATGGAGAAATGAAAACTTATTTTTACACAGAATCTCATACATGAATGTTCATAGCAGTTTTATTGGCAGCCAGCCAATCTGCCCAGGTGTGGCACTCACTCCAGGTAACAGCCAAAAACTGGAAACTATTCAAATGCTTTTTAATGGGGAAATGGTTAAACAAACTGTGGTACATCCATATTATCGAATAATATGCAGCATTAAAAAGAAACAAACTATTGATATTTGCAAAAACTTGGATGAACTCAAGGAAATTATGCTGAGTGAAACAAGACAATTTTAAAAGGACACATATTACTTGGTTCCATAAAGTTGTGAAGTAACATAATTACAGAGATGGAAAACAGACTAATAGTTGCTAGAAGTTAAGGATGGGATGAGGAGGGTGTGGCTATAAAGTGGTAGCATGAGGAAGCCTGGTAGTGACAGTAGCTACGGATCATGATTGTGGTGGTCGGTACACAAAGCTACACACGTGATAGTATTGCACAGAGCAACACACACACACATTAGTACATGATTAACATGTGAAATCTGAAAACTCTGTGGGTTGTACCAAGGTCAGTTTCCTGATTTTGATATTGTATTATAGTTGTGCCAGATGTTAGCACTGGAGGAAGCTGGGGAAAGGGCACAAGGAACCTCCCTGTACATTTTTTTGCAACTTCTTGTGAATCTATAATTATTGCAAAATAAAAAGTATTTTTAAAAATAGCCTTGGGATCTCACTTGTAGGAATTTATTTTAAGGAAAAAAACAAGGGATTTCAGTTCAGGGAAAAATGGAGTAAGTACATTTCACTCTGTGTCTCCCACTGAAATGCAACTATACGAACTGGGTAGAATGCATGGAGAAGATATCTGAGAACTTTTAAAATCAAATAACAGAAGGAGAATTGGGAAAGGAGACCATAATTAAAAGTAACACCGAGCTGGTGGTGTTTTACCATTGTACCTTCCCCAGCACCTCAAAGCCCATCCTCAAGGCAGCCTGAGCTTGGAGGTGGACATCTGTGCAAACAGAGAGTGCTCAGGAAAGCCTCCGGCTCAGGCTGAGGAGCAGGAAGGGCTCTCCTAACACCCAGCGAGACGGTGAGAGATTCTCCCTTTTTTCTCTGGTCCATTTTCTCATGTCCTCTGCAGCCCACAAGCACCTCCTTTTCTGACAGGTAGAGCTGTGATTCAAGTAGGGTGGGTTTTCTGTTTTGTTTTGTCTTTTTTGTGTGTGAGGAAGAGTGGCCATGAGCTAACACCTGTTGCCAATCTTCCTCTTGCTTGAGGCAGATTCACCCTGAGCTAATATCTGTGCCCATCTTCCTCTATTTTACCGCCAAGGCAGAGCGCACCAACGTAACCACTATGTCACCGGGCTGGCCTCTGTTTTGTCTTTTTATCCATTGTTTTCTTACTCTCTCTGTCCTTTCGCTGCTTGACCCTGGATGTGGGCACAGTCGTGGTGAAGAAGCTGCAGAGTGGGATAAACAATGCCCCAGTCTCTTGGATGGAGGGCTAAAAAGGAGAGCCCCAGGGAACTGGAAAGTACCAGAGAAATCATGGCATGGGAGTTCAGGACACTGGCCCCAAAAAGTTCTTTATGAGCTCGTGGGCTTCCTCCTGAGCTGTGCGTGCATAGATCTAACCCTAAACAGCATCTTAGTAACTTTGAGAACGGACCTAAGAGACAGATCAATGTCCAGGTCCCACACAGGCTACTGGGTAACGCATACGTGGGCCTGACCCAGACAACACAGCAAGGGCTTTGTAAATGGAGTTGACATTGTGACCACAATCCACAGAAAGCTGGTTGGAACCTGCAGCTAAACAGCGCTCACTGGGACATATATAACATCCACTGTTTATATTAGAAAAGAGGAAAGGTCTCAAATCATTAATCTAAGCTTCAACCTTAAGCCATTAGAAAAAGAAGAGCAGAATAAAATCAAGGCAAGCACAAGAAAAGAAATAATAAACAGCAGAAGCCAATGAAATTGAAAACAGCAAAGGAATAGAGAAAATCAACGATACCCAAAGCTCATTCTTTAAAGAAAATCAATAAAATTAATAAACCTCTAGGAAGACTGACAAAGAACAAAAGTAGAGAGGACACAAATTACCGATATCAGGAATGAAAGAGGTGATATCACTACAGACTCCCAAAGACAATAAAAGCATAGTAAGGGAATCCTATGAATAACTCTGCGCCCATAAATTGACCGCTTAGATGAAATAAATCAATTCTATTTCATAATCTACCAAAATTCACTCAAGATGAAACAGATAATCTGAATAGCCCTATAACTATTAAAGATATTGAATTCACTGTTAAAAAACATTTTTAAAAGATCTCTAAGCCTAGGTGGTTTCATTGCCAAATTCTATTTTAAAGAAGAAATAACACCAATTCTACCCAGTCACTTCCAGAAACTAGAAGGGGACGGAACTATTTCCCAACTCATTTTATAAAGCCAGCATTACTCTGATACCATAATCAGATAAAAACACAAGAACTCTATAGACCCATGTTCCTCATAAACATAGATGCAAAAGTCCTGAACAAAACATTAGTGCATCAAATCTAGCAAAATATTAAAAGAATAATACCCCAACACCAACCAAGTGAGGTTTATCCCAGGAATGCAATGTTGGTTCAATATTTGAAAAATACACAAATGTAATCCACCATATTAACAGTTTAAAGATGAAAAAAACCACACAGTTATATAAATTGATGCAGAAAAAGCATTTGGCAAAATTCAACACCCATTCATGAAAAAAATTCCCAGCTAACTGGACACAGAAAGGAATTTCCTCAAACTGAGAAAGAGCATCTATAAAACAAATTGGGAACAAGGCAAGGATGCCCACATTCACACTCCAATTCCACACTATACTGGAAGTCCTTGCTGGTGCAATACATCAAGAAAAAAAGGCACACAGTTGGAAAGGAAGGAATAAAAACTGAACCTGTTTGCAGACAATACGATGGTCTATGTATAAAATCCCAAGGAATCTGCCCCCGACCCCAAAAGAACTAGCACTAATAAATATATCTAGTAAAGTTGCAAGATATAAGTTTAACACACAAAAATCAATCATTTTTCTAAAAACTAGCAGTGAAAAATTTGGAACCCAAATTTAAATAATTAGTATCGTTTGCAATGGCTCCAAAATTAAAAACTTAGGCATAAATGTAACAAAACACGCACAGGATATATATGCTGAAAACTATAAAATGGTGATGAAAGAATCGAAGAAGATCTAAGTTAATGGAGAGACATGCCACATTCATGGATTGGAAGACTCGACAGAGTCAAGATGTCAAATCTCCCAGAATTCATCTACAGATTTAATGCAATCAAAATCACAGCAGGATTTTTTGTAAATGTAGGTAAGCTTATTAAAATTTATACCAAAAGGGAAAGGCCCTAGAATGGTTGCAACAATTTTGAAAAAGAGGAATACATTTAGAAGACTCACACTACTCAATTTTAAGACAATGTAAAGCTACAATAATCAAGGTTGTGGGGCAAAAGGACAGACACATCCACTAATGGAATAGAAGAGAGAGCCCAGAAATATACCCTCAGAAACATGCCCAACTGATTTTTGACAAGGAGGTAAATGTATTTCAATGAAGAAAGGATAGTCTTTCAACAAATGGTATTAGAACAATTGGTTGCCTATAAATTAAAAAAAAAAAGAACCCCAGCCTAAATCTCACACCTTATACAAAAGCTAACTCAAAATGAAAATCATAGAGCTATAAAACTTTTAGAAGAAAATCTTCATGACCTGGGGTTAGGAAAAGAGTTGTTAGGTCATCAAATGCACAATCCATAAAGAAAAAATTAATATATTAGACTTGATAAATATTTAAAATTTTGCAAAAGACAGTGCTAAGAGAATGAAAAGACAGCTATAGACTAGGAGAAAATATTTTCAAATCACATCTGACAAAGGACTTATGCCAAAATATATAAAGAGCTCTCAAAATCAACAATAAGAAAACAACTAAAATAAAAAGTAGGCCAAAATGCTTAAATGTAACCTTCACCAAAGAGGACGTTGTATATGAAAGGCAAGTAAGCAGATGAAAAGATGCTCAATATTATTGGTCATTAGGGAAATGCAAAATAAAACCACAATGAGATACCACTACATACCCACTAGAATGGATAAAATAAAAAGTACAGGCAATACCAAGTCTTGGAGAAGAGGCAGAGTACTGGAGCTCTCCTTCCTTGCTGGTGGGAATGCAAAATGGTGCAGCCACTCTGGAAAACAGTTTGACTGTTCTGTTAAACCATATGAGCAGCAGTCCTACTCCTGGGTGTTTACCCTAGAGAAATGAAAACTTATGTTTACACAAAAACCTCTACACAAATGTTTATAGCAGCTATATGATTACTTACCCAAAACGGGAAACAACCACAATGTCCTTCCGTTGGTGAATGGATAACCAACTGTGGTCTATCTGTGCAGTTGGATACTATTTAGTAATGAGAAGGAACGCACCACTGATACGCAGAACAATTGGGATGAATCTCAAAGGCATGATGCTTCGTGAGAGTAGCCAGTTACAAAAGATTCCCTACCGTGTGGTTCCACTTAACACTACATTCTCAAAATGACAAAGCTAAGTGAGGAAAAACACATCCGTAGTTAGCAGGGGTTGGGGCTGGGAGAGGGTTGGGCTACACAGCATGAGGGAGTGTTACGTGAATCTATACATGTGTTAAAATTCATAGACCTATATAGTCCTTTAAAGTGAGACCAGGGGGTAGATAAAAAATTTAAAAGTCCCCTCTGTACCAGTCACTTTGTACGTAGTCTCATAAAATCCTCACACACTGCAAGATTGGTTTATTATCCCCATTTTACAGACCAGAAACTTGAAACTCAGAGATACTCAGGCACTTGCCCAGAGTCACATCATGGTGAGTGGCAGAGCCTGGCGTCCCCTACCCAGACCCTCTCTGCACCTCAGCACAGGGATGGTCAAGTCTGTGTGTAGTGGTCTAAGACACTGGGAAAGACAGGCTGCCCTCTTTGCTGACGTCACTTACATGTCTGGCTTCTGTGCACAGCCTTACTTAGCTGGACCAGCTCAGCTTTTAGTCATGTGAGGCTCAGCAGATCACTTGGGCTTCTTGGGCACTGGTCTGCATATACGGATTGGACTTGGTGATCTTCTTTGAGGTATGTGAAGATACTGAACCAACGGAAAGAATGCTGGACTAAGACCCACCTGTGTTCAATCTTGACCCTCCCTGGATAATTCCCTCCACTCCCAGGTAGGTGTTGATGTCTCCAAGGAGCGCATTGTAAACCCAGATAAAATATCAGCCTGAGCTTCAGACAGTATTCCTAACTACCTCCTCAGACGTTTCCATATGCTTCCACGGGTACCACGCCCTAAAACTGAGCTCATCACTCTACCCATCTCAGCCAGCTCAGTCCCCAGTGCAAGCCAGACACCTGGGAGTCCTGGGGGCTTCTCTGAAAACCCACTGTTCTTCACAACCCCCAGATCCAACAGACCTCCAATGTTATCTCCTAAAGCTCTAGCATCCAATTCCTCTCTGTACCACCTTCCAGCACTCCTGTGTCAGCCTCCTCCCAGGACTTATCCCTGGACTCCCTCCAAACTATTCTCTACCCAGGAGTAAAGGGAATTTTTCAAAAATGCAAATCTGACCATGTTGCCCCAGGTAAGCGTTCTGCAAGGGCTTCTCAGTATCTTGGGATACAGATAGCATCTTAATGCAGCCTCACAACCCCAGCCTCATTACTTACCTCTCCATTTCCTTCTTCATCTTCCTCTCCAGCTCCCTGCAACTCTCTGCCTGTCCTGGCTCCAACCACTGGCTTGCAGGTACCATGCTGCCTTGTGCCACAGGGCCTTTGCACATACATTCCTGCTGCCTGACAGCCTGCCTCCTACCCTTTGCCAAGTTAACCTGCTTCTTCAGATTATAGATCATGGTTACTTCCTTAAGGAAGCCTTCCCTGATCTCCTACACTACGTCTAGAGCCACACTGTCCTCAACATAGCCACTGGCCACACAGGCCATCAAGCAATAGATATGTGTGACTGCTGCTGAGGAACTGGAAATTTGTTTAATTAGTCTAAATTTAAATTTTAGGGGCTGGCCCTGTGGCACAGTGATTAAGCACACTCTGCTTCCACGGCCCAGGGTTCGCGGGTTCAAATCCCGGGTGCGGACCAATGCACGGCTTGTCAAGCCATGCTGGGGCAGAGTCCCATATAAAGTAGAGGAAGATGGGCCACGGATGTTAGCCCAGGGCCAATTTTCCTCAACAAAAAGAGGAGGATTGGCAACAGATGTTAGGTCAGGGCTAATCTTCCTCACAAAAAAAAAAGAAGAAGAAGAAAAGAAAAAAATTTTAAAACTGGCACTAGGTTCAGTTATATTTGAAACAACCATGGTATGTGAATCTTGCTTTTTTTTTTTTTTTTTTTTTTGTGAGGAGATCAGCCCTGAGCTAACATCCGCCAATCCTCCTCTTTTTTTGCTGAGGAAGACGGCCCTGGGCTAACATCTGTGCCTATCTTCCTCCACTTTATATGGGACGCCGCCACAGCATGGCTTACCAAGCAGTGCGTCGGTGCGCGCCCGGGATCCGAACCAGCGAACCCCGGGCCGCCGCAGCAGAGCGCGCGCACTTAACCGCTTGCGCCACCGGGCCGGCCCTTGCTTTTTTTAACTATAAATTTTGTGAAATTTAAATAGAGATCACGTATTTTCCACAAAATTTAGCATTTGAATTGAGAGGTGCTGAAAGAGTAAAATATACACCAAATTTCAAAGACTTGGCAAAAAATAGGAATATCAAATATCTTATTAATGATTTTTATATTGATTATATGTTGCAATGATAATATTTTTGATATATTGGCTTAAAAATAAAAATATTAAAATTCATTTCACCTGTTTTCTTTTCCCTTTTGTTAACGTGGTAGCATCGTAATTCTATCAGACAGCATCGTCCAGAGGGGAAAGCCTGATCCCACCAGCCCTCCAGGCTGGGGATCTCACTGCCTTCCCTTAGCGGGGGGCAGCGAGCTGCATGGGCCAGGCTATGTCTCCTCGAGTCAAGCCAGCCCTGTGCGCCAGGGCCTTGTTCAGTCAGGAGTTCACGGGAAGGAAAGGAAATTGAAGAGGATGGTGAAATAGCTCCAATTAGATAGCAACTTCCCTGCTAGGTTTTCATCACGTTCTTTGATAACTTTGCTAGAACTTATGGTTTTTAAAGCACATTGTTGCTTTAAAAGACTGGCAAGCTACCTCCCACACCTGGGGTCTTGGGAGGTGGAGCATGCTCAGATGGCTGAGGGAGGCAGAAAGCAGAGCGGCAGCTCCCCTTCTGTCTCCCTGTACACCTGCTGCCAGGCCACAGCGTCTTGGCAGGTATGGAAAAATCCTGAAGCACATTCAGCGATAGAGCAGGAATTTAATTAATTCCTCCTTGTCTATTGCACCCCCATGAGGTGCCCAGCACTGATAGTATCAGGTCTGGGTACACAGTGGTGAGCAGCACCAGGTGGCCATCTCAGGAGGGAGCAGTTCAGGGCAGCAGCTCCCAGAAATTTGGATCTTAAGATCTTTACACTCTTAAAAACAATCGAGGATCTCAAAGAGTTTTTTTCATGTGAGTTGTATCTATCAATTTTTACTACATAAGAAATTAAAGCTGAGAAAAATTTAATCTATTTTTTATTAATTTGTTTTAAAAGAACAATAACAAGCCCATTATATGGTAACACAAATAGCATATTCTTGTGAAAAATATTTTCCAAAGCAAAAATAATTTGTGGGAAAGTGGCATTGTTTTACATTTTTGCAAGTGTCTAAGTCTGGCTTACAAAAAGCAGCTGGATTCTCGTATCTGCAGTCAGGCTCTTGCACTACCGCACACCACGTGGCCTCTGGGAAACAGGGCTCCGCGTCGCATCATACATCCTTCTCTAAAACTTTCCTTTAAGGCTGACGTTTCAAGTTAATATTGTTTCCTGTTCTGGAAGACTCATCATGAAGGTGGCAGAATAAGCAAGCATCCACAATCATCAAGCATTCATCCCTAATGAAAACTACTACGCCAAAATTAACAGGAAAATATTTTAATGATATTTTTGTAGCACAAATAATCAAACTGAGACAGGTAAGAGGAATGTGAGGGAATCTACAAAATCATAAATTATATTGCTTTAATCCTGACATAACCTAGATGCTGAGAATGAACAGGTGTCCTACCAGCAGAGCTTCCACCTCTCCTCTCAAAGGCACAGTCTGGGCGATATAGCCAACAAAGACGTCTTTCTGGGGCTTGTCCCCTGACTTCTCATTTACAAGGACTACAATATTTGAAACCATCTCTGCAGATCCAAACGACAGTCTATGTGCCTGGAGCTCACTGTGACTGCTCCTCAGGCCCCTTCAAGCTAGACTTCTGATTTCTTCTCTCTTTCTGACCCTGAATTCGGAAGAGCTTCTTCCTGAGGTCCTTCTGTCGCTTCAGTTTCTCTTCTTCCTCCTTCTGCTTCACTTTGAAGTGTTCTTTATTATGCAGATGCCGCTGCTCCTTGGCCTTCTTCATCTTCTGACTGTGTACGGTACTCAGAGCATCCAGCAGTGCAAGGATCTGACAAGGACAAAACCTAGTGAGCATTACAATATCCTTAACAGTCACAGCATGCTTTCCTTCTAAGCACCAGGGGCCCAAACACTTCAGCTGACTGTATCAAAACTAGAATCAATCCATGATCCAAATGAATATTAACCTAGTGAAAACTTATCCTGAACTAGGAAATCATAATTTGCCTGGAGATGTAAGTAGGAGCATATTGATTTAGCAAAATACTTAAATAATGACCTTCACCACAAAACCCCCTTTGTTAACCACTCTGTGGGTACTACTTACAACTAAGACAGAGTGATTCACCAGCTGTGTGCCTATTACCCCCCATTAAGATGCATAAGGCAGAGCATGACTAAACAAAAGAAGGGAAATGGACTCTGGCCTTTCCTCTAACTTCCAGTTCCAGTGCCTTGAGTAAAGTCTGGCCCTTATCCTTCCCTGATGAAAAATGAGAATGTAGTAGAAATGCCAAGTGTGCTGCTGAAAGCATTATTTTCACGTCTAAATGCAACAAGTAGGAAGCCATCCGTCGACAGTACCTTCCTTTCATGAGGCTCCCGTATGACGGCTGGTCTCAGCCTGTCTTTCGGCATCTTGCCTGCCTTTGCTTGGGTCTTGGGCTTGTTCTTAAACGGCAGTGCCTTCTGCAAGGCTTTTGGAATGTGCAGTGAATTAAAATGTTTCTTTTGCCTCACAATTGGCTGAAAAGAAAAATAAAACAAAGACTGTGACATATTGATTTTTCCACAAGATTAGTAACACCAGAGTCTGTGGACCATCAGAAATGAAGATTCAATCATCCATCAAATACGGATTGCCTTGATGCACAGCTCTAGGCAAAAACAGAAATATACAGAATGTACTTGTAATTCTTCAAGAAATCAACTGTGCCCATTTGTACAGGATGGACTATGGGGTCTCAACAGAGCAGATGAACAGATCCAACGTTTCTTTTAATGGAAAATTCAGGCCTTATCTTTGAGGCACTGAGGTGTTTTTTTCTAGCCTAACAAGAATAATCTAGCTGTTCATCTTGACTATCAACCTCTGGATCAATCTAAGGATGTAGTTCCTCCTCCAATCAGCAGCCAAAATGTCCCCATCCCTGATTCTCATTAAGAAGTTTAATTTTATTCTGTTTCTAATGGAAGGCCAGCCAATAAAAATGAGATTTAAACAACAGAGGAAGGCAAAACACTCTCTACATTCAATTTTCAAGGCAATCTAAGTTCCATGCTTAAACTGAGATGACCAAAATGCTTAACTGCCTCAGAAATCGTTAATAAGTTGAAAGTTTTGCCCTAGGCCTTTACCAAGGTCAATGTCAACTAGATACAGAATATGTCTGTTATGTCTTTAAATTTATTATGAAAGACATCATTCACGTTAATATTCAATATTCTCTGTGTAGGAACCTAAAATGCTTTAAAATAAAAGAAATCAGAGAAATCACCTTCTCAAAAAAGAGTAAGCACCACAGGCTAGACAAAAGGAACCATGTCCTGAAATATATTTTAATAAACATTCATGTAACATGATTCAAAATTTTATTATTAACTATTATAGAAAAAGTAATGTCTGGGAAACTTCCGTTTCTAGCAGAACGGCAGACTGATATCCTAAACTATCCTCTTATTACAAAACAATTAAATATCTTGCATTATAAGAAACAAATCTTTTCAAATATATTGTTAACCTGTGAAGAAAATAATGAAAGTTCTCAGAGACCAAAACCTAAATGAAAATGGAAATCTAGATAGGCACTAAGAACTTAAAATAAAATGCTGATGAGGCCAACTACTGGTGAGGATGTGGAACTAAACTCTGATCAACTGTTGGTGGGAGCCTAACCTGGTATGACTTCACAATACTATACAGGCCTCATACACTGAAGGTGAACACATACATACACTGTAACCCAGCAATCCCACCCCTGGATATCTACACAACAGAAATGTGTGCACATGCACACCAAACAAGTCGCATGTAAGTGTTCAGGGCAGCATTTACAATGGCCCCAAATTGGAAATAACATCTATCAATGGAGAAATTGACATTGTCATATATAACAGAATCCTACTCAACAATAACAACGAATGAATGTCTGCTATATACAAGAATGTGGATGAACCTCATAATACTGAATGAAAGAAGCCAGGCAAAATAGTATATGCTATATTTTATAAAAGTCAAAAACAGGCAGAACTAATTTACACGTCAGGAGTCGGGATAGTGGCTATCTTTGAGGTGGAGGTGGCGTAGTGACGGAGAGGTCACAAGGGGGGCTTCTGTTGTGCTAGTAATTCTGCTTGATCCAGGTGATGGCAATTAGGGTGTGTTAAAGTTTATTGAGCTGTTCACTTATAATTTCTGTACTTCTCTGCATGTATGTTAACACTTCAATAAAAAGCTTATTAAAACTTTCAAAAAGCCCACATTGCTTCAATGAGAATTCGCAAATTAACGTTTTCAAAAGTAATATACGTAAAAGGTGGGAAAAAAATAGTTCAAAAGAGTATACAATGAAGAGTTTAAGTTTCCTTTCCAATCCACAGAAAACCACCATTACCATTTTCCTGAGTTCCTTCTAAAATATTTTATGACTATACAACATGTTCTTTCAAATTTAATGTTAGACTTTCTACTAGAAAATTCAAAGCATAGAGAACATTATGTACAAAGCATCTGGATGACCCCAGTCTACAGGGCACATGCATGATCATACCTTATACAGAGAATCTTTGTTGGGCTTTAGTCTGACACCATGGGCGAGGCGGAGTTGACCAGTTGTTCGCATTCCTGACCAGGTGTCTTTCTCACCAACTGGTTTCAACAAAGATGTTACTGGGTTATAGAAGGCTGGAATGGAGACAGGATACCAAGTTCTCATGAAGACGATATCTGGAAAGAGAGGAAATTTACTTTAAAATTTTCAAAAGAAGATTCATATCCAGCTCGTCACACAAAAGAACATAACATTCACCCCAAACTTCTGTAGCTGGTAGCACAGTGTTTGAAGAGAGACTTCACCAAATGAACTACTCCTGAATATCACAGAACTTTTACTAGGTGTGAATCACATGGCTCCAGACACAGCGTGACTTGGCACACTGCACAAGATGCCCCAACTGGGGAGCGCTGGAGCCAACTCTGATTTTCTAAAGACCTAAACTACAACCTCTAACCTACATTGGCTAGAAATCAATAGTGAATGGTAACACGCTGTTATGGACACACCACAGAGGGTATTTACCACTCATCAGCAACTTATCCTCAAAGCTGGCCCGGAAAGCTCCTTCTGGAGCTCGGAGCGCTTTCTTGATCTGTCCCCTTATTCCACTGACAGTTCGAATCACAGCACCTTCAAATTTGGCCACTTCCAAGGCAGAATTAAACATTCCCTACAGGTATATGAAAAAAAATTAATACACATAAAATCAGATACTTTACCTCTTAGTTCATAAATGCATCCTTGGTTAAAAAACAATTCATTGAAGGGTGATAAAACAATCAAAATGTGTTTTTTCCCCCTAAAAGTGGAATTACTAGATCAAAAAGAATACAACTCTTTTTTATTTTCCCCAAAATAACATTAATCAAGACTCTATTGTGGACTCATTAGCGTGTCATCACTGATATCCCTGTAGAAGAGATGATCAAAAAGATATTTATTGGACTGAACTGGCATAGACAGCCTTTGCTGTCATCTCACAGGGCTGGACTGCAGCTCGTAACCTATGTAGGTGCACACAGAAAATAAAGAGAGCTGGATAAATGCTAGTGGTACTATTATCTTATATTATAAGAACATTTTACGATCATCTTAACTCTGTGTTTTGAAAACACTCCCACTAATGAAATTTTCAATAAATGTTGCTCAAACTACCCTCCCACATTATATTGCATAACAGAGCGTCCATTTCTCTGTATCCTTGCCAACAAGTATTTTGCGACCTACTTTGTCTATTTTTCTACTGATCTGTTTGACAAACCTATAATTTCCTCCCTATCTTAACACAAACCAAAAAGGTAGGAAACAAAATCAAGTGAATGAGATTACATATTTTCAAGATTAGCTCTGGGATAGTCTCACATGGAAATAATAAGTAATAGCCTCAATAACTAAATATCTCTATTTTATTTCACCTTAAGATTTCTGAGCATATTTAAGTAACACAGAGACCAATATAAAGTAAACTAAAAATATCAAAGACCAAGTTCATTAAAGATTTCAAATACTTTTCTGAAAACATTAGATCTTTATTTTAGAAGTATTTCATTCCTCCTTTAACAATACATACATTTATAAACATGTGAATATACAGATATACAGACCTTAATGAATGAAGTATTCTTGAAAATTTTAAATGGAAAACCAGTTAGCTTTAACTTCTTCACAATTTTTATGGATTTATCGAGATCAAGGACAACTCCTGTGGCAGCTATCCGGAAATCAGGCTAAAAAGGAACCCCCAAAATTTGAATATAGGACTAACATCAGCAAGAGAAAAACTACAATTCTCTGTAATGCAATAAACTACCAAAGTGCCTTTCATTTACAATCAGCTAAGAAAGAACAAGAAAGAATATCTGAACAGGCAAAACAGTACTTTAACAAAAGCCATCTGAAACTATAATACAAACTAATGACAATGTCTTGAGTATTTTACTGAGGGTGATTTCATGGTAACATAATTTCACAACAATGACCTATTTGGAAGGGAAAAGCATATAAAAATTTGGTTACAATGTTTAAGAAATTAAATTTTGGACCTCCAGGGAGGATTCCATCTGCTCATTATTCTGTTTTTTCTTAAATAGGGCCAATAAAACCTGCTCTGATTGATCAAATGAAGACTATGTCAACATACTTTGCTAAACCAGCCTTACTAATGGGTAGTCTATGTGTAGCTGGTATCTGATATATCTACGTATAGTGTAAATATAACTTTTATATGCACTGGGAAACCAAAAGATTCCTGTGATTCACTTTATTGCGGTATTTGCTTTATTGCAGTGGTCTGGAAGTGAACCCACGATATCTCCGAGGTATGCCTGTATATCAGTTAGCACATGGTGAGCACTGCTTAAATATTTTTAGAAAAGTCAGTCCAAAAAATGTCTAAAAATATAAAATGTCATCAATACCATTAAAATTCTTCTACCTCCCTCTTCTCCACTCCCACACCCTATTTAAAAAGATGTAGGAAAATTAAAAGCAAAGCAAAGTTTACTATAAATACTAAAAATGAGTCATTTTCAACTTAAAAGTTTCATGTACATATTTCATGTTCATATATATTTCTCAAACACAATCTGTAAAATACAACATCCAAGGTATTTACCATTATGCCACTGACAGACTGTATTGCCAAGAACCCAGTTCCCTGTGGAGTGATAGGACCTTAAAGAAAACAGAAAAAAAAAAAAAAAAAAAAATATATATATATATATATATATATATATAGTGAACCACACATTTTGGATTCTGTTTTACATATACACTCCAACGCAAAAAAAGAGAAAAATCTTACAAATTGGGATTTCATGAAAGGAAAAAAGCAAAATTATAACGATGAAGCCTAAAAGGTTAAAATTAACCTACAAGCAAGTTATTCTAATCACATTTTACCCCAAAAGGTTGCTCCACAATGCATGTGCTGTGGGGTATATTTCAGAAGCCTTTGTCTTCCATTATGGTCTTCGATATAATAGAGCGGGATGGTCTGAAATCTCCTCCACCCTACAGAAAAAATGATCGGATCTCGGGACTTGAGGATTTTCTTATACCAACGATGTTTCTTCAGACGCATCTGAGGAGAGAAGAGATTTCAATAAGATTATTGGTTGGAGGTACGTCCAAAGAACGCCAAGTGTCAAGCATGCAGCAAAGGGTACCTACCTGTACATATCCGACATTGCCCTCACTATTCCCCAAACCACCCAAAATAATTGGGTAATGGGGGTCAAAGTTAAGCACGAATTCACAAGGGACATTTTCTATCTCAATTCGGACATACATCCCAGGTCGAAACCCCTCATACTGAACTCTGGCTTCATCATCTTGATCTTCAAATTCTGCCCGGTTAAGCTATAAATGAGAAGAGAAAAAGCAATGAAAAATCCATAATGTTATCTTTAATAAATTAACATTAAATGAGCAATTTCTAAATAAAAGAACCATGGACAGAATTTAGGCTTTTTTTAAAAATAATTTTATTTATTTATTTATTTTTTTTCCCCAAAGCCCCAGTAGATAGTTGTACGTCATAGTTGCACATCCTTCTAGCTGCTGTATGTGGGACGCGGCCTCAGCATGGCCGGAGAAGCGGTACGTCGGTGCGCGCCCAGGATGCGAACCTGGGCCGCCAGCAGCGGAGCGCGCGCACTTAACCGCTAAGCCACCGGGCTGGCCCAGAATTTAGGCTTTATACCAATTAAAAATAATATACATTTCCTCTTTACAGTTTGTTCAGGATATGTCCCAACTGTTTCTCTGTTGTTCTAAGGTATAGCGAATGTAAAAGACCCTAAAAGGAGCCCTTCATGCTGGTCGGCAACCACTCTTAACTTCCCCAGCCCACACTTTCTTTTCTTACTCTCCAAACAATTGACACTTTTTCTCCTTTCTTCAAACACCCAGTATCTCCTCTCTCACCCTCACTCTCAGCTGTTGACTAATTCACTCAAAAACTAAGCAATCTAAAAGAACTTCCACAGTCAACCCCTCTACCAGGGTTTACGCCCTTAACCAGCCTTTTACTATAGCTCTACACTGTTCAATATAGCAGCTACACATGGCTATTTAAATTGAAATTAATTAAAATTAAATAAAAATGTAAAAATTCAGTCCTCTAGTCACATTAGCCACCTTTCAAGTGGTCAGCATCAATGTGTGGCTACAATACAGGAGAGCACAGATAGACGTTCCCATTATCACAGAAATTGCTACAGGGCAACTGTTATAGATTATTTATCCAAGCCTCTTTTAATGCCAAACTTCACTTGCACACTAAATATCATCCACTCTTGTTGGACTTTATTCTAACAGATCTTGCCTGTTATTTCTCTCCTCTTAAAACTTTCTTTTGACTCCACTTCCTCCAACTATTGCCCCATTTCTCTACTTCTCTCCGAAGCCTCAGTCTCTAGTTCCTCTGCTCCCATTCTCTTAAATTCCCTAAAACTGGACTTTAACCCACACTCCATAAAAACGCCTGCTGAAATCACAAAAGGCCTCCACATTCCTAATCCAGTGGTCAATTCCGTCTTCATCATAGTTAACAAATCAGCACGATATGAAACAATTTATCACTTCTTTCTACAGTGGCTTCCAGCATATCCATGTTCTCTTAGATTTCTTCTATCTCCTGAGCACTGCTCAATCCCCATTGTTGCTTCCTCCTCTCTGCCCAGCCTCTTACAATGGAGTACTCAGGGTCCATCCTGGTCCTCTCTTCTCCTGTCTCTATGCTCACTCCCCAGGTCATCTCATCCATCTCACGGCTTTAAGTAGCATCTAGATGCTGAGGACTATGCATCTAAGTCCCTGGCCCCAACCTTTCTCCAGAACTCCTCACTTGCTACTTGATACTCCACTTGTCTGAAAGATATCTCAAACCTAACACATCCAAACTTCATCTTCCGGGACAAAGCTGCACCAACTAGAGGCTTTCTTAGCTAAGACAACCCAATCCTTCTAGTAAGTCACCCTTATTTCCTCTCTCACACACCCCACACTCAATCCACCAGGAAATCCCATTGTTCTACCTTTCAAATAAAGTATACCCAGAATTTGACTCTTTCTCTTTCACCTCCACTGCCACACACCTCCTCATCCCCCAGTGTGAGGCCCTTAATCCTCCTGAACTCTTGCCAGAACAATCCTTTCAAAGGCAAGCAGATCATGCATGTCTCTCCTCTGCTCAAAACCCCCCATGGGCCCCCATTTCACTCAGAGTAAAAAATTCAAAGTCCTTTACAATAGCCCACAATGTTTTAGGTAATTTTAAATTGTAAAAGGCCTGAAGCAAAGACTTCAGAACTAGCTTTACCTTTCTTAGTCACTTCTGTCAAAGGTCAGTACAGACTTGGAACCACCATGTTAACGACTAACCAGGAGATACTTCTTTGACTAGATGAAGGCCTATGTTGAGCAAACCCTGTCGACTACATTTTCACAAATCACATACTTAACTTGCATAAGGCATATTAAGGTATGTTCCAGCTTACAGGGTTTCTTGGGGGCCTCATTTGTCAAAGCACAATTCAAACACTCGCCATCAACTGCATACACATTTTTGTGTCTCCTTCAGAGTGAGTTCATCAACTCAGCCTGTTCAGCATCCCCAGGCAGGAGGGCCAGACTATCTCCCTTTCAGCGTTCCACATGCTCCCTTTATCTCCATATCTGACCATACACTGGAAATACCCTCTGAACTCTGACCAAGGTGAATTTTCAGAAAATCTTCCCTGGAGAGCACTGGTGTGTTCATAAGCCATACAGGCCAAGAATCACATACCCATTCAGATTATTTCATTATGGTTCCAGGGAGCAGTAATCAGAATGCTAAGGCAATGCTTGCATTTAAATAAACATACTGTCTCAAATCACTATACTACGAGATCCTCAAAAGTGGCGGCTGCATCTCAAGCCATTTTTGCTTTCTTGATGCTTGGTACAAAATAGGCACTGATATCTTTCTGGTGAATTTCTGACTGAAGAAACATGAGGTGACTGCATGAACAAACACACATCTGCATCTCGACCTAGGAGTCCAAACAAGAGGCAGAGAAGCAGGTCAGGGAGCAGAGACCTAAATAAAACTACATGCTCACAACACTATATTATAGCCTTGAATGAGGCTGATAGGAACTGAGTTTTCTTACCTGTGCTTGTTTCTGCATTTCTCCTTTAAGATCATCAAAATATGTGCTTTCTCCTTCATCATATTCTGCATCAAACATTTCCTTCAATTTTCTCTTTTTATCCAAATGCTTCTTCTTGGCACTTTCCTCTGCGCTGGGGTCAATTTCTTCCTTAACTTCTTCCTCTGCATCTTCAATCTTAAATTTCCAGAAGAAAAAATGTTATAAAAGGTTGTGGAGATCTTTTCTTTAAACATTAAAGCAGATTTAAAAAGTTCTATTTAACCTGTAAAAATCTTAGTTATGATCATAGTGAAAACACAGCAAAACACAGCCTTTGGGCTCTAAATAACCTATATTGCTATAAGAGACATTTAGATATCTGCATTACAATTTACTGTCATTCCTTAATCTGTCTGGGAATACCAAACCTCCCCAGATGCTCCCCAGACACTGTTCTAAAGAAATATTAAGGAGAACAGGGAATTAGTTTTTTTTTTTTTTTAAATAGTACTTAAATTTAAGAAGAGGAGAATGATGGCAAAAGGAATGGTGGAAAGGAAGACAGTGACCCAAGAGGTAAATCTTTCAATGACTGAAGAATCATAATGACCAGAAAAGGTAAAAGGTGTCACCCAAAAGATCAAAAATAATAAATAAACTAACAACCTTTGATCTGTCTGCACTCTCCATATTTTAAGGAAGGAATCCATCCAGTCTGTAATCTCCACAGATAACACGTTAAGATTTGCGTTCTCAATATGGGCCTCTCAGAATATACTGACCACAGATCAAGGACTGACAGCTGGCCATGGCAAAGTCATACCTGAGTATTCGGGCCTGATTTTCCCTTGTGCACGTCCCCTGTTTCCAGGTCTTCAAAGTCACCATAGAGCTCCTCTGGGAAAAGAACAACCAAATGAATCTTCTGTGAACAGGGCCTGCATGCGACACTCTAGCACCACCAGGTGCACAGTGTACTCTGCACCTCAAACTTCGTTTTTACTGTTCCTACTGCCACACACTCCAGAAGAATTCTGCACTTACACAGGCTTCTTTTTCTAGTTAAACTATCAGTATTTCATCACTGTTTAGGTTAAATAAATGGACCCAATCCACATTTCCATACTTTACTTTGAAATTCCACTTAGCCAAGAGCCATTTTTCAAGTATAGGTGATGGACACTCTGTAGCAGAGAAGCACACAGGTGGCATGCATGGCCCTGCAGGTGAGTCCCCAAGACCAACAGTCCAAAGAGTGACTTGAAAAAATCATAGCTTGATATTAGCACATGTGACAAAGAATCTTAATAGTAAGATCAACAAACTCATGACATACCTAGGGAAAATCTTCGATTACATAAAATGCAGTATTTAGAGTAAGAGTAGTATCCAAAACAGTGCTGAGCCACATGAAAAGCTCATTCACTCACTCATTCCCTCCTTTTCAGAGCTCTAAGTTTAGTTATGGGTCCTATCTTCAAAAGAAAAAGACATTACAACCCCTTTGGGAGGCAACATTTACAAGGGTATTAAAATATTTTCATATAAGAAAGAGCCAAAAAACCAAAGAGCCAAAGAAGATATAAGAGATCGGAAGATTCCATCTGTAATAAAAACAAAAAAAGAATAAAATACTTCGGAATAAACCTAACAAGATTATGTGCTAGAACATAAAATGTGCTAGAACTTCATTTTAAAAATTTAAAAAGCTTTAATATGCTACCAAAGGACACATGGAATAACAATAGCTAACACTTTTAAGTGCTTTACATACCAGGCACCGCTCTAAGTACTTTACAAGCCTTAACTACATTCTTTAACATGACCTGATGAAGGAGGTGTTACTAACGTTATCTACTGAACAAATAAAGATTACCATGTACTTGGAAAGGAAGACTCAATATCAGGAAGATGCAATTCATCTGTTAAAGAAACTGCCGTTTCTTTAACAGTTACAATAAGAAACATCACCAAGGATTTCTGGAAAAGATAGTGTAGATGCGTTTCCTCTGTTCCTCTTGACTCAGTATAACCAACTCCAGAAATAACACAAGAGCACTAGAGACAACCAAAGAACGCTGAAAGGTGGGAAGAAAAAGACGAGCTGGTGAGGGTCCCCAGGACCAGAGGAATGACAAAGTGGCCATTGTCTTACTGCATCACAACCCACAGAAAGGCGACTCAGGGACATTGTTTTCCAATCCCCAAGCTATTAACAGAACGCAGCCCAGACAGACTCATTCTTCCTCCAAATCGAACTGGATCTCACCAACAACACCCAGTAAACCAGGCAGCACTGGCAAAGGGGATGGATCAGGAGCCCCAGTGACAATAAGCAATGAGGGGAAGCGTTCCCCTTCCCCAAAGAGTCTGAATCTCCTCTCCTTCACCAAGATATAGCAGGTGGCCAGGGGTTATCGGCAATGGGAGATTCGGCCAGGCACGAGACTCTCCTCCCCCACCTAAAAACAATGTGCAACCAAGCAGGACCAGCGAAGAAAGCCCGAAAACAACAAACTGGCCCCATAGGCCAAAACAACCTTCACTCACCCAGCTACACAGGTGGCCCAGCGGAGGGAAGCTCCTCTGTTCCCTCAGGTGACACCAGCAGGAATCAGCGACACCAGATAAACCAGGCAGACCAAAATAGCACCTCAAAGGCTCTGAAATTAAATTGCCATTGGAACCATAGGCCACAAAGTAGACCAGGACCTGCATACTAAACCTAAATAGGATGACTGCCTGCTAAAATAAAAAATAACATAGGATCCAGAGTCTCCTAACATAATAAATAACCAAAATGTGTAGGATACAACAGAAAATCACCTGTCATACCCAGAACCAGGAAAATTCTAATTTGAATGTGAAAAGACAACTGACTGACATCAACACTAAAATGAATCAGATGTTGGAACTATCTGACTATTACCTTAAAATAGCCATTACAAAAATGCTTTAACAAGCGACTACAAACCCTACGGCAACAACCAAAAAATTGAAAATCTCAGCAAAGAAACTGAAGAATGAAACGCAAATTATATAACTGAAAAATATGATAAATGAAATTTTTTAAAAAGCTCACTAGATGGGCTCAATATTAAGAGTAGAGATGACAGAGGATAGAATCAGAGAACTTGAGTCCAGATCAATAGAATTCACCCCGTCTGAACAACATAGAGAAAATAGCCTAAAAACAAAGGAACAGAGCCTCATGAACCTGTGGGACAGAAACAAAAGATCCAACATTTATATGATCAAACAAGGAGAGTAAGGTTGAAAGAAATGATGACTGAAGCTTCCCAAATTTGGTGAAAGACATAAACTTATAAATTCAAGAAGCTGAGCAAATCTCAAACGGAGTAAACCCAATGAAATCCACACCAATCAAACTTCTGAAAACTAAAAACAAAGATAAAAATCTTCAAAGCAGCCAGAAAGAAATGATAGTTTACCTGAAGGGGCACACCAATTCAAGTGACAGCATATTTCTCCTCTAAAATCATGGAGGCCAAAAGGAAGTGGCACAACATTTTTCAAGTGCTGAAAGAAAAGAACTGTCAGCTGCGAATTCTATATCCGGTGAAACTATCCTCCAGAAATGAAAGGGAAAATAAAGACATTCTCAGATGGAGGAGAACTAAAGGAATTTGTTGCTAACATACTTACTCTTAAAAAATGGCTAAAGAAAGTTCTTAAGCAGAAAGGTAATTACAGGGGCCAGCCTGGTGGCATAGTGGTGAAGTTTGCATGCTTCGCTTTGGCAGCCCAGGGTTCGCAGGTTCGGATCCTGGGCATAGACCTATGCCCGCTCATCAAGCCATGCTGTGGCAGCATCCCAAATATAAAATATAGGAAGATTGGCACGATGTTAGCTCAGGGCCAATTTTCCGCAGCAAAAAATAAAAAAAAAGTAATTATAAAAGGAAAAATCTAGGACCACTAGGAAAAAAAAGAAAAAACAAAAAAAGACCAGAAATATGGATACACACACTAGACTATCCTTCTTCTTATGAGTTTTTAAAATCATATTTGATGACTGAAAAAAAAATTATACCACCATCTAATCACTCAAGCCGATGATATTTAAAGGTAGGGAAAGTAACAGATCTAAATGGAAGACAGGTTTCCACATGTTACTCAAAGTGATAAAATTGTGGTACCAGTAGGCTATGATATTACAGTATGGATATCACAGTACCCAGAGCAACCACTACAAAAAACAGACAAAGATACACTCAAAACACTGTAAACATATCAAGATAGAAAGAAGAAAAGGGTAACAGGAAAAACAGAAGAACTAGAACCAGAGTTCTAATAAAATATCAGATTTAAACAATTACATATCAATAAGTACCCTAAATGTAAATGACATAAATACACCAATCACGAGACAGACTGACAGAGATGATAAAAATACATAACCCTACTATATGCTGTTTACAAGAAATTCATTTCAAATTTAATGACCTAAGTAGGCTGAAAGTAAAAGGACAGAGAAAGATACACCATGCAAACTCATCTCTTAAAAAAGCAAGAGTGGGGAGTGACAGCATCACGGCAGAGTGAGCTCTTCCCTGTCTCTCCTCCACTAAGATACAACAAAAAGGACATTCATAAACTAACAGACATTCACACAACACGACAGATGTCTGAGAGATCCACATAGCCATACATCTGAAGGTGTGGGTGCTGGACCCCCCCCAGGAGGCAGTGGAAGCAGGTAAGGGGATCTTCTCTCCCTCCTGAGCGGCAGCAATCTAGGGGCGGGACCTTGCACAGTGGCCAGTGCATGACCTTGAGAGGAGAAGGGGGAGAAGGCAGCCCTCCATGGGAACACTTACACTCTTGGAGTTGCCTCCCAGTGTGTGGGAACACTCCACACCAAGGCAGCTAAGCAATTGTGGGAGTGTTGGCACCAAGCCGAGAAGACAGTGAGTGCAGGGGGGTGGTGCGCGGGATCGCACACGCAAAAGCAAGCACCTCTCCGCCCTCCCACCTGGCACACCAGCTCAGCCCATCGGCCAGAGCAGGGGATTCCCACCAGAGTGCCTGTGCATACATGTGTAAAGCAATAGCGACCAGCAGGCAAACACAGATGGGCCGTGCCAGCACAGCTTCCAACGGACAGGCACATCTGCCAGCGGTCGCAGAGGGCTCAGAAAACACAGCTCCTGCCCCTGGCAGTGGTGGCAGGTGGAATCTGCAACCAGACACGACCATTATGCAAAGGCAAAAGTCCACCCCATCAAATGGCATGAAGAAATATATTAACACTCCAGACCAGAAGGAAAATGACAAGTATCCAGAAATCAATCCTGAAGTCACAGAAATTTACAATCTAAATGACAGATGATTCAAAATAGTTAGAATAAAGAAACTCAACAAGTTACAAGAAAACTCAGACAGTTCCATGATCTCAGGAATAAAATTAATGAACAAAGGAAGTTCTTCACAAAAGAGATTGAAATTATAAAAAAAAAAAACCCAATCAGAAATGTTAGAGATGAAAAACACAATGAATGAGATAAAGAAAAATGTGGAGTACTTAAAAAACAGAACTGATATTATGGAGGACAGAATCAGCAGTCTGGAGGACAGAAATATAGAAATGCTGCAGATGGAGGAGTAGAGAGAACTAAGACTAAAAAGAAATGACAAACTTCTCTGAGAAACATCCAACTCAATTGGGAAATGCAACATAAGGATTATAGGTATTCCAGAGAAAGGAGGGAGAAGGGAGGCAGAAAAGAGCAGAGAGCTTGTTCAAAGAAACAATAGCTGACAACTTCCCAAACCTGGAGAAGGAGCTGGAATTACATGTAAATGAAGCCAACAGAACTCCTAATTACATCAATGTAAAAAGACCTTCTCCAAGGCATGTATTGGTAAAACTGGCAAAAGTCAATGAGAAAGAAAAAATATTAAGGGCAGCAAGGCAGAAGAAAATAACCTACAAAGGAACCCCTATGAGGCTTTCTCGGGATTTTTCACCAGAAACCTTACAGGCTAGGAGAGAGTGGAATGGTATATTCAAAATTCTGAAAGACAAAAACTTTCAGCCAAGAATACTCTATCCAGGAAAACTATCCTTCAGATACGATAGAGAAATAAAAACTTTCCCAGAAAAACAAAAGCTGAGGGAGTTCATCACCACAAGACCCCCCCATCCCCACAAGAAATGATCAATAAGGCCCTCATATCTGAAAAACAAAAAAGAAAGGATTTACAAAGCCTTGACCAAAGAGATAAATAGACAAAATAAGAAATTTGCAGCTCTCTATAAGAACAGGTTAGCAAACACTTAATTACAACTTAAAAGATAAAGGGAAGGAAAGCATCAAAAACAACCATAATCACTTCATTTTAATCACAAACTCACAACACAAAACAGAATAAATTGTGACAACAATAACTTAGGGAAGAGGAAAGGGATGGAACCTGCTTAGACTAAGGAAATAAGAGGCTATCAGAAAAGGGACTATCTCATCTACAACATCGTTTATATAAACCTCTCAGTAACCACTAAACAAAAAATTAGAATGGAGACTCAAATGATAAATAATGAGAAAATCATCACAGAGGAACACCAAAATGAACTGGCAGTCAGAAATACAGGGGATGAGAAACAAGGGAAATACAGAACAAGTGATAAAATGACAGTATTAAGCCTTCATATATCAATAATCACTCTAAATGTAAATGGACTGAATTCTCCAATCAAAAGACCCAGAGTGGCTGGATGGATTAAAAAACAAGACCCAACAATATGCTTCCTCCAGGAAACACATCTCAGTTCTAAAGACAAATACAGGCTCAGTGCGAAGGTACAGAAGACGAGACTCCAAGCTAAGGGCAAACAAATGAAAGCAGGTGTTGCCATACTTATATCAGACAAAGCAGACCTCAAGATTCAAAAGACAATGAGAGGCAAAGAACGGCAGAATATAATGATAAAAAGGACACTCCACCAAGAGGACATAACACTTATAAATATGCACCTAACGCAAGAGCACCAAAGTACATAAAGGAACTATTAACAGAGCTAAAAGGAGAAATTAACAGCAACACAATAATAGTTGGGGACTTCAACAACTCATTTACATCAATGGACAGATCATCCAGACAGAAAAATCAACAAGTAAAATAGTTGAATTAAACAAAAACTAGACCAGAAGGACTTAACAGATATCTATAGAATACTCCATCCAAAATCAGCAGAATACACATTCTTCTCAAGTGCACATGGAATATTCTCAAAGACTATATGTTGGGAAATAAGGCAAGCCTCAATCAAAGCTAAGACTGGAATCATATCAAGCATCTTTTCCAACACCATAATGCTATGAAACTAGAAATCAACTACAAGAAAAAAGCTGGGAAAGTGACAAATATGTGGAGACTAAACAACATGCTACTGAACAGCCAATGGATCAATGAAGAAATTAAAGGAGAAATCAAAAAATATCTGGTGACAAAGGAAAATGAAAATATATAATATCAACTCATACAGGATGCAAGAAAAGCGGTCCTAAGAGGGAAATTCATAGCAATACAAGCCCCCCTTAACAAACAAGAAAAATCTCAAGTAAGTAATCTTAAACTACACCTAATAGAACTAAAAAAAGAAGAACAAAGCCCAAAGTCAGCAGAAGGAGGGAAATAATAAAAATTAGGGCAGAAATAAATGAAATAGAAAGCAAAAAAACAGTAGAAAGGCTTAATGAAACTAAGAGCTAGTTCTTTGAGAAGATAAACAAAATTGACAAACCTTTAGCCAGACTCACCAAGAAAAAAAGAGGGAAGGCTCAAACAAATAAACTAGAAATGAAAGAGAAGAAATTACAATGGTTATCACAGAAATACAAAGGATTATGAGAGTACTATGAAAAATTATATTCCAACAAATTGGACAATCTAAAAGAAATGAATAAATTCTTAAGACTCATACAACCTCCCAAAACTGAATCAAGAAGACACAGAGAATCTAAATAGACTAATCACAAGTAAAGAGATTGAAACAGTAATGAAAAACCTCCCTCTAAATAAAAGTCTGGGACCAGATGGCTTCTCAGGAGAATTCTACCAAACGTTCAAAGAAAATTTAATACCTATCCTTCTCAAACTATTCTAAAAAATTGAAGAAGATGGAAAATCTCCTAATTTATTCTACAAGGCCAATATCACCCTGATCCCAAAACCAGACAGGGACAACACAAAGAAGGAAAATTATAGGCCAATATTGTTGATGAACATAGATGCAAAAATCCTCAACAAAATATTGGCAAACCGAATACAGCAATATATTACAAGGATCATACACCATGATCAAGTGGGATTTATACCAGGGATGCAGCGATGGTTCAACATCTGCAAATCAATCAATGTGATACATCATATTAACAAAATGAGGAATAAAAACCACAGGATCACCTCAAAAGATGCAGAGAAAGCATCTGACAAGATCTGACATCCATTTATGATAAAAACTCTTAGTAAAATGGGTATAGAAGGAAAGTATCTCAACATAATAAAGGCCATATATGACAAACCCACAGCCAACATCAGACTCAACAGGGAAAAACTGAAAGCCATCTCTCTGAGAACAGGAACATTGAGTCGAGTGCCCACTCTCATCACTCTTATTCAACATAGTACTGGAGGTTTTGGCCAGAGTAATTAGGCAAGAAAAACAAACAAAAGGTATCCAAATTGGCAAAGAAGAAGTGAAATTCTCACTATTTGCTGATGACATGATTCTACATATAGAAAACCCCAAAGATTCCATTGGAAAACTATTAGAAATAATCAACAACTACAGCAAAGTTGCAGGGTACAAAATCAACTTACAAAAGTTAGTCGCATTTCTATACTCTAATAACTAACTAACAAAGAGAACTCAAGAAGACAATCCCATTTACAATCACAACAAAAAGAATAAAATATCTAGGAATAAATTTAACCAAGGAGGTGAAAGACCTATACAATGAAAACTGTAAGACACTGTTGAAAGAAATCGATGATGACATAACGAAATGGAAAGATATGCCATGCACATGGATTGGAAGAACAAACACAGTTAAAATGTCCATACTACCAAAAGCAATCTACAGATTCAATGCAATCCCAATCAGAATCCCAATGACATTCTTCATGGAAATAGAACAAAGAATCCTAAAACTCATATGGGGAGACAAAAGACCCCAAACAGCTAAAGCAATCCTGAGAAAAAAAGAACAAAGCTGAGGCATCACAATCGCTGACTACAAAATATACTACAGGGGCTGGCCCCTTGGCACAGTGGTTAAGTTCGGTGTGCTCTGGTTAGGTGGCCCGGGGTTCACGGGTTCGGATCCCAGGCACAGACCTACACCACTCACTTGTCAGCCATGCTGTGGCAGCAACCCATACACAAGGTAGAGGAAGACTGGCACAGGTGTTAGATCAGGGCTAATCTTCCTCAAGCAAAAAAAGAGGAAGACTGGTAATATATGTTACTCAGCAAAAAAAAAATAATAATAATAATAATTTTATATATACATATACACACACACACACACACACACCACAAAGTAATATAATAATCAAAACAGCTATAGTAATCAAAACAGCTTGGTACTGGTACAAAAACAGACACACATATCAGTGGCACAGAATTGAAAGCTCACAATAAAACCACACACCTACAGATAGCTAATCTTTGACAAAGGAGCCAAGATCATACAACGGAGAAAGGAAAGTCTCTTCAATAAATGGTGCTGGGAAAACTGGAAAGTCACATGCAAAATAATGAAAGTAGACCATTATCTTTCAACACACACAAAAATTAACTCAAAATGGATTAAAGACTTGAAGGTGAGATGTGAAACTATAAAACTCCTAGAAGAAAATACAGGCAGTACACTCTTTGACATCAGTCTTAAGAGCGTCTTTTTGAATACCAGGTCTACTCGGACAAGGGAAACAAAAGAAAAAATAAACAAGTGGGACTTCATCAGACTAAACAGCTTCTGCAAGGCAAAGGAAACCAGGAACAAAATGAAAAGACAACCCACCAACCGGGAAAAAATATTTGCAAATCATATAACCAACAAGAGGTTAATCTACAAAATATATACAGAACTCACACAACTTAACCACAAAAAGACAAACAACCCGATCAAAAAAATGGGCAGAGGATATGAATAGACATTTTTCCAAAGAAGATATACAGATGGCCAACAGGCACATGAAAAGATGTTCAACATCACTAATCATCAGGGATATGCAAATCAAAACTACAATGAGATATCGCTTTATACCTACCTGTTAGAACGGCTATAATCACCAAGACAAAAAATAACAAATGTTGGAGAGGATGTGCAGAAAAGGGAACCCTCATGCACTGCTGGTGGGAATGCAAAATGGTGCAGCCACTAAGGAAAACAATGGAGATTTCTCAAAAAATTAAAAATAGAAATACCACACGACCCAGCTATCGCACTATTGGGTATTTAGCCAAAGAACTTGAAACCAACAATTCAAAGAGACTTATGCACCCCTACGTTCACTGCAGTATTATTCATAACAGCCAAGAGGTAGAAGCAACCCAAGTGCCCATCAACTGATGAATGGATAAAGATGTGGTATATATACACAATGGAATACTACTCAGCCATAAAAAAAGACAAAATCATCCCATTTGCAACAACATGGATGAAGCTTGAGGGTATTATGTTAAGCAAAATAAGCCAGACAGAGAAAGACAAACACCACATGATTTCACGCATATGTGGAAGATAAACAAACACATGTTCAAAGAGAACAGATTAGTGGTTACCAGAGGGGAAGGGGGTGGGGGGTGGGCATAAGGGGTAAAATGGCACATATATATGGTAACTGACAAATAATAATGTACAACTGAAATTTCACAATGTTATAAACCATTATGACATCAATAAAATAATTTTTGAAAAAGCAAGAGTGGCTATATTAATATCTCATCAAGTGAACTTCAGAGCAAAATTGCCAGAGCCAGAGAGGGACTTGACTGAACTGTAAGACCTAAAATTTCATATGCTGCCTTGACATCTCTGAGCCTCACAGTGCCCCAAAGGCCTAGTTGTGAGTAGGCCCACCAGATATGCTCCCACCCTATGGGAAAGGATCCCTAACCTGTTAGTTCTTTTATCAGTTGGACCAGCTGCACCCCACCGAGTCCTCAATGTAACAGATTTCACTTCCCTGTCAGCCCATGAATTTATTCATACAAGCTAATCACATCCTCTCAAGGGAATCACTGGTTATCCTAAGCTCTTTTAAGTACAAAGCCTGCCTCCCAAAGCCCCTGGTTGTTCATTCTGCTGCCAAGTGCAATTCCTGCATGGCATGCAGTGTCCTCTTCCCTCAGGCTGTGAATGTATGTGATTAATAAACTGTTGTCAATCTCATCTGTCCGTTGTCAGGTGTTGTGTGTTCTGCCATCCCCATAACCACAGGGCTGGAATCCCTCCCTCACCAATGGAGTGAATATGAGGTGACCATAATACATAATGACAAAAAGATCAATTCACCAGGAAGATGTAACAATCCTAAACGTGTATGCAACAAACAGAGCCTCAAATATATGAAGCAAAAATTGATAGGGCTGAAAACAAAATAGATAAATCCACAATTATATTTGGTGACTTCAACATCCTCCTCTCAGCAACTGATAAAACTAGACAGAAAATCAGCAAAGACAGATAAGATGTGAACACAGTCAACTCATCAGAATCTAACTGACAAATACAAAGCACTCTACTCAACAACAGCAGAATACACAATTTTTAAAGCACTCACAGAACATCTACCAAGACAGGCCACATTCTGGACAATAAAGCAAATCCCAACAAATCAATAGGCTTGAAAGCATAAGAGTATGTTCTTGGAATATAACATACATAATTAAACTGGAAATCAATACAGTCATGCATCACTTAATGACACAGATACGTTCTGGGAAAAGCATCATTAGCTGATTTTGTCATTGTGTGAACATCATAGAATGTACTTACGCAGACCTAGCTGGTATAGCCTACTACACACCTAGGCTATATGATACTAACCTTATGGGACCATCGTTGTATATGTGGCCCATCATTAACTGAAACTTGTTATGCAGTGCATGACTGTAACAGAAAGGCAACAGGAAAATTTCTAAACACATGGTAATTAAACAACACACTTCCAAATAATGCATGGGTCAAAGAGAAGTCTCAAAGGAAATAGAAAAAAGCATACAACTGAATGAAAATATAACATATGAAAATTTGTGGGGTGCAGCTAAGCAATGCTAAGAGGGCAATTTACAGCACTAAATACTTACATTAGAAATGAGAAAAGGTCTCAAACCAATAACCTAAGAAAACTGAAAAGTGCAAAACAACCTAAAACAAGCAAAGAACAGAAATAATAAAGAGCAGAAATCGATAAAATTGAAAATTGGAAAACGGAAAATCAATAAAACCAAAAGCTGGTTATTTGAAAAAAATCAACAAATTTAATAAACCTTACTGACAAAGATAAAAAGAAAGAAGACACAAATCACCAATATCATGAATGAAAAACGGGATTATTGAAACAGATCCTGCAGCCATTAAAAGGGTATTAAGCAAATACTATGAACATTACACTCAGAATACACAAGCTGGCCTCTTGGAAAAGGCCCTTAATGGAACTTTCACTTCCCCAACAGGCCTTGAAATTCCTTGAAAACCATAAGCTACCAAAATTCAGGGAAGATGGACTAGATAACCTATAAGTCCTATAACCATTAAAGAAATAAAATTTGTAAATATAAGCTCGAAATCTCCAGGCCCTAACGGTTTCACTGGAGAATCATACCAAATATTTAAAGAATTCATCCCAATTCTACATAACCTGTTGCAGAAAATAGAAAAATTGGGAACACTTCCCAACTTATTGTATGAGGCCAGTATTACCCTGGTATCAAAATCAGATGAATACAAAAGAAAAAAAAAAAACCAACACTACAGGCCAGCTTCTCTCATGAATGTACATGCAAAATTCCTCAACAAAATACTACCAAATGAAATTAAACAACATATAAAAAGATATAAAAATCCCATGACCAAGTGGGATTTATTCTAAATATGCAAGGCTGGTTCAACATTCAAAAATTAATCAATGTAATCCACTATATCAAAAGGGTAAAGAATAAAATTCATATGATCATATCAACTGACACTAAAAGGCATTTGACAAAATTCAACACCCATTCATAATTAGAAAAAAACCTCTCAGTGCACTAGGAATAGAGAGGACAGAGCACGTAAAGAGCATCTACAGAAAAACCAAACTAACACCATACATAACAGTGAAAAACACTGGGAACAAAGCAGGATTCTACTCTTAGCAACCAGTCCTAGCCATTACAATAAGGAAAAAAATAAAAAATAAATAGAAATAAAAGGCACACAGGTTGAAAAGGAAGAAATAATACTCTCCCTATTTGCAGATAACACACTTGTCTATGTAGAAAATTCCAAGCAATCTACAAAGAAAACTCTTCTAGAACTAAGAAGTGAGCTCAGCAGAATACAAGATAAACACAAAAATCAATCAAAATGAAATACTTAAGTATAAATTTAACAACACATATTCACCATCAGTATGCTGAAAATTATAAAATGCTGATGAAAGAAATCAAAGACTTTAATAAATCAAGAGACATACCATGTTCCTAGATTAGAATACTCAAAATAGTGAAGGTTCTCCCCAAATTGATTTAACACGACTCCTATCAAAATCCCAGCAAAGTTTTTTGTAGACTTGGACAAGCTTATTCTAAAATTTATATGTGAAGTCACAGGCCCTAGGATAAATAAAACAATCTTGAAAAAGAAGAATAAAGTGAGAAGAATCACTCCACCCAATATTAATGTTCATTACATAACTACAGTAACCAAGATAGTGTGGTATCATGTATCAGGGACTGATACATGAATCAATGGAACAAAAGAGAAAACCCAGCAATAGACCCACACAAACATGCTCAACTAATTTTTGACAAAGGTGCAAAAGCAATTCAGTGGAACAAATAGTGCTGGAGGAATTATACGTACACTCACAGGAAAAACGTAAACCTTGACCTAAACTTCACATCTTATAAAAAAATCAAAATAGATCAGAGACATAAATAGAAAAAAAAAAACTATAAAACTTTTAGAAAACAACAACAAATCTTCAGAATCTAGGAATAGGAAATAGTTCCTAGACTTGACACCAACTACATGATTCCTAAAACAAAAAAAAAATGATAAATTTGACCTTATGAAAATTAAAAACTTTCACTCTGTCAAAGGTCTTATTAAGAAAATGAAGGGGCCAGCCCCTGGGCCTCGTGGTTAAGTTCATGCGCTCTGCTTCGGCGGCCCAGGTTCCTGGGTTCAGATCTCGGGCGCGGACCTACACTGCTTGTCAGCCATGCTGTGGCAGCGACTCACATACAGAATTGAGCAAGACTGGCATAGATGTTAGCTCAGTGCTAATCTTCCTCAAGCAAAAAAAGAGGAAAATTGGCAACAGATTTTTGTTCAGGGTGAATCTTCCTCAGCAAAAAAAAAGGAAAAGACAAACTACAGACCAGGAGAAAATATCTGCAAACTACATATCCAACAATGGAATAAAATATATAAAGAACTCCCAATATTCACCAGTAAAAAAAACCCAATCCAATTAGAAAAAGGGCAAAAGACATCCACCGACATTTTACCAAAGAATATCTACAGATGGCAAATAAGCATATGAAAAAATGCTCAACATCATTAGCCGTCAGGGAAACATAAAGTGAAACCACAATGAAATATCACTACACACTCATTAGAATGGCTAAAATAAATAATAGTGAGAATACCAAATACTGGCAAGGATGTGAAGAAATTGGATCATTCGTATATTGCTGGTAGAAATATAAAATGGCCTGAGTGGCAGTTTCCTATAAAACTAAATATGCAATTATCATATGACCCAGCAATTGTGTCCTTGGGCATTTATCCCAGAAAACTAGGAAGTTCATATTTACACAAAAACCTGTACACAAATGTTCATGGCAGCTTGATTCTTAATAGCCAAAAACTGGAAACAACCCAGATGTACTTCACTGGGTGAATGGTTAAACTAACTGGTACATCCATACCATGGAATACAATAAAAAGGAATGAAAGGAATATAGTCACAAGTAACAAATTGGATGGACCTCTAGGGAATTATGCTGAGTGAAAAGCAGTCAACCACAAAAGCTTACATACTGTATTATTCTATTTATTTAACATTCTTGAAAACAATAAAATTGTAGATACAAAAAACAGATAAGTGGTTGACAGGTAGGAACTTGGGAATGGGTGACAGCAGGGAGGTGGATGCATTTATAAAAGAGCAACACACGGGATCCTTGTGGTGACAGCAATGTTCTGTATCTTAACTGTAGACAGATAAATAAACCTACGCAAGTGATAAAATAGCACAGAACTAAACACACATAGACATGCATATGAGCATAAGTAAAACCGGGGAAATCGACGTAAGATCAGTGGATGGTATCAATGTTAATATACAGGTTGTGGTCTTGTACTATGTACATAGTACAAAATAAAAGAGATCTCTCTGTATTAGTTTTTACAAATGCACATGAATTTACAATTCAATCTACAATTATCTCAAAATTAAAAGTTTAATTAGAAAAAAAACACCACCAAGTTTTCTTTTGGAAATAGAAAAGGTGATTCCAAAGTTCATATGGAAAAACAAGCAAAATCAGAACAAAGCAAGGATGTATAATCAACATTCTACTAGAAGTTTAAGCCAGTCTACTAAGGCAGGAAAAATAGTAACTCATCCAGATAGGAAAGAAAGAAGTAAAACTGTTTTTCTTCACAAATCACATATGATGGTCTTGGTAGAAAATTCTACAAAATATACAAAAACCTGTTACAACTAATGAGTGATTTAGCAAGGGTGCAGGATATAAGATCAATACACAAAAATCAACTGTGTGTCTATGTATTAGCAATAAACAAATGTCAACTGAAATTAAAATATCATTTAAAAAACATTAACAATATGAAATACTGAGGGATACATTTGTTAAGAGATGTGCAAGACCTGTATCCTGAAAATACCGCTGAGTGAAATTAAAGAACAAAATAAACAGAGAGATATACTATGTTCATAAACCAGAAAACTGAATACTGTTAAGATGTTAATTGCCCCAAATTGTCTTAAAAATTCCATGAAATCTCAATCAAAATTGCAGTGGGTTTTTTGTAGCAATTGACAAGATGATTTTAAAATATATATGAAAATGCAGGGAATCCAGAATAGCCAAAACAACTTTGAAAAAAGAATGAAGTTTGAAGACTTAAACTACCTACTTTCAAGATTAATTATAAAGCTATAATTAATCAAGACAGTGCAGTATTGTTCTAAAAATAAACAAATACATCAATGGAACAGAACAGAGTCCAGCAATACTCGCCCATATACGGTCAACCAGTACAAGGCAATTCAATGGGGAAAAGGATCATCTTTTCAACAAATGGTGCTGGAAAAAGTGGATATCCATATGCAAAAAAAATAAAGGAACCTTGATCCATACTTAATACCATATAAAAAATTAACTCAAAATGATCATAGACCTATAAAACCTAAAACTGTAAGACTCATAGAAGAAAATACAGGAGAAAATCTTCCTGATCTTGGGTGAGGCAAAGATTTCTTAGATACAATACCAAAAGCACAATCCATTAAAAAAAATTAGATAAACTGGACTTCATCAAAATTAAAAACTTCTGCTCTGCAAAAGACACTGTTAAAAAATATGAAAAGACACGCCACACTGGGCAAAAATAATCGCAAATCACATGTGATAAAGGATTTGCATCAAGAATATATAAAAAAAATTCTTAAAATTCAATAAGACAAACCACCAGATTAAAATAATGGGCAAAAGATTTGACAGACACTTCACCAAAGAAGAAAGATGGCAAATAAGCAAAAAATGCTCAATATCATTAGTCATTAGGAAAATATACACTGAAACCACAAGACATCACTCTACACCTAAAAGAATGTCTAAAATTAAAAAGGCTAACCACATCAAGTACAGCCATGCCACGTAACAATGTTTCGGTCAATGATGGACTGCATATACAACAGTGGTCCATAAGATTATAATGGAGCTTGAAAATTCCTATGGCCTAAGGATGTCACGGCCATCGTAATGTCATAGCACAATGCATTACTTAAGAGTTTGTAGTGATGCTGGTGTAAACAAACCTTCAGGTCCTTCAGGAGGTATTCAGAAGAAGGCTCTGTTATCATAGGAGATGACAGCTCCATGCATGTTACTGCCCCTGAAGACCTTCCAGTGGGACAAGATGTGGAGGTGGAAGACAGTGATATTGAGGATCCTGACCCTGTGGAGGCCAGGCTAATGTGCGTGTTTGTGTCTTTACTTTTAATAAGAAAGTTTAAAAAGTAAAAGAAAGAAATAAAAAATTTTAAAAATAGAAAAAGCTCACAGAATAACGATATAAAGACATAAAATATTTTTATACAGCTGTACAATGTATTTGTATTTTTAAGCTAAGTGTTATTACAAGAGTCAAAAGTTAAAAACTAAGAAGTTTTTTTTTTTTTTCCTGAGGAAGATCAGCCCTGAGCTAACATCCGTGCTAATCCTCCTCTTTCTTTGCTGAGGAAGACCAACTCTGAGCTAACATTCACTGCCAATCCTCCTTTTTTTCCCCCAAAGCCCCAGTAGATAGTTGTATGTCATAGCTGCACATCTTTCTAGTTGCTGTTATGTGGGACACAGCCTCAGAATGGCCGGAGAAGTGGTGCGTCGGTGCGCGCCCGGGATACGAACCCGGGCCGCCAGTAGCGGAGTGCGTGCACTTAACCGCTAAGTCACAGGGCCGGCCCACCATACTTTCTTTTGGAAACAGAAAAGATGATTCTTAAGTTCCCACGGAAAAATAAGTAAGAGGGAATAGTCAGAAGAAATTCCAAAAAACATAGCAGACACAGGCAGAGAAAGGAACCAGTCATACCGGTTTTAATAACTGGTGTCTTAATAACATATTATAAAGCTATATAGGGTTTTAAACTATAGCAATGATGAATGAATCAACAGAAATCAATCACAGACTAGAAAGTCCCAAAATAAATAAATAAATAAAGAATATGACAAAAAGGGCACTTTAATCAGTTGGGAAAAGAACAAATAGTATTGGGAAGAACTTGGTGGGCACCTGGAAAAAAATGTATCCAGGCCTCTGGACTCACACCAAAAGAAGTAGTAGTTGAATCAGTGATTTAAACGTAAAAGAAAAATGGAATCAGGAAGTACTAGAAGAAACAATAGGAAAATTTTTTTCTTTTTTAACAAAAGACTTTTTAAGGATAAGATAAATTCCAAAAGCCATTTAAAGCAAAACTGATACATCTAACTTCATTAAAAAAATATTCCACATAAAAGAATCATAAATAAAGTTAAAATATAAATGTTAAAATGAGGGAGGTAAATGTGGCACCTCATATCACAAAAAGCAATTTTCTATAACATATAAAGAATTCTTACACATAAGTAAGAGAAAGATCAACAATAACCCAATAGAGAAATGGGCAAAGCATACGTAAAGACAATTCATGGAAAAGAAAATACAAATGGCCCCTTAAAGATTGCTCAGACTGGAAGAGATCCAATATTTTGTTAGCACTCTGTTCATTAACTGTAACAAATGTACCATCCAAATGTAAGATGATAACAATAGGGCAAACCGGGTGTGAGGTATATAGAAACTCTGTACTATATTCACAACATTTCTCTAAATCTAAACTATTTTAAAATAAAGTTTATTTCTTTAAAAAAAATAGGCAAAAGACATAAATGAACATTTCACAAAGGAAGATATTCAAACGGTCAATAAGCACACAAAAAGATGCTCAATATCATTAGTCATCAGGGAAATACAAATTAAAATCACAATGAGACACCATTTCACACTCACTAGGATGTGAACTGAAATTCTCATCCACTGCTAGTGTTCTCTTTGAAGACCCGTGGGGCAGTTTACTTTGTGGTCACCCGGTAGAGATAGGACGGACCTCCCACCCAAAATTTGGTCTGGACATTGAGACAGATGAGAGCCCACAACATCAGGAGGATACGGAAAGATTTATGACTCACATAATGAGGCCTTCTGGGGAGAGCAGAGCAGACTTTCCAAACTAGTTCAAATACAGCTTGAGAGGGAAATGAGAATAGCTTGGGAGTGTTAATGGCGGTTAGGGGGTGAGGCTTGCGTGAGGGCAGGGATGTATATGGTTTGAACTCCCTGCTGATGCCAAAAGAGGAGCATCTGGGCTATTTTATGAGCTTGCTCAGATGCAGGACAGAAGGGGAGACGGGAGGGTGGGGCTTAAGAGCTGTCATCAGTCAAACGTTACAAATGGAGTCAGACTCTAATACAGTTTCTTATAAAGTTGGGCATCCATCTACCCAATAGCCCAGCTATTCCACTCCCAGGCATTTACCAAGGGGAAAAGAAAACCAATTTCCACAAAAAAAAACCTTTTTCTTTTTTCAGAGCAGACTTAATTGTAATAGCCCAAAACTGGAAACAATGTTCAAAGTAGCCTTAATTGTAACAGCCCAAAACTTGAAACAACCTAAATGGCCATCAAGAGAAAAATGGATAAATAATTGTGACATATTCATGCAACAGAATACTACTCAGCAATAAGAAAAAAACTATAATATGAAAGAATCTCAAAACAGTATGCTAAGTAAAAGAATCTACAAACAAAAGAGAGTGTATTTTATTATGTAATTCTACAAAAGGCAAAACTAATCTATAGTTAGAGAACACAGACCATTGGTTGCCTTGGGGCTGGTGGTGTTCTGGGGGTAGGGACTGACTGCAATCGGCATGAGGGTACTTTCCGGTACTTTCCGTGGTGACAGAACTATTTTATTTCTTGACTGTAATGGTGGTATATGAGCATATACAATTGTCCAAACTAACCAAACTATATTCTTAAGAGAGGTGTATTTAATTGCATGTTGAATGTACCTCAACGAAGTTGATTTATTAAAAAGTAAATCATGGTCAGGGAAAGAACCCAGATACTAAAGAATACATACTGTCTGATTACATTTGTATGAAGTCCAAGATCAGGCAAAACAAATCTATGGTGACAGAAACCCAAAAGGGGCTGCCTGGGTAGGGGTTGGATGCTGACTATAAAGTGCACAGGCAAACATTTTGGGGGTAATGGAAATGTTCTTACTCCTGTTTTGGGTGGTGGGTATAGGTGTATATAATTGTCAAAATTCATTAAAGTGAACATTAAACTATACCTAAATTTTTACAAAGTGCTGTCCTTAAAAACAAAAAAAATTTCTTTTCTGATTTCACAACTAATGGATACAACTAAAAGGAAAAGTCAAAGCTCATTAATTTTCTAATCATGAGGTAAATAGAACTGAAAATTAAATTTAAAAGTTATGGATTTAACAAAATAGATAACTTACAAATCCAACTAAAAAAAAAAGGAACAATATTAGAAATGAGAAAGTACAAATAACAGATGGGTTATGTGAATTTTTTAGTAATGGAAACTGTAAAACTGACCCAGTTAGTGCAGTGATACAAAAGGAATTACTATGGGAGAAATAAAAGTAATAAAATCCACCTCCCAAAATACTGATAGATTTAACTACACAATATTTTTAAATGTAAGTTTAATGTAATACTAAATAAAATTTTTAAATTAAATGATAAAACGCAGAAAAAAATATTTGCAACAAACAAAAAAGGATAAATATCCTTTAAGGAGTAATTTTAAAAATCAGTATAAAACACACTAACAGCCTATTATAAAAATGGACAAAAGATACAAACAAGGAACTCACCAAAGAAATGCCAAAGCCAACACACCTTAAATAAATATTCTCATTTACTAGTAGTCAAAGAAATGCCAGTTACAAATATAAGCAGAAACTATTTTCATCTATCAAATTGGCAAAAAATCATTTTTGATGGTCAGTACTCAATACTGAATGACAGCAGTAAAATAAGTACTAAGACACACTGCTCATGGGTACATAAATAACAACTTTCTGAAAAACTTTTTGGCAATTATGGTCCATAAAAATGAATCAACAATTCTAACTTTTAAGAGTCTATCTTATGAAAACAAAAAATGTGATCCAAGAGTTATTTCAAGGTGATCAAACACAGTTATTTATAATACAGACAAAGTAAATTGCTTATATGTCAAACAACAGAACTGTGAAGTGAATCATAATATGATAGAACACTTAAATCATAAACATGAAATCTTTGAAAAAATTTAAGGACACAATTTATATAAAGTATAATTATAACTACAAACATTTATATTTATATATATATATATACAAAATTTTTAAATGATTGGAAGGAAATATCTCAAAAGGTTAACAAAGGTTTTTTTTTACAGGTAATAGAGGTTATGGTACAATATGTACTTTTTATTCTAAATGTTCTACAATGCATACTACCCTTATCATCAAAAGAAAAATATAAACATTATTTGAGTACATTTTTCACACACAAAAATCTATTTTTGACAAATACATGATGAAATTTATGGAAAGTTCCTCATTTTTCTTCAAGGTCCATATTTAATAAGTCAGTTAACCAAGTGGAGAAAAGAAGATCACCATGAAAGGAGGAACCAGAATATTACCCATAAGTCCTGTCAGAGTTCCCCAAAGCATTTCACAATTGACTAGTATTTTCAACTTAACTATTAAAGATACAGAGGAAAACAAAGTTTAGAGAAGGTAGTCTTCTCTGAAGAATACAGCCCTTTACTTACCATCTTCTGCTAATATCTTGGCTGCATCTTTATCCTCTTCCCACTTCCCAGTCACGAAGCAGTCTCTGATACTGTTCATAACCTTACACAGAAAAGTCAGCCTTAGTTGACATGCGCCAATCACTCAACAAAACAACTCCTATTAAGAAACAGTGGTAGGTGACAAACTGCACTTAAATACTTTTCAAGACATTTTATGGATACTCTAATTCCAAGTGGGCCTGAGACAGTATACCCTTGATGTAAATAGTATAACCACAGAGATAAAAACATAAATGTCAAAACATTAAGCAGTGGAAAACGAAAGTACTATTAGCCCACTGACCTCATAAGTAAACAAACAGGTATTTACTAATTCAACAGACTGTCAAAGTTTATTGGTGTTCCTAAAGCAATGTAGTTAGACAGCATTTTTAGAAAGTTGTACTTACTATTTGTTAATCCAGACTTACCGTGGCTGTTGAAAAGTTAATTCCTTTGACCAATGATAATATTCTGACAAAGACAAAACGTCTTATATGAGCACAATAGTGCAAAGAGTACCAATGAGGTTCCCAGTCTCAGATCTGCCAGATCATCCAGTATACACATGTAATGGATGCCAGGTGCACCTCTCAAATATAGAAGAAAAGCTTGTACACAACTCGCTGTTTCAGAGTCTGTTTCATGGGGAACCTGATCTAAGACAGCACATGTCATTCACTGCCAAGGCCTCCAAAGCACACTTAGAGAAACCTTCACGTAGGTCCTGGCTTTCAATTCAATCCCATTTTGGTCATGAATCATGTTTTTCATACACAACCTCACTCTCAAAGAGCAGCCTTGAAGCTAGCATTACAAGGGATGCAAAAGCAAATCTGTTCATTTACTCATTCTTTCATGCCAACAATCACTCACTGATTATTTACTGCACATCTACTCTGTGCCAAGAAGCTTTGTAGGCACTGAATGGCAAACTGTTCCAAGAAGATCGTTGCTTTCACGAAGCTTAACAATTAGCTTAGGGGAACCAAAGACCAAACAATTAAAAAGAAATAGACCCTCCATGATAAAAACACTCAACAAACTAGGAATAGAAGGGAACTTCCTCAACCTGATAAAGGGCATTTATTAAAAAACCCACAGCTAACATCATACTTAACAGTAAAAGACTGAGAGCTTCCCCCTTAAGCTCAGGAATAAGACAAGGATGTCTGCTCTCAACAACTCTATTCAATATTGTACTAGACATTCTAGTCAGGGCAATTAGGCAAGAAAACGAAATAAAAGGCATCTAGTTTAGAAAGGAAAACTATCTCTATTCACAGACGATATGATCTTGTATATAGAAAATCCTAAGGAATCCTCTGAAAAACTATCATAACTAATAAATGAGTTCAGCAAGGCTGCAAGATACTAGATCAATATAAAAATAACAAATTTTATTTCTACACACTAGCAATGCACAATCAAAAAATGAAATTAAGAAAACAGTTCCTTTTACAATAGCATCAAAAAGAATAAAATACTAGGAACAAATCCAACAAAAGAAGTGCCAAGCTTACACTTTGATTAACTACAAAACATTCTTGAAAGAAATTTAAGATCTAAATAAATGTTAAGAGATCACAAAACTTAATATTGTTAAGATATCAATACTATCCAAAGTGATCTATGGATTTGATGCAATCTCTATCAGAATCCCAGCTGGCTTTCTTTGCAGAAGTAGGAAAGCTGATCCTAAAATATAGAAAACCCAGAGGATCCCAGAGGATCCAGAATAGACACAACAATCTTGAAAAAGAAGATAAAAGGTGGAGGATTCACACTTCCCAATTTCAAAACTTACTACAAAGCAATCGTAATCAAAACAGTATGGTACTGGCATAAGGATAGACATGTAGATCAATGGAGTATAATTAAGAGTCCATAAATAAACTGATATGTCTATGGTCAAGTGATTTTCACCCAGGGTGCCAAGACAAGGCAATGGGGAAAGAATAGTCTTTTCATCAAATGGTGCTGGGACAACTGGATATCCACATGCAAAAGAAGGAAGTTGGACTCATCTCACATCAAATACAAAAATTAACTCAAAATGGATCAAAGACCTAAATGTAAGACCTAAACTATAAAACTCTTAGCTGAAAACATAGGAGTAAATCTTCATGATCTCGGATTTGGCAATGGTTCTTAGTCATGACACCAAACATACAAACAACAACAAAAACATATAGAGAAATTAGACTTCATCAAAATTTAAAATTTTGTAAAGAAAATTTAACACTTTGTGCTTCAAACGGCACAGAAAAGATAACCAACAGAATGGGAGAAAACATTTATAAGACGTATATCTGATAAGGGACTTGTAATCCTGAATATATAAACAACCCTTACAACTCAATGATAAAAAGACAACGCAATTTTCAAAATGGGCAAACGATATGAATAGACATTTCTTCAAATAACATATACAAATGGCTGACAAGCACATGAAAAGATGCCTGTCATCATTAGCCATCAGGGAAAGGCAAATCAAAACTGCAATGAGATACCACTTTACAGCCTCTAGGATGGCTACAGTCAAAAAAACCAGGGTCCAGCCTGGTGGCGTACTGGTTAAGTTCACATGCTCCGCTTCAGTAACCTGCGGTTCGCGGGTTTGGATCCCAGGCACCAGCCTACACACCACTCATCATGCCACACTTAGGCAGTGTCCTACATACAAAATAGAGGAAGACTGGCACAGATGTTAGCTCAGGGACAACTTTCCTCAAGCAAAAAGAGAAAGATTGGCAACAGATGTTAGCTCAGGGCCAATCTTCCTCACCAAAAAAAAAACACCCCAAAATCAGATAATAAGAAGTGTTGGTGAGGATACAGAGAAATCAGAAGCCACATACACTGCTAGTGGGAATGTCAAATGGTGTAGCCACTTTTGAAAAGAGAAATGGGAGAACATATGAAGAAAAAACTTTGTTTTCAGTAATCATATTAACGATAATGTGAAACATTATTGACACTGTTTTGCGTGTAATGTGGGATAAAGCAAATGAGTAATCATATAATTTTCTAATTTCATCATCTTCAGATTCAAACAGTGAATAATTCTCCAGTGGAAAAACAAATTTAAGATAAAAGAGGTTAAGTAAAAACTCTGTAGTCCTGCTGAATTGGAAATATCTGTATGAATTCTCTAGCTCTGGTCACTGAAAAGGCCTAGAAACAATGACCAACACATAGCGATGAGTACACATACACCTAGACTGTAATGTTGAAATACCATTTTGTATCAAAAGAAATCAGGACTTCTTATGGCTGTTTCCAAGCCTGGCATCAGAAACGTACAAGATGGTGCTGGAACACCTTATCATATCAGATAGCAATGAAGTAACCCAGGACTACTAAGATCATGTCAAAAGGACTCAGAAGCCAATTTTAAGAGACTGGCCAGAGATGGGACAAATACAAGCATCAAGGATAACAAGTACAGTGGAAGGAAACACTACATTTATTTATTTATTTATTTTAATTTTTTTAATTTATTTTTTTTCCCCCAAAGCCCCAGTAGGTAGTTGTATGTCATAGTTGCACATCCTTCTAGTTGCTGTATGTGGGACGCGGCCTCAGCATGGCCGGAGAAGTGGTGCGTTGGTGCGCACCCAGGATCCGAACCCGGGTCGCCAGCAGCGGAGCGCGCGCACTTAACCGCTAAACCACGGGGCTGGCCCGGAAACACTATATTTAAATCCATGAGTTCAAAATGATACTTAAGGGGCCGGCCCGTGGCTTAGCGGTTAAGTGCTTGTGCTCCGCTACTGGCGGCCCGGGTTCGTATCCCAGGCGCGCACCAACGCACCGCTTCTCCAGCCGTGCTGAGGTCGTGTCCCACATACAGCAACTAGGATGTGCAACTATGACGTACAAATATCTACTGGGGCTTTGGGGAAAAAAAGGAGGAGGATTGGTAATAGATGTTAGCTCAGAGCTGGTCTTCCTCAGCAAAAAGAGGAGGATTAGCACGGATGTTAGCTCAGGGCTGATCTTCCTCACCAAAAAAAAAGAAAAAAAAAAATGATACTTAAAAAAAAAGTCACCTTTGGAGAATCATTCTGAAAACTGATAAAAAGAATCAAGCAATTCTCCTGCTTATATGGAACTGGGTGATCAAATAGTAGATGAGAGAAAGTTTCTCTTTACAGAAGTATTCCAACTAATAAATAAAGAGAAATTGGAACAGAATATCAACATTTTACATTCTTAATAAATTAATGGATCTAGGCATTGACCTTCTATAGCTGCTAACATCACAAGATGATTTTACATGCCTCCTAATAAAAAAACACCACCACCTAGGAAGCAGCCTGGCCAAAAATAAAAATCAAATCTAAATCCAATCAAACTTCTAGATGTGCTGTCTAGGGTAGCCATAACCATGTGCTTATTTAAATTCTAATTAATTAAGATTAAATAAAACAAATAAAATTTAAAATTTAGTTATTCTGTCTCACTTGTCACATTTCAAGTGCTTCACAGCCACAAGTAGCCACAGTGGACAGTTCATACACAGACTTTCATCATCACATACAGTTCTATAGGTATCGCTCTGTACCAATTTATAGGGAATACAGAGGAGAGAGGAGCTTGATAAACTAACAAAGGGATGTAATGCAATTCACAAAATTCAGAATATGAGAAACTCTACACATACTTGGTTTCTTAAACAAATAAAACTTAAGGGGAAAAAAGAGAAAAACAAAGGGAAGGATTATAGATTAAGAAAGTTAAAAGGCATAGTGAAAAACAAACCAAAAAAACCTGGTAAAACTAAACTATGGTGTTTATTGATGCAAACTTGGAGGATGAAATTATGAAGAAAAGAAGGAAATGATTACCATAAGAGTTGTGGTTCCTCCTGCAGGGAGAGAGAGGACTATGACTGCGATGGATACATGGTATACTCACCTAGTAATCCATTAAATTAAACAATTGTTTTTATGTGGTCTTCTATAAACCGTATTAAATTTTACCATAAAAAATGGTTACATAAAATCTTGCAAAGTGCGTTAAGTGCTACCCAGTGAGTTATAATGGGTAATGTGACAGTGCCTGGGCCTCTCTGAGGAGTGACATTTAAGCTAAACTGAATGATCAAAAGAAGCCAGCCTTGGGAAGATCAGAAGAACACTCCAGAATAGAAAATAGAGGGGGCAAGAAGTCTAAGATGGGAATAAGCCTGGAAAGTTTGAGAACTGAATGAATTCCAGTATGACTAGAGAGTGGCGAGCAGAGGAAGAAAATTTACCATTGTCACGGATTTCCGTTTGCTTACAAACAGTGGAAAGTATAAATATTAACTCAAGGACACTAGGTATATCCTAGTTATAAAACACAAAATATTTCAAATGTATGAAAACTTATGTGTAATGCTTCAAAATAACTATCCACACTAAAAGTTGAACATTTTCCTTTTCTCCATAACACATGCCCATGGTCTGACTAAACTCAGAATATGTTATTGCTTAGGATGCATGAAATATCCACTCCAATACCTGGGGAAATGTCCCATTATCTTACAAAAATAAGAAGCTAATAACAGGTAGGCAATATTGAAATCACATAATCTTCTTTTAGAACAATTCCCTAATTCTCTCATGAGTCAAATATACTCTTCATATTCAGCCTTACCTCCTCTAAATCCCAATCATGAGGCGCCTCCACATGAAATCTGGAGCAGTCCAAAGAGTCAGCCTTGTGCTTACACTCTCTGGCAGGCTGGCTGATACGAAACAGCCCTCCAAGCTCTTCCCTTGTATCATCATCTTCTTCATTATCTTCTGTCACTAAAAAGGCCACCATGATGGAAAAGTGAGAACAAATCTACACCCTAGAGGACTCGGGACTGAGGATCCCTGTTCATGGTAGATATGGTAGCATCTGAGAGCACATCAAGCCACAGACAGAGAAAGGCCAAAGAACTACTGCTCAACATGTCTGGAAGACATCTCCCCTCCTGCAAGGCAGCAGCACAGAGTCCATTGAGGAGGGAGAATATTAGGGGTTGTGGGAAGAAAGGGACAGTTAAAGGCAGGGTTTTCAATTATTATAAGGAGTTTCTCTTGAAGAGTGCTGAGTGTCTAATCACTAAGAGTACTGAGGCAAAACCTGAATGGAAATTAGTACACACCAACCCTCTGATTTGATGCTCCTAGCTCACATATACTCCTTTGGCCTTGTTCTAATCATATAGCAACTGGGACCACAATATAAAGTTTACTACTTTATATTTATTTTTTGCATTACTGACCCATGCTCTTTCCAAAAAGAACATACAGACAAGTTTAATAAAATATAAAATCAGAGGACAGGGGCAAAAGGAAAAAACAGAATGAGTTACACAGAGTTCTCCTTCTCAGAAAGGAAAAACAGGTTTACGGGCAGAAATATTTTTCTGGCACTAAATTCTACAAAAAACTCTCATTAAGGACTTTGTATAGGGGGTAGAAAATGACATAATGGGGAGTATTTTCATCAAAAATTTTACAGTAAACTCATAGATCTATTTCATATGACTGATTTATGGTCCTCATGAGCTGATGATTGAAAACATCTGCCAAATATAAACTATGACAGCCAGGAATATCTTATGGATATCAAAAGTACCACCCAAATCCTCCAACCAATTTCCTCATCCCCTTTTCAGAAAATAGTCTAAGAAACTAAAATGTTTCTAGATCTGAACCAGAGCTCTTTTACCTGTCCCATAAATAAGCTTTCGAAGGTTTGGAGTTGCTTGTTGCTGCCTCAGAAAGGCCTCTGCTGCCTTCCTGGAAAGGTCTTCCTTCCACTTGAGGGCCCCTGAAAGGATCAGCGCCAACATCAGTTAATTCTGTTCATCTGTCCTCTCTGCTTCAAGCTCACCTCTCATTCACCATGAAATCCTTTTACGAGGTGCAATATTTGAACAGTTAACAAAATCTCCAAAACAGCAGACCCCCAAATGTAGACATTCTATTTGCAGAACATTTTCAGTGCCAAGTTTATAACGGCAGTTAAATTAAAGCATACCTGAGGTTTCCATGGAATAGTTATTTTCTTCCTTGTAATCTTCTTCCTCTTTGAGTAAGTCTTCTACATCACTGATCTCATCAGTTAAGTTCTCTGACCCCAGTTTCTGACCACTAACCACTTGAGCAGACTTTGGAAACTTTTTCCTAGTAACCTCTTCATTTTCTGAATCCTCTTCCTCTGTAGTGAGAGAGGAGCTTTCTTCAGATTCATCTTCAGATGCAAATGCCTCTTCAGCTGTGCAATGACCTGAATCTGAAGTGGTGAGGGTTGCTTTCTTCATTGTCAAAGACTTCTCCAGATTCAAACCATCACTCAAACCATTATTTTGTAACAGTGCTCGTTTACCACCTTCTCCAACAGCCTTAGATTCTAAAGTATCCCTCTCTCCTTCTGCAGTGGAATCCTCTTCTTCACTGCTTTCATCAGCTTCCTCTGCTTCTCCTTCTTCCCCTGAGCTCCTCTCAAGGTCATCGTCACTATCAGCAAATGCTGGCAAATCCACTTCAACATCTTCTTCCATCTCCTCAAGTCTCTGCCGTTTGACACCTTTACCAGTCATATACTCTTTATCAGATATTTCAGCATCTTCTTCCTCTTCTGTTTCATCATCACTAGAGTTATTTTCCAACCTGTCACCTTCAGACATTTCTTCATCATCTTCATCATCACTATCTCCAAACTCATTGTCTTCATCTCCAAAAATGGCTTTCCGACGCACTCGACCAGTTTTCAAATCCATCTGCTTTTCCTCTTTAGGCATCCACAGCCTATATTACCAAGTAAATGCAAAATAATTCAATTTGTACAAGAATCGTCCAATCTAGAAATGACAAGTCAATAAATATACAAAGAAATAGAAAATAATGTCAAGGAAAGGTTTTAAACGACACAGCATAGAAAGAAATGATTTGATAAATACTGGAATAGTTAATAAACAAACTTATGCACAGTTCCCTAACACCACTCTTCAAAAGAACTTAAAGAGAGAATAATGAGATAACTTTTTTTTCTAAAAAAAGTCTAATTTTAGGAAAAAAGGGAAGTGAGAGTTTAACAGATCTGTTAGAAGACAGATCATTTCCAAGCTTTAAACAGATGGTCCTTAGAGAAATGGCTGACTCAAGGTCCAAGGCTGGGAAAGTACAAAGTAAGTCTGGAACATCCTGTTGTGTCAGAAAGCAAGAAAGTACTCAAAGACTAATAGGGACATGCCAAAGGGACAAAAGAGACAGACTGAAGGGACAATGTAGAATAACTGTGAAAGAATAATGATAGTTATTGGGATAATAACAAATGGGATAGTAATGGGATAATAACAATTGGAAATTTTTTTAAAAGTCCATTAGTAATGGGATAATAACAAATGGAATTTTTTAAAAAGTCCATTAGTCAACAGTGATACTAAAATAAAGGGGTGGAAGTGAAAGCTCTTTGTTAAAGAATGCAGCTAACAAATGTAGAAGGAATACCAGATTCAGAACATTGCCATTTTGAAATCACCAATGCAATACTTAATAAAGAATAATCATCAAAATGCTAAACCACAGGATAAAATTAAAAACTATAAAGCTACTAATATAGCAATATATATATAAATGTGAAAAAAAACAATTAGGAAAATACTAAAAATTGTACTAAAAGAGGACAGATAAGTTAGAAAACATCACTAACAACAAAATGATGACTATATAAAAAGACTACAGAAAAAGGAAATGCTCACAACATAGATATAAAAATTTTGCATGTATTATGACTGTAACCGTTAGAAAGAGTATACATGTAGACAAGGATGACTAAAGGAATACTCAAAAATGAAAATCGCTGGGGCTGGCCCAGTGCTGCAGCGGTTAAGTGGGCGTGCTCCGCTGTGGCGGCCTGGGGTTTGCCGGCCTGGATCCCGGGAGCGCATCGACGCACTGCTCGTCAAGCCATGCTGTGGCGACGTCCCATATAAAGAAGAAGAAGATGAGCATGGATGTCAGCCCAGGGCCAATCTTCCTCAGCAGAAAAGAGGAGGACTAGCATTGGATGTTAGCTCAGGGCTGATCTTCCTCTCAAAAAAAAAAAAAAATGAAAATCGCTAATAACATTGATTGTAATAACAGGGATCTTTTAGCGAATACTTCTTATCTGCCAGACATCACGCTAAATAGTTTACGTACACTGTTGTATTTAATCATCACAACTCCTATAAGCTATTAGGAACTTGAGGCTCAGAGTGACTGTCTCCTCAAACTAGTAGGTCTACTGCACTTAACTACCATACTATACCATCTGCTGGTTAGTGGGCAGCAGATGATTTTTTCCAAAAAATTTTTCTTTCGTTTGGATATATTTATAATAAACAATAAACTAGATAACCTCAGTCATTTTCAGACTGCTTTCTATTGAGAGTCATAAATCACCACAACAAAACCAAAACACTCACTATGTATAAGGTATACAAATTTCCAATCCAGACTGAAAATAATTCACATAAACCAGATATTAGTGGACATCAACCCACAGGAGATACTACAACACAATCTTAGTAAAATTTTAGAGACAGGATACATGGCATCTGGACAGCCACCTGAACAAGCTCCCTGACTCTGCTTGTTCTAGTATTTTGGTTACAAAGAGAAAGCCAAATGGCCTCATGTTTCCTAAGAAACAAAAAGTAACCTATGGAAAAGGTTTTGTGATAACTGAGGAATATTCTGGGTCTGTTAAAAACTGAATCCTGTATATTATTTCAAGAAAATATTTCCATGTAATGTCATGTAAGTGAAGAGCCCTCAGAACCATAGGCACATACAAGCAAAGCGAAAAAAAAAAACAATCTGGAATGAATTCCAACAAAATGTGTTATGATGGCAGAGTTATGAGTGATATGATCTTCTACAATATTTTTTTATTAAAAATAGAAAAAAACCAAACTTACCCTTGATTATCTATATCCTCTGACTCCAGTGGTTTAGAATCAGAGAAAAGTGTCACTTTACTTGAAGCCATCTTGGCATCAATAGTGGAATGGGTAGAAATGAGACTCTGGACCAGTTCATGGGTGGGCCTCACCTCGTCCTGTCAAGGCCATGAAGAAAGAGAAAGTGAGGAACTCACAAGGATTCTGAAGAGAGACACTGGTTTCAATCAGTTTCTCAAAATTATCCTGAACGTAGCTCCAGAGAACCTTCCTTACTGCCTCAAAAAAAAAATTCTTACGACAAGGCCTTAAATTGATCCGTCTTCATTAAACTTTTCCAAAGGTCATGGAGTAACCTAAATACTTAGCTAGAAAAACCTTAGATGCCAATGCTACAGCAAGCATTTATTTTAGCCCAATAAAATCCCATTTCAGAACAAAGAAATACAAATCTGGAGTCCATTAAAAAAGATTTTGCTACCTTTTGATCCAAAAATTTCACTTCAAGGAATTTATTGCATAGAAAGATCCGTTCCAGTGAGCAAAGCTGCATGCGTGAGGGTGCTCATTGCAGCACTGCTCAAACCAGGGGAAACAGAGGTGAGCCCCACGGCCCTCCAGGGGTTGCTGCAGTAAACGAGGTTTATCCATAAGACGAAATGCTACACAGTTGTAAACAGACTGAAGCAGCTTACAAATTACTAACAGGGAACAACGGAATCATATATTCTTAGGTGCCTCAAAGAGTTGAAAAGTATTTATAGTTGGATCCCATATAACAAATATTACTTTTCTTTCACACACAGACACAAATACCATATATATGTATACATGTATACATATAATATAAAATAATCTAAATAAATATGTGTATGTTTAGAGAGAAACAGGAAAAAGAGAAAAACCAAAGAGAGCTAGAAAACACATTGGATTTGTATAAAGAGACAAGAAGCACAGGTGCCAAACGGCTTGCACTGCTCATGCTGGGAGACGTGCAAGCCCGTGTGTCTTGGCAGCAGGGAGGTATGGAGGACATGACTTTTACTTTCTGCTTGGTGCAATTAAGTATTCTGTATATTTATAATATGCATGGTGGCCTTTATCAGAAATATGAATAAAGATAAAAAACTTCAGTAAATAAAAGCTGACTACATTACTTCCTATGACTTCTCTCTCACCGATTCCTGGAAACCATGGCTGCCACCAAGGTCGACATAGACAGCATCTTTGTCATACAGCACACCACCAACTCCAGAGAGAGGTGCATAAACCAACTTCTCCTTCTCATTTAAACAGCGCTTCTTCTGTTGTTCAGGAAGTGCACAGGGGTCTGGGAGGAAACTGACGTCACTCACAGCAAAATCTCCTACACCTGGAAGACAGAAACAGGAAGATGGCTTCAGCTGACAAGTGTATTGACTGTTGGCAGAAATGGCCCAGTCAGAAGGCTTCAAACACAACAAGCACATCGTTTGGCACCGTGCCTCTCTGGCTAAACAACACCATCAGAGCAGAGGGGATCTGGTCAACTCAACACCTTTGCTGGCCGATGCAGAGCTGGGTTACTCTTAAAACCTCCAGCAGTGTGGCTCTATCTTGTTTGTCCATTTTTCAGTTTTCCTGAGAAATGAAGTCATCCCAGGAATTTTATAAATATAGTATATTTTACATCAAAAAGGATACCTGGCATGTGAATTTGGCTTCTATTTTTCAAGTGCGCTCCTCTTAAATAACCATAAAGAGACACCTTTCGGTCACACTTGATATTTGTTCGGATATCTTCTGGGTTTGTCAAATCTTCCATCCTAGAAAAATAAAACCCAATCATATGGCAGAAATGAATGTCAAAGTTCTTGTACCTCCCTTCACATGTCAACGATTCATCACATACACTAGTTCACTAAAGACATTGTTTAGAAAATTATTAAAATTATTAAATACAGAAATAAGAAAGTACAGTTCATCATCTACCAGAGGAAAAGGAGCAAACACATGACTGCACCTCTCTCAGGCTCTGGTACACTCCATAACCAAGACACCAGAAATGAGAAATGACACACACCAGGCATTGGGGAAGAGTAGAGAATATATCAAGAAAAATCCTTTATGGAAGAGGATTAAGCCTTGATCTGTGTTTTTAGTGTGGCTTGGATTCTGACAGATGGAGAAAGGGTATTCCAGGCTGAGAAAACAATATGAAAAAAAGCCTAAAGGAAGGAAAGCACAGGGCACATCTGAGTGACCGGAGCACCATGGTCCAAAGACAGTATTACCAGAAATTAAGGTTGAAAAAGCAGGATAGGGCCATATCCTCCTGTAGCCTTAAATGCTTCAAAATCTTCATTTTCTAAACATTTCATACTTTACTCCAAAACTACAGCATCTTTAATAATGCAAAAAAAGTAGATATTTTCCATCAACTACATTTCTCCCCCTACTATTCAAAAATAGCACAAAATAAGCTTTATTACTGCTCTTTCTCTAACCTTTTTAGCTTTGAAATATGTGGGCCAGAAAGAAAAAGTTTACATTCACTTTTTACCTGTCTACCAGGATATAAGGGTGAGAGGTTTGCCATGTAAGAGGCCTAAACTTCATAACTGTAATAAAACGGCCCAGATTGTGAATTTCTTGGTTTTGATATTCTCCATGTACCATTCCGGAGAGGTAGAACAGCTTGGCACCCTAAACATTAAAAAAAAATAATAATTAATTAAATCTTTGTCAATACTGCACCAAAATAAAGGCCTCAAAATAAGAAACAATCCTAAGAAAGGGAGACTTCTAGCAAACCACTGTGTAATGCTTCCAGAAGTTCTCTGGCTTCTTTCAGGACTCCTCTTGTTAGGGTTTCATGGGGGCAGAACTGCAAATACATTTAGTTTCAAGACTGCTCTCCAGTTAAGCAGTGGCATCTGTCTGGAGAACTGCACAGAGAGGGCAGTGAGGCCCATGGGCACAGAAAAAGTTCTGTGACTGCTAGGCCACAGCAGTATGGAGGGGAGGGAGGAGTGGCAATTCGTGTGCACTATAGTTCCTGGTCCGTAACCAGGAGATACTTCAGACAAACTCTATTACCACAAATCGAAAACACTTAGAGCCAGACACTGCCTGGTGCTGGGGGATACAGAGACAAATGACACACCAGGAGGTCTGGAATAAAGACTATGTCGAGGAAATATTCCAGGGACTATGAACAGATATATAAAGGAAACTCAGGAGGTGAATCCTATAGAGATGCTTGTTAATCTCTCCTACTCATCTCGTCTATTTTTAAAGGTTTATAGTGTCAGTATTCAATAATTAATTCTCTTCCTACCGGGTAGACTTCTGTCCAGAACCTGTGTTTTAATCGCTTCTTTGTCTTCTTCAGTTGTTTATTATGCTTGAAGGAATCTAGGTGAGTGAGGACGCCCATAATTTTAGGAAAGCCATGTACTTGACAGATGTTTAGAAACTCAAATGTTTCCATTTCAAACCCAAAGCTGGCATCTATAAGCATCAGAACCTAAAAACAGAAGACACAATTTCTCAAGGAAGCTACCCAAAACAGACCATCAGCAAACTATGAACCGTGGGCCAAATCTGGCCCATCACCTGTTTTATAACTCAAGTTTTACTGGAACACAGCCACGTTAATTGGTTTATGTATTGTCTACAGCTGCTTTTGCACTACAACTGCAAAGTTAATTAGGTGCAACAGAAACTATGACCCACAAAGCCTACAATATTTACTATCTGGCCCTTTACAAAAACAATTTGCCAACTCCTGCTCTAGACTAAATCAAATGATTACTTAGGAATCACCAGGACAAAGAAAACACCATCTTGTGATTTGCTCTAAAAGGCAACCATTAGACAACACCCACCACAATATAAACTTTCATTTCAAGAATTTGGATATATGAGAAATAACTTAGAAAAGGCTGGGTCTAATTTGGTCTTCATTTGAAAAGTACTAACTTCAGGAAATAAAGTTTTTTGTAAGGTAGTTTGAAATCAAATAACAGGTCTCTGGCATCCAAAAAACGGAAGTGGTAATCAATCAAAAATATCAAAAATGTACAGAAAACTAAACATTTTTGTTTCAATCTTCTCATGGGGGAAAAAAGTTTTTCGCTGGGAAATATGTAGCAGGAAAGCTCTATCTTATATGTTAATTTGTAATGAGCAAATCGCTCAGAAACTAAAAAAGGGCTACCAGTTTAGGATTGAGTCAAAGGATAATAAAGTTATAAATGCTAATCTATAAGAAAATATAAGCAGATAAGTTCAATTTTTAAAATTTATGACTCTTCAAACATGCAAAATAATTTCAGAGTTGATTCCTGGAGACTTCTAGTTGTTTTTTTTTTCCTCCCCAAAGCCCCAGTATATAGTTGCATATCCTAGTTGTAAGTCCTTCTAGTTCCCCTATGTGGGATGTCACCTCAGCAGGGCTTGATGAGCTGTGTATAGGTCCACACCCAGGATCTGAACCGGTGAAGCCCGGGCTGCTGAAGCAGAGTGCGTGAACTTAACCACTATGCCACCAGGCCAGCCCCAAGACTTCTAGTTTTAAGATATTAAAGGCATCTCTGTTCTTATCTTTCTGTAGCTAATTAAAAATTTTAACAAAATAGAAACAAAAACTTATCTTTGATTAAACTAGAGAACATTTATAGTCCTAAACCACAAATATATGAAGGTAGGCCACTGTGCACTGTGATAAAGCATAGCTGCCACTGCAGACCATAAGCTGAGCTGGCCTGTGGAGTTCTCCAGTGACAATGGAAAAGGTCGAAGGTGAGTGGGCTGGCTGTGGAATAACCCTACACTCTGTCTGATACCATGGAGTGCCAAGGGGCAAGCAATTAGCTGTAAGGTCAGAAGAACAGCAAACAGTCCCTTAGCTGACAATCTTTGTCAACTAAAGATAAGTGAAGCCTGTATTACTCCTCCAATGCACACACATGTGCACGCACACACAAATCTACACATTACATGTGCCTTCACTGTGACTTAGGAGGCTTTATGACAACGCAGAGCAGTGCAATCAACGTAAGCCAGATTAAATAAAGTGTGGTACATACAATAGAATACCTTAAAAGAATGGGGTTGAGCTATAGTACTCATTGTATACCTCCAAGACATATTAAGTGAAAAAAAGCAAAGCACAGAAGTATACAGAACAAATGGCATGTGCTTTAAAAAGGTTGTATGCATATTTTATATACATATCTAGAAGGATACTGCTGAGGGGAACTGAGAGACTAGGGTCAGAGCAAGGAAAGAGAAAGCATGAATTGTGTGTAATCTGTAGTACAGTTTGAATATTTTACCAAAAGTGTGTGTGTCTTTTTAAATCTTAAAAAGATGTATACAAACACATCTTTCTTAATATGTGTATGCTTTTAAAATCAGAGACTTGGTATATTTTACATAAAAGAGAAACTAATGACTCATGCTGAACTATTTCAATCATTTCAAATACACAAGGCTTAATAAGTTTATACTATTTTGTGTTGACAATAACACACATTTTTATTAATGGTAGCATTACATGTTCAAAATTTGAATGATATTTACTTTTCTGATATTAAAATGGCACAGTTGTAACATCTATATTAAATTACTTTTTATTTTATATTTTAGGAGACTTCTTGGGCCAAAGGAAGTCACTAAACAGCTCTTCAGAAAGTGCTGAATTAAAAAAACATGGTATCCCTTACCCTACACTTCCTAATCAATATGGCTTAAATCTTTTTTTTCTTTTGGCTTTATCTTTGCTAGTTTAAAAGGTAATTTTTGAACATTACCATTTTTTTAAATGTAAATGAGGCTGCACAACTTCCATATGCTGAGTACTGTCTAGATTTTCTATTATAAACTCTGATAACTTCTCAAGGGCAATCCATGTACTTTATCATAATCATTAAGTATGGGGTTCTGGCACCATCAAGAGCAGAGTTCCCACCCTCACCCAAATTACTTAACTTCTGGGAGCCTCAATTTCATCATATGTAAACTGGCGATAATATCTATTTACCACTAAGGCATAATGGGGGATTAGATGAGCTAAATTTGTAGAAAGCTATTAGCACAGCGCCAGGTAAGGGTCCAAGAAATGGTACTATGTATGTATGTATATCCTAGTGAGCTTTTTATTAGTTACGTTCATTAGTTATGTGTCCTGTGGTTTGTTTTTAGATTTTAGAATACACTTCATTGTGCACATTCCATTTTTATTATAACAATTATCATCATCATCATCAATTCAAACACATCTACTGTATCCTTGTTGACACTCACCATTCCTTTAATAATCATAAACTTTTCTTCCCTTCAACATGGGATAAATAACCTATCACGCTGCTGTTAAGTACCCATCAGAAATCCAGGCTGCCTCCACTGACTTACCAAGTCCGCTACTTTAGCCAGATCAATCATCATGTTAATGTCACACCCACATTCAATAATGGTGAGTCTGCGCTTTTTACCTATAAGTGAAAAGAGGAAAATTTTACTTTTAAAAAATCTTGAAAAAATCTGTCCATTAACTCAAATTATCATTTTTTTTTGAGGAAGTTTGGCTCTGAGCTAACATCTGTTGCCAGTCTTCTTCTTTCTTTTTTCTCCCCAAAGCCCCAGGACATAGTTGTATATCCCAGCTGTAGGTCCCTCCAGTTCCTCTATGCAGCGGCACGCCACCTCAGCATGGTTTGATGAGTGGTGAGAAGGTCCACGCCCAGGATCCGAACCCACAAACCCCGGGCTGCTGTGGCAGAGCGCACGAACTTAAGCACTACACCATCCCTCAAATTATCTTTTTTTTTTGGTATGTCAGACGCCTACCACAGTATGGCTTGATCAGTGGTGTGTAGGTCTGCACCAAGGATCCGAACCTGCAAACACCAGGCCACCAAATCTGAGCGTGCAAAATTAACCACTACGCCACCGGCCCAGCCCCCTTAAATTATCATTTTTAATTGCATCCAGTAAAGCAATACTTAAAGAAGTATTCTAGAAGTTCATTTTTATAGGAGAAAACTGATGAAATAAAATAAATTCCATCTTGGTTTTCTTGCTATGTTCTCTAATTTTAAAGTAATATCAAAAGTCCACCCATATGAATAAAGTGCTCAAACTGGAACAGGCAGACAAGCAGGCTTCAAGACAACCATGATCCTGCTGTTGAGCAGCAGACCAACGCTTCTACCTCTATCAAAGTTTCCTGTGTTCCCACTGGAGCTAAAAACATCCTCAAACCTAACGTAACAGAATGTTCACGGAACAATCATTATTTCTAAATTAAATTAAAAGAAATCAGTTAAGATGACAGGAATGCCTTAAGAATAAAGAAAAGCTTCAATCCAACTATATTATTGCTATAATAACAGATTTCAGATTCTACTATTGCCATTTTGGGAATTTGTTTCATCTTCTCTCAAACTTAAAAAGGTCACCATCTCATAGAGCAGACAAGTTCTCACAGGAAAAATTCCCTCACTTCCACAAGAATGTGGCTTCACAAGGGCAAGCAGGTGTGCCCAGCAGTACTATCTGTGAAATGAAGGTGCTCCCCATGACCAAGCCAGCCTGCCTGGCCTGGCAAGCCTTTCAGAGAAGCACACTTGGCAAATCCATATAGCAGTCAGAATAACGTATGCACCTACATCATTATTATCTCTGGGAATCTATCCTTTTCTGAAGCTACAGGTAACCCAGTATAAGTACAAGAGAGGTAATATGAAGTGACAATATTACTTTAACATTTACCAGTCAAGAAAATGTTCAGAAAAGACATGTATGTCCCTCAGATGACAACACTTGCCACGTCAGTCTGCGGTAGCACCCTCCTACCTGACACGATTGTTACGGGGCCTCTGATCTCCGTCAGCTTCTGCCTGGTAAAATTCCGAATAAGGCACTGAATCAAAGTGCTCTTTCCAACTTTTGGAGGCCCCATCACCACCACCACTATAGGTGGGGGCTCTAGTGGAGTTCGGTCAACCACTGGAATGTGATGCTTTTTTGTCTTCAAATCCTGAGTCCTATTTGTAAAAAAAAAACAAAACAAAAGTAAATTCACTTTTAAAATATAAAAGGCATCATCCTTATAAGTTAAGATTTTAAAGACAGCAGAAGAGACAACATACGGAGACAAGTGACTAGTTAACTTCTGGCTCCAATCCAAATAACTACACCTTAGTACATATATTAACAGACTGATTTCAACAGTACAGACTGCTGAAAACTATATATACCTTAAATCTGATAGTTTTATTAGTTGATTGTAATAGTTTAAAAAGAAAACAAAACAAAAAAAAGGCCACCACAGATGCAGTGTATGATACTGAATAAGAGCAAAGGCTTTGGAGTTACATTTGGCTGTCCTACTGGGAGAATTCAATTCAATAATGTTTAAAGTACACTGTCTGGCATATAATAAGGACTCATTAAATAAAGCTATTTAATACTACATATTACAATTATATAAAACATATCCAGAAAAAAATACAAGCACACCTATTACCACAGAAATTGTTTCAAGTTTACAAACAAACAAAGTCTATAAAGAAAAACTCTTAAGCTTTTCTCTTGGGCCAAAAATGTTAAACAGTGTGCAGATGCTGAAGGCAAGGTGGCTTCCACAGGAAAGACTTCTCACGTGTTAGTAAAAGAAATACAGCACCATCAACACGTCCTCCAGAGCTGGAAGAGACTCATGAATCCAACGTCATCTGGAAAGGCTCTTACTGTTTAAAAAGAATAAATGGAAGAATCACTAGACTCCAGCTAAACATACCTGTGAAAGGATCGAGCCATCCGCACAGCAGACTGGACTGCAAAAGCTCTGGGGTTTCTCTTCCGGGCATCTTCCTCGTCCCCAAGCTGGAGATCCTGCAGATGCCGTTTCCTCTTCTTCTCAGCTTTGGGCCCACTGTTCTTCTTCCTGTGTTTCTTCTGGTCCTTAGTCTCCATAGTGGCTTTTTACCAATTCTCAAGTAACTTTAACCTACACAGAATTGGGTATGGGTAGGGGAAACATTTTACAATCCAGATAATACCCAGGAAAAACAGTAAAATTCATTTATTTCTTTAGGAAGAGATGTATTTGTTCACCCAACAGGGATAGAAACTGCTTAATATTATCCCCAATTTCACTTTTCTCTGTTATGCTATAAATTAGATTAGTTATCTCTGCTTAGGTTACTCTTTATTCATTATAAGTGTCTACATCAGCATTGTCCATTTCTGTAATGATGGAAATATTCTATATCCATACTTTTCAACCACTAGCCACATGTGGCTACTGAGAAAAATGTACCTAATGAAACTGAGAAATTGAATTTTTAATTTTATTTAATTCAATTCTAAATTTAAATAGCCATTTGTGACTAGTGGTTACCATACCAGACAGCTCAGGCCTAAATATCAATTGGACTAATGAAGTGGTTTCCAAACTTAAACTATTTTTAAAATATTTTATTTAGAAAAACTAAAGTATTTTAACAACCCTCCAACACGACAGCAGTATTACTTTTAGTGTTTGTTGATTCTGTAACTTTTAAATTATAATAATCATCTCTACACATTTAAAAATCAGTAATATCTACGTGTGTGAGATAGGATTGGTTCTGGATGATGCCCGGAGACCACGTGGATTTGCAGAAACCCTTACAATGATTTCTGAGCGTCCCAGGAATTCAAGGCCCATAATTGGGAACCACCGGATTAGTGAGTTTTTTAGGAAATCAGGCTGCATACAGTCTGAGCGCTTGGTTAAAAACAAGGGGAGAGGGGTCACTTCATTCAATTAAGCACTGAATTACTTTCAGCTCAATAAATATTTATGTCTGCCTATGATGTGCTGGGCACTGTGCCAGGAGATGGCTACAGCTATGATGTGACTAGTGGAGAAAATCCAAATATCTTCCAGGTGCACTAACAGCCACATCAGAATGCTGCAGTGTAGGAGGTCAGTCAGAGATTTCCCAATGACACACACCAGTAGAAACAGAAAGTCCATATATACCAGCAAAATGTCAAGAAACATTGGCCAGGAGTTAGGAGAGCTGGGTTCTACGAACGCTTCCAAACTAAATAGCTGTGTAATTTCAGAGACATTATTTTTCCTCTCCACTACACCTTGATTCCTAGTTTGTACTGATGCCTTTCTCCTTTGGGGGCAGGGGGCACAATCTGGAGTCAACACATCAGGTCTAAGTCACTTGCTAGGATTACGCCGCCATGAAACGACCTCTCACCTCTCCCCGCCACCTCCCCTCCCCGTCTGGGCTGTCGGCACCGATTCATTCAGCCACTCCCCCAACAACCTCAGACGACTTCTCCGGCAGATACGAAACACGTCTGTCCAGCGCATGAGGCGCTCCTCGGGAGCAAAGACTATCCGGGAGGAGCGAGGGAGGACCTTACCACGCGCGCGACTCAACATCCTCCCAGAGCCTCAGCCCCAAGGACCCCACAGCCGCCGCCTCCCCCAGCCCGCGGCCGTTACCGAGTTCACACTTGCCACTGCTCTTCAGGCCCACATGAACAGCGCCGGAAACGGAAATGCGCCGTAAGCGCGGCCTCTACACGCCGGCGGGGAACAAGCAGGCAGAAGAAAGAGACCGGCAGAGGGACGACTTTCAGGGGAAAGCCGGAAGGAAGGCCCGTGATTGGCTGAGGGCCGGCGCAGGCGGCGTCTGCGCTGTGCGCTCCCCTTGGCGCCCCGCCCGGTCTTAGGAACGCTGGGCGGGCCCCGCGGCAAATAGCGCGTGGGGACTCACAGTTGCGGGTGTTGCGCACCTCAGAGTTATCTCGGAGGCCGCGGCGACAGCGCGGTCTGGCCGCCGTTCCTTGGTGCAGGACAAAAGCCGGAGGTAACATATTTAGTCTTGGTTACCGGCGAGTCGCCGCGCCAGTCCCCTCCGAAAGCCCCACACACCACGCCCCTCGCCCGACTGGCCTAACGGAGTCTGTCCTGGTTGGGAGTCGCTCTGGCTCGTCCGCTTGCTCTTCTTTAAAGATGACAGAGCTGGAGATTTCTCGGGCTTCTTTAGCGCTATAATACCCTCTTTTCCCAGGACCGACAGACTCTGAGGACCAGGACAAACTCTGACCCAGCATGAAATGCCTGGGCTTTCCTCTGTCCCTGGGAGAGGGTCTTTCTCGGGGGGAACGGAGCCTCTTGCAGTTTTCTTCGAGCACAGGTTTGCCTTCCCAGGGCTCTGCCCATTCCCACCTGAGGGACACCTTGGAGTTCATCTAACCCCCATCTCAGGTGAGCTGTGATGCCCTCGTGCCTACAAAGCTAGGTACATTTTCAGTTTTTATCTCCCTCTTATCTTGGAGGTTTTTCTTTTCAGTGTGATCCCACCAATGCTCCGGAGGCTCGCTACTTCTACCCCTTCTTCTCACTACTTACTCTGTAATTGAGACCCCCATGCTTCATGCCTTTTCACAGCGAGCTTGTTCTCTCCCTCAGCATCCCACAGGTATTCACTCTGCATACACTATACACTGCTGTGCTGGGGAGGCTACTCTACAGGGTACACACTTCCCTCTTCTGTGAAGACCTTATAATTTTGTAACTCTCTCCGACACCATCCCTCTTCTTGGAGATTTCAGTGTACAGGTATATAATCCTTCTAACATCCTCTTGTTTCCATGAATCCCACTCTTGTCCTCTGCCTTACATCAGCCTCGCACTCCTCCTGTGGTCATACCCTAGACCTGGTCAGGTCCGAGGACTGCAACCCTGAAGCATCCCACTCTTACCACCACCTCCTATCTTTCCAGGTTACTCCCTCTGATGCCCTGAAACAAAAACCCCTGTAACCCTACCAGTATGTCCAGTCCAGATCTTACTGCCTTCCTCCCTGATGACTTCTCCTCCCTCCCTACTAAGCTGGCTTAAATTCCATAGTCGGTCATTATCATCAGTCTCTTGCATACTTTCTCAACTCCGTCACCTCCCTGTCACTTCATCTGCTTGGTAAAATGAAAGCCCTAGATAAAACCAGTTCTCCATCTGCTCCATGCTACAGCAGGGCAATTAGACACAGCTGGAGGAAAACCCAGAACCATGCTGACCACCCTCACTTGAATGATTCTGACTTTGCCTGGCCTATGCCATGCTTCCAAATGACTATTTCACACCTCCTCTTCTCTCGACAGTCCTTCCCACCAACCCCCTTCCTTGCATCCTACTTCACTAAGAAAAGGGAAGGGGAGACTCCCACCACCACAGACTTTCACCACCATGTCCACCCTTCTCCCCCTCTGCTGCCTGCCTATTACTGTAGGTGAACTACTGCTGTGTCCACCTAGAGGCATCCTGCACTTGAATGCTGGATCCCATCATCTCCAGGGCATCACTCCAGTCAGTCTGTTCTCTCCCCAACATATCAGTTTTTACTGGACTATTCCCATCATCATACAATATTCAGTTATTTCTGTCATCTTCAAAATAAACTCCTCTTCACCCCATTTTCTATACCAGATACTACACCTTTTCTCTGCACCCCTTTGTAGTAACAGTTCACAAAAGAATTGTCAATATGTTCTCTGGTTCCTCTCCTCCTGTTCTCTCTTAGATTCACTTTGCTCCCAGAACACCACCTACAGCCCTGGCTGCTCCTCTATGGCTTTTGCTGGTTCTTCCACTCCTGCCTGACCTGTTTAAGTTGGAGCCCATAGGGCTCAGCTTGGTTGTCTTCTCTTCTATGTCTATAGTTATTCCCTGAGTGATCTCATTCTGTCTTGTGGTTTTATATGCCATCTGTATCAGTTATCAATTGATTGTATCTCTGCTACAAATTCATTCTTCATTGCCTACTCTGCAACAATGGAATTGGGCCCTTTAAATATTTTTCCTTTGACACTGGCATGTTAAGTTTTGTCAGTAGAGGGCATCAAGAGATTTTGCAGGAGTAAGCAGTCTCTCTTCCTGGTTCTGCTCTGCTCCCTGGCCAGGCTTCTGCAGGTGGGTGACTTCTCCAGGGCCAGCTCCTTCAGTACATGGTGGCCAGCAGCGTCCAGTGTCCAGCAGTGCCCCACTCCCTCTCCCCCACCACATCCCGGCAGTTTTGTCATGGAGTGACTCTCCTGAGACACCTTCCCTTTCCCCAGCACCTAGAGAGGGATTTCCAACAAGTTCCACTGGTGCAACCCTACAGGGACTCCCCTGACACCAGTGGGCCATGGCCATAGCCCTCCAATGAGGTATAGATCTCAGCTGGGGGTGGAGGGGCAGGGGTTTCTTCTTGGGCCCTCTATCTCTACCCTAGGGTAGTGGCTGCTCCTCAGATCTGCTATTCTTATATTCTTTAGTGTTCTCTTCTTACTAGCCCATGTCTCATTGCCTCAATCCCCTGTTGTAGTTAGTAATTCTTAATATAAACTTTTCCTGTTCAAATTACTGTGGTTTCTCTTTGCTGATCGGACCGTGACGAATACACCATCATTTGCCAACAACTCCCAAGTTGATATCAATGACTCAGACCTCTCTCTTGAACTTTGGCTGCCTCCCTTACGTATCCATTTGGATGTCTAGTAGACATCTCAAACGTAACACGCCCAAATGGAACTCATGATCTTCCCTCTCAAACCAGAATGCCAGGTTTTTATTTCAGTTGATGACAGTTCCATCCATCAAGTTAATTTAGGCCAAACACCTTGGACACATCTTTGTCTCTTCTCTTTTTCTGTCCTCTATATCCAACCTGTCAGAAAATTCCTGTTGACTCTACCTTTAAAATATAACCAGAGTCCAACCACTTATTACCATCTCTAATACTACTACTCTAGGCTGAGCCCCATCTTATCACACATAGATTACTGCAAAACCTCTTGATTGGTCTTCCTGCTTCCACCCCTGCCCTTGTACAATCACTTCACAATGCAGCAGCCAGAGCAATCCTGTTAACACATAAGGCACCACTGGGAATTTAAATTTGTATAAACAGACTGGAAAATGGTTCAGCATTTTTATTACTGAGTATAAACCCACCCTATAAGCCAGTCACAGAAATATATAATGAAGGATGTGTACAAGAATATTCATAGCATTGTCCAAACTTGGAAAACCCCCAAAATCCATCAACAAAAGCTTGAATAAACTGTAGTATATCCATACAATGGAATAGTGTGTCATAATGAAAATAAACTGCCATGAGCAACAACATAGATTATGTTTAGCAAAAGAAGCCAGACACAAAGGAGAACATGTTGTATGATTCCTTTTATATAAAGTTTGAAACTAGGCAAAATTAGCATATGGCAATAGAAGTCAAGAAAATTGTTACTTTGTAGAGGAGGGCATGTATGACTGGGAGGGGCCATGGGGACAGCTGCTGGAGGGCTAGTGATGCTCTGTTTCCTCATCTGGTGCTGGTTGATGGGTATATTTCCTTTGTAAATATTTACTGAGCTGTACACTTGGTGCTTTGTGTACTATTTTTTTGTTGTTGTTGGTGAGGAAGATCAGCCCTGATCTAACATCCATGCCAATCCTCTTTTTGCTGAGGAAGACTGGCTCTGAGCTAACATCTATTGCCAATCCTCCTCCTTTTTTTTTTCCCCAAAGCCTTCAGTGCCACTGGCCTCCTTGGTCTTGCTGGAAGATACAGGCATGCTCCTATGTTTGAGTCTTTGCGTTGGTTTCTCTTCCTCCAGATAGTCATGTAGCCAACTCTTTCACCTCTTGTGAAGGTAAACTTTTGCTCAACTGTCCCCTTTCTATAAGGCCTTTCCTTATCCTGTGCTCTTATCCTGCCCTACTTTTTATAGCATTTATTGATGCTTGAAATGTACATGCACTTGATTAACAGCCTCTCCCTGCTGCAGGCAGGGAATTTGGTCTGTTTTATTCACTGATGTATCACAAGTGACTAGAACAGTCCCTGGCATATAGTAAGCACTCAGTTCCCACTTTTTGAATAATGAATGGATTTGAAAATGAAAATGTGGTAGGCAGCTTCTGACATGGCCCCAGTGATCCCCACCCCCAGATTTCACATCCTTGAATTCACCCCTGAGTGTGAGCTGGACCTACTGACTTGCTTCTAATTAATGGAATCCAGCAAAAATGGTGGGATGTCACTTCTGTGGTTAGCTTATAAATGACTGTGACTTCTGTCTTGTGGGTAGACTCTCTATTGCCATCTCAACTCACACACTTTGATGAAGCAAGCTGCCCTGTGGGGAGGCCCAGGTGGTAAGGAACTGAGGACAGCCTCTAAGGGTTCCTCTCAGCGAGGGACTGAGGCCGTCAGGCTAACTGCACAGACCTGAATCCTGCCATCAACCACATGAGTGAGCCTGGAAGCTGATCTTTCCTGAGTCAAGCTCTGAGATGACTACAGCTGAGGTTGCTGTCTGTGAAAGACACTGGGCCAGAGGTCCCCAGCTAAGCTGTGCCCAGATCCTGACCCACAGAAGCTGAGATAAAAGTGTTCTTGTAAGCCACTAAGTTTTGGGGTGATTTGTTACACAGCAATAGATGACTAATACAGGAAAAGAAAACATGAAACTGTTAAACAATATTCATAGAAGGCAGAAGTCAGAGAAAAAACATGAATGCTTATTAAGCACCTACAGTTTGACAGGTACTTCCAGATGCTTTTAATACGTTATCTCAAAAATGGATATAAATGGTGTATTAGTCAGAGTTCTCAAATGAAACAGAACCAATAGGGTGTGTGTGTGGAGAGAGAGAGAGAGGTTTTAAGGAATTGGCTCACATGATTGTGGGGGCAGGCAAGTCTGAAATCTATAGGGCAGGCCACCAGGCTGGAGACTCAGAGAAGAGTCAGTGTTGCAGCTTGAAGTCTCTGGGAGCATTCTTTCTTCTTCAGCGGATTTCGGTCTATTCTCTTAAGGCCTTCAACTGACTGGATGGATTGGAAGAGGCCTACCCACAGTATGGAGGGTAATCTGCTTTACTCAAAGTCTACTGATTTAAATGTTAATCTCATCTAAAAAAAAAAAACCTTCACAGCAACAATTATGTGGGTACTGTGACCTAGCCAAGTTGACACATAAAGTTAACCAACACAAATGGCAAAGTTATCAGATTTCAGATAAGGGGAAAAAAACAGCATGGGCTAGAGTTCTCAGGCCATTCTTCTGAAGAGTCATCGAAAATGGGTTAGCATAGTTGAGGAGGATTAGGAAGGGGTTTACATGTAAGAAAAGACTTGAGGGGCCAGCCCCATAGTATAGTGGTTAAGTCTGGCACGATTTGCTTAGGTTGCCTGTGTCTGTGGGTTCAGATCCTGGGCACAGACCTAAACCACCTGCCAACCCATGCTCTGGTGGCAACCCACATACAAAATAGAGGAAGACTGGCACAGATGTTAGGTCAGGGCTAATCTTCCTCAAGCGGAAAAAAAAAAAAAAAAAGGAAAAGACACTTGAGTAAGGCTTGGAAGCATTTAGGATAAGGAGAACTAACATTTTTGTCTATCAAGTACTTATTACTTTTCATTATGAAATAATGCAATGCCATTGGCCTCCAGTATAAAAAATAATGCAGTGTAAAATAATGCATAGGTCAGATACAAAGAATAAAACAAACACAGGTATACATATTACCCAACTTAAGGAAAAGAATATAACCAATGACTTTAAAACTCACTATCTGCCCCTCTCAATGAGATCCTGAAAAAACTAACCACTACTTATAATTTTGTATTTATCATTACCCAGATATTCATTATAGTTTTATCGCTATGTACACTTCCATAAATAATATATAAAGTTTTAAATATTTTTGGACTAATACATGGTTTTCTAGTATGTGATTATAATGTAACAAATTTATTCATTCTTTTGTCTACAAACATTTGGGTTGCTTCCAGTTTTCGTTTTTGCTTTTACAGACAATGTCTCCTGCTACATATATGAAGTTGCCAGATCACAGGATATATATATATCTTTAGCTTGTATAATACTGCCAAACCATTTTCAAAAGTGAGTTAACCACAACAATGAGATACCACTACATACATATTAGAATGGCTAAAAGTTTTTTTAAAAATCAACAAAACCAAATGCTGGTGAGGATATGGAGCAACAGGAATGTTCATTACTTCCTGGTGGGAATGCAAAGTAGTACAGTCAGTTTGGAAGATAGTTTGGCAATTTCTTACAAAGGTAAATATACTCTTACCATACAATATGGCAATCTTGCTCCTATATTTAGCCAATTGATTTGAAACTTACATCCACACAAAAAACTGCATGCAAGTGTTTATAGAAGCTTTATTCATAATTGCTCGAAAGTGAAGCAAGATGTTCTTCAATAGGTGAATGGGTAACAAACTGTGGTACACCCAGACGTTGCCCTATTATTTGGTGTTAAAAAGGAATGAAGACCTGGCTCCATGGCCAAGTGGTTAAGGTTCTGCGTACTGTGCTGTGCTGGCCCAGGTTCACAGGTTCACATCCCAGGCACAGACCTGCTCCACTCACCAGCCATGCTGGGGCAGTGTCCCACATACAAAATAGAGGAAAACTGGCACAGATGTTAGCTCAGGGCTAGTCTTCCTCAAGCAAAAAAAAAAAAAAAGGATTGGTGATGGATGTTAGCCCAGGGTGAATCTTCCTCAGCCCAAAAAAATAAATAAATAAGGAATGAGCTATTGATTCACACAGCAACATGGATGAGTTTCAAATGTGTTTTGCTAAGTGAAAGAAGCCAGGGCAAAAAGATTTCATTCATATGGCATTCCAAAAAATGCAAAACTATAAGGATGGAAAACATCACTAGTTGCTAGGGGTTGGGGAAAAGCAATGTTTAACTACAAAGGGGACACACAAGAATTTTTAAGGAGAAAGAACTATAAATTTCCCTCTAAGCACTACGTTAGCTGCATTCCACAAGTTTTGATATGTTGCATTTGTATTATTCTTCAGTTTGAAATATTTCTCATTTCCTTTGTGGCTCTTCTTTGACCCTGGGTTATTTAGAAGTGTGCTTTCATCTTTTCAAACATTTGGGAGTTTTTTTCCTGGATTTTTTTAAACTAATTTCTATTAAAAATCCATTGTGATTATAGAACATAATCTATAAGAGCTCAATCTTTTGAAATTCATGGATTCTTGTTTTGTGGCAAAACACATGGTCTATTTTAGTGAACATACTATCTGCTGTTGTTGGGCATAGTGTCCATGAAAGTAAATTAGGTCAAGGTAATTGATAGTGTTTTTCAGACCCTCTATGTTTTTATTATTTTCTGTCTAGTTGTGCTATCAATTGTTGAGAGAATGCAGTGTTAAAATCTCCAACTCTAATTATAGATTTTTCAGTTTACCCCTTAATTTCTGTTGAATTTTTCTTTATGTGTTTTGCAGCTCTATTATTACGCATATATACATTTATTATTGTGATATCTTCCTGAAGAATTGACACTTTTATATTTATATGGGTTATTTAAACATTTTTTAGCATTCTAGATTTCTTTATAATGTTAAGCATATCACTTTGTATAGTTTCCTTAGTGGTTGGTCTCTGTATTATAGTGTACATACATAACTTAACACAGTCCCTTGGTATTGACGTCTTATAACACTTTAAGTGAACTGTAGAAACCTTACTTACATTTAGGTTCCTTTACCCTCCTTACTTATTAAATATAATTATCTTAAGTATTTCCTCTACATACATTGAGCAGTACAGCAGATGATGTTATAATTTTTGCTTCAGCTGTCAAGTATGATTTAAGAAATTCATGCGAATTAGGATAGTCTATTATATTTGCCCCTATTGCTACCCATTTAGGTGTTCTTTTCCTTTGTGAATCCCAAAGCTTCTGTTATAATTTCCTTTCCTTTTAGAGAACTCTCTTTAGCCATTCTTTTTTTTTGTGTGTGTGTGAGGAAGATCAGCTCTGAGCTAACATCCATGCCAATCCTCCTCTTTTTGCTGAGGAAGACTGGCTCTGACCTAACATCTATTGCCAATCCTCCTCCTTTTTTTTTTTTTTCCCCCAAAGCCCCAGTAGATAGTTCCATGTCATAGTTGCACATCCTTCTAGTTGCTGTATGTGGGATGCCACCTCAACATGGCCAGAGAAGCAGTGCATCGGTGCGCGCCCGGGATCCGGCATGCCCAGGCTGCCAGTAGCGGAGCACGTGCACTTAACCGCTAAGCCATGGGGCCGGCCCCCACATTTAGCCACTCTTAAGGTAGGCTTGCTAGCAACAAATTTTCTTAGTTTTTCTTGTCTGAGAATATCTTTATTTGTCCTTCATTCCCAAAGGCAATTTTTACTGGTTGATGATTCTTTTCTTTCTATAATGGAAAAATGTTGTGCTACTTCCTTCCAACGTTCATGGTTTCTAATGAGAGATCCATTGTCATTGCCACTTCTTTCTCACTGCATTCAAGATTTTTTGTCCTTAGTTTTCAAAAGTTTACTATGATATGTCTTAGAGTGGATTTCTTTGTGTCTATCCTGTTTGGTATTTGCTAAGCTTCTTGAATCTGTAGGTTTGACTTTTGCCAAATTTGGTAAGTTGTTAACTATTATTTCTTCAAATACTTATTCAGGACTACCTCTTTCTACTCTCCTTCTGGGACTCCAATGGCACAAATGTTAGATCTTCTGTTATAGTCCCACAGACCCCTGAGGCTCTGTTCATTTTATTTCAGCCTATTTTCTCCCTGTTGTTCACACTGGGTAATTTCTATTGTTCTGTCTTCAAGTTCACGAATTCATTCCTCTGTCACCTCCATTTTATTGTTGGGCCTATCAATAGAGTATTTTAAAATAATGAATAATTCATATACCCATTCCATCTCTGCCCATTTCCCGTATTATTAATATCTTCCGTTATGATACATTTGTTACATTTAATAAACCAGTATTGATATATTCTTATTGACTGTAGTCCACAATTTACATTAAGATTCACCTTTAGTGTTGGATTTTGGATTTTGACAAATGCATGACAGGACCTTTCCAGTCTCATAAAAAATAATTTCAGCTCCTCCAGGACAGCGGGAAGAGGGACGTGGCATCATGGCCGAGTGAGCTTTCCCGTAAACTCTTCCCCCGATAAGATACAACAAAAGGAACAGTCACAGACCAACAACGGAATCCTAGACAGCGAAAAGCAAGATCGGAAAGATCCACACTGCCACACATCTGAGAGTGGAATGTGCTGGGCCCCCAGAAGAAGTGAGGAGAGAGGACTCAGAACTGCTACGGGGTACCATCAACATCTGAGCACCCCAGGAGAGCAGGTAACGAGGGGCGGACGAGAAGCCCCCCATGCCAAGGACCCAGCGGGCAAAAGAGAGAGCCCTCCTCCACCCTGCAAGCTGGACCCTGCAGCTCAGCCGACCAGACCAGACCAAGGGCAGAGTGCAGGGGGCTCGGATTACACAGCCCTTTACCCCCACACAGTGGCGGTGCGTTGAAATTGCAACCAGATATTTCCAGGATGAGGAAAAACAAAGCCAATATAGGAACCACAATGCAAAGGTACATGAAATCACAAGACCAGAAGGAAAATGACAAGCACTCAGAAACCAACCCTGAAGATACAGTAATGCATAACCTAAATGACAAAGATTTCAAAATAGCTATCATAAAAAAACTCAACAAAATACGAGACAACACAGACAAATAATTCAATGAGATTAGGAGTTTCTTCACAAAAGAGATTAAAATTGGTTTTTCATAAAGAAAAACCAATCACTGCTGATGGAGATGAAGAACACAATGGAGGAGATAAAGGAGAATCTGGAATCTTTAATGAACAGAGCTGACAATATGGAGGAAAGAATTAGCATTATAGAGGATAGGAATACAGATATGCTCCAGATGGAAGAGGAGAGAGAACTAAGACTGAAAAGAAATGAAGAAAGTCTCCGAGAAATATCTGACTCTATTAGGAAATGTAACATAAGAATTATAGGTATTCCTGAGGGAGAAGAGAGGTAAAAAGGAACAGAGAACCTATTCAAGGAGATAATAGCTGAGAAATTCCCAAATCTGGGGAAGGAGCAGGAAATACCAGTAAGAAAAGCCAACAGATCACCTAAATATCTCAACAGGCAAAGGCCCACTCCACAACATGTAGTGGTAAGGCTGGCCAAAGTCAATGACAAAGAAACAATATTAAGGGCAGCTAGACAAAAACAAAAAATACTGTACAAAGGAACTCCCATCATGCTCTCAGCAGATTTCTCAATAGAAACTTTACAGGCTAGGAGAGACTGGAATGATATATTCAAAATACTGAAAGACAAAAACTTGCAGCCAAGAATACTCTATCCAGCAAAAATATCCTTCAAATATGATGGAGAAATAGTAACTTTCCCAGATAAACAAAAGCTAAGGGAGTTCATGGCCACAAGACCCCCACTACAAGACATACTCAAGAAGGCCCTCAGGCCTGAAAAAAAGAAGAGAAAGGAAATACAAAGTTTGGAGCAAGGAGAAAAATAGGTAGACAAACTCAGAAAAATAGTAGATCTTTACCAGAATAGGTTAGCAACCACTTAAATACCAAAATCAAAGATCAAAGGAAGGAATTCACCAAAAATAAATTTAACCTCATTACTGTAAACACCCACCCACAACACAAGATAGAATAAGGTATAACAAGAACGACTTAGAAGGGGAAGAGGAAAGTGATTGACTTGACTTAGTCTAAAGAAATAGGAGGCCATCAGATAATGGACTATCTCATACACAAGATTTTTTATACAAACCTCAAGGTAACCACTAAACAAATAATCAAACAAAATCACATATGATAAACGAAGAGAAAACTAGAAGAGTCATAAAGACAGAAAAAACAAACTGAATTGGCAGTCCGAATCAAATGGGACAAGAAGCAAAAGAAATGCAAAAGAACCAGAAAATAAGTGACAAAACAGCAACATTAATCCGTCACATATCAATAATTACCCTAAATGTAAATGGATTGAACTCTCCTATCAAAAGATACAGAGTGGCAGGATGGATTAAAAAGCAAGACCCAACAATATGCTGCCTCCAGGAAACACATCTCAGCTCTAAAGACAAGCACAGGCTCAGAGTGAAAGGATGGAAGACAATACTCCAAGCTAATGGCAAACAAAAGAAAGCAGGTGTTGCCATACTCATATCAGACAAAGTAGACTTCAAGATAAAACACATTAAAAGAGACAAGGGAAATATATAATGATAAAAGGGACACTCCACCAAGAAGACATATCACTTATAAATATATATGCACCCAACATAGGAGCACCAATATACATAAAGCAACTATTAACAAACCTAAAAAGAAACATTAACAACAACTCAATAATAGTAGGGGATCTTAATACCCCAGTTACATCAATGGATAGATCATCCAGACAAAAAGTCAATAAAGAAATAGTAGACTTATATGAAAAACTGGACGACATGGACCTAGTAGACATATACAGAGCACTCCATCCAAAAACAGCTGACTACACATTCTTCTCAAGCACGCATGGAACATTCTCAAGGATAGATCATATGTTGGGAAACAAAGCAAGCCTCAATAAATTTACGAAGATTGAAATCATAACAAGCATCTTTTCAGACCATAATGCTATGAAACTGGAAATCAACCACGAAAAAAAACTGGGAAAGTGACAAAAATGTGGAGATTAAACAACATGCTACTGAACAACCAATGGATCATTGATGAAATTAAAGGAGAAATCAAAAACTATCTGGAAACAAAGGAAAATGAAAATATGCCATACCAAACCATATGAGATGCAGCAAAAGCGGTCTTGAGAGGGAAACTCATAGTGATACAAGCCCACCTTAACAAACAAGAAAAAGCCCAAATAAGCAACCTCAAATTACACCTAACAGAACTAGAAAAAGAAGAATAAACAAAGCCCAAAGTCAGCAGAAGGAGAGAAATAATAAAAATCAGAGCAGAAATAAATGAAATTGAGACCAAAAAAACAGTAGAAAGGATTAATGAAACAAAGAATTTGTTCTTTGAGAAGATAAACAAAATCGACAAACCCTTAGCCAGCCTTACTAAGAAAAAGAGAAAAACCTCAAGTAAATAAAATTAGAAATGAAGGAGGAGAAATTACAACACATACCACAGAAATACAGAGGATTATAAGAGAATACTATGAGAAATTATATGCCAACAAATTGGACAATCTAGAAGAAATGGATAAATTCTTAGACTCCTACAACCTCTCAAAACTGAACCAAGAAGAAATGGAGAATCTGAATAGACCAATCACAAGTAAAGAGATTGAAATAGTAATCAAAAACCTCCCAAAAAATAAAAGTTCAGGACCAGATGGCTTCTCTGGTGAATTTTACCAAACATCCAAAGAAGATTTAATACCCATCCTTCTCAAACTATTCCAAAAAATAGAGGAAGATGGAACACTTCCTAAATCATTCTATGAAGCCAACATCACCCTGATACCAAAGCCAGACAAAGACAATACAAAGAAGGAAAATTACAGGCTAATATCGCTGATGAACGTAGATGCAAAAATCCTCAACAAAATATTGGCAAACCAAATACAGCAATATATTAAAAAGATCATACACCATGATCAAGTGGGCTTTATACCAGGGACGCAGGGATGGTTCAACATCCGCAAATCAATCAGCATGATAAACCACATCAACAAAATACAGAATAAAAACCACATGGTCATCTCAATAGATGCAGAGAAGGCATTTGACAAGATACAACATCCATTTATGATAAAAACTCAACAAAATGGGTATAGAAGGAAAGTACCTCAACATAATAAAGGCTATTTATGACAAACCCACAGCCAAACATCATACTCAACAGGGAAAGACTGAAAGCCATTCCTCTGAGAACAGGAATGAGGCAGGGCTGCCCACTCTCACCACTCCTATTCAACATAGTACTGGAGGTTTTGGCCAGAGCAATTAGGCAAGAAAAGGGAATAAAAGGGATCCAAATAGGTAACGAAGAAGTGAAACTCTCACCATTTGCAGATGACATGATTTTATATATAGAAAATCCTAAAGATTCCGTTGGAAAACTATTAGAAATAATCAGCAACTACAGCAAAGTCGCAGGGTACAAAATCCATCTACAAAAATAATTTCACCACCCTAAAAATCCCCTATGCTTCATTTATTCATCCTTCCCTTTGCTCCCTGTAAACTGCTGGCAATCACTGATCTTTTACTTTCTCTATAGTTTTGCTTTTTCTGAAATGTCATATAGTTGGAATCATACAGTATGTAGCCTTTTCAGATTGGCTTCTTTTACTTCATAAATATGCCTTCAAGTTTCCTCTGTCTTTTCCTGTCTTAATAGCTCATTTCTTTTTATCACTGAATAATACTCCATCGTATGGATTTACCAGAGTTTATCAATTCACCTATTGAAAGACATCTTGGTTGCTTCAGTTTTTGCTAATTATAGATAAAACTGATTTAAACTTTCATGTGCAGGTTTTTGTGTGGACATAAGCTTTCAACTCAGTTGGATAAATAACTAGGAATGTAACTACTGGATCATGTGGTAAGAGTATGTTTAGTTTTGTAAAAAAACTGCCAAACTGTCTTTCAAAGTGGTTATACCATTTTGCATTCCCATCAGCAATGAATGAGTGTTCCTTTGCAGTGTATCCTCACTAGCATCTGGCATTATCAGTTTGCTGGATTTTATCTATTCTAATAGGTATGTAGTGGTATCTTATTGTTTTAATTTGCAATTCCCTAATGGTATATGATATTGAGCATCTTTTCATATGATTACTTTCCATCTGTATATCTTCTTTTGTGAGGTGGCTGTTTGGATCTTTTGCCATTTTGTAAATCATGTTGTTTGTTTTCTTATTATTGAGTTTTAAGAGTTCTTTGAATATTTTGGTTACGAGTCCTTTATTGGATATGTTTTGCAAATATTTTTGGACATCTGTGGCTTCTATCTTCATTTTCTTAACAGTTTCTTTTGCAAAGCAGAAGTTTTCAATTTTAATAAAGTACAACATTATTTTTTTCTTTCATGGATTACACTTTTGGTGTTGTATCTAAAAACTCATTGCCAAACCCAAGGTCACCTAGATTTTATCCTACATTATCTTCTAGAAGTTTTATGGTTTTTCATTTTACATTTATGTCTGTGATTCATTTGGGGTTAATTTTTGTGAAGCATGTAAGATCTGTGTCTGAATTTATTTATTTGTTTGTTTGTTTATTTAATTTATTGAGGAAGATTCACCCGGAACTAACATCTGTTGCCAATCTTCCTCTTTTTTTGCTTGAGGAAGATTAGTCCTGAGCTAATATCTGTGCCAGTCTTTCTCTATTTTGTATGGGGGTCACCGCCACAGCATAACTGACTAGTGGCATAGGTCTGCACCGGGGATCCGAACCCGTGAACCTGGGCCACTGAAGTGGAGTGCACCAAACTTAACCACTACGCCACAGGGCCGGCCCCTGGATTTATTTTTTTGCATGTGGATGTCCAGTTGTTTCAGCACCATTTGTTGAAAAGACTGCCTTTGCTCCAGTGAATTGTCTTTGCTCCTTTGTCAAAGATCAGTTTACTATATTCATGTGAGTCTATTGCTGGGCTCCTTACTCTGAACCACTAGTCAATTTTTCTATTCTTTCACCAATGCTATGCTGTCTTGATTACTGTAGCTGTGTAGTATTAAAGTTGGGTAGGTCATTCCTCTGTGTTCTCCTTTAGCATGTGTTGGCTCTTATAGGTCTTTTGCCTTTTCATATAAACTTAGAATCAGTTTGTCAATATCTGCAAAATAACTTGCTAGGATTTTAACTGGGATAGAATTGAATTTATACATCAAGATGGGGAGTATTAACATCTTAACAATATTGAGTCTTGCTCTCCTTGAATATGGAGTATCTGTCAATTTATTTAGATCTTCTTTAATCAGAGTTTTGAAGTTTTCCTTACATAGATCCTGTACATATTTTGTTAAATTTATGCCTAAATATTTCATTTTTGAGGTGATAATCTAAATGGTATTCTATTTTTAATTTCAAATTCCAAGTGTTCATTGCTGGTATAAAGGAAAGCAATGGACTTCTGTATATTAACTTTATATGCTGCAACCTTGCTGTAATCTGGGATTTTGTTGTTGTTGTTGATGATGATTCTTTAGGATTTTCTACATAGATAATCATATCATTTGTGAACAAAGACAGTTTTATTTGTTCCTTCCTAATCTGTATACCTTTTATTTCTTTTTCTTATCTTATTGCAGTTGCTAAGATTTCCAGTCTGGTTTGAATAGGAGTGTTCAGGGTGACATCCTTGCCTTGTTCCAGATCTTAGAGGAAAAGCATCTAGTTTCTCACCATTAATAATGATGTTAGCTATAAGATTTTTGGTACAATTCTTTTTTAAGTTGAGGAAGATCCCCTCTATTCCTAGTTTGCTGAGAGTTCAACATGAATAGATGTTGGATTTGTCAGTGGCTTTTTCCACATTTATTGATATGATCATATGATTTTTCTTCTTTAGCCTGTTGATATGATAGATTACATTAATTGATTTTTAATGTTGAACCAGCCATGCATATCTGGAATAAATCCCACTTATCATGGTGTATAATTCTTTATATACAACGTTGGATTCAATTTGCTAATATTTTGTTGAGGATTTTGCATCTGTGTTTATAAGAGCTGGTCTGTAGTTTTCCTTTCTTGCAATGTCTTTATCTGGTTTTGGTATTAGTGTAATGCTGACCTCATAGAAGGAATTAGGGAGCATTCCTTCTGCTTTTATTTTCTATAACAGAGTGTAGAGAATTTATATCATTTCTTCCTTAAATGTTTGTTAGAATTCACCAGTGAAACCATCTGGGCCTGGTGCTTTTTCTTTTGGAAGATTATTAATTATTGATTCAACTTCTTTAACAGATATAGTCTTATTCACATTGTCTGCATCTCCTTATGTGAGTTTTGGTAGTGCATTAGTTTCCTAGGGCTGCTACAAAAAATTACCACAAACTAGGTGCCATAAAAAAACAGAAATTTTTTCTCTCACAGTCTTTTTTGAGGCTAGAAGTCTGAAACAAAGGTATTCGTAGGGCCATGCTCTCTCTGAAGACTCTAGGGAATAATCCTTCCCTGCCTCCTCTAGCTTCTGAGGGTTGCTGGCAGTCCTTGGCATTCATTTAATTGTTGACTCTAATCTCTGCCTCTTTTCAGGTGGGCTTCTTCCCTGTTTCTGTTTTCTTTTTTTATAAGGACACTGGTCATTGGAATAAGACCCAACCTAATCCATTATAAACACACCTTAATTTAACTAATTACATCTGCAAAGATCCTATTTCCAAATAAGGTTACATTCTGAGGTTCTGGTGGACATGAATTTTCAGGGGACATTATTCAACCCAATACATGTAGTTTGTGTCTTTAAAGTAATTGGTCTATCTGATCTAAGTTATCAAATTTGTGAACACAGAGTTGTTTAAAATAGTCCTTTTATCCTTTTAATGTCCATGGGCTAAGTAGTGATTATTCTTCTTTTATTCCTGATATTAGTAATTTATATCTTCTTTTTTCTTTGTTAGCACAGCTAGAGGTTTAACAATTCTATTGAGTTTTTGAAGAACAAGCTTTTGCTTTCATTGATTTTCTCTATTGTTTTCCAGTTTTTAACTTTGCTGATTTCTGCTTTAACTTTTATTATTTATTTTCTTCAGCTTACATTGGGTTTAATATGCTCTTTTTTCTCTTTCCTAAGGTGGAGCTTAGACTATTGATTTTATTCTTTTCTAATACATACATTCAATGCTATAAGTTTCCCTAAAAGTACTGTTTTTGCTACAGCCCATAAATTTAAATAAGTTGCATTTTCTTTTTTACTTAGTTTGAAATATTTTGTAATTTCTCTTGAGACTATTACTTCTTTGACCCATGTGTTGTTTAGAAGTGTATTTAATCTCCAGATATTTTGGGATTTTCCAGCTCTCTTTCTGCTATTGATTTCTAGTTTAATTCTATTGTTGTCTGAGAGCATACTTTGTATAATGTCTATTATTTTAAATTTGTTAAGCTATATTTTATTACCCAGAATGTGGTATGTCTTGGTGAATGTTCCCTGTGAGCTTGAAAAGAATGTGTAATCTGCTGTTGTTAGATGAAGTATTCTATAAATGGCAATTAGATAGATACAGTTTAGTGATGGTACTGTTCAGTTCAACTATATCCTTTCTGATTTTATGCCTGCTGGATCTGTCAATTAATAAAAAAGGAGTGTAGTTTCCCATTGTAATAATGGAATCATCTATTTCTCCTTCCAATTCTATTAGTTCTTGCCTCTTGTAATTTTACACTCTGTTGCTAGGTGAACACACATTATGGGTTGTTATGACTTCTTGCAGACTTGACCCCATTGTCATTATGTAATGCTCCTATTTATCCCTGATAATTTTCCTTGCTCAGAAATTTTTGTTGTCTGAAATTAATATAGATAGTCTGGCATTCTTTTGCTTCATGTTAGCATAGTATATTTTCTTCATCCCTTTACTTTCTTTTTTGGTAAAATATACAAAACATAGAATTTATCATTTTAAGTATACAGTTAAGTGGCATTAAGTACATCCACACTGTTGTGCAACTGTCACCTCTATCCATTTCCAGAACTTTTTCATCATCCCAAACTAGAACTCTGTGCCCATTAAACAATAATTCCCTATTCCCCTCTCCATCTTGCCCCTGGTAACAACTATTCTACTTTATGTCTCTATGAATTTAACTATTCTGAGTACCTCATATAAGTGGGAGTATACAATATTTGCCCTTTTGTATCTGGCTTGTTTCATTTAGTATAATGTTTTCAAGGTCCATCCATGTTGTAGCATGTATCAGAATTTCATTCCTTTTTAAGTCTGAATAATGTTACATTGTTATGAATATACCATATTTTATTTATCCATTCATTCATCAATAGCAACAAAAGAAAAAATAGATAAATTTGACTTATTCAGAATAAAGAACTTTGCTGCATGAAAGCACAATATCAAGAAAGTGAAAAGACAAGCTACAGAGTGGAAGAAATATTTGTATATCATATATCTGATAAGGGGTTACTATCTAGAATATATAAAGAACTCCTACAATAACTCCTACATTAACAACAACAACAACAACAAATCAAACAACCCAATTCAAATGTGGGCAAAAACCATGAATAGACATTGCTCCAAAGAATATATACAAATGGCCAATAAGTATATGAAAAGATGCTCAACATCTTTAGCCATTAGGGAAATGCAAGTCAAAACCATAATGAGATATCACTTCACACATACTTGGATGCTATAATTTTTAAAAATGGAAAATAACAAGTGTTGACAAGGATTTAAAGAAATTGGAACCCCTGTGCATTGCTGGTGAGAATGTAAAATGGTGCAGATGCTGTGGAAAAAGAGTACAGAGGTTCCTCAAAAAATTAAACATAGGGGCCAGCCCGGTGGCATAGTGGTTAAATTCATGTGCTCTGCTTCGGTGGCCTGGGGTTCGCGGGTTCAGATCTCAGGCACAGACCTATACACCACTTGTCAAGCCACGCTGTGGCAGCATCCCACCTACAAAGCTGAGAAAGTTTGGCACAGATGTTAGCTCAGGGACAATCTTCCTGACCAAAAAAAAAAAGTTAAACAGAGAACTACCATATGACTCAGCAATTCCATTTCTGGATATATACCCAGAAGAATTGAAAGCAGAGACTTAAACAGATACTTGTACACCAGTGTTATAGCAGCATTATTCACAATAGCCAAAATGTGGAAACAACCAATGTGTCCATCAGATAAATGGATACACAAAGTGTGATTTATACCTACAAGTAATATTCATCCTTAAAAATGAATGAAATTTTGATATATGCTACAACATGGATAGACCTTGAAAACATTAAGCTAAGTGAAATAAGCCAGATACAGAAAGACAAATATTGTGTGATTTCACTTATAGGAGGTACCTAAATAAGCAAATTTATAGAGAGAGAAAGTAGAATAGAGGTTCCCCAGGGCTGGGTGGAGAGGAGAATGGGGAGTTATTGTTTAAGAGGTACAGAGTTTATGTTGGGGATGATTTAAAAATTTGGCTATAGATAATGGTGGTTACACAATATTGTGAATGTATTTAATGGCATTGAACTATATACTTACAAATAGTTAAAATGATCAATATTATGTTATTTTTAGTTTACCACCATCAAAAATTAGTCTGCCCAAACCAGATGACAAAGTGTTTCTGTTATTATTATATTCCCATCCACACTGTATGAAAGGTTCTATTTTTAATTTTTTGAGGAACATCCCTAATGTTTTTCTTAGAGGCTGTACCAATTTACATTCCCACCAATGGTGCACAAGGGTTCGCTTTTCTCCACAGCCTCACCAACACTTACTATCTCCTGTCTTTTTGATAATAGCCATTCTAATAGGTGTGAGGTGATATCTCATTGTGGTTTTGATTCACATTTCCCTGATGATTAGTGATGTAGAGCATCTTTTTATGTACCTGTTGGCTATTTGTATGTCTTCTTTGGAAAAATGTCTATTCAGATCCTCTGCTCATTTTTAAATTGGATTGTTTGGGCGTTTTTGCTATTGAGCTGCGTGAGTTCCTTATATATTTTGGATATTAACTCTTTATCAGGTAGATGGTTTGCAAATATTTTCTCCCATTCTGTACATTCCCTTTTCATTTTTCTGATTATTTTGCTCTACAGAAGCTTTTAGTTTGATTTAGTCCCACTTGTTTATTTTTGCTTTTGTTGCTTGCGCTTTTGGTGTCATATCCAAAAAATTATTGCCAAGACTAATGTCAGGGAGATTTTTCTGTATGTTTTTTCCAGAGGTTTTATAGTTTTGGGTCTTACATTTAAGTCTTTAATCCATTTTGAGTTCATTTTTTGTGAGCAGTGTAAGACAGGAGTCCAGTTTCACTCTTTTACATGTGAATATCCAGTTTTCCCAACACCATTTATTGAAGAGACTATCCTTTCCCCACTGAGTATTCTTGGCTCCCTTGTCAAAAGTTAGTTGACTAGGGCTGGCCCCATGGCTTAGCGGTTAAGTGCGCGCGCTCCGCTACTGGTGGCCCAGGTTCGGATCCCAGGCGCACACTGATGCACCGCTTGTCTGGCCATGCTGAGGCCGCATCCCACATGCAGCAACTAGAAGGATGTGCAACTATGACATACAACTATCTACTGGGGCTTTGGGGAAGAAAAAGGAGGAGGATTGGCAATAGATGTTAGCTCAGAGCCGGTCTTCCTCAGCAAGAAGAGGAGGATTAGCACGGATGTTAGCTCAGGGCTGATCTCCCTCACAAAAAAAGAATTAGTTGACTGTATATACGTGGGTTTATTCTGGGCTCTCGATTCTGTTCCGCTGGGCTGTGTGTCTGTTTTCATGCCAGTACTATACTGTTTTGAATACTATAGCTTTGTAATAAAGTTTGAAATCAGGAAGTGTGATGCCTCCAGTTTTGTTCTTTTTTCTCAGGATTGCTTTGGCTATTTGGGGGCTTTTGTAGTTCCACACAAATTTTAGGATTTTTTTTTCTATTTCTGTGAAAAATGTCATTGGAATTTTGGTAGGGATTGCATTGAATCTATAGATGGCTTTGGGTAGCATGGACATTTTAACAATATTTATTCTTCCAATCCAAGAACATGGGATATCTTTCCACTTGTTTGTGTCTCCTTCAATTTCTTTCATCAGTCTTGTACTTTTCATTGTACAGACTTTCACTTCCTTGGTTAAATTTATTCCTAAGTATTTTATTGTTTTTGATGCTATTGTGAATGGGATAGTTTTCTTTCTTTATTTTTCAGATATTTGTTAGTGTATTGAAATTATTTCTGTATGTTGATTTTATATCCTACAACTTTATTGCATTTGTGGATTAGTTCCAATAGTTTTTTGGTTGAGTGTTTAGGATTTTCTGTATGTAAGATCATATCACCTGCAAATAAAGACAATTTTACTTTTTCCTTTCCAAGTCGGATGCCTTTTATTTCTTTATCTTGCCTGACTGCTCTAGCTAGGACTTCCAGTATATGTTGAATAAGAGTGGTAATGGTGCTCACTATTATCTTGTTCCTGATCATAGAAGAAAATCTTTCAAACTTTCACCACTGAGTATGATGTTAGCTGTGGGCTTCTCATATATGGCCTTTATTATGTTGAAATATGTTCTTTTGCATGTGTGTGAGGAAGATTAGCCCTGAGCTAACATCTGTTGCCAATCCTTCTCTTTTTGCTGAGGAAGATTGGCACTGGGCTAACATCCATGCCCATCTTCCTCTACTTTATACGTGGGATGCCTGCCCCAGCATGGCTTGATAAGCTGTGCACAGGTCTGCACCTGGGATCCGAACCTGTGAACCCCGGGCTGCCGAAGCAGAGCACGCCAACTTAACCACTATGCCACCAGGCTGGCCCCCTGAATTATGTTCTTTTTATACCCAATTTGTTGAGAGTTTTTATTATGAAAGGATGTTGTATTTGTCAAATGCTTTTCAGGCACCTACTGAGATGATCATATAATTTTTATCTTTTATTTTATTAATGTGGTGTGTCATGTTTATTGTTTTGTGTATGTTGAACCATCCTTGCATCCCAAGAATAAATCCCATTTGATCATGGTATATGATCCTTTTAATGTGCTGTTGAATTTGGTTTGCTAATAATTTATTGAGAATTGTTGCATCTATATTCATCAGGGATATTGGTCTATAGTTTTCTTTTCTTGTAGTGTCTGTATCTGGTTTTGAAATCACAGTAATGCTGGCCTCGTAAAATAAGTTTGGGAGTGTTCTGTCCTCTTCAACTTTTCAGAAGAGCTTGAGGATTGGCATTAATTCTGTTTTAAATGTTTGGTAGAATTCACCAGTGAAACCATCTTGTCCTGGGCTTTTCTGTGTTGGGAGGTTTTTGGCTCCTGATTCAATTACCTACTCATTATTGGTCTGTTCAGATTTTCAATTTCTTCATGATTGAGTTGTGGTAAGTTCTATGTTTCTAGAAACTTATCCATTTCTTCTAGGTTATCCAATTTGTTTGCATATAATTGTTCATAGTCATCTCTTATGATCCTATGTATTTCTATGGTATCAGTTATAATGTCTCCTCTTTTCATTTCTGATTTTGAGTGTTCTTTTTATCTTCATTAGTCCAGCTAAAGGTTTGTCAATTTTGTTTATCTTTTCAAAAAGCTATCTCTTAGTTTCTTTGATCTTTCCTATTATTTTTCTGGTCTCTATTTCATTTATTTCTGCTCTGATGTTTGTTATATCCTTCCTTCTGCTAACTTTGGGCTTAGTTTGTTCTTCTTTTTCTAGTTCCTTGAGAAGTAAAGTTAGGTTGTTTGAGATTTTTCCCCACTTAATACATGCATTTATTGCAACAAACTTCCCTCTAAGAACTGGTTGTGTAGCATGCCATAGGTTTTGGTATATTGAGTTTCCATTTTAATTTGTTTCAAGGTATTGTTTTTATTTCCCTTTTGATTTCTTCTTTGACCCATTGGTTGCTCAGGAGTGTGCTGTTTAGTTTCCATGTTTGTTAATTTCCAGCTTTCCTCATATTGTTTATTTCTATGTTCATACCATTGTAGTCAGAGAAGATACTTGGTATAACTTCAGTCTTCTTAAATTTGCCAAGACTTGTTTTGTGGCCTATCATATGACCTGTCCTGGAGAATGTTCCATGTGCACTTGAAAAGAATGTGTATTCTGCTGCTTTTGGATGGAATGTTCTATATATGTCTCTTAGGTCCATTTGATCTAAAGTATGGTTCAAGTCCAATGCTTCCTTGTTGATTTTCTGTCTGGATGTTCTTCCATCGCTGAAAGTGGGGTATTGAAGTCCTCCACTGTTATCAATTATTGTCCATTTCTCTCTTTAGATCTTTAGTATTTGCTTAATTTATTGTGCTTTGATGTTGGATGTGTGTATATTTACAATTGTAATATATTCTTGGTGAGTTGACACCTTTATCATTATATAGTGACCTTTTGTTGTCTCTTGTTACTGTTTTTGGCTTGAAGTCTATTTTGTCTGATATAAATATAGCTACCCCCACTTTCTTTTGGCTTCCACTCGCATGGAATATCTTTCTCCATCCCTTCACTTTGAGCCTCTGCGTGTCCCTAAAGCTGATGTGAGTCTCTTGTAGGCAGCATATAGTTGGGTCTTGTTTTTTTTTTTTAATCCATCTATCCACTCTCTGCCTTTTGATTAGAAAATTCCATCCATTTACATTTAGATTAATTATTGATATGTAGGGAATTACTAATGCCTTCTTATTAATTGCTTTCTGGCTCTTTTGTAGTTCTATAGTTCTTTCCTTCTCTTGCTGCCTGCCTTTGTGATTGGTGATTTTCTGTGGTGGTATGCTCTGATTCCCTTCTCTTTATTTTTTGTGAATCTACTTTAGGGTTTTGCTTTGTGCTTACCATGAGGCTTACATAAAACATCTTATAGATATAACAGTCTATTTATGGTAATAGCAGCTTAACTTCAATCACTTACAAAAACTACCCTTCTACTCCCACCCCCTTTTGTTGTTAATGTCACAATTTACCTCTTTTTAAATTGTGTATTCATTAACAAATTATAATAGCTATAGTTATTTTAATACTTTTTTAACTTTTATACTATGGGATGCCACCACAGCGTGGCTTGACAAGCAGTGTGTCAGTGCACACCCGGGATCCAAACCTGCGAACCCCAGGCCACCGAAGTGGAATGCGCACACTTAACCACTTGCACCACCGGGCCAGCCCCTCACTTCACTACAATCTTGATTTCACACCCACTGCTCTAAATTACCTTCAATAAATTCTCCAGTGATTTCTATGTCATTACATTGACAAGTTCTTTTCACTTTTTACTTATTTGATGTCTAAGCGCCACTGAACAATTATAAATTTTTGTTCAAAAGCCACTTCCTCAGGCTTTTTATATATATTTACACATCCTACTGATTCCATTTCTCTAGAGAACCCTAACACACACTATTTATATTATACTGAATATTTTGTTAACATGCTTATTGTCTGCTTCCACCATAAGAACGCAGGCTCCATTCAGGTCAGGACTTTGTCTCCTTTGTTCACTGTGCTAACCCACAGAACAGAAACTCGCACACAGTCGGTGCTCAATAAATGATTGTGAAAGCGACAAAGTTTTAGTAATATTTTTAAATATTTTGACAGGACAGTTTTTTAATTCTAAATCCTGAATCCCTGTGAAACTGTTGTAATACACAGTAAAGATCTAGCCTCACCCAGACAATTAGCAGTGCTTTTATTTATTTTTTTTTTTTTGTGAGGAAGATCAGCCCTGAGCTAACATCCATGCTAATCCTCCTCTTTTTTGCTGAGGAAGACCGGCTCTGAGCTACCATCTACTACCAATCCTCCTCCTTTTTTTCCCCCAAAGCCCCAGTACATAGTTGTATGTCATAGTTGCACATCTTTCTAGTTGCTGTATGTGGGACGTGGCCTCAGCATGGCCGGAGAAGTGGTGCGTCGGTGCGCGCCCGGGATCCGAACCTGGGCCATCAGCAGCGGAGTGCGCGCACTCAACCACCAAGCCATGGGGGCAGCCTGTAACTGCTTAGTCTGAAAATTACTGATGGTATAAAAACTGCTGGAAACTGAGCCCTGATGCGAGTTCCACCTGTGGAAGGGATGCCTTGCCCAGGACGTGTGATCCCTGCCTAGCCATGTCGATTGACAGGACCCTCCCAGCAGTGGGGCATGTATGTTGTGAGGAATTTATTTGATATGAAGTAACTGATTTATTGTGAAGTAATTGATCTGATGTGTTCTCTTTTCAGTCAACCTGGTGTTTCTCTTTCCGGTTGATTTGTGTCATTTCCCTTCAGTCGATCTGGTGTTTCCCTTTCCAATCGATCTGATGTTTTTCCCTCTTAATATTTGACCTATTCAGATCTGTTGCAGACTATCGCCTCTACTATCCTCTATATAATAAAATATACCTTCAGTCCATTTGTTTGGAGTGGAAAGTTTCTTTTACGTCTCCGATCGAATCCCCTGAACCTCTCATAACACACCCTTGTCTGGCTTCAGTATCAGGGTAATGCTGGCCTCATAAAATGAGTTTGGAAGTGTTCCTTCCTCTTCAACTTTGTGGGAAGTTTGAGAAGGATTGGAATGAATTCTTCTTTAAATGTTTGGTATAATTCACCAGATAAACCACCTGGTACTGGGCTTTTCTTTTGGGGGAGATTTTTGATTACTGATCCAATCTCCTTACTCATTACTGGTCTATTCAGGTTTCCTACTACTCATGATCCTTTTTTGGTAGGGTGTGTTTCTAGGTATTTATCCATTTCTTCTAAGTTATCTAATTTGTTGGTGTATAATTGTTCACAGTAGACTTTTATGATCCTTTGTATTTCTGTGGTATCCGTTGTAATGTTTCTTGTGACAGTTTTTTGTTTTTGTTGTGAGGAAGATCAGCCCTGAGCTAACATCCATGCCAATCTCCTCTTTTTGCTGAGGAAGACTGGCCCTGGGCTAACATCTGTGCCCATCTTCCTCCACTTTATATGGGATGCCGCCACAGCATGGCCCGAGAAGCGGTGCGTCGGTGCGCGCCCGGGATCCGAACCTGGGCCGCCAGCAGCGGAGCGCGCGCACTTAACTGCTACACCACAGGGCCGGCCCCCATGACAGTTTTTGAATTAAAACTTATTTTGTCTAATATAAGCATAGGTGTTCCAGCTTCTTTCTGCTTACTATTTGCATGGAATACTTTTTTCCATCCCTTCACTTTCAGCCTATATGTGACCTTAAAGCTAAAATGAGTCTCTTGTAGGTAGCATATTGTTAGATCTTGTTTGTTATTAATCCATTCAGCCACTCTGTGTCTTTTAACTGGAGAATTGAATCCATTTACATCTAAAGTAGTTATTGATAGGTAAGGACTTACTATTGCCATTTTGTTAATTGTTTTCTGACTGTTTTGTACTTCCTTTTTTCCTTTCTTACTCTTTCTGTCTTTCTTTGTGATTTGATGATTTTTTGTAGTGATATGCTTTGAGTCCTCTTTTGTGTATCTACTACAGGTTTTTCTTTATAGTTACCATAAGGCTTACATAAAACATTTTATAGTTAAAACAGTCTTTTCTTTTGCTGATGAAGATTCACCCTCAGCTAACACCTGTTGCCAATCTTCCTCTTTTTGCTTGAGGAAGACTTGCCCTGAGCTAACATCTGTGCCAGTCTTCCTCTGTTTTGTATGTAGGTCACCACCACAGCATAGCCGCCAATGAGTGGTCTAAGTCTGCAGCCAGGAATTGAACCCAAGCTGCCAAAGCAGAGGGCGCCAAACTTAACCACGAGGCCACAGGGCCGGCCCCTAAAACAGTCTATTTTAAGCTGATAACAACTTAACATCAATCACATACAAAAACCACACTTCTACTTCTCCTTACACACACATTTTATATTATTGATGTCACAATTTACATCTGTTTTACCTTGTGTATCCAGTAGCAAATTATTGTATCTATAGTTATTTTTAATGCCTGTCTTTTAACTTCTATATTAGCATTAAAAGTGATTTACAGATCACCATTACAGTATTAGGGTATTCGAATTTGACTATATGCTTACCTTTACCAGTGAGTTTTTTTAAATTCATATGTTTCCATGTTACTAACTAACATCCTTTTGTTTCAACCTGAAGAACTTATAGCGTTTCTTGCAAGGTATTTCTACTGATGATGAATTCCTTTAGCTTTTGTTTGGGAAATTCTTTCTCTCTCCTTTATTTCTGAAGGATAGCTTTGCCAGGTATAATATTCTTGGTTGGCAGGGTTTTTTTCTTTCAGCACTTTAAAATATCATCCCACTTTCTCCTGAATTGCAAAGTATCTGCTGAGAAATCCACTGATAGCCTTATTGGGGTTCCCTTGTATGTCATGAGTCACTTTTCTCTTGCTACTTTCAAAATTCTCTTTGTCTTTGTCTTTTAATAATTAGATTATAATGTGTCTCAATGTAATCTTCTTTGGGTTGATTCTGTTTTAGAATCTCTGAGCTTCATAAACCTGTATTTCTATATCCCTCCCATATTTTGGGAAGTTTTCAGCCATTATTTCTTAAAACAAGCCTTCTGCTCCTTTCTATCTCTCTTCTCTCTGTGGGACTCCAATAATGTGTATATTGGTTCATATGATGATGCCCTATAAATCCCATAGGCTTTCTTCATTCTTTTTCATTCTTTTTTCTTTTTTCTCCTCCAACTTGATAATTTCAAATGATCTGTCTTCAAGTTCACACATTCTTTCTTCTGCTCAATTGAGTCTGCTGTTGAAGCTCCTCATTGCATTTTTTAATTGCAGTCATTGTGTTCTTCAGTTCCAGAATTTGTCTGGTTCTTTTTTATAATTTCTATGTCTTTGTTGAAGAACTTCTTTCATTCATGTATTGTTTTCTTGTTTTGTTGAGTTATCTGTGTGTGTTCTCCTGTAGCTCATTGAGCTTCCTTAAAACAATTATTTTGAAATCTTTTCAGGCAATTCATAGATCTCCATTTCTTTGGGGCCAGTTACTGGAAAATTATTGTGTTCCTTTTGTGGTGTCACTTTTCCTTGATTTTTTGTGCTCCTTGAAGTCTTGTATTGCTATCTTTGCCTTTGAGGAAGTAGTCACTTCTGTCAGTCTCTATTGGCTGACTTCAGGAGAGAAAAATCTTCACCAGTCAGCCCACCTAGGAATTCTGGGAGTCTCTCAGGCCTTTTCTATGGATGTTCTCACTCCACTCCTCTTGTTACCTCTTATAGGAGAACTCCTAGGATTCCATGCTTTCTCTTGATCCTGCAAAGCCAGGCCGGGTGTTGAGAGCCTTCTGTTTCTTTTCCCTAGGGCAGTATACTGAAATGTTCAAGGTTACGTACCTTTTACCAATCCACCAGAGTCAAGCTGGCTGTCTGCATATGCTCATTCACAATCTGCAGAGGCTTGAGATTGCTATCTACAGGAGTGCATGTGGGGTGCCAGCTTCAGGGGGAAGGGAGAGGCATGTGGAGAGCTGGAGGTGAACATAGGCTCATTGAGTGGGCAGGCCCACAGGCAATGCATCTTACAAGGTTCATGGGCAGGCCTCTTGGTGAGGTCCATTAGGCAGTTAGTAGAAACCACAGCCCTTTATTTAGTTCCATGCTCCAGTTGCTGTGAGCCCCTGGCCCTTTTTCCTGCTCCTACCTACTCCCAGACTATTCAGCCATGCCAATCCCCTCAGTGTTCTGGGTGGGGCAAGAAAGAAGAGGGCCTTTCGGGCAGCATCCCGCATTGCTGGGGAACCTGGGTGCTCACTACCCTCTTTCCCCATGGGAGAAATCTTGGGCCAAGAGGGCCTCTCTTGGCACTGAGCTGTGCTGCCTTAGGGGATGGATAACACGGGAAAAATGAAACTGTTCTTCTTACTCTCTTCAGTGCATCTATTCTTGGATTATTTTTCCTCTAACATAGTGCTGGGACATCACTGCTGGATTCCTGGGCTCCCACAAAAGTACTCTTGCCCATGGGTAGTTGTCAAAATTGGTGTTTCTTAGGGGGATGAGGGCAGAAAACTCCTATTCTGTCATCTTGGTGATCTCACTCAAACCTACACAGAAGTTTTAGTCATCCATTATGTCAATGACATCCTGATAGTGAGGCCCACAGAAAAACAGGTAGAAGTGGTGCTGTACTTAACACTGACACAATGACTACTTCAAGCTGGACTTTAAATCCAGATAGGGCCAGCCCTGTGGCATAGCAGTTAAGTGCGCGCACTCCGCTGCTGGCGGCCCGGGGTTCAGATCCCAGGCGCGCACCGATGCACCACTTGTCTGGCCATGCTGTGGCGGCGTCCCACATAGTAGAGGAAGATGGGCATGGATGCTAGCTCAGGGCCAGTCTTCCTCAGCAAAAAGAGGAGGATTGACATGGATGTTAGCTCAGGGCTGATCTTCCTCACAAAAATAAATTAAATAAATGAATACATAAATACATACATACATACATACATACATAAATAAATCCAGATAAAGTCCAGGGCCCAGCACAGCAGGTGCAATTCCTTGGGACCACTTGGGTGGGAAACTAAAGAAGTATCCCTGATACAGTCAAACAGAAATTATTGGCCCTAACAGTACCCACTAATAAAAAGGAAGTCCAACAACTAGAAAGCCTCTTTGGGCACTGGAGACAGCATGTACCCGACCTGGGTGTTCTTTTGGCTCCCTTAGTCGAGGTGACCCACAAAGCTACCAATTTCAAATGAGGCCCTTTACAGCAACAGGCCCTGGAGGCTGTGAGCTGTGGCCCAGACACTGCCTTTGGGACCTTTGGAGCCTACTAGCCCAATATGACTGCAGGTTTCTATAACCTCCACGTATGCTGATTGGAGTCTGTGTTAACAGGAAACTACTGCTGGGGTGTAACAGCCCTTCAGATTTTTGAACACATAAATTGCCTCAGGCAGCTGCCAGATACACCCCTTTTGAATGGCAACTCCTTGCTTGCTAATGGGCACTGGTGGAGACTGAGCATCTTAAGGCCAGAGCACCACATGTAATATTGCCATGTGAACTGCTCATTCTCACCTGGGTGCTTACAAACCCTACTAGTAAAATTGAACAGGCTCAACAGAGCTTGATCATCAAATAGAAGTGATACATCCAAGATCCGGCCCAGGCAGGATCCCAAAGGACCATGAACAATTAGCCAGCATACCAGAAGGGACTGAGTGACCCATAAGGGATGCTTTGGCACCTCCTGTGGCTACATGGGGCCCAAGATGCAAAGATGTGCCTGTTCCCAGTATGGCATGGTTTACTAACGGTTCTGCAAAACTAAAGGTAAATAGGGTCCACTGGGCTGTGGCCACCACCTGGCCAGCACAGGGCCATCTTTTGACTGAGACTGGACATGGGCTTTCTGTCAAATGGGCTGAACTACATGCAGTGGTGATGGTTATGCAGGCAATCCCTACAACCATACTTTGCTACATTTTCACTAATTCAGGGGTCATTGCCACTGGCCTAGCCATTTGGTCAGAAGAATGGCAACTGAATGACTGGACTACTAAGGGATCCCCTGTGTAGGAACAAGGACTATGATAGTAGCTTACTGCCTGGAAAAGAAAAATATATGTCACTCAAATGGATGCTCATAGGAAAGGAGCTTTTAAAATGAAATGTGAATGAAACTTTTGTGCTGATCAAGCTTGTGTTTAACAGGTAGCAACAATCACCCAATGGATACATCAATGGACTGGATACAGAAGTTCATCTCAGATGCAAGAATGGGCCAAGGCCCAAGGGATGATCCTGGATGATGCCAAGACTAAGGACATAGTATAATTTTGTGATTCTTGCCAATAGGTCCAAGTTGTCCAAACAGAAGTGGGACATATTAACAGATGACTAGGACCTCTTGAGTCTGGTAAATGATGGTGCCTCACTGCTGTTGACACCTACTCAGGCTATGGTAATGCTTTTCGACTCTGGAGCTACCACAGCCATTCTTGAATAGAATTATGTCAGGTTTTTTGATATCCCATGAGACTTCACCCTGACCAAGGAACACCTTTCACTGCCCAAGCAACACAACAATCAGTGGACTCTCATGGACTACAACAGACTTTCCATGCACCCTATCACCCACAGGCCAATGGAGCCATCAAATGATGGTGAGGTGGTACCCTCATCTGACTAGGGCAGTACGGACACTAAACACTGCACTCCAGCACAAAGGAAACAGCACTGCAATGCAGGCTGGGAAATACCAAGCTTGAGTGAAGGGGAGGCAGCCACTTGATGAGGCGGCATATGTGAAATCCTAATCTCAGTATACTCAACCATTCTTTTTCTTTTCTCCCTGTAGAGTACACATCTTGGGGGTGGTTTGCAGTTTGGGTCCTTTTATCATCCCAGAATAAAGTCTCTTTTGTCTCACAATCCCATTGTAATGGCCTGGGCAATACATAATGACTTGGACCTTCCTCAAGCTACCACTGGATCAAATCACCAAGTGACTCCCTTGATACAGGTCCAGATGTAGGCATGCTGTGGAGTCCCCTGCTTTAATATTACCTATGTTATAACAGGAAAAGACCCCCATACTAGAATGGGTATTACTGATCTATATTGGCACCATGGACTTGGATGTGCCATGTGTAACTTTTCCCTTGCTGTAACCACATGGCAAAAGCAGGTTGAAACTGTATATACCTGAACTAGTCAGCATTACGACAACAAATCCTGAGAGGTGTCACCTGTGACCCTCCAGGTTAGGTGTTCTTCTGTGGACTCCAATAGGCAACAAAATGTCTGCTCCCAGGGGGAAAAGATGGTGCTGCCCCAGAATCTTAGGGCTCACTGTCCATGTCAGCAATCACATAGAGGGCTGGAGGGGACCCACTCTGATAACCCACCTCAGAGTGTCTCATGGCACCCTCCCAGGAACACAAACACCTGGTTTCATTCTGCTGTCCATGTCCTCATACCTGGCAAAGGCGTACGTGCCCTGGAAAAAACGGTATACAACTTGTCATTGATGATCACAGAGACAGCTAACACTACAGCCTGAACTATTCAGGAGCAACAAAACTCACTAAACTCACTAGCCAAGGTGGTAATGGAAAACTGAATAGCCCTTGATTATCTGCTGACAGAACAGGGTGGCATTTGTGTTACTGCCAACAACTCTTCCTGCATATATATCAATAATTTCGGAAAGGCAGAAACCAAGCTATAGAAAATCCACACTAATGAAAGATAACTAGCTGTACACCTGCAGTCCCCTCAGACTCATTCTTTGACATCTTCAGTTGGTTTTTTTTGTGTGTGAGGAAGATCAGCCCCTCCTCTTTTTTGCTGAGGAAGATTGGCCCTGGGCTAACATCTGTGCCCACCTTCCCCTACTTTACATGGGACACCGCCACAGCATGGCTTGACCAGCAGTGCATCGGTGTGTGCCCGGGATCTGAACCTGTGAACCCTCGGGCCACCGAAGCAGACTGCGCGCACTTAACCGCTGTGCCACCAGGCTGGCCCCTCTTCAGCTGGTTTAACCCAGGCACTTGGGGTTCTGGTTGAGGTAAAATTCTCCAGGGGAACCTAATTATCCTCCTGGGTCTAATTCTCCTAATAATCCCAGTAAAGTGCTATCTCAAAATGACAGGGAGGCTCTGCAAGCAAACTACATCCCTAAAGGTTGTTCAGGGGTCCCATTGGACCCAACTCTGTCTACAAATTGAAGGTGGGCAATGGTCCTACCAGATTTGATATGCTTCATTCAATAAGCTGAAAACAGCTATCTGCGCAGTTTTTCAACCTCCACTCAGCCACTAAAGAATGGTGCTTTAGTCTGGAACACTTCCTTACCAAGAGATACAGTGCCCATACAGCCTGTGCCAGGCTTATCACCTTGTGTGGGACTATCTTTCCCTGTTTTAGGCTCAATGAGTGTTCCTTTGTTCCTGATTAATTGTGTATATAAATGGCTCTCAGGTACACCCTTTACTTTCAGTATTTCAGACTTATGGAGGTGGGGTAAGAGTCCTTCTGTTATGGCACAAGAAGAGTGTGCATATGCCAATTGCCCCAAGCCTGCTGCAAGGGGCACCTGCTAGCCAGGGGGACCATCAGCACACTATTGGAGTTGATCTTGCTTCATCCCTTCTCTAAGTGAGTAAAAGCACTGTTCCATCCAGTACTTGGATGTTGTTTTCCTTGGCAAATTAGATACTGAGATGCAGTGGGCAGAAGTGTTTGGATTTCTATTACTGGTGGCTGGCATAGTGATGATGTTTTCTGTCCCTCACATGGTCAGAGTCTTCCCCAGGCATCAGTAACCAGTGAATGGTGTTCTGTTCAACATGGTCATCAAAAGACAGCTGGAAAGGCTATATTAACATCAGACAGAATAGACTTTAAGACAAAAATTGTTACTAGAAATTAAGAAAGACATTTTATAGTGATAAAAGGGTCAATCAATAAAGAAGATATATAATTATAAACATATATGCACCTAACAGAGCCCCCCAAATATATGAAGCAATAACTGATAAAATTGAAGGTAGACGACTATTCAACAATAGTAGTTGAAAATCTCAGTACTCCACTTTCTCTCCAATAATGCAGAGAACCCTGGAAGATCAGCAGAAGATTAAGAAGTAATAGCAGATTTGAACAACAGTATAAACCAACTAGACCTAACAGACATCTATAGAACACTCCACCCTTTCTGCAAAAGTTCAGAAAAGGAGCACACTAACCCAAAACAAGCAGAAGGAAGAAAATAATAGATTAGAGTGGAAATAAATGAAAGAAAATTGAAAAATAACAGAAAAAAATCAATGAAATCAAAAGTTGTTTTTTTAAAAGATCAACAAAATTGATAAAGCTTTACTTTGATTGACCAAAAAAGTGAAAGGGAAAGAGGGAGATTGAAATTGAGATTGAGAGACCAGAGAGGGAGAGAAAGAAAGAGAGAGAGAAGACTCAATTTAGAAAATCAGATTTGAAAGATGGGACATTACTACCAACATTACAAAATAAAAAGGATTATAGGGGAATACTATTAACAATTTTATGTCAAAAAATTAAATAACCTAGATAAAATGGACAAATTCTACCAAAAAACTACCAAACTGACTCAAGAAAAAATAGAAAATCAGAATAGATCTCTAACAAATAGAGAGATGAATTAGTAACCAAAACTTCTCACACCAAAAAGTCCAGAACCAGATGGTTTCACTGGTGAATTCCACCTAATGTTTAAATAAAAATGAACACCAATCTTTCACAAACCCTTCCAAAAATAGAAGAGGGAACACTTCCTAACTCACTTTATGAGGCCAGAACCCTGATGTCAAAACCAAGAAAACTAGACAAATGCCTCTTCTGAATATAGACATAAAAATCTTCAACAAAATACTAGGAAAATGAATCCAGCAATAAATAAAAAGGATCATACACCATCACTAAATGGGATTTATTCCAGAAATGCAAGGCTGGTTTAATATCTGAAAATCAATTGAGTTACTGTATAGTATTAATAGGAAAAATAACAAAAACTACTATAATTTCAATAAATGCAGAAAAACCCTTTGACAAAATTCAATGCCATTTTGTGATGAAAACACTCAACATACTAAGAATAGAAAGGAACTTCCTCAACCTGATAAAGGGCATCTAAGAAAAACCCACAGCTAACATCATACTTAATGACAAGAGACTGAAAGCTTTTCCCCTACAATCAGAAACAAGACAAAGGTGTCAGCTCCTGCCACCTATATACAACCTGAAGGTTCCAGCCACAGTAATTAAGCAAAAAGAGGAAATAAAAGGCATGTAGATTGGAAAGTAAGAAGTAAAATTCTCTCTATTTGCAGATAGCACCATCTGGCATATAAAAAATCCTATGAAATCCACAAATAAACAGAGCTAATGAACAAGTTCAACAAGGCTGCAAGATACAAGTTCAATACAGAAAAATCAATTGTATTTCTACATACCTGCAATGAATAATCCAAAAATGAAATTAAGAAAACAGTTCTATTTCTAATAGCATCAAAAAACATAAAAATATTTAGGAATGAAGATAACAAAAGTGAAAACGGTAAGGTATTGTTGAAAGCAATTAAAGAAAACCTAAATAAATGGAAAGATAACCTGTGTTAAATGGATCAGAAGACTTAATATTAAGATGGCAATATTTCCCAAATGGATCCACAGGTTTAATGTAATCCCAAGCAAAATCCCGGCTGGCATTCTTGCAAAAATGAAAAAGCTGATCCCAAAATTCATATGGAAATGCAAGGGATCCAGAATAGCTGAAACAATCTTGAAAAGAAGGAACAAAGTTGGAGGACTCACACTTTCTGATTTCAAACTTATTACAAAGCTATGGTTATCAAAACTGTGTGGTACTTGCATAAGGATAGATATATTGATTAGCGGAGAAAAAGAGTCAAAAAATGAAACCATATATTTATGGTCAATTGATTTTTGACAAGAGTGGCAAGACAATTCAATGAGGAAAAACAGTCTTTTCAACATTTGGTGCTAGAACAACTAGATATCCACACACAAAAGAATAAAGTTGGGTCCCCACCTCACAGTATGTATAAAAATTAACTCAAAATAAATCAAAGACTTCCTTTGAAGAACACAGAGGGCTAAATCTTCAAGATTTTGGATTAGGCAATGGTTTCATAGTTATGACACCCAAAGCATGAGCAACTAAAGAAAAAATAAATTGGACATCAACAAAATTAAAATTTTTGTGCCTCAAAGGACATTAACAAGAAAGTGAAAATATAATCCACAGAATGAGAGAAAGTATTTATGAATTATGTATCTGAAATAAAGAACTCTTACAACTCAATGATAAAAAGACAATTCAATTAAAAAATAGGCAAAATATTTGAATAGACATTTCTCAAAAGATATACTGGGGCCCGCCCCGTGGCGTAGTGGTTAAGTGCGTGCACTCTGCTGCTGGTGGCCCAGGTTCGGATCCCGGGCATGCACTGATGCACCGCTTGTCCAGCCACACCGTGGCAGCGTCCCATATAAAGTGGAGGAAGATAGGCACAGATGTTAGCCCAGGGCCAGTCTTCCTTAGCAAAATGAGGGGATTGGCATGGATGTTAGCTCAGGGCTGATCTTCCTCAAAAAAAAAAAAAAAAGATATACTAATGGCCAACAGGCACATGTAAAGATGTTCAACGGAATTAGTCATTCAGGAAAATCAAATCAAAACCACAATAAGATCCCATTTCATACCCACTAGAACGGCTATAATCAAAAAGATGGACTATTGTGTTGTCGAGGATGTAGAGAAACTAGAACTCTCATACACTGTTGTTTAGAATGCAAAATTGTGCAGCCCCTCTAGTGAGCAGTTTGGTAGTTCCTCAATTCCACTCCCACTCCTAGGCATATACCCACAAAACTGAAACCATCTGTTCATGCAAAAACTTGTATATGAATGTATAGCAGCATTATTCATAACAGTCAAAGGTGAAAACAACCCAACCCAAATGTCCATCAACTAATAACAGATAAACCTAATTTGATATATCTGTACAATGAAATGTAATAGAGCCATAAAAAGGAATGAAGCACTGACACATGCTACAGTAATGATGAACCTTGAAAACATTATGCTAAGTGAAAGACACTAGACACAAAAGACCACAGATTGAACGATTCCACTTACATGAAATATACAGAATAGGCAAATCTATACAGACAAAAAGCCAATTAGTGGTTGCTTAGGGCTAGGGGGTTGAGGGAAAATAGAGGAGTAACGGCTAATGGGTACAGTGTTTCTTTTTGGGGTGATGAAAATGTTTTGAAATTAGGTAGTGGTGATGATTGCACAACTATATGAATATACTAAATACCACTGAACTGACACTTACACTTTAAAAAGGTAAATTTTATGGTACGTAAATTCTATCTCAATAAAAAATTTTTTTACTAAAACCATGTAAATTTTCCTATGTACTAATTTGGAAAGATCTCCAGTATGTATTCTTACATGTAAAAATCAAGGTAAAGAACAGGGTATTATATGGTGTGCTTGAATCCTTTTGGGTAAGAAGGGAGTAGAAATAAATACATACATGTCAAGTTGGTGGAGGCCTTTTGTGCTGAACACCAAATCAACCTAATTAAGGCTGATGACAACAAGAAATTAGGGGAATGGTTACGCCTCTGTAAAATTGACAGAGAGAGAAAACGCTGTCAAGTGGTTGGCTGCAGTTATGTGGTCGTTAAGGACTATGGCAAAGAGTCTCACGCCAAGGATGTCATCAAATAGTAATTCAAATGTAAGAAAGGAACAAATAAAAAAATCAGCTCTTGTTCCTCAAAAAGAAAAAAAATACATATACAGATACACACACACACACACATATGCACAGATACACATATATATTCACATATATACATACAAATACATGTAAGAAAAGGGTAGAAATATATATGTGTATGTATATATATATATCTAGATAGATAAGAAATCATATTTACTTGTCTCTGCATTTAAAAAAGTGGAAAAATACATACACAAAAATTTGTTCCCTATAATTAGAAGGGGAGGTTGCAGTGATGGGAAGGCATGGGAGTGACAACTCACATTGTGTATCTATTTATATTGTTTATACTGTATTGATTTTTCCAACGTAAATACATTACCCAAGCCATACACAGAGAGAAAAAAAATATAAAGGAAAAAAGATAATGATAGCTTGGTATATAGTAATGGCTGGCATCACTATGGCAAATGTATGTGTCCTCTCCTCGCAGAGTATTTTGAGAATGCTGTCTCCATCTGAAAAGATCAATCCTATATCCACATGCTGAAATTTTAGGCTTTCAGATATTTGACTAGCCAGAACATGGTTTTTCCATTTCTAATCAGCAGTTTCTGTATTACAGTGCAATTTAATAACGGATAAAAATTGGAATAAAAAATTAACATTAACAGCCAACCCTGGTGGTCTAGTGGTTAAGATCTGGCACTCTCACTGCTGTGGCCCAGGCTTCATTTCCTGGTCAGGGAACCACATCACCCATCTGTCCCTTGTCATACTGTGGTGGCTACATGTTGCTGTGATGCTTTCAAGCTATGTCACCAGTATTTCAGATACCAGCAGGGTCACCCATGGTGGACAGGTTTCAGCAGAGCTTCCAGACTAAGACAGACTAGGAAGAAGGACCTGACCACCCACTTCCAAGAAAATTGGCCATGAAAACCCTATGAATAGCAAGAGAGCATTGTCTGATAGAGCACTGGAAGGTGAAAGGATGGCACAAAAAGACCAGGTAGGGTTCTTGTACCCTGCTGTACACAGGGTCACTAGGAGTCAGAACTGATTCAACAGCACAAACAAAAAAGATTTTAAAAATCATAAGTCTTTTAAACATACTGATGCAAATAAATTTGAAAACTTAAAAAAATGTACAATTTTTAAAATAAATGTGTCCAAAATTGAACCAAGAAGTTTAGAAAACCAGAGAAAAACTATCAACCATCTAAGAAATAAAATTAGTATCAAAATCTATCCTTAAGAGATACAGAAAAAACATTGGGTATAATGGACATTCAAAACTTAAGGTGTAGGAACGAACTTACCTAATGGAATAATGGGTGTATACCAAGAGCCTACAACGAGTATCCCAGTGTTTACTAACACCTCTTGAGTTCTCTCGGAAAATCAGGTGCAAGGTAGGTAAGAAAGGACAAGATGCACTTAAAAAAGAATGAATTAAGGACTAATGGAATAAATTAGAATGCCCAGAAGCAGGTGTACGCTGACATAGTAATATACCAGATGATAGCTGTGGCATTATAATTCACTGAGGAAAAACATTAATAAGGAGTTGGTGCACTGGCTTTATGTGTTAAAAGGTAAGCCTAGATTCCCTCCTTATACTATCTACGATAGGAGTTTCAGACTGATTCGAGGCTTAAATATTTTTTTAAATAGTATTAATATTATTTAAACAAAAATAAAGAAAAATATTACCTTGGGTTAGGGAACAATTTTAAAATAAAATTCAAAAGGAAAAAAATCAAATGGAAAAGATCAAAAGACCAGCCTACATAAAAATATAAAACTCTCATAAGGCCAAAGGCACTACAGAGGTAAAGGTCAAGGGACAGACTTGGAGAAAACATTCACAACAAATACAATAGACAAAGAATTACTGTCCAAAATATATAAAGTATTCTTGAAAAATTAATATAGAAAAATATGATTAAAAAATGAAGTCATTCACAAAAGCAATGAAAAAATATATGATGTACAAGCTCATGAGTAATCGCAGAAATGCAAATTAAAATGATGAGTTTTTCTCAGCAGTTAGATTGGCAATAAGTCTAAAGTCTGACAACACCAAGTGCTGCCAAGGAAGCAGGGTAAGTGGCAGTCTATGTACAGTGCTACAGTCTAGATGAGGGAAATATTTATATGGAGCCATTTTAAGGGCATGCAGACCATTCAGCCTTCTTCCAGATCTTCTAGGTTTCACTGCTGGACCAAGCAAGACCATTGGAAAAATACGATTTCTTATCTATCTAGATAGATACTCGAACTCTGTCATAGACTGAAAGTTTGTGCCCACCCAAAACTCACATGTTGAAGCCCTAATCTCCAATGTGATGGTATTTGGGAAGTAATTGGGTCATGAGTGTGGAACCCTCATGATGAGATTAATGCCCTTTGAAGAAAAGACATGAGAGAGCTTGACCCCCAACTCTCTCTCTTCACCATGTGAAGCTACAAGGAGGAGGCCATCTGCAAACTGGTAGAGGCCCTCATCAAGAACCAAATCAGATGGCACCTTAACCTTAGACTTCCCAGATTCCAGAACTATGAGAAGTAAGTGTTTGCTGCGTAAGTCACCAGTCTGTGATAATTTGTTACAGCAGTGCCCATGTTTTAGTGCCGTAAAAGACTCTCCTCTCTGGTTCCTTCGTTGCTGTAAGAAAGATCAGAGGCAAATTTGTAGCTTGACTTTGATAACTCTGGGACATTATAGGACCTGCATATATCCGTCTGCTGACTTTGCTCAGCTATTGACCTGCCACTCTATAGTTTCAGTGATGTTGATTTTCATTTCTATTTTTCTATTTAAATTTCTGTTACCTGACAAACTGCACAAAGTCCATTGTAAAACAAAGTGGGAATACATAACTGTCTTGACATGAGTACAGCCATGTTTGGCCGCTCCATTGACCTACAGCCATCAGCACAAAAAGAAATACAAAGCTGCTTTCTGTGTGGTGGGAACCGGCCTTTTCCCGGGAACTGGCCTTTCTCCCACGGAGAGAGTTGCAAGTTGTAACATTTCAAGGCTCTTGGAGCATCGTGGCCCAGAATGGACTGGCCATCTGTGCCGGGCTGAGACGATAACCAAAGAGAACAATGCACGTACACAACTACTGGGCTGGGACGTTTGCCAGGGGGCTCAGTGCACGTACGCCACTGATAACCATTTGTGCATGGGAACACTAAATGCTTGCTCTGCAAACTCTGTAATTGCTTACTCTGAAAATTACTGATGGTATAAAAACTGCTGGAAACTGAGCCCTAGTGAGAGTTCCACCTGTGGAAGGGACACCTTGCCCAGGACGTGTGATCCTTGCCCAGCCGTGTCGATTGACAGGGCTCTCCCAGCAGTGGGGCGTGGATGTTGTGAGTAACTGATTTGATGTGAAGTAATTGATTTGATGTGTTCTCTTTTCGGTCAACCTGGTGTTTCTCTTTCCAGTTGATTTCTGTCATTTCTCTTCAGCCGATGTGGGTGTTTTCCCTTTCCAGTCGGGCTGATGTTTTTTTCCCTCTTAATATTTGACCTATTCAGATCTGTTTGCAGACTATCACCTTTACTATCCTCTATATAATAAAATATACCTTCGGTCCATTTGTTTGGAGTGGAAAGTGTCTTTTACGTCTCCGATCGAATCCCTGAACCTCGGATAACATAATTGGCGCTGTGAGCAGGATTCTATTAAGGAGATGCCTTTCCTATTCAAACGAAAGGTAACTGAAGTCAAGGTGGAAGAAATTCCAGGATGGGAGGACCCTCCCTTTTGTACTCTGGCTGGGGAGTGGGCTCGTAGGTCAGGGTTATGTGAAGCTTGGGATGCTCGTCTGCCACGATTTGAACCGTTGGATGTGACCAAAGCTTTGCAGACGGTGGAAAGGAAAGCGAAAGATGATGTTTCTTTTTTGGCACGGCGAGGTTGGTGTTTGTTGACTGCTTATCGCCGGGCTATAGAAGATAGGGATAAGATACAGAAAGAGAAGGCACTCTTGGAAAAAGAAAATTTAGATTTGCAGTCTCGCTTGGCTATGATTCAATGTCAATATCATGCACTGGGAGATCAGGCTCGTAACTACCAAGCTACAGCAGAAAAGGCTGCTGTAAGAGTTGCCAAATATAAATATAGAAAGAGGAGAGGAAAGGTAAATGAACGAAAAGTTCATACGGCCATAGCATCGGCCGGTCCTAAGTGGGACCCGGACACATCGGATGGTGATATCTGGGATGATGATTCTGAAACTGATTATGATGAAGAGGAAAAACCGCCCAAACGCACAGAGGCACGTCCTCTTCGCCGTCGGTGGATGGAAATGGATGGTAATCATCCTGTAAGGAAAGATGTGATTGAGGATTTTAACCAACAAGAAATTTCTGATATTTTAACCCCGGGCTACACAAAAGCCTGGAGAAGCCACTATAAACTGGCTTGTTCGCCTATATGATATGGGCGCTACAGGAATTAATCTGGATGCAGGAGATGCTTTTAAATTTGTAATTTTGTCCAATGATCCAGTAATATGGGGAGCTTTCAGAGATTGGAGCATGAATGCTCACCCCCCGAATGATCGTAGACAAGACACTGATGGTACAACTTTATTGGCTCTTGCAGTAAAAGGAGCTCAAGATAAATACCCCACGGATGATATGTAGCCAGACACTGATAGACCATGGTATACTTTAAAAGATTGTGTCCAAAAGATGAGAGAAGAAACCATGAAACGGGCTGTGTTTCTGGGGTGTGGTGAAGCTTTAAATGAAATGACTTTAAGTGTCCAGGTGCGAAACAAGTTGATAAAAACTGCACCTCTGGCATACATACAAATAACTACAACCCTTCTCATGAATGAAACTGAAAACCCTATATCAACACTTGCAGATAAGATTATGCAGCTAGCAGACTTGGGAGACTGGCAGACAACTGAAAACTCTCCAGGAAGGGAAAAAAGAGAAACATTCCTTGAAAAGGATAAAATGACTCGAGGTGATATGTTTTTGGCCCTACTCCGGGCAGGAGTACCCGAAGACCAGATTGATGGAGTTGACACTAAAGAATTATGGAAACTATATAAAGAAAAAGGGCTGAATGTAAAACAAGTGAATAGAAGGGACAGTATAGAGAATGCTTCCAACCCAGTGCCTACTGCACCTAGTGCACCGCCTCCTCCCTTGGATCCTCTTTTTGCTGACTTAATGATTGAGGGGAAGGCCAAACCTCTGTATCGATTAGTGCCACTATAAGAAAAGATATTAGACCACATGTACCAATTAAAATATTTTGGAAGAATGGATCTACAACTAGTGTGAAGGCACTTGTAGATACAGGGGCAGAGGCCACCCTTATATGGGAATCCAACTAAGTTTCAAGGTACATCAATTCTGATAACTAGATTGGGAGGAAAAGAAATCCAGGCAGTTACCACTAATCTTTCTATGCAAATTGGGCAACTACCCCAGCGCACATATCTAGTTATGATTGTGCCAATACCAGAATATATAATTGAGATTGATATTCTAAAAGGACTGACATTAAATTTGGCTGATGGACAATACCAGTTTGCTATTAGAGCTTTGTCTTTCCATATTAATGCTGTAATTGTGGGATGTTTGCATCATGAAGTAGAAATTCCACCTGCCACGCAAGTGATCAATCAAAGACAGTATCGCATCCCTGGAGGACAACAAGAAATATCTGAGACCATAGAAGATTATTTGGCTGTAAAAGTCCTTCGCAGAGTAACTACAGCCTGGAATAATCCTCTCTGGCCTGTTAAAAGAGGTGATGGGACATGGAGAATGACTGTAGATTATAGAGAGCTAAACAAAGTGACTCCGGCTATTCAAGCGACCGTCCCTGATTTGATTACCCTTATAGAAAAAGTGCAATGTTATCCAGGCACTTGGTATGCAGTCATAGACTTGGCTAATGCCTTTTTCACCATACCTATACCTAAAAGTGTCCAAGAACAGTTTGCTTTCACGTGGCTGGGACAACAATATACCTTTACTAGACTTCCTCAGGGATATGTGCATAGTCCCACAATCTGCCATCGACAGGTTGCTGAAACCTTGGCAAAGGTACCTGCTTCTGATGATGTCCAAATAGTACATTATATAGATGATATTATGATGCAAGGAAATGAAGAAGAAAAAGTACAACAACAGTTAGAAAAAGTAATGGACACACTTGAGGAGGATGGATGGAAAACTAATCCAGCTAAAATTCAGGGCCCGAGTTCAAATGTTAAATTTCTGGGAATACTTTGGAATAATGGAAAACAAGAAATTTTACCTAAAGCTAGACAAAAGATATTAGATTTTGCAGCACCCCGTAACAAAAAGGAAGCACAAAAATTTATTGGATTATTTGGATTTTGGAGGGCACATATTCCACATTTAATTCGGCTCCTTGCACCTTTATATAAAGTTACCAGAAAAAAATATGAATTTGAATGGGGAATGAAACAAAAAGAAGCTTTTGAAGCAGCCAAGCATGCTATTCAGACTGCTTTAGATCTATGGCCAATTAAACCGGGACCCATTGAGTTACAAGTAGATATCATTGATCAGTATGCCAGCTGGAGTTTATGGCAAAAACAAGGTGCCCAACGTTATCCTCTGGGATTTTGGAGTCGCAAGCTTCTCTGTTCCAGTGAAAGATATAGTCCTTTTGAAAAACAGTTGTTAGCCTGCTATTGGGCTCTAATAGACTCAGAAAGCCTTACCCTGGGACATGAGGTAATTATGCGACCCCAAATACCCATCATGCAATGGATTCATAGCACGCCTGTTACTCATAAAATTGGACATGCACAAGAATTTAATATCATCAAATGGAAATGGTATATTCAAGACCGGGCCAAACCTGGCCCAAAGGGGTTGTCTCTATTGCATGAACAAGTGTCTCAACATAGCAGTGAGCCAACTGTGTCACCCAAGACTGATATAACAGAATCTCCTGTTAAATGAGGTGTCTCATATGATCAATTGACTGAAGAACAACAAAAACATACCTGGTTTATGGATGGCTCTGCCAAAATGATATCGAGCTCACGGAAATGGAAGGCAGTTGCCTATAACCCATCCACCCAACAAACAATTGTCACCACCGGAGATATTATGAGTAGCCAATATGCTGAACTCTATGTGGTGTATCAGGCACTTCAACAAGAACAGGGGCAACAATGTCATATATATACTGATTCGTGGGCAGTGGCACAAGGTTTGGCAACGTGGATGCCACAATGGAAAAAACATGATTGGAAAATTAATGATAAAGAAATATGGGGAAAGAAATTATGGGAAGACATATGGTTATGGTGTCAAAACACGATTGTTACTGTATTTCATGTTAATGCTCACAGTTCTTTAATTTCTGCAGAACGAAAGCATAATTCTCATGCTAATCAGCTGGTGCAGATTCGTGCAACGCACAACCCAGGCTTAGCACAATGGGTCCACGAAAAGTGTGGACACTTGGGAGAACAAGCTTCATACAGGTGGGCACAACAAAGGGGAATCCTTGTCACCCATGATGATATTGCCACTGCAGTACAACAATGTCAGTTATGCCAACAGTTAAATAAACGGGGAGTTCCACACCCCTACCAAGGTCATATCCAAAAGGGATTATTTCCCGCCCATACCTGGCAAATAGATTTTATTGGACCATTGCCAAATTCTTGTGGATATACTTATGCCTGCCCTGCTGTTGATACATATTCTGGTTATTTATTGGCTATGCCAGCTAAAGTGGCCACCCAACAGAGTGCCATAAAATTATTAGATATAATCAAGTTAAATTATGGAACACCAAGGCAAATTCAGAGTGACAACGGTTCCCACTTTACAGGTAAGTTGATTCAAATTTATACCAAGGAAAATTATATAGAATGGATTTATCATATACCTTATTACCCCCAAGCTGCAGGCCTCATAGAACGAATGAATGGATTGCTTAAACAACAATTGAGGAAACTTGGTCATGGCTCATTAAAGAGGTGGCACAACTATCTAAGTACTGCTCTAAATGTGTTAAATAATAGGCCACTAGGCCCTAATGAGACTCCTCTGTCAAGGTTGTTACCAGCAAAGATTACAGAAGTGGCAGCCGCCACCCATGAGTTTATGACCTTAACCTATTGGCCCCTGACTCAGTTTGCTAAACCGCCTTTTCGTGCTACGGCCGAAGTGGCTGGATTGGATTTATCTACTGTTCATTCTATTCAATTGCCCCCTAAGAAGCAGTCTATAGTCCCTACTGGGATAGGGGTACAATTTCCCAAAAATACTTTTGGTTTGTTAAAAGGACGCTCTGGACTGGCAGCAAAAGGTATTGATGTACTGGGAGGAGTCACTGATCCAGATTACCAAGGAGAAATAAAATTTATATTATATAATGGTAGTGACACAGTACTAACTGTAGAGTCTGGGGAACGAGTGGGACAATTATTGGTGCTTCCCCTCCTGACTCCAAATGTGTCACAAGGACAACCTCCAAGTGAATTAACTAAAGGAGGAATGCAAGGATTTGGGTCTACAGATGGATGGAAACCTGGAGCAAAAGTGTGGGTGACACATCCACCCAATGCGGCTCCCCGTGCCGCAGAAGTAGTGGCCCAAGGGCCCACTGCAACACTCATAGTTATGTATCCAGGAAATAAACAGTTATATCACGTTCCTAAAAATTCTGTTTCTTTGCGTGAATAGATACTCCTGCTGTGTTCGCTATGCTGTGCTGCACTTCCATGTCTGCTGCAGACCTACACACCAACTAATGTCTCCGTAGGACAACATTTGACCCTGCACTGCTGGACCAACTGCTCTACACCAGTGGGACCTATAACCTGGACTATGAATGGCCGAGAAATTTGGTCTCAGAAACATCAAGCAATCTCTCGGTATAAGCCTATATCTGATCAGTCACGCAGAACTAGTTATAATTTCTCCATTGCCCTGCCTTCTGCTACCCTCCGTGATGGGGGCTGGTATTCTTGTATTAAATGGAAGAAGGGAAATCCAGATTCCCTGTTTCTTAAAGAAACCCGATTTGTTAGCATCCTTCCTAATGCCACTACTCCTCTTAAAAACACTAATCTGTGGTTACATTTAGCTCATACAGTTCTTAATGAAACTGCTTTTTGTCTCAGAAGCAGTAATAATCCTTCTGGACTTCTGCAAGCTAATCTGTTAGGTCTAGGTGTTACCTTACCTAATGTGTCACATGTGGAAGTTACTGTTCCTCCTTCTTTAGTATCTATGCCTATATCAGGAGTGACTTCTACTACATGTTACTGTATTAATTGTACATATATTCCATTCTATTGTAGTAAGACTATCCCTGTTAGTATTCCTACCCCCTCACGATTACCTACTGGATATTTCTGGTTATGTGATAATGCTGCAATATTCATACATTCCAACTGACACATCTGTTGCATGTGGTATTGGCCCAATAGTTCCCCTTATAGCTGCCTTCCCTACCAAGAATTCCCGAGTAAGATGAGCACTCACTACCCATTGTGACCCTCATGTTAACCTTCTTCCCATCTCTACTGTGGCAACGCTTGCTGCCCTCCTACTACCTGATCCTGGCTTGATTGTAGACAACCATCGTCAAATTGAACACCTTTCCTGCTTGTTGACACATGTAATGAATGATACTGTTAGAGCCTTCTTGGCTATATCTCAAGAATTACAAGAACTGCGTAGAGAGACTCTTATACAATATACAACGAGCTGCTTTAGACTATTTGTTTCTTCTTCATCAAACACCTTGTACTAAAATACCGGGTATGTGTTGTTTCAATGTATCAGATCAAACTAATGTTATCTTTGATGCTGTACATGATTTGCAAGATCAAGTTAATAACATTTCATATTCTAAGGGGTTATTTGATTGGTTACCTTGGGGTTTAGGTCCTTTATTGCGAGATAGTTTTATAATTATTGTAGTCATTGGATTTTGGATTCTTGGATGTGCCTTATGTACTTGTGTACGAAGTTCATTGTCTGTGCATATGGTGTCTTATGGTTAATGGAGACGGCCACGACCGAATATGTCTTGACATGAGTACAGCCATGTTTGGCCGCTCCATTGACCTACAGCCATCAGCACAAAAAGAAATACAAAGCTGCTTTCTGTGTGGTGGGAACCGGCCTTTTCCCGGGAACTGGCCTTTCTCCCACGGAGAGAGTTGCAAGTTGTAACATTTCAAGGCTCTTGGAGCATCGTGGCCCGGAATGGACTGGCCATCTGTGCCGAGCTGAGACGATAACCAAAGAGAACAATGAACGTACACAACTACTGGGCTGGGACGTTAGCCAGGGCACGTACGCCACTGATAACCATTTGTGCATGGGAACACTAAATGCTTGCTCTGCAAACTCTGTAATTGCTTACTCTGAAAATTACTGATGGTATAAAAACTGCTGGAAACTGAGCCCTAGTGAGAGTTCCACCTGTGGAAGGGACACCTTGCCCAGGACGTGTGATCCTTGCCCAGCCGCGTCGATTGACAGGACTCTCCCGGCAGTGGGGCGTGGATGTTGTGAGTAACTGATTTGATGTGAAGTAATTGATTTGATGTGAAGTAATTGATTTGATGTGTTCTCTTTTCGGTCAACCTGGTGTTTCTCTTTCCGGTTGATTTGTGTCATTTCTCTTCAGCCGATGTGGGTGTTTTCCCTTTCCAGTCGGGCTGATGTTTTTTTCCCTCTTCATATTTGACCTATTCAGATCTGTTTGCAGACTATCGCCTTTACTATCCTCTATATAATAAAATATACCTTCAGTCCATTTGTTTGGAGTGGAAAGTGTTTTTTACGTCTCCGATGGAATCCCCGAACCTCGGATAACAATAACTCACCTGTGACTTGTTCATTTTCTGTTGCTCTTGGAAAACTGAAGAGAACTGTAAAAGTACAGCTGGGGAAGAAGGAAGAGAACAAGGTCCTGTGATACCGGGCCTGTGGCGCGGCTCAGACTCATCTGCTTTTCAAGCTTCACACAGCAGCTGCCTATAAGGCCCCTGAGGGTCAGTGTCCCTTTAACTCCTAGAAGGACAGGATAGACCCTGTGAAGGAGCACCCATATATCTATGCTGACTCTGATGGTCACAGAGAGCGTAGAATGTGATTTTTCATGGGATTAATGTAAACATTTCCTACTAATTTATAAAGAATTTTTCCCCTCCCACTGACTAAAAGAAAAATTAAAAACGGAGGACTAATTAAACAAAGTGCAATACAGAGAAGACTGTGCCTTCATTAAAACTAAACTGCAAAAATATAAGTAAATAAAAGCAAGCAAGCAAGCAAACAAACCAGCCAGCCCTGGCTGTGCTGTTTCTCTGCATTCCTAGTGACAGTGTTTGCCCCTTGAGTTACAACATCCTCATCAACATCCCCTGGAAAGGGATGAGGTACTTTGTTTATTCTAACTTGGTTAGTTTCTCAAAAGGATCTTTTAATAAAAAACTTGATGTGACTTAATTGTTAAGAGTGGACAGCAACGAGTTCTCTGGGCATGCCACTAAGAGTTATGTGATTCTAAACAAGTTACTTACCTTCTAGGCCCGTTTTTTTTTTTTCCACTTCTCAAATAAAGGCAAAATAAAAAAATCTTGAAACTCTTTTTGTACATTACTTATTTGATTTTTTACCATCAGAACAGAAGGAGCAATGGTGCATCTCTCTAGGCTGTGTAGAGAGTAAATGCAGAGTGAAAGGACTGGGACTGATGAGGGCAGGCAAAGGGGCAATTTCCCCTTCTATGGGTGGTGACTCCATTCCCTGGACTGTGTCCTCACAGAGCCTCCAGTGAAGTGTCCTTGGCCACGCTGCCAGCCTCATCTCAGTTCTGAAAGCTGATCACTGGACAGTCTGGAATTGCTTCTGGATGTGGGGACATCCATCACCAAGTGTTGCTCATTCTGTGTAGGAGGACCAAGAATTACTTCTGTCCAGGCAGTTCTAGAATAGTCTTTCCTGGGCCTTTTCTGCCTCTGTTCTGAGCCTCTGGTGAGAGGTCTCAGATGGAGGGGTAATCTTCCAGGTGGGGTTCTTGGGCATTACTCCTTCTTACCTCAAGAGCTGCTTTGCTCCAAGGAAGCTGGGATCTGGGCTGAGGGAGAAAATTAAATTGAGTGGTAACTTTCAAACAGGGCTCCCAACCTGACCCTCATGGAACATACTTTCTCCAAGAACCAAGGGCTGCGCCATGTACAAACTCAAATGAAGGCGTCCAAAGACAAACGCTGCCCATGGCAGATCTGGTCCAGAAACCGCAATTGTGCTCCCTGACCCAAGGGCTCAGAAGAATCATCAAGAATCCCCAAAACACAAAGGCCAAGTAATGATTCAGTCCATACACATTTCACAATTATTTCCTTGGGTCCTATAAAGACACAACGATGCTCAATGCAACGAATAACGATGCCAGGTTTCAGGCAAGGTGGTTTATTAGAAAGACCAGGAGACAGCGCAGAAAAATAGGTGAAAAATCAAAAACTAGATTCCCAGCGCTGCTCTCTGCGTGATCTTGGGTAAATTACTTCACCTCTCTGAGCGTCAGTTTTCCTCTTAACATAGAGACTGTTAAACCTACCTCAAAGATGTTTGTGAGAATTAAAGACCTCTGATGGTAAAAATCAAAGTATATATATAGTATTTAAATTAAATTTACAGCGCAGAACCGCATGGGTCAGGTATTATAAATATTCTCGTTTTGCAGAAGATGAAACTGAGTCTCTCGCAGTTAGCTGTCATTCCCAGGGTTGCTCAGTGACAGCGCTGGGACCTGAATCCCGCTCCGCCCGCTGCAGCCCGCGCCCCTATTCCGTGGCCGCGTGTACACGCACGCACTCTGCGGCCTCCCCGGGCCCGCGCCGCCGCGGCCCCAAGCCTGACGGCGGCCTCTTCCCCAGACAGAGACGCCCCGCCCCGCAGTCCCTCCTCCCGGCTCAGGCGCCCCCACCCGCCCTCTTGAGTTCAGGTGCTGGAGGGTCCCGCCGTGAGGTCCGCGGAGCTCCTCCCCACCGCCGCCCCCGCCTGCCCCCGAGCCGCGCGGACCTTAATCGGCCCTCGCTCAACGCTCCGGGGCTCACCCGCCCCTTTCCCGTCAGACTGCACTGGCCCCCGAAGATCGCATAGACTCTACCTCCCCGGAACTACCTCCCAAGCGAGGCTGTAGCCTGGGGAAAGATAACTTACGGCTACGGAGCAGAAGTACGCACGCGCAAAAGGAGCTCCGATGTTCATACCAAAGTAAAAACTACATTTCCCATAAGTCCTTGCTCCCACACCTTTGGGGAATGTGTTTCTGATTTAAAGGCTCCTGTTACCCTGGCGCCCAGGTTTTCTAAGCGCCGCCAGGTTATGGATTAGAACTCGACTCTACTGACATAACTGACATAATAGCCAGTGGAATGCGTGGTTCTTGATTGGATCTGCCTTAAACAAATCAGCTGCAAGGACATTTTGAGAACAAATAGAGTCATTTTTACTTATTAAAATTGGACTGTTTATTAGTGATATTAAAGAATTATTTCTTATTAAGTGCAATAATAGTATGCATTGTGGTTCTGTAGAAAATGTACTTAATTTTTAGAGATGCAATACTGAAGTATTTAAAATATTTTGTGCAAAAAGTTATAAGGAGCAAATATAGCAAATCTTTAGTGTTTAATGACTATAGATATTCATTTTACTAATCTTTCTACTTTAACAAAACAAAACTGGGTTCTACCTACAACCAGTGAATGTGTGTGAATACCCACATATTTTAAGGCTAACTTTTCCCATAAGAATTATACATTGGAGTGGATGTTTTTGTTTTTGTTTGCTGAGGAAGATTAGCCATGAGCTAAGATCTGTGCCGATCTTCCTCTACTATATATGTGGGTTGCTGCCACAGCATGGCTGATGAGTGGTGTAGGTCTGTGTCTGGCAACCAAACCCTCCAACCCAGGATGCTGAAGCAGAGCACGCAGAACATAACCACTAGGCTATGGCCGACCCTGGAGTGGATGTATTCTTAATACAAAACTAGAACCATTGTAGCATATTTATTCTTCATTGCTGATTTTTTTTTGGCTTTTTTTAAATTGATGTCATAATAGTTTATAACATTGTGAACTTTTAGTTGTACATTACTGTTTGTTAGTTGCCATATAAATGTATCCCTTCACCCCTTGTGCCCACCCTCCAACCTCCTTCCCGCTCCTAACAACCAAACTGTTCTCTCTGTCGATGTGTTAGTTTATCTTCCACATGTAAGTGAAATCATGCCGTGTTTGTCTTTCTCTGTCTGGCTTATTTCACTTAACATAATACCCTCAAGGTCCATCCATGTTGTTGCAAATGGGATGATTTTGTCTTTTTTATGGCTGAGTAGTATTCCATTGTATATATATACCACATCTTCTTTATCCAATCATCAGTTAAGGGACACTTAGATTGCATTCACTTCTTGGCTATAGTGAATAATGCTGCAATGAACATAGGGGTGCGTAAGCCTCTTTGGATTGTTGATTTCAGGTTCTTTGGATAGATACCCAGTAGTGCAATAGCTGGATCATCATAAGGTATTTCTATTTTTAATTTTTTGAGAAATCTCCATACTGTGTTCCATAGTGGCTGCACCAGTTTGTGTTCCCAACAGCAGTGAATGAGGGTTGCCTTTTCTCCACACCGACATTTGTTATTTTTTGTCTTGGTGATTATAGCCATTGTAACAGGTGTAAGGTAATATCTTAGCATTGTTTTGATTTGCATTTCCCTGATGATTAGTGATGTTGAACATCTTTTCATCAATAGATGGCCTATTGGCCATCTGTATATCTTCCTTGGAAAAATGTCTGTTAATGTCCTCTGCCCATTTTGTCATTAGGTTGTTTGTTTTTTTGTTGTTCAGTTGTGTGTGTTCTTTATATATTATGGAGATTAACCCCTTGTTGGATATATGGTTTGAAAATACTTTCTCCCAGCTGGTGGGTTGTCTTTTCATTTTGATTCTGGTTTCATTTGCCTTGCAAAATCTCTGTAGTCTGATGAAGTGCCTATTTTTTCTTTTGTTTCCCTTGTCTGTGTAGACATGGAATTCGAAAAGATCCCTCTATGACCAAAGTCAAAGAGTGTACTGCCTATATTTTCTTCTAGGAGTTTTATAGTTTCAGGTCTTACCTTCAAGTCTTCGATCCATTTTGAGTTAATTTTCGTGTATGGTGAAAGAAGATGGTCTACTTTCATTCTTTTGCAAGTGGCTGTCCAGTTTTCCCAGCACCATTTACTGAAGAGACTTTCCTTTCTCCATTTTATGTTGTTAGCTCCTTTGTTGAAGATTAGCTGTCCATAGGTGTGTGGTTTTATTTCTGGGCTTTCAATTCTGTTCCATCGATTTGTGTGTCTGTTTTTGTACCAGTACCATGCTGTTTTAATTATTATAGCTTTGTAGTATAATTTGAAGTCAGTGATTGTGATGCCTCCAGCTTTGTTGTTTTTTCTCAGGATTGCTTTGGCTATTCTGGGTCTTTTGTTGCCCCATACGAATTTTAAGATTCTATGTTCTAGTTCCGTGAAGAATGTCATTGGGATTCTGATTGGGATTGCATTGAATCTGTAGATTGCTTTAGGTAGTATGGACATTTTAACTGTTTATTCTTCCATTCCGTGTGCATGGGATGTCTTTCCATTTCTTTATGTCATTATTGATTTCTTTCAATAATGTCTCATAGTTTTCATTGTATAGGTCTTTCACCTCCTTGGTTAAATATATTCCTAGATATTTTATTATTTTTGTTGCAGTTGTAAATGGGATTGTGTTCTTGAGTTCTCTTTCTGTTAGTTCGTTATTAGAGTATAGAAATGCAACTGATTTTTGTAAGTTGATTTTGTACCCTGCAACTTTGCTGTAGTTGTTGATTATTTCTAATAGTTTTACAATGGATTCTTTAGGGTTTTCTATCTATAAAATCATGTCATCTGCAAACAGTGAGTTTCACTTCTTCATTTCCTATTTGGATTCCCTTTATTCCTTTTTCTTGCCTAATTGCTCTGGCCAAAACCTCCACTACTATCTTGAATAAATGGCGAGAGTGGGCACCCTTGTCTTCTTCCTGTTCTCAGAGGAATGGCTTTCAGTTTTTCCCCATTGAGTATGATGTTGGCTCTGGGTTTGTCATATATGCCCTTTATTATGTTGAGGTACTTTCCTTCTATACCCATTTTATTGAGAGTTTTTATCATAAATGGATGCTGTATCTTGTCAAATGCTTTCTCTGTATCTGTTGAGATGATCATGGGATTCTTATTCTTCATTTTTTTAATGTGCTGTATCATGTTGATTTATTTGTGGATGTTGAACCATCCCTGGAATAAATCCCACTTGATCGTGGTGTATGATCTTTTAAATGTATTGTTGTATTCAATTTGCTAGCATTTTCTTGAGGATTTTTGCATCGATGCTTATCAGTGATATTGGCCTGTAATTTTCTTTTTTTTGTGTGTTGTCCTTGTCTGGTTTTGGATCAGGGTAATTTTGGCTTCATAGAATGAGTTAGGAAGCTTCTTCACCTCTTCACTTTTTTCGGAAGAGTTTGAGAAGGATAGGTATTAAGTCTTCTTTGAATGTTTGGTAGTATTCACACGGGAAGCCATCTGGTCCTGGACTTTTACTTTGGGAGAGGTTTTTGATTACTGTTTCGATCTCCTTACTGTTGATTGGTTTATTCAAATTCTCTATTTCTTCTTGATTCAGTTTTGGAAGCTTGTATGATTCTAATAATTTATCCATTTCTTCTGGAATATCCAATTTGTTGGCATATAGCTTTCTATAGTATTCTTTTATAATCTTTTGTATTTCTGAGCTGTCAGTTATAATTTCTCCTCTTTCATTTCTGATTTTACTTATTTGAGCCTTGTCTCTTTTTTCTTGGGGAGTCTAGCCTTCTCTCTTTTTTTCTTGGGGAGTCAATTTTGTTTATCTTTTCAAAGAACCAGCTCTTCGTTTCATTGATTTTTTTCTATTGTTTTATTAGTTTCTGTTTCATTTATTTCTGCTCTGATTTTTATTATTTCCCTCCTTCTACTGATTTGGGGTTTTGTTTGTTCTTATTTTTCCAGTTCCTTTAGGTGCACTGTTAGATTGAGAGTTTTCTTTTTTGTTGAGATAGGCCTATATTGCTATAAACTTCCCTTTTAGAACTGCTTTTGCTGTATCCCATAAATTCTGGCATGTAGTATTTTCATTTTCATTTGTCTCCAGGTACTTTTTGATTTCTTCATTGACCCAAATGTTGTTCAGTAGCATTTTTTAAATCTCCACATATTTGTGGCTTTTCTGATTTTCTTCCTGTAGTTGATTTCTAGTTTCATATTGTTGTGATCAGAATAGATTTCACATCAGAATAATAACAGTATTATTTCAATCTTCTTAAATTTATTGAGACTTGTTTCGTGGCCTAATACATGATTATTCCTGGAGAATGTTCCATGTGCAGTTGAAAAGAATGTGTATTCTTTGGTTTTGGGATGGAATGTTCTGTATATATCAACTAAGTCCATCTGGTCTAGTGTGTTGTTTAAGGCCAATGTTTCCTTATTGATCTTCTGTTTGGATGATCTATCCATTGGTGTAAGTGGAGTGTTATAGTCCGCTACTATTATTGTGTTACTGTCTATTTCTCCTTTTATGTCTGTTAAGAACTACTTATGGGGCCAGCCCCGTGGCTTAGCGGTTAAGTGCACGCGCTCCGCTGTTGGCGGCCCGGGTTCGGATCCCTGGCGTGCACTGACGCACTGCTTCTCCAGCCATGCTGAGGCCGCGTCCCACATACAGCAACTAAAAGGCTGTGCAGCTATGACGTACAACTATCTACTGGGGCTTTGGGGGAAAAAAATAAATAAAAATTAAAAAAAAAAAGAATTACTTATGTATTTAGATGCTCCTATGTTGGGTGCATACATATTTACAAGTGTTATATCCTCTCGTTGGATTGTTCCCTTGATCATTATGTAGTGCCCTTCTTTGTCTCTTGTTACAGTTTTGTTTTAAAGTCTATTTTGTCTGATTGATATAAGTATTGCTACCCCAGCTTTCTTTTCATTGCCGTTTGCATGGAGTATCTTTTCCCATCCCTTCACTTTCAGTTTGTGAGTGTCTCTAGGCCTGAAGTGTGTCTCTTGTATGCAAGATATATATGGGTCTTGTCTTTTTTTAATCCAATCAGCCACCCTATGCCTTTTGATTGGAGAATTTAGTCCATTGACTTTGCAAGTAGCTATTGATAAGTATGTAGTTATTGCCATTTTGTTACTTTATTTCTGGGTGTTTTAGTAGTTCTTCTCTGTTCCTTTCTTCTCTTGCTCTCTTCCCTTGTGATTTGTTAGTATTATGTTTTTGTTCCTTTCTCTTAGTTTTTTGTGTATTTATTAGAGGATTCTGGTTTGTGATTACCGTGAGGTTCATATATAATAACCTACATATATAGCAATCTATATTAAGTTGATGGTCTCTGTAGTTTGACCTCTTGCTGAAAGCTCTACTCTTTTACTCCCCCTCCCACATTTTATATTTTTGATATCATATCTAACCTCTTTTTTGTGCATGTGTATCCATTACCCTCTTATCATGGAAATAGATAATTTTAGTACTTTTGTCTTTTGACCTTCATATTAGATTCATAGGTGGGTGAACTGTACCCTTTATTGTATATTTGCCTTTACCAGTGATTTTATTAATTTTTTTTGATAATTTTCTTATTTCTATTTGTGGTCTTCTCTTTTCCACTTAAATAAGTCCCTTTAGCATTTCTTGTAAACCTGGTTTCTTGGTGATAAACTCCTTTAGTTTTCCCTTGTTTGGGAAACTCTTTATCTCTCCTTCCATGCTGAATGATAACCTTGCTGGGTAGTGTGTTCTTGGCTGCAGGTTTTTGCCTTTTAGCACTTTAAATATATCAGGCCACTCCGTCCTAGCCTGTAAGGTTTCTGCTGAGAAGTCAGGTGATGGCCTTATGGGGTTTCCTTTATGTGGAACTTGTTGCCTTTCTCTTGAAGCTTTTAGAATTCTTTGATTGTTAACATTTTAATTATAATACATCTTGGTGTGGGCCTCTTTGGGTTTATCTTGTTTGGGGCTCTCTGTGATTCCTGTCTGTTTCCTTCCTTAGGTTAGGAAAGTTTTCAGCTATTATTCCTTCAAATAGTTTCTCTGCCCCTTTATCTTTCTCTTCTCCTTCTGGGACACCTATGACATGATGTTAGTGCCCTTGATGTTGTCTCAGAGGTCCCTTAGACTGTTCTCATTCTTTTAATTCTTTTTTCTTTTAGCTGTTCAGCTTGGGTGATTTCCTCTAGTCTTTTGTCCAGCTCACTGATCTGTTCCTCTGTATCATCTACTCTCGTTTTGAGTCACTCTAGTGAATTTTTCATTTCCAGTATTGTATTCTTCATTTATGATTGGTTCTTTTTTATATTTTCCAATTCTTTGTTGATGTTCTCACTGAGTTCATCCATTCTTCTCCCAAGATCAGTGAGCATCCTTTTGTCTTTTTATTTGAACTCTTTGTCAGGTGGATTGCTCATTTCTGTTTCATTTAGTTCTTTCTCTGGGGTTTTGTCCTGTTCCCTTACTTGGAATATATTCCTTTTCCTCTGCAGTTTGCCTCTTTCTCTGTGCTTATAGCTATGTATTAGGTAGGTCAGCTACGTATCCTGATCTTGGAGAGGTGGCTTTATGTAAGAGATGCCTTATGAGGCCTAACAGTGTGCTTCCCTCTCATCACCAGTTACAAATGTTACAGGAGTGACCCCTGTGTGGGCTCTGTCCTCTTGTTGTGGCAGGGTTGATCTTGCTGCAGGTTCCCAGGGAGGCTGGGCTGTCCCCCTGGCTGGCTGGTTGTATTGCTCAGCTGCCTGTGGCTACTATGGATGCTTCAGTCACTTAATCAAGTGTAGGGGGCACCAGCACAGTTGGCTGCAAGGTCTAATAGCACATTCAAGTTGTGGTTTTTTTTTTAAGTGAGTAGGCCCCAAGTGTAGCTGGTTATTAGGCTCAGGAGCTTAGAATTGCTGTAGGCCTCTGGCCTACAAGGCTGTTGTCAGCTCTCTCAGGATTGCAGCTGAGTGGTGCTGGCCCCAGGCATGGAAGCACCCAATTGCTTCAGGTTTTAGAAGGTGGGGCCAATCCCCTATGTGGCTGTTTGAGAAGTGCAAGTCTTCTGTAGTTGACAATCCCCACTGCCCACAGGGCGACACACCCTGTCAACACAATCCTGCCCTGTGTGCATGCCCCAACTCGCTGAAGTGGGCCCAGTCACGCCACTGTAGAGGCCCCACACACACTCCACCCACTCCTTGTTCATGCCCTGCCCCGCAGAGGTGGACCCACTCGCCCAGCTGCAGAGCATCCAGGCACCCAGCCTATGCAGGCCCACAAGTTGCCCGAGGGCTTGCCATTGGGTGGGGCCAGTCCCTAGGGCAGGCTGCCTGCCCTCACTGAGCTGGATTAAATCAGAGATCTACTGGGTAGGGCAGACCCTGGGCTAACAGGGTCTTGTTACTTTGCAAATACACTTATTAGGTCTACTTTTGTACATGGAATCTTTAGGGTTTTATACATATAAGATCATATTATCTGTGAACACAGATTATTTTACACATTCCTTTCCAATTTGGATGCCTTTTATTTCTTTTTCTTGCCTAATTGCTCCAGCTAGAACTTCCAATATTATGTTGGATAGAAGCTTTCAGTCTTTTTCATCACTGAGCATGATGTTAATTGTGCACTTTAAATATTTTTTTTATTATATTGACACAGTTTCATTATATTCTTAGCTTATTGAGTGTTTATCATGAAAGGATGTTGTATTTTGTCAAGTGCTTTTTCTGCATCAATTGAGATTTTTTCCCCTTCATTTTGTTAATTTGGTATATTACATTAATCAGTTTTCATATGTTGAAACCTCCTTGCATTCCAGGAATAAATCTACCTTGGTCATGGTGTATAATTATTTTCATATGCTGCTGAATTTTGTTTGCTAGTATGTTGTTGAGGATTTTTGCATCAGTGTTCATAAGAGACATTGGTATGTACTTTTCTTGTACTGATTTCGTATCAGCATATCAGGGTAAACATGGCCTCACAGAATGACTTTGGAATTGTTATCTCATCTTTAATTTTTTGGAGGACTGTGAGATTGGTGTTAATACTTCTATAAATGTTTAGTATATTTCACCAGTGATGCCATAGGTACAGGACTTATCTTTGTTAAGAGGTTTTTGATTACTGATTCAATCTCCTTACTAGTTATGTGTCTATTTAGTCTATTTCTTTGTGAGTCAGTCTTGGTAGGTCTTGTATTTCTAGGAATTTTTCTATTTCATCTATGTTATGCAATGTGTTGGAATACAATTATTCATAGTACTTTCTTTTAATTCTTTTTATTTCTGTAGAATGCGCAGTAATCTCCCCACTTTCATTTCTGATTTTAGTACTTTGAGGCTTATCTTTTTTCCCTTAGTCAAGCTACGTAAAAGCTTGTCAATTTCATTGATCTTTTCAAAGAAGCAACTCTTGTTTTTTTTGAGTTTTCTCTGCTGTTTTTCTATTCTCTATTTCATTATCTCTTTATTATTTCCTTCTTTCTATTACCTTTGGGTTTAGTTAGTTCTTTTCCTAGTTCCTTAAATTGAAAAGTTTGGTGGTTGTTTTGAGATCTTTCTTCTTTTTAAATGTATATTTTGATAGGTATAAATTTGCCACTTAGTACTGCTTTTACTGCATCCTATAAGTTTTGGTATGTTGTTTGTGTTTTCATTTATCTCTAAGCATTTTCTAATTTCCCTTGTTATTTCTTCTTTGACCCATTGGTGGTTTAACAGAGTGTCTTGTAATTTCCACAAATTTGTGTATTTTCCAGTTTTCCTGCTGTTATCGATTTCTAACTTCATCCTGTTGTGGTCAGAGAAGATGCTTCATATAATGTCTATCTTTTCAAAATCTATTGAGATTTAATTTGTGGACTAACATAAAGTCTGTCCCAGAGAATGTCACATCTGCACTTGAAAAGAATGTGTATTCTGCTGTTGTTTGGTAGTGTTCTGCATATATCTGTTAGATCTAGTTGGTTTATTGTGTTTTTCAAGTCCTTTATTTCTTTACTTATCTTTTGTCTAGTTGGTCTACCCATTATTGAGAGTGGAGTATTAAAGTCTCCAACTAGTATTTCAGAACTATCTATTTCTCATTTGAATTCTGTCAATTTTTGTTTCATATATTGTGATGGTCTGTTATTAGGTGCATAAGTGCTTATAATTATAAATATTCATGCTGTATTGAACCTTTCATTAACATGAAATATCATGCTTTGTTTCTTTTTTAAATTTAATGTCTATTTTTTCTGATATTAGTATAGCCACCACTGCTCTCTTTTGGTTACTATTTGCATAAAATATCTTTTTTCATCATTTCACTTTGAACCTACTTGTGTCTTTGGACGTAAAGTGAGTCTGTTGTAGACAGCATACATTTGAATCATGTATTTTTTTTTAATTCTTTCTGCCAATTTCTGTCTTTTGATTGGAGAGTTTTGTCCATTTACATTTAAAGTAATAAGCCATAAGAAAGGGCTTACGTCTGTCATTTTGCTATTTGTTCTCTGTATGCCTAATGGCTTTTGGCTCTCATTTTCTACATTGCTGTCTACTTTTCTGTTTAGTTGATTTTTTTTTATAGTGAAATGTTTTAATTCCCTTCTCACTTCCTTTTGTGTATTTTCTATAACTATTTTTATTTGTGTTTACTATGGGGATTAAATTTAATATCCTAAAGTTATAACACTCTAATTTCAATTCATACCAGCTTAATTTCAATAACACACAAAAACTCTGCTCCTGTACAGTTCCATCTGCATCCCTTTTCAACTACTGACGTCAAAAAATTACATCTTTATGCATTATGGGCCCAAAACATACACCAACAATTGATATTTTTATGCATTAGTCTCTTAAATCATGTAGAAAACAAAAAGTGGAGTTACAAATTCAAGATATGATAACACTAGCTTCTATAATTTTCTATGTATTTACCTTTACCAGAGATTTTCTTTTCTTTTTATTTATTTTTATTTTTTTTTACAGCTTTGAGTTTCTGTCTTGTGTCCTTTCATTCCAACCTCAAGGACTCCCCTTATCTTTTGTAGTAGGGCAGGTCTAGTGGTAACAAACTCCCTCAACTTTTGTTTATCTGAGAATGTCTTAATTTCTTCCTCACTTCTGAATGACAATTTTGCAGAAAATAGGATTCTTGGTTGACAGATTTTTTTCCCTTCAGGACTTTGAATACACCAACCTACTGCCTTTTGGTAGCCAAGGTTTCTTTCTTTTTTTTTTTTTGTGAGGAAGATCAGCCCTGAGCTAACATCCATGCTAATCCTCCTCTTTTTGCTGAGGAGCTAAGATCTATTGCCAATCCTCCTCATTGTTTTTCCCCTCAAAGCCCCAGGAGATAGTTGTATGTCATAGTTGCACATCCTTCTAGTTGCTGTATGTGGGACACGGCCTCAGCATGGCTGGAGAAGCGATGCGTCAGTGCACGCCCAGGATCCGATCCCAGGCTGCCAGTAGTGGAGTGTGCGCACTTAACCGCTAAGCCATGGGGCCGGGCCATTGGCAGCCAAGGTTTCTGATGAGAAATCTACTGATAATCTCATTGAGGATTCTTTGCATGTGACAAGTTGCTTCCCCCGCTGCTTTCAAGATTCTGTCTCCGACTTTTGACAGTTTGATTATAATGTGCCTCAGTGTGGGTGTCTTTGAGTTTATCCTATTTAGAGTTTCTTAAGCTTCTTGGATGTTTATATTCATATCTTTTATCAAATTTTGGCTATTTCTTAAAATAATTTCTTTACACATTTCTCTCTGTCCTCCTAAAACTCCCACAATGCATATGTTGGTCTGCTTGATGATTTCCCACAGGTCTCTCAGGCTCTGTTCACTTTTCTTCAATCTTTTTCATTTTTGTTCTCAGACTTGATCAGTTTCACTGATTTTTTTCTTTTGCTTGATCAAATCTGCTTTTGAATTCCTCTAGTAAATTTATTTCAGTTATTGTACTTTTTTTTTTTTTTTTTTTTGCTCAGGAAGATTCACCCTGAGCTAACATCTCTTGCCAATCTTACTCTTTTTGTATGTGAGCTGCCGCCACAGCATGGCCACTGATGAGTGGTGTAGGTCCATGCCTGGGAACCAAACCTGGGCCACCAAAGCAGAGCACACTGAACTTAACTGCTAGGCCATGGGGCTGGCCCAGTTATTGTACTTTTCAGCACGAGAATGTTTTTTGTTCATTTTTGCTTTTTATCTCTTTACTGATATTTCCATTTTGTTCATACATTGTTTTCTTTACTTTGTCCATATAATCTTTTAGCTCTTTGAGCATGTTTAAGACAGTTTTAAAGTCTTTGTTTACTAAGTCCACCATCTGGTATTTCTCAGGGACATTTTCTTTGAATTCTTTTTTTCCTTTGAATGACACATTATTTTCCTCTTTCTTTGTATGCCTTGTGATTTTTTTCTTGAAAACGGGACATTTGAATCTTATGTGGTGTCTCTGTAGATCAGACTCTCTCCCTTCCCCAGCTTTTGTGGGGTTTTCTTTTATTTTTTTATTATTGTTATAGGATGTCTGTGGGCCAGGATCAGACTGAGGTATAAACTTATGGTCTTCTTGGTTTTTTCTGAGCCTGCACTTTTCCTTAGACATGTGTGGTACTTTATCTAAATTTTTTCTGTATATGTGGTTGCTTTTCAACATCCTAGTCTTTAAATGTCTGACTCCCAAAAGGAGGAAAAAAGAAAAATGAAGCAGGGGAGTAGTGCTAGCATTTTAAATCCCTAGGAAGTCACTTTATTCAGAGGGACAAGAGCTTACAACAATGGTATGGGGGTGCAACAATGGCTGTCTGCATCTCCAAAATCAGAAGCAGTAATGAGCAAACAGAGCACAGATCCCTGATGTTTAGAGAACAGAGTCACTAATGCCCACCCTGGCTCATGCGAGCTGCTCCAGGAACGTGTGAATAGCTGACTGCCACAGGGCTAGGAGGTGGGGTATAGGTAGCTACTACCATGCTAATAACTGAAATTGACTTAAATTAAGTGCAATTTACTATCCAAGCCTTCCTGTGAAGATAGTTTTTCAGGTCAATATTTGAGCCTTGTTCTGACCTCAGTTTGGCTCTTGTTAGCTGTCTCCTTGCTTCCTCTAGTAAACTACCTGTCCTATGGTTTCACTTGGATCTCTCATGAAGCTATCATCCTCCTCTAAATTACTATCCACCAAAATCTTCAGTGTTTTTAATTGCCCTTAGGCTTAAACTTCCCATACACTCTTTCAAATAAAGTCACTTCCTTTGCAGAGAGCTTTGGACGTCTTGATTCTATCACCTGCCTTTCCCCCTTAGAAAAAATCTCTGAGCCATGCCCCAGTCATGGGAGTGGAGACTATGGCATGTTTCTCTCTTAGTGACAGCCATACTTTAGGAGCAGGGTGCTGGATGGGGGTGGTAGCCTCTGGTCTTCTTCATTTCCCTCCTGGCTTGAAATACCCACCCTATTGGGGCCTCAGTATTCTCTGCACATCATGCCTGAAACAAGACTTCTGTCATGAGTGGGGTTGGGTAAATAGGAGCCCTTGACTTCTCCTCAGCTGCACTTGTCTGCAATGCAGCCTCTGAAAGAGTTTGCTGGAGAGGTACAAGAAATGCTGGAAGCCTGCCCCTCCCAGCTAGATGCCACAGCCCGTGATTGGGAGCTGGGAGGTGAGACAGCTGTGTTTTTGGCCGCACATGCCTGGAGTTATTGTCACACTGAGCTAGGAGGGAGCTGGTTATGGTTCAAATACCACAAACTCTTGCTGTTCTTAATGAGTTTTAGTAGATTTTCTTGAATAAATGTTTCTTTTTTGCTATATGCCCTTAGGACCATTTCCAGAGAATTTACTTTTTTAAAAATAATTTTCATCAGTTATGCTTGCTTCACATGGAAGTGGGTCTGGGGAGCTCCTCTTTCTGCTATTTTGGGAGTTATAAGTAACTATTTTTATGTTTATCGTCCCCACTAGAAAAGAAGCTCTGTAAGAGCACAGAGGTTTTTTACCAGCTTTATTGAGATATAATTGACATATAAGACTGTGTAAGTTTAAGGTGTACAATGTGATTTGATAAACTTGTATATTGCAAAATGTTTACCACAATAAAGTTAGTTAACATATTTTTCATCTCACATAATTACCATTTTGTTGTTGTTATGGTGAGAACAATGAAGCTCTACTCTCACAGCAACTTTCAAGTAAACAATATGACATTTTTAACTATAGTCACCATGCTCTACCTTAGATCCATGGAATTTATTCATCTTATGAATGAAAGTTTGTACCCTTTGACCAATATTTCCCCCACTGCTTAGCCCCTGGCAATCACCATTCTATACTCTGAGTTCAATGTTTTTAGATTCCACATAAAGTGAAAACAAACTGTATTTGTCCTTCACTGAGTTATTTCACTTAGCATAATGCCCTCAAGGTCCATCCATGTTCTCTCAAATGGCACGATTTCCTTCTTTTTCCTGGCTGAATAATATTCCTCTGTGTGTGTGTGTGTGTGTGTGTGTGTGTGTGTGTGTGTGTGTGTAGACATTTTATTTATTCATCCATCGATGGACACCTAGGTTGTTTTATATCTTGGCTATTGCAAATAAGGCTGCAATGAACATGGGAGTGCAGATATTTCTTTGAGAGTGATTTCATTTCCTTTGGATATATACCAAATGAGATTGCTGGATCACGTGGTAGTTCTAGTTTTGATTTTTTGAGGCACCTCCATACTGTTTTCCATAGTGGCCTTACCAATTACATTCCCACCAACAGTGCACCAAAGTACCCTTTCTCCACATCCTCACCAGTATTTGTTAACTCTCTTTTTGATAACAGCCATTCTATTAGGTGTGAAGTGACATGTAATTGTGGTTTTGATTTGCATTTCCCTGATGATTAGTGATATTGAGCATCTTTTCATGTACTTGTTGGCCATTTGTATGTCTTCTTTGGAGAAGTGTCATTAAGTTCCTCTGCCCATTTTTAAATCACATAGGGTTTTTTTGCTATTGTGTTGTATGAGTTCCTGATATATTTTGGATATCAACCCCTTTTCAGATATATGGTTGGCAAATATTTTCACGCATTCTGTAGACTGCCTTTTCATTTTGTTTCTTTTGCTGTGCAGAAGAGTTTTAGTTTGATGTAGTCCTACTTGTTATTTTTGCTTTCATTGCTTGTGTTTTTGGTGTCATATCCATAAAATCATGGCCAAGACCAATGTCAAGGAGGTTTTTCTCTATGTATTCTTTTAAGAGTTTTATGGTTTCAGGTGTTACATTTAAGACCTTAATCCATTTTGAGTTAACTTTTGTGACTGGTATAAGATAGGGGTTCACTTTTATTCTTTTGAATATGGATATACAATTTCTAGTAGACATTTGGATTCTTTTCTCATTATCTTGAGTGTATCTACTATAGGTTTTTGTTTTGTGGTTACCCTGAGGCTTACTTAAAACATCTTATTGACATAGTCTGTTTTAACCTCATAACTTCAATCACATACATACACTCTACCGTTTTATCCCCTCCACATCTTATGTTGTTGATATCACAATATACATCTTTTTATACTGTGTATCCATTAAATTATTGTAGCTATAGCTATTTTTAATGCTTTATACTAGAGTTAAGTGGTTAACACACCACCATATTACAATGTTAGAGTATTCTAACATTGTATATAAAAGTATACTTACCTTTACCAGTGTGTTGTATATTTTCATGTTGCTAATTTAGCATCCTTTCGTTTCTGCTTGAATAACTCCTTTCAGCATCTCTTGTAAGGCAAGTCTAGTGGTGATGAACTCGCTCAGCTTTTGTTTGGGAAAGTATCTTGCTTTCACTTCTGAAGGACAACTTTGCTGGGTAAAGTATTCTTGATTGGCAATTTTTTCTTTCAGCACTTTGAATATGTTATCCTACTCACTCCTGGCCTTTGTGCAAAGTTTCTGTTGAGAAATCCACCAATAACTTTATGGGGGTTTCCTTGTATGAGAGAAATTTTTTCTCTTGCTGCATTTAAATTCTCTGTCTTTGAAAGTTTTATTATAATATGTCTTAGAAAAGATTGTTTTGGATTGAAATTATGTTGTGACCTATTAGCTTGATGTACTTGGATGTCCAAATCTCTCCCCAGGTTTAGAAAGTTCTCAGCCATTATTTCTTTATTTTATTTACGTATTTATTATTTTCTTGTAAGGAGGACTAGCCCTGAGCTAACATCCAATGCCAATCCTCCCCCCCCTTTTTTTTTTCTTGAGGAAGATTGGCCCTGAGCTAACATCCGTACCCACCTTCCTCTACTTTATATGGGACGCCACCACAGCATGGCTTAACAAGCAGTGCGTCGGTGCGCACCCAGGATCCAAACCTGCAAACCCTGGGCCGCCGAAGCAGAGCACACGCACTTAACCGCTTGTGCCACCGGGCCGGCCCCCATTATTTCTTTAAATAAGCTTTCTGTTCCTTTCTCTCTCTCTTCTCCTTCTGGGATTCCAGTGATGTGTACCTTGTTTCTCTTAGTGGTCTCCCCTTAGTCCCATAGTCTTTCTTCATCCCTTTCATTCTTCTTTTTGCTCTTCTGACTAGATAATTTCAAATGATCATTTTTTGAGCTCACTCATTCTTTCTTCTTTATGGCCCAGACTCCTGTTGAAGCTATTGACTTCTTCAGTTCACTCATTGTGTTGTTCAGCTCAAAAATTTGTTTGGTTTTTTATATATTCTCTTTGTTGAACTTCTTGTTTTATCTTGTACTATTTTCTTGATGTCATTAAATTCTTTATCTATGTTCTCTTGTAGCTCTCTGAGCATCTTCAGAACAATTATTTGAATTCTTTGTCAGGCAATTCACGTATCTCTATGTCTTTGGGATCAGGAAGTTTACTGTGTTCCTTTGGTGGTGTCATATTTCTCTGATTCTTCCTGACCCCTGTACCCTTGCATAGGTGTCTGTGCATTTGAAGAAGGAGTCACCTCTTCCAGACTTTATGGACTGATTTCAATAAAGACAGACCATCACCAGTGAGTTGGGGCATGCCAGAATATGCTGTGATGCAGGCCTAGTGGTGCAGGGTGCCAAGTGCAAGGTCATGTGGCAGCTCTGGTTCTGGGGGGCACATGATGTTTCATCAGCTCAGGCCACTGGGGTCCAGAGCATTGACAACGGTGTGGTCCTTGGTGAGTGCTGTGGGGGAGTCCACAGTGGTTGCAAGGATTGATAGGGTCCTCAGTGGCACCTCCAAGTCTAGTGGCTAGGGAACAGGGCAGGCAGCGGTCATGGCCAGAGCCAGTGGTGTGCACACACTTGGCTGTGGGTGCCAGCCACAGATGCCTATGAAGTGGCAGGTGTTGGTTGCAGACACAAATGTAGTGGTGAAGGCCTGTGCCAACTGTAGGCATACAGGCAGCTGGGGGGGCCCTGGCTGTTGGTGTGCACTCCTGTGGCTGCAGGGTTTCTCCACAGGCACACACATGGAAATGGAGGCCAGTGAAGGGAGTCAGGCTGGGAGCATGCAGGTGTACAGCTGGAGGGGTAGCTGCAGGTGAACCCAGTGGTGCAGGCCAGTTACAAGAGAGAGGGCTAATCTGGGCCCAGAAGCAGCTAATGTGGCCTTGTTGGTGTATACTTTTGTGGCTGCAGTGTCTTGCCACAGGCACACAGCAGTGAATGCTGGTGCCAGAGGCCAGGCCAGGGGAGTGCAGGTGCACAGCTCGGGGGTGACTAGCTGCAAGTGAGCCCAGTGGTGTGGGCCAGTAACTTGAGATGAGGCTGAATCTAGGCCCACAAGCACTTATAGGGACCGTGGCTGTCGACGTGCACTTCCCTGGCTGCAGGATAGCGCAATGGGCATGCACATGGCAACTGAAGTTGGTGACAAGAGTCAGGCTGGCAGCGTGCAAGTGCACAGCAGGAGAAGCTAACCGCAAGTGTGTGCATGGTGGTGGGGGTTAGCCACTGGGGTCTAGGCTGGTGTCCTGCACTCTCGCAGCCAGGGAGGCCTGGGCCAGCTGCTGGTGTGGATCCTGGGCTCTGGCGCAGGCTGGGGGTGGGGGTGGGGAGCAGAAAGAGTGGAGAGGGACTCAGGAAGCTGGCATCTGCAAATGCAAATACCTGTGGGGTGAAAACTGGTAAAATCTGCAGAAGGGTCCATGGCCGTGCTGTTTTCTTCAGTGGCAAAAGCTGCTGGGGTCCTCTGCTGAACAGGTCACCGGGAACTGTGGTCACTACAGCTGTGTAGTTGACACTGGTAGCCCCTGCTCTACTTCCTTGTTCCTAGCCATCTCTATACTAGTCTCAGCTGTGCCACTCTCTGGGCAAAGTGAAACCTAAGTGTGGTCCTGAAAGGCTGGGGAAGCTGGTTGCTCACCTCATTCTTCCTTGCCCAGCAAGAACTCTTTCTAGCTTAGGAGTTCTCTCTTGGCACTGAGCAGCACCAGCCAAGGAATGGGTTGATGTTGGCAAAATGAAGCTCTTCTTCCTTCCCTTTTTGAGCAGTTATTCTCAGGTTTTTTGTTCCACTGCACTGGTGAAGTTTGTTAAGTAGACTCCCGAGCTCTCCCAGAGCTGTTTTTATTTATGGATAGCTAATTGTTGATCTTTGTGGGGAGAGGCTGGGGTCTCCTACTTCACCATCTTTGTGATGTCACTCTCCAGTTTTGTCTGTTTCATTTTCAAGTGACTCGTTATCAACTATAAAATTGCCTGACTCATATCTATCGACTGAATGAATATATCTAGAATTTACTTGCTTATCTTATTTAAGTCTTACAACAACCCCATAAAGTAGGTACTGCTGTCATTCACATTTTAGGGAGGGAGAAACTAAGGTTTTCAGTGGTTAAATCACTCGTCTAGATTCACAAATGTGTTAAGTGGTAGAATCTGGACATGTATGCAGAGCTGACTAACTCCAAAGTCCATGCTCTTGAATAGTGTGCTTTACTAAAGACCACTAACACCTCACAGCCCCAGCTCTTACCCGATAGCCTTTAACTGCCCTCCTCCATCACATTTATGGGCCTCACTCCCTGGCACATACAGCTGCAGAAGGCATCTTCTGGAATCAAGGCCTGTATATTTTACTGCACATATCTGGACATTTACCTAGGGAGCTTTCCTCAAAGAAAGTAAAAGATGCAACTACAGCTCATCCTCTCTTTCCTGCACCCTGCCCTCCACCCTGAAACAGCAGACCCTTGAGCACAGCCCATTATCAAACACCTTTATCTGAAGGTAAGTCCAGAGCAGGCTAAAAATACATACACTAATAGACCCAATTGAGAGGCATTTGGAAAAATTTTGGATCCTACCCACTGTAAGCCAGTCTTGACTCCTTTTCTGCCAAATTTCACAGAACCCAAACGTGCACAAATTTCCTTCCCAGTTCTGTCCAGAACCAGGTCTCCAAAGGATAAAGGCTGGAGCCTCAGGCATTAGCTCCCTCAAGAGGCTGGAGACAATCTGGAACCGCATGTGTGCAGAGCAAAGGCCTGCACCTTACCTTCACAGTGTCATCAGAGGCACAATTCATCACATTTCTAGAATCAGTGCCCATTAGCTTCTATGGCCCCTCCTTTGTGCTCCCCAAAATAATCTCTTCTCTCAGGGTATTGCTCTTTACAATCCCTAAAGACATGGTTTTGAAGTGGGCTTTAATCATACCCCGAGTCTATACTGACATAAAACTACCACAAACAGATATCACAAATATATCAACTTCATTTATGAATCTAGATAAAACATTTAAAACTGAAAACAGACGCCAACAATTAAAAAGTGTCATATCCATGATCATCAGGGTTTCTCTTGGGTTGCAAAATACGTTAGCTTAGAGAAATTACACAAATACTAAAAACTGGAAAAAATTCAAAAAAGAAATACAATCCAAAAGACCCCTCCTCTCAGAGTTAACTTTAAGTGCAAACTGACATTTTGACAAAGGGCATAATGCTTTGTGACTATCTCTTCATTAAAGAGTATATAGTGAAAATCTTTATTGGTAAATATGTTTTAATAATGTTTCCCTTATGTCCACAATGATAACATAATTAAGAAGTTTACAAGTTCAAAGAAAGAAAATATCTGGACATAAATAAAAAATGTGCAGAGACTATATGAAGGGAACTATAGAACTTAACTGAACAATAGTTGAAGATTTCAGTAATAAGAGGTACAAATCATTTTCCTGAATAAAAAGATGAAGTATATTATGGTACAACATTCCAAACAAAATTTCTACAAAGTTCTGTGTTTTCACATTTTTTATTCTGTTGCTGGAACAAATGTAAATTTTATGTGGAATGATGGGAAGAGCCAACATTTTGTGAAAATGCAGACTAAATCTCAGCTGAAGATGTATCTTTAATGGCTATAATAATCTAAATATTTTAGCTAAGTCAGGAAAAAAACATGTAAAGTCCTAAGATTGTGTAAGAATTTAGTATGTGATAATGGTGATGTTTCAAAGAAGTGGAAATGGGCCTATTCAATAATTGGTGTTGGGGCAACTGGTTCTCTCTCAAGACAGCATAATAAGAGATGTTTATCTCACGTATTACAAAGAATATATTTTTGTGTGGATTCTTAATTGAAATATAAAATTTAAACTATCAAAGTATTCAAAATATAAGAATTTCATAATTTTAATGTTGAGAATGCATGACACCAATTGCAGAGACAAAAAAATCATTTAAAAGTTTGAATTTATGAAACCTAAACTTAAAAAATCCTCCCAGGGGCCGGCCCAGATCCCGAGTGCGCACCGATACACTGCTTGGCAGGCCACACTGTGGTGGCATCCCATATAAAGTGGAGGAAGATGGGCATGGATGTTAGCCCACGGCCAGTCTTCCTCAACAAAAAGAGGAGGATTGGCAGATGTTAGCTCAGGGCCAATCTTTCTCGCAAAAAAAAAAAAAAAAATCCTCCCATAGGCAAATTTTAGAGTACACTCCAAAAACATGAGAAAGGATATCATGTTGATACGAAATAATATATAGAGTAAAAAAAGCAGTTATGTATAATTCTCATTGTTGCAAAAAGAGGTAAGAAATATATTTAGATTCTTATTACAAACAGCACATAAACCAAGAAAATATTGTAATAATCTTTTAGACCAGCTATTATAAAATGATGAGCACCTCAATTAAAATGAGGCTAAGGATATGAGCCAATGTAAGAAAGAAACTGAAGATGAACAATCAATAAATAGTGTTAATTTGCTCAATGTCTCCAGAAAATCAATTTAAGAAATATTTTATTATGTCATATAAATAAAGTTGGAAAAAACTGTAAAAGAATAGGATCCACTGTGGGAATGGGTTAGAGAACCCACATTTCCAAACTTTGGATGGGAGTGAAATTCATTCAGCCTTTCTGGAGTCAATTTCATCAGAACTGAAAATGAACTTACCTTTTAATCCAGAAATACACTTTTAGAAAGAAATTCTAAGAAGAAAACTTGGACCAGTGTAGAAAGATGTATGCTCAAAGGTGTTCCTCCACAATGTTATTTATGAAAGTAAAAATATTGGAAGCCACCTAAGTGAGCATTGATAGGATACAGGTAAAATGGTACTGATTCATAAGATGGAATTCTAGGTAGTCATTAAAAATGATCATGTAAGGGCAGAAAAACTAATATGGAAATATGTTAATCACATATTGTGAAATAAAAAATGGAGTTTACAATATATATATTATCCTAATGTTGTGTGTGTATATCCAAAAAGAACACAAATATAAGAAGCCAAACCAAACCAACCCAAACACCACAGATAAAACTACAACCCACCTTCAGATAACAGTAGGGAGCAGTATTTTTTTTTTCCACCAATTTTCCCATATAAGTAAAATTGAAGAACACATTTCAGAGAGAGTAAGTCTATAACTCCTGTGGTATAGCAAAGCCACTTTATTTATATTTTATGATCATTATTATTTTCACATCATTACCTACTAAATTAACTGCATGGTGTTTCAGGGTTAAAGTTCTACACAGCTTTCCATGGTTATCTGACTGCTCTTCTAAAGCTACTGATATTCAGATATGTTTTTCATCACTACCACTAATATTGTCAGTTTTAAAACTCTTGGATACATTTTACAGGAATTTTTTAAATTTTTTTTTTTTTTTTTTTTGTGAGATCAGCCCTGTGCTGACATCTGCCAATCCTCCTCTTTTTTTTTTGCTGAGGAAGACTGGCCCTGGGCTAACATCCGTGCCCATCTTCCTCCACTTTATATGGGACGCCGCCACAGCATGGCCTGACAAGCGGTGCGTTGGTGCGTGCCCGGGATCCGAACCGGCGAACCCCGGGCCGCTGCAGTGGAGCACGCAAACTTAACCGCTTGCGCCACCGGGCCGGCCCCTAAAATGTTTTTAACTATAATAACATAGACTATCTGCAAAAATCATGTGAAAAAACTCCAAAACCATTAATAGCAATAGTTGTTCATCCATAAACTATTAAGAATGATACGGTTTATTTCTCTTTAGCAGCAATTTACAAATACAGCTTGCAAATCCAGCATGGCTGCTTTAAAATTATCTAATTTCAGGCAACAAAATTTGATTTGGAAACGGTATTTATATTTTGCATGTAATAAAGGACTTTATTAATATTTTGACAGTATTTCTGATTTGCAAAACTCAAATGCCCGTAAACTAAGACTCTAGTATACTATAAATTCTCTATAGGTACATATATATGGATTGAAATGCATGGCAAAAGGCCCAAGATATGTGCTGAACTAAAAACCAATAGTTATTTTAGGGGAGGTAACTATTGGGAGGAGGGGTTGAAGAATTCTCATCTATTATATTACAAAGAATATTTATGCCCTCTTCTCCCAGTATGGGCCCTGGTATGGACCATCAGCACAGGAGCACCCAGTCCGGGGAAAGCTTAAGAAGTCTCACCACCTCCATGGGCACCAGTCACGGCTGCCATGCTTCTCCAAGTTCTTTTTCTGTTTTGAGGAATGTGATCAGAGTACCACAGGAGCAGAGCATGCCTTCATTAGGGGATAGAGTTCAAGGAGTTCTGAACTCCCCTGTTATTCTCTGAGGACTGGGCCTTCTTTTAGGGGGGTCAGACAAGCGAGAATTTTTGGCCCGTGTGTTACTGGAAGTAAGCTCAAGGTAAGGCCTACTCTTTCAGATGGGGATAACTACCATTTTGTAGATGAGGAAACTGAGCCCAGAGAGGATCAACAATCCCAACTATGGACTCCAGACAGGGTGGAGGGCGTGCAAGATATTAAGCATCACTTCTCCACCTCCCCAAATATCTGAGGGGACCTTGCTCTTAAAAAGTGCTAAGAGTAGGCAACAGTTTCTCATTGTCTGAAGGAGAAGCCTGGGGTTATAAGGTCTGAGAAGAGGGGCAGGCTGGGAAAAGGGAGGCTTAGTTCCTCAGATAAAAGGAAGGAGGCTGAAGATTATGCAGTGTCCAGTCACTGAGTGGCAGATGATGATTCAATGGAAATAACAGAAACTCAACGATAAGCTTTCCCCAGAAAAAGAGAAAAAGGGATAGGTCCAGGACAGCTACAGCTGCAGTCTCTGACTGGGGGGCAACAAGCAGGAGTAGTGGGTGAGGGCATCTAGGATTCCCATGGGTTGAACCCTTCCAGAGGCTACGGCTCCACCTTCGCCTGCCAAGTACAGGCTGGATGTAAAGTGACAGGACATACCAGGCAAGGGGAGGCCAAGTTCTGGACAGAAAATGGTCCCAATTCCAAAGAAACCAATTCTTGGGAGTTTATGAGAAAACAATTTCCAGGCACTGAGATTGTAAACTGCTTAGTCATTTCAGAAAGCCACACCTATGACCCAGCAATCCCTCTCCTGTTTTTACACACTTGAGCACCAGTTTTCAAGCTCTAACCCATTTGTTGGTTGTGAAATCAGCCTACTATACGGGAACAAGTACTTCTTTTAACAGAATGTAGGACAATAAAAAATAAAACATCAAAGTACATTACAAGTAATTAGAGTGTTGTTTCATGAAATGAAATCACAGACATATAAAATTGTTGGTTATACATGTATATGTATTACACACACACAGACACTCTTCCTTCAGAAATCCAAATGGCTCACTCTCTTCACTGTAGCCTTCCCAGTGAGGTCTTTCCCTCTCCACACTAAATTCAAACCATCCTATGGACAACTTTTCCTATTTTTCTTAAAAGAAAAAGGTTAAATTAATCAAACAGTGGAGGGACAACTGGTTATTTATTTGGAAGAATAGAGAGCTGCTTACCTCATACCACATATAACAAGAAACATCACAGAAGGATATATGAAAAATGCAACTTAACGTGATGTCTGCTTCACGCATGTCAAAGGGGAAACATATCTGCCACCAGTTCCAAAAGGAATTTACTCATGATGATACAAAAGTACAATGAGGCAGAAACACAACTTTCAACTAGTAGAATAACTTTATTTCTAATACTGAGCCTTTAACACAGGAATAAAAAACACTGTGCTGCTTATTCTCCATCGGCTCCACCCAGGCCTTCGCTGTGCCCACCTGGGCTCACCTGTAGATGGCATCTGGTTGAGTTCTCCAAAGGGAGGCACCAGCAATTTGGTGCCACAATTCTGGTAATGACTATGTTTCGTACGAGGTGGTCCCTCCTTCATGAGGACAGCTCTCATTGGGCTCTGGTAACACTTGTTTCCATCCTTTGCCCCTTTAGGACTTAGAACAGTAATGGCTTCCTGCTGATGCTAGTCTCTAGTTGCTTCAATATTCCTTGTTTCTGGACCAAACCACTGTAATAAGTCTGCCATTAATATCTTCTTAGTTGGAGCAGAATTCTGTTTTTCACTAGAACCATGGCTGATACAAATAGGCATCCCTATATTAACTTGTTAAAAGAAATAATTTTTTTCCAAAATTGCTGTATAGAACATTAACACTTAGAAAAGAATTAGTCTGTATCGAGGGAATGCCTTCAGCTCTAAATAACAGCCCTAAGAATAAGTAAGAAACCACTATTAACACAGTAATACAAAGTCACAGTAGAGAGCAGGTCCAGATAGAGCTGTGCAGCTCAGTGGCACCACCTCTGAGCTGGGCTTTTCCCATCTTGTGTACTGTTATCTTCAGGCTATTGCCCATCAGGGCCACAAGCTATAATCTGCTATAACATACAGACACGAAAAAGTCCAGCAGAAGAGAAACAATTGCTTCTCACGTTATGACAATATTTTATCACTGAGATTGCTGCCAGAAGCACTGCAGAATATTTTCCAAACATCTCACTGCTCACGTGTCCACCCCAACAAAATCAGTAGAATAGAATCTTCATGATTAACTTCGACTAATCTGGATTTACCCCTAAATCATCTGGGGGAAGGATAGACAAAGAGACAAAACAGAGCCCAGCACATAAGTAGTAGGGAATGTCTGTTGCGTGGGCAGTGTCTCTTGGAACTGCTTATCAATGTGTTCCAAAGAAGCAGAGGACACAGTAGGACAAAGGAGACAGAGACAGAATATGATACTCTATTAAATTAAATATAAATACATAGCTCCTGGGTTACATACAACTCAGGTTACATATATCATGCCTAAATAGATACAGCAATGAAATACCAAGAGTATGGAAAAGGCATTTCATTACACACTACTACTTCTTATTTGTAGAGTGCAGTGAGTATTACTGTTCATAACTGATGTTAACCTTTGCAAAATTTATGTAAATATCGTTGTTACTAACAGCATTTACATTATTGACTGACCCAGAGATAGCTGAAAAACCTCAGAAAAATATTGTTTGGCTTTTTTATGGAAGTGGTAGTTCAGTAATAATGGCCATAATTGTTCATATATGCCAGCTGAGTCAGAGAAAAGGTAGGTGATGTGGTTGTAAAATAACACATACTGGCCACACTATAAAGAGACTCTGGTGATATTTAGAATAGGACTGATGCAGAGGTAGTTAAAAACCTCAATAACACATATTTGGCTTCTTTACTGATGAGACAGTTCAGTAATAACTGGCCATAACCATTTATTTATGCCAGGAAATAGGAGAAGGGGTATGTGGTTTGTACTTAAAATTTTCCAAATATATTTTCATATATACACAGTGGTGTGCTACTGAAAATATGTGACAACAGGTTCTCCGAAAAATAAAAACCCTGATTTGTAGAGTCTGCCAATTTCCATGGTGCAAATACTCCCACTAAAGCCAAGCTATCAGCATGATGGCACTGAATGCAGAGTTGGGAACAGATGTGCAGTGGCACACCATTATACAGTACTTTCACCATGCAAGTTCAATACTACAAGTAACCTAAAGAACAAAGATAATAGCAAAATGTCATAAAATAATTAGGAAGTGATGACTGTTGAGTATTTACTACCTTTGTTTTTAATACGATTTAACTGTAAGTTTATATAATTTTTAAATAATGACTATGTTTAACAACTGGCTCACAAAATTCCTGAAAATGTAACAATCAGCAGTACTTGCAAGCCAGTAGGCGCTTACGCTAGCACACCACTATATGTGTGTATGTGTGTATGAACATATTTACATATACATATATATACATATATAATTATGTCAACCTATAAAGACACTGGTGGTATTTAGTTTGGGAAATATTAATATAGACCATAATAGTTATTTAACTAAGGGTTCATATTTTCTCTTCACAAGTATATTGGGCCCCAATACAGAAATCAAGCATACCTCAAATTTCTGTTATATTAGCATACTCACATAAGGCCTGCAAACATCAGGGACTCTTCACATAAATGTTTAATGCTGTTGTCATTTTTTTAAGCTTCAGATTTCACTGTGAATATGGGTATAAAGGAATATTATCCATTATATTTACGATAAAATTTTGGTATCATATCCACTACACCACATAAATCCTAGATAAAGATTTTTACCCCACTACTTAAATGAATAAATTTCCCCTCAGCACAAATTTTATGATGAAAAGTTTTAATTTTTCTTGAAAGCTTTCACATGTTCAAAACATTAATATGGTTTTATTCTAGTATTAATTATCTGAAGTACAATGAGACATTCACGTTCCAGTCATTTGTGGCATTCTTTGGGTTTCAGTAATCTCATTTTTTAAAACTATGTATAACAAATTTGAAAGGGTAGATGAAGGCTTTTGAACATTCAGGATGCTGAAAGAGCTTTCACCCTTGTGTGAATTCTCTGATGTTTAGTGAGTACTGACCTCTGACTAAAGGTTTTCCCACATCCATTACACTCATAGGGTTTCTCCCCTGTGTGAGTTCTTTGATGTTTAGTGAGAGCTGATTTCTCACAGAAGGTTTTCCCACACTCATTACATTTATAGGGTTTCTCCCCTGTGTGAGTTCTTTGATGTACAATGAGGTTTGACTTCACACAGAAGGATTTCCCACATTCATTACATATAAAGGGTTTCTCTCCTGTGTGTGTTCTCTGATGTACAGTTAGGGCTGACCTGTGACAGAAGGATTTTCCACATGCATTGCATTCATAGGGTTTCTCCCCTGTGTGTGTTCTCTGATGTTCAGTGAGGTTTGACTTCACACAGAACGTTTTTCCACATTGCTTACATTCATAGGGTTTTTCTCCTGTATGTGTTCGCTGATGGTTCGTAAGATGTGGTTTCTGACAAAAGGATTTCCCACATTCAGTACATTCATAGGGTTTCTCTCCTGTGTGTGTTCTCTGATGCTGAGTGAGGTTTGACTTCTCCCAGAATGTTTTCCCACATTCACCACATTCAAAGGTTTTTTCTCCTGAGTGACCTCTTCGAAGCTGCGTGAGATGTGATTTCTTGTTGAAATTATTTCCATTTTCATTATGCTCATAAGGTTTCTCCCCCAAGTGTACTACCTGATGTTTAAAGAGGGCTGACTTTTCCCACATTTTGTGCCTTACTTTATATTCATGGGGAATCTTTCTTGTGTAAGTTCCCTGATGGATAATGAAAGTTGAATTGTCACAGAAGATTTGCCCATATCCATTATATTCATAAGGATTCTCCCCTGCAAGAGCTCTCTGATGTCCCAATCTTAAATCCATATAGAAAGACTTCCCACAAATACTGCATTCATATGGCTCCATTTCCAAATGAGTTCTCTGAGACAAATTGAGCTTTAAACTTTGGATGAAGGTTCTTCCACACTCATTATATTTACAGAGTGTCTCTCCTATCTGAGTTCTCTTGTTTGTGAAAAAGGCTGCCTCCTCATGGAAGCCTTGTCCATTTTCATTATACTCAAAAGGCTGGTGAAAAATTGACTGAGAGAGAGCCTGGCTATGACTGAGGACATTCCTTTTTTGATTATATTTGTAAGATTTCCCTCCAGTAGGAATTTTCTCATGCCTAATATCAAGATGCAACTTCTCATATACATTAAACTCTTCAGGCTTCTTTCCAGAATAGTTCTTTCTACTAATAATTAAGCCTGAAATATTTTTCAAACTCATTTCACATGAGTCACATATCTTATGTGGAAAATTTCTTGACGGAACAGAGTCTGTACCCAGATTGAAACTTTTCCTTACTCTATCACCACTATCTGTACTTAATGTTTTGTTGGTGGTGAAAGCAAGTTGCCAAAAATGTTCATCTTGATTTTCCTGGCTGCTCTCTATCAGGTCATCAACTTTCCAGTCTTCTAGAAATGAGAAAAATAACCACATCTTATGAATCCTAATACATTTTTAATGGAATTGGACTTTTACACAAATGCCCTATTATATAGTCAATTCTTTTGTTTTAGGCTCTGTTTCCTGGTGTGAACTAAATCCAACTATACATTTCCTTTACCCTTCTGGTTTGAATGCAAAATAAATACAGGCTGCAGTGGAAGCAGAGAAAGGAAACTGGCAATGATATTTAACACATTATAAATATAACCTTCAAAACTGGACAGAAAAAGGTAAAATAAAATTCAAAGCACAGGGAACTGGGGAGTGGCTGATTCAGAAACAGGGAAACTTACAGAATGGGTGAGCCCAGGAGAGACATTAAACACTGAATAAAGTGACAGTGAAGATTGGCAGACAAGGGCTTTCAGAGGATGAACTATGTTTGGGGAAGACAGACCAGCACTGAGTCCTAATCCCCTCACACACTGATTACTGGGGTAGGGTTCCTACTAGAGTATATGCTTCCACTCTACACAGAAACATCAAACTGAAGTTCTGAAAACACCAACTTCCTCGGGTTCAAAAGAATAGTCCTATAGCCCAGGATCTAGTTTTTCATTTAATTTATTTCACAAGGAATAATTATTTTTTTAAACGTTGTAACAGAGGCAGGATAAAGGTGAAATAAACTCAAGACATAGTGAGCAAGGGATGGAGATTTTCTGAGAGTTGTTATTTGAGGGAGCAGGAAACTCAGAGAACTGAATGAGTTCAACAAGTGAGATTTTTAAAAAAAGGAAAACTGTTTGAGAAACATATTAGAGAATGAATTTGGTTTATCAGAGGCAGATCAGGGTTTATGCCCTTATCTTCTCACAGTTTGATTAATGTGGTAGGATCCTCAATAATATGCAAGTTGGCATTCCTTTTTTTCCCATTTGATATATCGACATCAAAATAAACTTCTGAAAGCACCTATTTCCTCATGTTTTAAGGGACACTGCTTTATCTTAGACTCTAACTCTCTATCTAGCTGTGATTCACAACAACGCAAATGTCCAACAGGAAATACAAAACAGATGAGGGGCAGGCCATCTCTGCAAAAGGACCAGCTTCATTTTGTTTTCTCACAACTGTTAATGAATTTATCCTGACCATCAAATCATATGTTTCTTCACTTCAATCAGCTAGCTTACTTTTCCCAAAACAATTTTGTTTCTGAGGCAATGTTAACCTTTAAGTCTGTTTTTATATCTAGGTTTATCTTTTATATGAAGGTTTTCTGCTTTTATATCTAGGCTCATCTGTGGCTTTTACTTACTTGTGAGGATCACATTTCTCTATATGGTTCTGAGACCTTCAGTCAACTTTATCGTAAAAATTCTTGGCTATACTTCACTGTTGCTACCCAATGCAACAATGTTAATCACATGTTAAAAAAAAAAATCTATGACAGTCCTAAGCCCGCTCAAGGACCAAAAGATAATAGTTACTATCCTGGCAAAAACAAATCAAAACAAAAACTTTATACCAACTGGATTTACATTAAGTGTTCAAACCAGCATTCCACAAGTCCATTAAAAATATCTCTGTGCAGCTCTAGCTGAGTCTCATAAATTGCTCATTCCCAACAACACACCTTTCACTTAATTAGCTGCACTCCGGCTCTTCTTGGGACCCAGACATCCTTCAGGAAATGCTACTTTCTTTAATTTAAAACAACAAACCACAAAAATAATAATAAAAGAACAAAAGCCAACAAACTCTACAACATCCCTACCATTTTCAGCCTCTACTTGCTGCCTTTAGAAGAAGTTACTGTTGGTATTACTCACTGTAATGTAAAATAAATCCCTTGCTAAACGCTACACCTTTTGTCATGACCACAGTCCAGCTCTTGGCAGATGTTACCAAAATCCTGCTTCCTCTGACCTCATTGAGGAGACAGTACATTAATGATTCTTAAAAGGCAACGTACATATGAATTATTTCCAACCTGTACCTGATAAGCTGTAATACAGGAGAAAAATAAGGGAACGTGCATTTAGGAAAAGTACTACAGAATGCTTTCTGGGGTCGGCCCCCTGGCTTAGCAGTTAAGTGCGCGCGCTCCGCTGCTGGCGGCCCGGGTTCGGATCCTGGGCGTGCACTGACGCACCACTTCTCTGGCCATGCTGAGGCCGCGTCCCACATACAGCAACTAGAAGGTTGTGCAACTATGACATACAACTATCTACTGGGGCTTTGGGGGAAAAATAAATAAATAAATAAATAATTATAAAAAACAAAAACAAAACGAATTGAAATTAAAAAAAAAAAAGAATGCTTTCTGAATGGATGAAAAAGAATGATCTCTTCTAAACTTGGCTCCATAGTTACTCAACAAAACAATTATTAAAGTATCAGAATTAGGAAGACTAAGAAAGGGCCTTCTCTTTGAGAAAACAAAATCTCAATAAGGAAAGAAATCCTAAGCAAGAGTCATAAGATCAGGTCTGAGTTTTTTGGGATACAGCTACTAGTGGATTAGGGGGGTCATAAAAGATGGACCATTTAAGTTACAGAAAAAAACTGAGCTCTAATTTAAAGTAAGTGAAATAGTAACAACAAGCCATTACTATATACCACACAAAGTCTAACGCTGTACATGCATAATACTAATTAATTTAAATACCTGAAAGGGCAAAGTAAATAAGAAACAAAGAAAGTTGCAGATAAAAGAGAAAGCATTTATAAGTGAAATTTAAGATATAATGTAGTATGGGATTTAGTATAAAATCTGAGGAGCAGAAAGAAAGAAATTGAGATAGGTAGAATAGGACCACATTGTAACAGTAAACAAAAGGAGATTTAATTTCATTTATTAATAAAGAGCAACTTTGTCAGGCTAGTGAAAGATAAATTAGATACTTTAGGTAAAAAATAAGAACCAATTAGGAATTAGATCAAGCCAGGAATGACAGAACACAGACTGGTTTTGAGTGATAGCAATGAAAAGTGAGAAAATGAAGAGATGCAGAAGAAGGTTTCAAAAGGAAAAGAACAGAAGTATGAAGAGACTAGTTAAAGAGGACAATAGTTGAGTACAGTGACCCTATGGTTGCCATTTAAGATAGCAATAGGATGGTAGAATGTTCCGTATTAGACTCTTGGGAAACCAGGCTCTCTGGTCTTCATGTCACTCAGACTGTTCCTTCTCCATCTCCTCTAATGATGAGATTTAATGGATTTACACACTTTGTAAAAGTGGTATCATCCCAGGACTACTTCTCTCACAAACAATCACTCTCTAGAAAAGGGGTCAGCAAACTATGACTGCAAGGCAATGGTCCTTCAACTAAGAATGTTTTTTATGTTTTTAGAGGGAAAAAGATGGAAGAGGCAGAAGGGAGGAGTGAGGAGGAAGACAGAGGAGGAGAAAGAAGAAGAGAAAGAGGTAAGAGGAGGAGGGGCAACAGTAACAACAAGTGAGGCCACATGTGGTCCACTAAGCCCAAAATATTTACTATCTGGTTGTTCACAAAAATGTTTGCCCATCTCTAATCTAGAAGGTCTCATCTAGCCCCATGCCTTTAACACCACCTAGAGTTGATGGTTTTCAAATGGATACTTCTAGTTCTGGCCTCAACCACGTACTTCATACTTCTATATATCCAACTTCCTATTCAATACACAGACTAGATTCTAACAGTTATCTCGAGCTTCTCGTGTCTAAATTTAAATTTGTAATAACTCCCCTATAATCTCTCCTCCCTAATTTTCTCTATCCCAGTAAATGGTACCCTAATTTATCCAGTTGCTTAAGACAAATCATTGGAGTCATGCTTGACTCCTCTTTTTCTCTTACACTCTATATCTAATCCACAGCAAGTGCTCTTGGTCTCATCTTCAAGATATATTTACAAATCTACCACTTCTCAGCACTTCCCACATAGGCTTAGCCACTGTCCTCTCTCCTCTGGAGTACATAATAGTCCCCTAACTGGTATTTCTTCCTTACTCATGCCTAAGCACCACTCACCTACCACAGTGTATTCACTGCAAAGAAGTCAGAGAGATCCTTTTAAACTGTAAATCAGATCTGATAATTTAATTTGATTTACATTTACTCAAAAAAGAAAACAAGGATTTCTCATATCACTCAAAACAAAATTAATGTATCTACCCATGGTCCACGTTACTTCCTATGACATCATCTCGTACCAATCTCCCCCATGCCCATGCACCTCCAGCCACAATGACATCCTTGCCATTCTTCAAAAACTTTAAGAATACACTGTCTGAGAAGTTCAACACCTGATGTTCCCTCTGCCTGAAATACTCAGAATCCACAAAGCTCACTCTCATTTTATTAGAGTCTCATCTCTATTGTGGACCTACTCAAAAAGGTTTCCTCTGACTTCCTTACCGAACAGCCCAGGCCATCATTCTCTATCTCCCTTTCTACTGCTTAACAGTATTTACTACCTTCACAGTACTTACTACTACCCAACATTGTGTGTGTGTATACATGCACAGATATCTACGCATGCAAACACACGTATGCTCTTTGTCCCTCACTGTAATAAACATTCTATTATAACAGGGATATTAATTCTTTTAATTACCTAAAAACATAACTGGGTCATAATGAGTGTTCATCATATATTTTTTAAATAAATATCTGAAATTATTCCTTGAATACCTACCAGCTAACAAAAGGTATCCAAAGATACTAGAGGGAAAGTGAATAATTTTCCTTGGCTAGTTTCTCTTTTAAAATTATCTAAGATGAAGCCAACTGAGTTTGGATTATGGGTATAGGTAAATCACCCTAAAATGTCAAAGAACAAAGGAAAGTATTTATGAGTAAAAGTGACATGGAGGAATGTGATTAAGGTAACGGAGGGATGTGAGCCAACTGTCCTTAGTTACTTCCCAAAGTCTGGGGCTAAAAAAAAATTTCTGAAAAATATTTCAAAGGTGATAAACCCTAAACCAATGGCTTAAGATCTCATTTCCTCTGGCTTGCATCTGCCTGTGAACTCACTAACTCACCTGGGCGACACTGGTTTGGGAATCCTTCCTCTAATGTCCAGGGCTCTTCTCCTTGCTCTATCTTGAAAATTACTTCTGGCTTAGAAATGCAATATCCTGTTAAGAGAAAATAATACAGCCTGTCTTCGGCGACTCTGAAAAAATGACGGGGAAGAAAGGTATAGCTTCAGGAGCTGTCCAAAGGAGGTATGCAAATGAACCAATCCCTGAGGAAGTAAGAACATATTTTTTTATGGTGGCCAAAAGGGATCGGTCATCTCAGAGCCTTCAATCTCAAGCTTCAAATCAGAAAATTCCACAGGGAGTTCATGTGTTTCATCAACTAAGAAAGGCATGCTACTGGTAATCATATGGAAAAAAATTCTTACCTACTGAGACAAGGTGGCTATAATTTTCCAGGATCACATCTCTGTATAATATCTTCTGAGCAGGATCCAGCAAACACCACTCTTCCTGGGTGAAGTCCACACATACATCTTTGAATGACACTTGTTCCTGTAACGGTATATTCCTTTTCTATATGAAGACGTCAGAACTATGTGATGTGGAAAAGATTTAAAAGAACTAATCTTTTTAGAGTTTACTAAAAATTGACATATAAGATTGCCTTCTTTTGTGCTACACTGTGTAGGATAAAAGAAATATCTTGTACAAATTGAGTTTTCACTAAGGGCCTGGAACTGTCCTCGTTGCTACAAATACTATCGATGAAAACAAATAAACACAGTTCCTGTTCTCAAAGCGCTTATGACCTGATAAGGAGACATACATACTAACATTTATTAAATCAGACATTGCGTGAGCTAGCAGCACACACAAAGTAGACTGGGATTACCAATGAAAAGTTAGTTCTGTCATACTATCTTTTATATTATCAAATTAACGTCCACTGAAGACGTGAAACTTTCAGTTGTTAAAATTAAGAGGGAGATTAAAATGAATATGATACAGGCCCTGACCAAGCTCAACCCACGACTGAGTAACGTGACCAGCCCTGCAATCTACCTGCCCACCAGAGAAAAAGATGAATCCTCTCTGCTAAAAGAGATCATTTTCTGGAGCATCTACCAATTTCACACTTATTAAATACAATGTTTGGCATCCAATAAAAAATTTCATGTTATGTGAAGAGACAAGGACCAAGAAAAACATTGACAATAAGAGCAGACTCGCAGGGGATCTAGATATTGGAATTAATAAACAAGAACTTCAAAATTAATTATGATTAATATGTTCAATAAGAGGAAAACATAAACAAAATAAATGAAAAGATGGGAGAAGTCCAACAGATATATGGCATGTGTGTTGTGCAGAAAAGAATTAATAGAGCAGCCGTGAGACTGCTATCCTTTGAAAGGTCTGCTACAAGGGTGTCCCTTGCCTGGCATCTGGGAACTTGGACTTCAAGAGGGTTCTCATCATTCCCTGATAAGAATGGTTCATTGAGCCTAAACTATTTGTGTAAACAATATGGTTTATGCTGCACACATGCATTCCTTCTGGAGTTTGGAATTTTGTTATGTGCTAAGCAGAAAGTACCTATGTGAATAGCCTCTGATAAAAACTCTGAGCACTGAGTGTCTACTGAGCTTCCCTGGCAGACATTTTACATTTGTTGTCACATCTCATTGCTAGAGGACTTAAGCATGTCCTGGGAGAAGACACTTAGAAGCTTGTACATGGTTTCATCTGGACTATGCCCCATGTGCCTTTTTCCTTTGCTGATTGTGCTTTGTATCCTTTCACTGTAATAAGTCACAGCTATAAATACAACTACATGCTGGGTTATCTTAGTGAATCACTGAACCTGGGGATGGTCTTGGGGACCTCTGATACATATGCGTACACATACATGTACACACAGGCATAAAATGGGCATTCTAGAACTGAAAAAATACAATATCTGAAATTAAGAACTCATTAAATGGATTCAAAATCATTTAGAGAAAGAAGACACAATCTGAAACATGTATACATCTAACAAAAGAGTATCAAAATACCTATGGCAAAAACTGATAGAACTGAAAGGAGAAACAGACAAATCTATAATCATAGTTGGAGACTTCAACACCCCTCTGTCAGTATTGAGAGATCAAGCAGACAGAAAATCAGTACATATATAGATGACCTGAACAGCACTATCAATCAACATGATCTAACTGACATTTATAGACTACTCCATCCAAAACAATACAATACACATTCTATCATTCTATTCTAGCTCACATGGAACATTCACCAAAATAGACCATCATCTAGGCCACAAAACACACCTTAATAAATTTAAAACAATAGCTATCATACAAAATATGTTCTCAGACCACAATGGAATTAAATAGAAATCAGTAAGCAAGAGATAGCTGGAAAATCCCCCAAATACTTGAAAATTAAACAACACACTTACAAATAATCTACAGGTCAAAGAAGAAGTCTCAAAAAATTTTTAAAAAATATTTTAAATGAAATAAAAATGAAAATACCACATCAAAATTTGTGTGATGCAGTGAAAGCAGTGCAGAGAAGGAAATTTATAGCATCAAATGTATATAGCAGAAAAGAAAGATTTAAAATCAGTAACCTACGCTTCCATCTCAGTAAACTTAGAGAAAAAGCCAAATTAAGCCTAAAGCAAGCAAAAGAAAGGAAATAATACAAATTAGAATAAATCAATGAAATCAAATACATGAAAAAAATAGAAAAAAAAAATCAATGAAACCAAAAGCTGCTTCTTTGAAAAGTTCAATAAAATTAATACACCTCAAGACCAGCTAACCAAGAAAAAACAGAAAAGAAACAAATTGCAAATCTCCGAAATGAAAGATAGGTCAACAATACTGATCCTAAAGACATTAAAAGAATAATAAGAGAATACTACAATTCTATTCCTGAAAAATTGATAACTTAGATGAAATGAACAAATTCCTTAAAAGATACAGCTACCAAAATCACACAAGAAGAACTAGATAATGTAAATAGACTTATATTTGTTAAAAAAAATTAAATCAATAATTAAAACACTTTCAAAATAGAAAGCACCAAGCCCAGATGGTGTCACTGGTGAAATCTATTAAAGATTCAAGGAAAAAATAATACCAATTCTCCACAATCTCCTCCAGTAAATAACACTTTCAAACTCATTAGATGAGGCCAACATTACCCTAATACCAAAACCAGATAAAACACTGTGAGAAAACTAAAGACCAATATCCCTCGTTAACATAGATGCAAAAATCCTCAAATATTGGCAAATCAAATCTGACAATGTATAAAAAGAATCATAAACCACAACCAAGTGGAATTTACTCCAGGCATCGAAGGATGGGTCAATATTTTAAAAAAAATCAATCAATTTAATTCAGCACATCAACATGCCAAAAAAGAAAAATTACATGACCACATCAATTGATGAAGAAAAAGCATTTGACAAAATCCAACAGCTATTTATGATAAAAACTCTCAGCAAACTAGGAATAGAAGGGAATTTTCTCAGCTTGATAAAGACCATTTACAAAAACCCTACAGCTAACATCATATTTAATGTTAAGAAACTGGACACTTTTCCCCTAAGCACAGGAACAGAGCAAGGATCTCCTGTCTCAATACTCTCATTCAACTTTGTACTGGAAGTCCTAGCTAGTGCAAGAAGACTAAAAACAAACAAAAATAGAAATAAAAGGTATACGATTAGAAAGGAAAAATAAAACTGTCTTTATTCAAAGTCAACATGATTGTCTGTGTAGAAAACTCACACAGAATCTACAAAAAGGAAAAAAATACCTCCTGGAAGGAATAAGCAAATACAGCAACATCATAGGATACAAGGTCAATATAAAAAACTCAGCTGTTTTCCTACACAGTAGTACCCCCCTTATCTGTGGGGGATATGTTCCAATAGCCCCAGTGGATGCCTGAAACAGCAGATAAAACCAAACCCTACATATACTATGTTTTTCTCCTATACACACATACCTATGATAAAGTTTCATTTATAAATTAGGCACAGTAAGAGATTAACAACATTATCTCCTCTTCGGCATCTCCAAATTGCCAGCATTACTACTCTTGCGCTTTGAGGCCATTATTAAATAAAATAAGGGTTACTTGAACACAAGTACTGCAATACTGGGACAGTCGATCTGATAACCTAGACAACTACTAAGTGACTAACAGGTGGGTAGAGTATACAGTGTGGATATACTGGACAAAGGGGTGATTCATATCCCAGGTGGGATGGAGCAGAATGGCACAAGATCTCATCACACTACTCAGAACAGCATGGAATTTAAAACTTACGAATTATTTATTCCAGGCATTTTCCATTTAATATTTTCAAATCGCTGTTGACCACGGGTAACTGAAACCACGGAAAGTGAAATCACGGAGAGGGGGCTACTATATCAGAATAAACTGTTGGAATTTCAAATTTTTGAATGAAAAAATACCATTTACAACAGCACCAAAAAGAAAAACATCTCAAGTATAAATCTATACAATATATCACAGGGATAAGGAGAAAAACAGAAAAACTGATGGAAGAAATCAAAGATCTAAATAAATGAAGAGATATTCCATATTTGTCAATCAGAAGAATCAATACTGTTAAGATGTCAATTCTTTCCAACTTAATCTATAAATTCAGTGCAATTCAAATAAAAATCCCAGCTATTTTGTAGATACTGATGAAATGATTCTGAAGTTTATTCGGCAAGGTAAAAAACCTAGAATAGCCAACATAATGTGGAAGAAAAAAGAGGATTCACATTACCTGATTTCAAGACTTACTATAAAGCTACAAGTAACCAAGACAGTGCATTATTGGTGAAAGGGACACATAGATCAACGGAAAAAAATAGAGGGTCCAGGAATAGATCCACTGAAATACATTCAACCGATTTTTGACAAAAGCACAAAGGCAATTAAATGGAGAAAAGATAATCTTTCAAAAAATGGTGCTTGAACAAGTGGACATCCATGCAAAAAAATGAACCTAGACACAAACCTTACACCTTACACAAATATTAACTAAAAATAAACCATAGACCTAAATGTAAAATGCAAAACTATAAAATTTCTAGAATAAAATATAGCCCATAGAACATAGAAAATCTATATGACCTTGGATTTGGTGATGCATTTTTAGATACAATGGAAAAAGCACATTCCATGAAAAAAAAAATACATGGGTTGGATTTTCTTAAAAATAAAATCTTCTGTTCTACAAAAGATATTTCTAAGAAAATGAAAGGACAAGCCATAGACTGGGAGAAAATATTTGCAACACATATATCATAAAGGGCACTGCACCCAAAATATACAAAAGAACTCTTAAATAAAAGTCAATAATAAGAAAACAAATAACTCAATTGAAAAAGGGGCAAAAGATCTTAAAAAACATGTCACCAAAGATATGCGGATAGCAAACAAACTTATGAACAAATGCTCAACATCATCTGTCATTAAGGAAAGGCAAATTAAAACAAAAATGAGATACCATGACACATTAGAATAGTTAAATCCAAAACAATGACAATATCAATTTCAGTTCCAGATGCAAAACAACAGGAATTCTGATTCCTAGCTGGTAGGAATGCAAAATGATACAGCATCTTTGTAAAGCAGTTTGGCAGTTTCTTGCAAAACTGAACATAGTCTTAACACATGATCCAGCAATTTCACACCCTACGTGTTTGAAAACTTATGTCCACACAAAAACCTACATATGAATGTTTCTAGCAGCTTAATTCATAATGGCAAAAAACTGGAAGGAACCAAGAATCCACGGGTTAACAATTCTGAAATCACTTATACATGCTGAAATTGAACAATTAAGTAAATGAAACGCAGACAGTGGTAGCCAGATTCTCATTGTTAGAGTGGGAGATTACAAACAAGCAAGAGGAGAAAGCTAGAATGTTCCATGTGGTAATGATTACAGCAGGAGACATCAGTGTGAACTAATACTTAGCTTAATATAGATACACATGGTTGCATACTGAAATATTTATAGATATGTGTAAATACATGAGTTAGTATACACATGTATTTCCTTGTTCAGTCAGCTGAGAGGGTCTACAAGCAATGACACACCAGTAGCAACAGGCACACCCAGCCCCTCAATCTTGGTTTCTAAAACCATGCTCCAATAAAAGGACCAAGAGCTCTTCAGGAAAAAATGGCTAGTTCTAAAGCAGGGAATACTTAAGATGGGCCTGGAATATCTCCTAGTACCAGAAAGTAAGGAAGAAGTACTTAAACAAAAACAAAATAATGAGGTATGTCAAAAGGACACAGGAACCAATTAAAAGTGCTCTTAATAACCACCTGGAACAATTTAAGCAGCAAATGAACAAGGTAGTATTAGACTATAACCAAAGTACAAAATAACTAGCCATCAGCTCATACTGATATAAATAATCAAATAAATAAATGGGAGAGAACAGACAAATCTTCTGTGCAGAATACCTAATAATTTATGTAGATACTCTACCACGAAGGAGGTGTAGCATAACTCCCCACTTCCCTCCCCAGAGTATAGTATGAAAATAGAAGAAAAAAAGAGTAACTTTACAGTGGAGAAACTTGACATACCAGCTCAGCCAGGCGATCAACAGTGATACACCAAATGTGCTAAGTCATGCTCAGAGCATTTACTTTTGATATGATGTGACCAAACGACACTTTACCTTTGTGGTCCTCCTCCAAGAAACCGATAACCCCAGTCTAATCATGAGAAAAACAGCAGACAATTCCCAATTGAGGGACATTCTACAAAACACCCGTTTTGTACTCCTCAAAACTGTCAAGGTCATCAAAAACAAGGTAAGTCTAAGAAACTGTCACAGCCAAGGGGAGCCTAAAGAAATATAACGACTAAGTGAAATGTGGTATCCTGAAACAGAATACCTGTATGGGAGAAAAACACCATGAACAATCATCAAAAGACAAATGATATATCAGAAAATAATAGTCTGTAACTCACATAAATAGACATAGACAAGCATTAGTACCCTTAATATATAAAGAGCAAACTAGACACTGGAAAAAAAAAAGCCAGAAACCTGAGAGCAAAATGGGCAAAAGACATGAACAGATAGTTTACAGAAATATAAATAAAGACTCCTTTTAGATACACGAAAAAATATTCAACCTCACTCAGAGTTAAGAAAATTGCAGATGCAAACTACATGAAATTCCACTTTTTACCTATCAGTTGCCAAAAATCCAAAAGTTGAACCACATGATTCTATGGGAGAAGTGTGGAGAAACAAACACTCTCATACAGTACCAACAGGAATACAAAATGATACTATAATCCCACCAAACTGATGAAGTATATCAATTGTATTCACCCTTTGACCTGGCAATCCCACTTCTGGGAATTTATCTGATAGAATAAACCTATACATACAAGGTTATTCATTAAAACACAGTTTGTAGTAGCAAAACGTTGGAAATAGTTAATAACTAATTTAATAAACTATGGAACATCCACAATTGATGTGGTGTCATGGACAACAACAGAGGAGACTCAAATCAAAGAGAATATGGAAAATAGTATCAAATGCTGCAGAAGGGTCAAGACAAAGACTTTTCCAGAACTGATTCAGGTGAGTGGTGGTGAAGGAGCAAGGCTACATTCACTAGGTTGAAATGCAAACGAGAAATGCAGAAACAAAAGCCAGAACTGTCTGCTCCTTAAGCTAGAAATACAAACAAGTTGACACAAACATTTTTGGAGAGTTATTTTGAGGACATGCAGTCCCTCCATTCTGCCGCATCTTCAAGGTCTTATTCCTGGATCAAGTAGGACCATGAGAGAGCTATCTACTCAAACCTCACTGGTCCCCTGAAAAGTATGTGCACTGAGTTCTGCTTTGGTGCTGTGCTGTTTCCACCAAGAAATGATTATAGGCACTACATTGTATTTATTTCAGTGTTGTTATTAGAAAGATCAGAGAAAATTTTACAATAACTTGTATAAATCTGTGAAATTCAAACTCATGCATCTAATTTTGCCAAGTGCCCAACTTTGGACTCGCTACTCTCACTACATTTACCTTAATGTAAATTTTTGTCTATTTCTACTTTTTCATTGCAAAAATATAAACCCCTATAAACTTTAGAAAACCCATTTTAAAACAAAGTGGGAATAAATAAACAAAAAACTCACCTGGGCTTTGTTCATTTTCCGCTCTTAGTGGAGGAAGGAGAGCTGAGGGAGAAGGAAGGAAGAAGGAAGTCAGGAGCACTTGGCCCGCCCTGCAGTTCCTGGATTCACCTGCCTACACAGCTCCACACACAAGATACTTACATGTCCATGTGTGGCTCCGATATATGTTGAGCTTAGACATGATACTTTTCACTGAGTGAATGTAAACATTTGTCTCTTACTGATTTATTACCAATTTAGGTTCTGTGACACAGAAAAATTAAAAACATGAGAAGATGAGTTTAACATATAACAGTAATCTAAAGGAGGAAACACTATGGATTTGTCAAAACTTATGTTGTAGGGGGCAAAAAAAACCCTTCAAGCCATCTTGTTTATCTATTTACCTGCTAACACCGTTAATCCTATGAGGTCAGATAACCTCTGAAAAAAGGGATGGGGGTATTTAAGGCAAGATACATTTTTTGAAATGTTTGTTCTAACTTGCTTACAATTTTCAAAATGATCTTTTAATAACATACTAACTTTGACCTAACAGTGACAAAACGGGCAGTAGCCCAGGAATCTGCAAACCCGACTTTTAATCTTGGTTCTGACACTAACCAATTGCGCGAGCCAGTCACCTTCTCAGACTCATTTTTTTTCTTAATCTTTCAAGTAAGGTCAAAACGGATAACTCAAAAAGGACCTGCATGCACCACCATCCTGTGCATCTGTAAGGCCAGGAGAACGGGAACCTCAGCATCTCTCTAAATGCCATCAACAATGGGACATTGAGGGCAGCTCACCTCTGCAAAGAGTGAACGAACAATGACTGGAGAAGGGGGTGTTTAGGGAGGGGTAATGACAGAATTCCCTTAGCTATGGCTGGTGAGCCTTTCATTAGTGACCATGGCCTCACAAACTCTCCAAAGAGGTGATATTTCCTGCGTAGCCTGCGTGCCCACCCCTCTCAGCTCCAGCTCACCTCTCTCTTCTTAAATTTGTCCCAGACCTTCCACCGTCACACAGCCTTCGATGGCTTCAGGATACTGTGTCATGGTTATACATAACAAATAACAAATGAATACATAATAAATAATAACCTGGGATCTGGTTAACGTTAGAGCCAGGAAAGGGCCTTGGTGGCTAGCTAGTCCAGCCCCGACCGTCTTCCATTACTCACAAATGAGTTAACTGAGGAATGGAGGCCCTAGAGACTTGGCCAAGCTCCGGCCGCATGTATTACATACGTAACAAATAAATACAATAGCAGCTAACAAAATGTGAGTGCTCAGAACAACACAATGCGGCAAGTATTCTTGACACCCGCATTTTACCAAAACGGTAACCGAGTCACACGTCAGCTATTTGGTGGGATCAGTTCATTTACATCGGAACCCCAGCCCGGCGCACTCATTCTCCTTCACAACCATCTCCCTCCCCGTAAGCCCAGAGCAAAAGAATCGCACGCGCACACGTCACTACGCCAAGCGCACGCAAGTCGCGCACGCGTACTCGCTCTTCCCCGCACCCCAAACCCCACGCCCGTGGGACCAGCGCAGACGTCACGCACGCGCACTCCCCACCGGCGGCCACACGACGGTGTCGCCCGCTCAGCGCAGGGGCTGGACACTTGTGAACCCAACGAGCCTGAGAGCCCACGTTCCGACGCCGGCCCCTTCAGACACAGACGCTGCCGCCTGCCGTCCCTTCAACTCTGCAGGCGACACAGCCGCCTAGGTCTCGCCGGTGTCCGCAGGGCTTCTACGCACCACCGGGCATCGCCGCCTCCGCCAGACCCTCGAGCTGCGGACGGCCCCCTCGGCCCTCGCCCCCCCCTCCGGGGCTCACCCGCAGCTCCCTCGCCGCGTGGACCGGCAGGCCAGGGATTGTTTCCCACGAGGGGCTGGAGGCCGGGGAAGGAGCGGTCTGGAGGAGAAGGCGGGGATGCACATGCGCAGAAGGAGGGAGCGGCGCGGTAGCGGCGGCGAGCGGGAACTTGGCTCCTGGTAGTTGGGCTGGAAAAGTGGCTCTACCCATAGAAGCGATGCCTCACTCGTAAATTGTGAAAGTAAGGTAATAGTAGTACCTAATTAACAGTTTTTATAAAGATTAAAGGTGTTTACATTATAAAAGCACTTTGGACGGTGTCTGGCACATAAATTGTTAATACCTGTACATTTTTTGGGATTTCCCTTGTCAGTATACACCATGCCCCCTCCTTCAGAAATCAGCTGGAGAGTTTCTGCCTTGTTTACTGCGTTGAAAGATTACTGAGATACTCAGTCCTGTTGCCTGCAGCCAGGTTTCTTTCCGTGCCCCAGAGATGTGCATCCAAGCAGTGTGCCTTTTAGACACAAACCAAGAGAAGGGAATGTGTGCGTGAATTTCATTTATGAACGTGGACAGATGTTATTTTAGTTTAGATAAATTTATTTTCTAGCAGTTGAGAAAGTAAATTTATCTAAACGAAAATAATAACTGTAACCAGCCTAGTTATTTTCTGGAATGAGGAAGAAAGCTAGCAATTCGGTATTAAGTAATAATAAAAACTTCATATGTTTGAAACTGTTCATATACCACGCTTGATGAAAGCACACTCCTGGAACCAACCATATTTTACATGGAACCAAATATACATTCTTTTATGTGCTCATCCTCCTGATATTTTTAGCACAGTATGATGATATGTCATATTATTTTATGGCAAACTTTTAATGAAACAATATATGGTGAACTCTTTTTGGTCAATATCACTTTCTAACTTTTGTTTTTTAATAACTTTAGATTTACAGAAGAGTTGCAAAGATAGTTCCCGTATACCCTTCACCCAGCTTCCCCAGTTCCCCTATACCCTTCACTCAGCTTCCCCTAATGTTAACATTCTATAGAACCATGGTACATTTATCAAAGCTAAGAAAGTAACACGGGTAAAATTCTATTAACTAAACTACAGAGTTTATTTAGATTTCATCAGTTTCTCCACTAATGTCCGTTTACTGATCCAGGATCCAATCCAGGATACCACAGTACGTTTAGATATCAGTCTCTCTAGTTTTCTCCAATCTGTTAACAGTTTCTTGGTCTTTCCTTGTCTTTCATGACCATCAGATATTTGAAGAATAGTGGTCAGATATTTTGAAGAATGTCCCTGAATTTAAGTTTGTCACACATTTTCTGCTGATTGGGCTGAGGTTATAAGTTTTTAGAAAGAATATCACAGAAAGGATGTGCCTTACCTAAGTATCAGGGGGCACATGATATCAACATGACTTGTCATGTTAACCTTGATTACTTGGTTAAGGTGGTATCTGACAGGTTTCTCCAGTATGTAGTTAGGATTTTTCTGTTTCTAATCTACACTTAAAGGTGGGTTACTAAGTCCACTGCACACTCACAGGGGGAGGAAATAAGCTTCATCTGGAATTTGTGGTCATATTTTAAAATCACCACATTTATTAGTAAATTTGAGGAGAGACCCTTTGAGGCTTTGCAAAGTACTGAATCTGTTTAGAGTTTTGACCAGTGATTTTAGCTGTCACTGGTGGACCTTGCCTGCAACAATTATTATTGTGGTGTTCTAAATGGTATTTTCTATTTCACTTCTTCCTTCTGTATTTATTAATTGGATTCTTCTGTAAGTGGAAAGTTTCATTTCCCCCATTTATTTATTCTGTCATCTATTTATGTCTATGAACTCACGGATATTTATTTTATGCCCAACCATTGTTACTCAACCCTACCTTTCTCACCCAACCCTTGGCACCCTCTGAACTGTTCTCTGTTCTATAATTTTACCCTTTTCAGAATGTCAAATGGAATTATACAATATGTATCTCCTGGATTTGGCTTTTTTCACTTAGCAAAATTCACCTAAGATCAATTCTTGTTGTTGGTCCTTTTTTCAGGTCAACCTCCCCCTCCACTCTTTTCATTTCATCCAATACTATTATGTTATTATGTTGCTCAAATTGTTCCTGCTTTGGGCATTGAGAGCTATCATAGGTTAGCTTTTGGATCCTTTTAACATATCCTTAACGTTTTTTTTTAAAAGCACTTCCTCACTTTTTGACACCACAAGGTGCTCCACGCTCATCTTGCATTTTCCCTGCCGCAGCCCTAGAATCAGCCATTTTCCAAGAAGCCTTGGTTCCTTTTATTGGAGAAATGAAGATCTGAGTTCTAGGTGTGCTTATTGATACTGAGTGTAACTGTTTCTAGACTCAGCAGAGCTAAGAAATACATGTATGTTTACTAGTGCATTTTAGTAATCTATATTACAATATCTATATTTCTGTATCTGTGTATACATATATGTACACACATGTATACATATATATTAAAATTAATGTGAATTCACACTGATATCTCCTTTTCTAACCCAGGGTTCATTCTAGCCTTCCCACCCACCCCTTGCTTATTTTTATCTTCATACTTAGACACTGCGGTACCTGGCTGCCATTATCTATAATTTATTTACCTACTCTTTTAGCCCTAGTGTACATATAGTTTCAGAATTGCTAACCCCTGTGAGCATTCACCAACTAGGCTACAGTGTTTATGTACAGTTCTTTTTGTTTTCAGTTTTATACAGTAGAAATGTTGATTTACAAAGTTATTTAGGTCAGCTCCTTTTCCTCCACCCTTTTCATTCGGGTTACGTGATACGTTTGTGAAAACAGAGTCACTTATCACAGTCTGCAGTCCATCCAACTCTGTTTTTTGTATGTTTGTTTGTTTTTATTTGAATAGAGTTAGGTTCTCTCTTGGTGGTGTACAGATCTGTGGGTCTTGACAAATGCATCATCACAGCACCAGGCATGAGAGTTCTGTTACCATAAAAATTCCCTCAGGCAACCTCGGGTTGTTACTCAACCCCCCTTCCTCCCCCAACCCCTGGCATCCACTGATCTGTTCTCTGTCTTATAATTTAACTTTTTTCATAACATCAAATAGATGGAATGACATAATATGCAGCATAAGAGTTTGGCTTCTTTCACTTAGCAAAAGTCATTTAAGATTTATTCATATTGTAGTGTGAGGCATTAGTTCATTCCTTTTTATTACTGAGTGGTATTTTATTTATAGATGTTCCACAGTTTGCTTATCCATTACCTGTTGAAGGGTATCTGAGTTGTTTCCTGTTTTGGTGATTAGGAATAAAGATACTATAAATATTTGTGTTGAGGCTTTTGTGTTGACATATATTTACAATTCACTTGGGTAAATACATAAGAGTGGGATTGCTGGATTGTATGGTTAGTGTTTAAATTTATAAGAAATTGTAAAATTGTTTTCCAAAGTGCTTGTATTATTTTGCGATCTCACCAGCAGTGAGTGAGAGTTCTTATTTCTCAATATCCACATCCACAGCAGTATTTGTTTTGTTTCCCCATTCTAATAGAGGTATAAAGGCCTTCTGGTGGTTTTAATTTGCATTTCCCTGTAAACTAATGTTGTGCGTGTTTTCACATGCTTATGTGCTAGCCATGTATCTGCTTTAGTGACATACATGTTCAGATCTTTTATCAAGTTTTAAATTGGATTGTTTATTTTCTTGTGGTGGTTTTTAAGAACTCTATATATTCTGGGGCTGGCCCGGTGGTGCAAGCGGTTAAGTGCGCGCGCTCCGCTGTGGCAGCCCGGGGTTTGCCGGTTCGGATCTCGGGCACGCACCAACGCACTGCTTGTTGAGCCATGCTGTGGTGGCGTCCCATATAAAGTAGAGGAACATGGGCACGGATGTTGGCTCAGGGCCAGTTTTCCTCAGAAAAAAGAGTAGGATTGGCGTCAGATCTTAGTTCAGGGCTGATCTTCCTCACCAAAAAAAAAAGAACTCTATATATTCTGATACAAATGCTTTGTCAGAAATGTGATTTGCAAATATTTTCTACCAGTGTATGGCTTGTCTGTTCATTCTCTTAACAGTATCTTTCACAAAGCAAAAGATTTCAGTTTTAATAAAAGTCCAGTCTATCAATTTTTCCTTTTATGGATTGTGATTTTGGTATGAAACTTAAACTCTTTGCCTAACCCAAAGTCACAAAGATTTTCTCCGAGAAGTTTTAGAATTTTAAGTTTATTTAAGACTAAAGAATTTAGAATTTTAAGTTTATTTAAGACATTTTGAGTTAATTTTTGCACAAGTGTGAAGCATAGATTGCCATTCTTTTTGTTGTTATTGTTGTTTTGTATTTTTGCATATGAATGTTTAAATGGTCCAGCACCATTTATTAAAAAGACTGTCCTTTCACCGCTGAATTGGCTTTGTACCTATGTCAAAAACCATGTGGCCATATTTGTGTGGGTTTATTTCTGTGCTCTCTATTTTATTCCATTGATCTATGTGTCCATGCCTTCACCAATACCACACTGTCTTTAACGTTATAGCTTTATGCTAAGTCTTGAAATTGGGTAGTGTTAGACCATCAACTTTATTTTTCTTGTTCAAAATGTTTTGGCTATTCTAGATCTTTTGTGTTTCCATATTAATTTTAGAATAAGCTTGTCATATCTGTACATAGGTTTGCTGGGATTTTGACTGGAGTTACATTGAGTCTATAGATTAAATTGGGAAGGATTAATACATGATATTGTGTGTTACAAGTCATGAACATGATATATCTCTATTTAGATCTTCTTTAATTTCTTTCACCAATGCTTGTAGCTTTCAGCATACAGATCCTATACATGTTTGTTAAGTTTATGTATAAGTATTTTGGTTCTAGGATATTTATCTGAACAAAACAAAAACACTAATTCAAAAAGATATATGCACCCCTATGTTCATTGCAGCATTATTTACAATAGCCAAGATATGGAAGCCATGTAAGTATCTGTAGATGAATGAATAAAGAAGATGTGGTATATATATATATACAATGGAATATTACTCAGCCATAGAAAAGAATGAAATCTTGCCATTTGCAACAACATGGGTGGACCTAGAGGATATTATGGTAAGTGAAATAAGTCAGACAGAGAAAGACAAATACCATATGATTTCACTTATATGTGGAATCTAAACAAACAAACAAAGAAAACAAAACAGAAGCAAACTCATAGATACAAAGCACGAACTGGTGGTAACCAGAGGGGAGGGGTTGGGGGTATGGGCAAAATAGGTGAAGGGGATTAAGAGATACAAACTTCCAGTCGTAAATAAGTCACAGGAAAATAATGTATATCATAGGGAATATAGTCAATAATATTGTAATAACTGGGTGTGGTGACAGATGGTTACTAGGCTTGCCGTGGTGGTCATTTTGTAATGTATCTAAATGTTGAATCACTATGTTGTATATCTGAAACTAATATAACATAGTCTGTCAACTACAATAAAAAAATTAAATTAAAAATTTTATTAAACTTTAAAAATATTTTGGTTTTTTGGCACTTTAAAAAATCACACACATAGGGGCCGACCCAGTGACGCAAGCGGTTCAGTGCGCGGTCTCTGCTGTGGCAGCCCAGGGTTCACCGGTTCGGATCCCGGGCACGCACTGATGCACCGCTTGGCAAGCCATGCTGTGGTGGCGTCCCATATGAAGTAGAGGAAGATAGGCGCGGATGTTAGCCCAGGGCCAGTCTTCCTCAGCAAAAAAGAGGAGGATTGGCATTGGATGTTAGCTCAGGGTTGGTCTTCCTCACAAAAAAATAAATAAATAAAAAATCACACATATATTTACAAAAATTATACACATGAATTTATGAAAGCACCAAATATATATATATAATGTATATTTACTGCAATTATATTACATATATAATTTCAAATTCCAACGGCTCATTTTTAGTACATGAAGTACAATTGATTTTTGTGTGATGACTTTGTATCCTGCAATCTTCTGTCATGTTTAAGAGCTTTTTTTGTGTGTTCCATGGGATTTTCCACATGGGCAAACATGTCATCTGCAAGTAGAAATTATTTTTATTTCTTCTTTTGTGTGTGTATATTTGTTTCTCTTGCCTTATTGCACTAGCTAGAAATTCCAGTAGAATTTCAATAAAAGTAGTAAGAGAGGTTATTCTTGCCCTGTTCCTGGTCTTAGAGGGAAAGCATTAATTCTTTCACCATTAAGTGTGATGTTAGCTGGAGTTCTGTTTCTATGCCCTTTATCAGGTTGAGGAAGTTCTCTTCTATTCCTAGTATGCTGAAAGTTTTTACTGTGAATGGATGTTGAATTTTGCTGAGTGTTTTTTCCACATCTGAGATGAGCATGAGTGGCTTTTCTACTTAATCTGTTAATATGGTGAGTTACATTGATTTTTTTTTTTTTAACTTTTTATTTTACAGTTTTAGATATACAGAAATGTTGCAAATATAGTACAGAGAGATTCCATATCCCCACACCCAGTTTCACCTATTATTAACATCCTACTTTAGTTTGGTACATTTGTCATAATTAATGAACCAGTACATTATTATTAGCTAAAATTAATATTTATTAAGATTACCTTACTGTTTACATGTGTCATTTTTCTGTTCTAGGATCCCATCCAGGATGAATTACATTTATTTGCTATGTCTCCTTTGGCTCCTCTTGGCTGGGACAGTGTCTCAGATTTTCCTGGTTTTTGGGGTACCTGACAGATTTGAAGAGTACTGATCATATTTTGTAGAATGTCCTTCTACTAGGAATTGTCTGCAGTTTTTCTTATGATTAGACGGGGGTTATGCATTTTGATAAGGAGACCCCAGAGGTAAAGTGTCATTCAATTACATCCTGTCACTGGTGGATGCTATCAACATGACTTATCACTGTTGAGGTGTCCCTGTTAATGACCTGTCACGTGGATAAGGTAGCGTTTTTCATGTTTCTCCACTGTAAAGTTACTCTCTGATCTCCTGTGTTCACACTGTCCTCTTTGGAAGGAGGTCACTATGTGCAGGCCACACTTAAGGAGTAGGGAGTTATATCCACCTCCTTGTGTGCAGAGTATCTGCATAAATTATTTAGAATTCTTCTCACAGAAAATTTGTGGGTTTTCCCCCATTCAGTAATTTATTCAATCATTTATATCAGTATGGACTCATGGATATTTATTTTATACTTTGGGTCATAATCCAATACTACTTTATCTATTTTGTTGCTCAAATTGTTCCAGTTTTGGCCGCTGGGAGCTCTTTCAGTTGGCTCCTGTGCCACCTTTCCTCCATTTAAAAAAAATAACAGTTTTATTGAGATATAATTCACATACATCAATTCACTCATTTAAAGTGTACAAATCAAAGGTTTTTAGTATATTCTCATATAAGAGTGATCATCACCACAGTCAGTTTTAGAACGTTTTCATCTACTGAAAAGAAAGCCATACCCTTTAGCTGTCATCCCCCTATACTTTCATTTCCCCCAGTCTCAAGCAACTACTAATCTTTTGTTTCTCTATAGGTTTGCCTCTTCTGGACATTTCAAATAAATGGAATCAATGTAGTAGTTGATCAATGAAGTAGTCTCTTGAGACTGACTTCTTTAACTTAGCATAATGTTTTTCAAAGTTCATCCATGTTTTAACGTGTAATAGTACTTCATTCTTTCTTATGACTTAATAATATTACATTGTATGGATGTATCACATTTTGTTTATCCATTCATGAATTGATGGACGTTAGGGTTGTTTCCACCTTTTGGCTATTATGAATAATGTTGCTATAAACATTCATGTATCAGTTTTGTATGGACATATGTTTTCATTCCTCTTGGGTATTTACCTAAAAATTAAATTGCTGATTCAGATGGTTACTCCATGTTTAACCTTTTGAGAGCTGCCAGCCTGTTTTCCAGAGTGGCTTCACCGTTTTTCATTCTCACCAGAATTGTATGATGGTTCCTATTTCTCTACATCCTTACACACCCTTGTTTTTATCTGACTTTTTTATTCTAGTCATCCTAGTGGGTGTGAAGAGGTATCACGTTGTAGTTTTGATTTGCATTTCCGTGATGAATAACAAGGTTAAACATCTTTTCAAAAGTTTATAGACTGTTTGTATATCTTCTTTGGAGAAATTTTTGTCCAGATCATTTGTCCACTTTTTTTTTTTTTTTTTTTTTTTTTTTTTGGTGAGGAGATCAGCCCTGAGCTAACATCCGCCAATCCTCCTCTTTTTTTTGCTGAGGAAGACGGCCCTGGGCTAACATCTGTGCCTATCTTCCTCCACTTTATATGGGACGCCGCCACAGCATGGCTTACCAAGCAGTGTGTTGGTGCGCGCCCGGGATCCGAACCAGCGAACCCCGGGCCGCCGCAGCAGAGCGCGCGCACTTAACCGCTTGCGCCACCGGGCCAGCCCTCATTTGTCCACTTTTAAATTAGCTTATTTTACTGTTTTTGTAATGTTGATCTGTAAAAGTTCTTTATATAGTCTAGATGCAAGTCTGTTATCAGGTATATGATTTGCAAATATGTAATCTCATTCTGTGGGTTATCTTTTCAATCTCTTGATAGTGTCCTTTCAACCACAAAAGTTTTGCATTTTGGTGAAGTACATATATCTATATTTTGTTGCTTGTGCTTTTGGTGTCATATCTAAGAATTCATTGCCAAATCCAAAGTCATGCAGATATTCTCCTGTTTTCTTCTAAGAGTTTTATACTTTTAGCTCTTACATTTAGCTCTTTGATCCATTTTGAGTTAATATTTTCATATGGTGTGAAGTAAAGGTCCAACTTTGTTAAGTGGCTATCTGGTTGTACCAGCACCATTTTTAAAAAGATTAATCTTCCCCCATTGAATGTTCTTGGCACACTTGCCAAAAATCAGTTGACCATAGCTGTATGGGTTTATTTCTGGACTCTCAATTCTATTCCACTGATCTGTATGTCTGTACTTAGGTCCATACTACACTGTCTTGATGCTGTTGCTTTATAGTAAGTTTTGAAATTGGCAAGTGTGAGTCCTCCAACTTTGTTTTATTTTTCAAGATTGTTTTGGCTATTCTAGGTCCCTTGCTAAACCATATAAATTTTAGAATCAGCTTGTCAATTTCTATGAAGAAACCAGCTGGGATTATAATAGGGATTGCATCAAATCTGTAACTTAATTTGCAGAGTAGTGCCATCTTAACAATACTAAGTCCTCTGATCTAAAACTATGGGATGTTTTTCCATTTAATTAGATTTTTAATTTCTTTGATTAATGTCTTGTAGTTGTTAGGTGCAAGTCTTGTAGTTCTTTTTTTTTTAAATTATTCCTAAGTATTCTATTCTATTGATGCTATTGCAAATGGTATTGTTTGCTTAATTTTGTTTTCAGATTGTTCATCGCAAGTGTATAGAAATACAGTTAATTTTTTTATATTTATCTAGTATCCTGCCACCCTGCTGAACTCAAGGATTCTTTAGAATTTTATATATATGAGATAATGTCATCTGAGAATAGAGGTTTACTTCTTCCCCTCCAATCTGTATGCCTTTTATTTCTTGCCTAATTGCTTTGGCTAGAACCTCTGGTACACGGTTGAATAAAAGTGACAATAACTTGCATCCTTAAATTATTGTTGATCTTGGGGGAAAGAATCCAGTCTTTCATCATTAAGTAAGATATTAGCTGTAGGTTTTCATAGATGCTCTTTTTCAGGTTGTGAAAGTTTCCTTTTATTCCTAGTTTGTTGAGTGCTTTTATTATGAAAGGGTGTTGAATTTTGTCAGTTGCTTCTTCTGTGTCTGTTGAGATGATCATGTGGATTTTGGATTTTGTTTTTTATATTATTGATATGGTATATTACATTGATTGATTTTTGAATGTTAAACCAACCTTACATTCTTGAGGGAAATTCTCCTTCATCATGATGTATAATTTTTTGTACGTTATAAGATACAGTTTGCTATTATTTTGTTGGGGATTATTGTGGCTATATTAATAAGAGATACTTGTCTCTCTTTTTTTTTTTGTGATGGTTTTGGTTTTGATGTCAGCATAATATTGGCATCATATAATAAGTTGGGAAATGTACCATCCTCTTCTATTTTTTGAAAGTGTTTGTGAAGAATTAGTATTGATTCTTCTTTAAATATTTGGTACAATTTACTAGTGAAAACATCTGGGCCTAGGCTTTTCTTCCTAGTAGTTATTGATTAGTGACTCAGTCTCTTTACATTTTATAGGTCTATTCAGATTGTCCATTTATTCTTCAGTCAGCTTGGGTCCTTTGTGCCCCTCTAGGAATTTTTCCATTTACACTGAGATATCTAATTTATTGGCATACAATTGTTCATAATATTTCTTATAATCTTTTTTGTGTCTTTAAGGTGGATAGTAAAGTCTACTCTTTCATTTCTGATTCTAGTAATTTGAGTCTCCTCTCTCTCTTTTTGATCTATTTAGCTAAAGGTCTATCAGTTTTATTGATCTTTTCAAAGCACCAGCTTTTGGTTTCATTGATTTTCTGTATTGTTTTTCTAGTCTCTATTTCATTAATTTGTGCTCTAGTCTTTTATTATTAACTCTTTTTGCTTGCTTCCAGTTTATTTTCTTCTTTCTTTTTTAATGTCTTAATGTGGAAGGTTAAGTTATTGATTGTAGATCTTTGTTATTTTATACATAGGCATCTGCAGCTGTAAATTTCTCATTAAGCCCATGCTTTCACTGCATCCTATATGTTTTGGTATGTTGTGTTTTCATTTTCTTTCATTTCAGGATATGATATAAATTCCCTCTTCATTTCTTCTTTGAGCCATTTTTTATTAGAAGTATATTGTTTAATTTCCATATATTTATAAGTTTCCCAAATTTCTTTTTTGTTATTGATTTCTAATTTCATTTCATTTTGGTTAGAGGATGTACTTTGTATTATTTCTATCCTTTCAAGTTTCTTTGTTTGTTTTATGGCCTAGCATGTGGTCTGTCTTGAAGTTTGTACCATGTGTACTTGAGAAGAATGTGTATGCTGCTGTTGTTAGATGGAGTGTTCTATAGATATCTCTTAGGTCTAGTTTGTTTATAGTGGTGTTTGAGTCTTCTATTTCTTTGCTAATCTTCTGCCTTCTTGTTTCATTCTTTTTTTTTTTTTTTTTTGGTGAGGAACATCAGCTCTGAGCAAACATCCGTGCTAATCCTCCTCTTTTTGCTGAGGAAGACCGGCTCTGAGCTAACATCTATCACCAATCGTCCTCTTCCTTTTTTTTCCCCAAAGCCCCAGTAGATAGTTGTATGTCATAGTTGCACGTCCTTCTAGTTGCTGTATGTGGGACGCGGTCTCAGCATGGCCGGAGAAGCGGTGTGTCGGTGCACGCCCGGGATCCGAACCCGGGCCGCCAGTAGCGGAACGCACGCACTTAACCGCTAAGCCACGGGGCCGGCCCCCATTGTTTCATTCTTTATTGAAAGTGTGGTATCAAAGCCTCCAAACAGTGTTTGGGTTGTCTGTTTCCGCCTTCAATTCTCTCAGTTTTTGCTGCATGTGTTTTGGAGCTCTGTTTTAAGTGTATATATGTTTGTAATTGTTATATCTTCCTGATGGATTGGCTCTTTTATCGTCTTAAAATGTCCCCCTTCATGTCTAGTAACATTTTTGGGTTTTAAAGTCTATTTTGTCTGAGGTTAGTGTAGCCACTCCAGACTTCTTGTGGCTGCTGTTTACGTGATATATCCTTTCCATCATTTTACTTTAAATCTATTTCTATCTTTGGATCTAAAATGTGTCTACTGTAGACAGCATATAGTTGGATACTGCTTTTTTTCCATCTAACAAACTCTTCCTTTTGATTGTATTGTTTAATCTGTTTACATTTAATGTTTGCTCTAGGGCTTACTATATAACATCTTTTGTTTTCCTGGTATAAAGAAATTTATTTTTTATAACTTTTTAAATCATGGTAAAAAAACATGTAATATAAATTTATAATCTTAACTATTTTTAAGTGTACAGTTCAGTAGTGTTAAGCATATTAACATTGTTGTGAAACAGGTCTCCGGAACTTTTCCGTCTGGCAAACCTTAAACTCTATACCCATTAAACAACTCCGCATTTGCCCCCAGCCCCTTGCAACCACCTTTATACTTTCTGTTTCTATGAACTTGATTATTTTAGAGACTTCCTCTAATTGGAATCATGCAATATTTATTTTTTTATGGCCAGCTTATTTCACTTAGCATAATGTCCTCAAGTTTCATCCATGTTGTAGCATGTGACAGGATTTCATTTTTTTTTCCTTCTTCCCTTGCAATGCCATAGAAAAAATGTTAGTCTTCAACTTTTCATTAGAAAAATAGCAGAGGGTTTTAGTTTGGGGAATATGATAAATCATAAGGGTGATTTCATGGGGACAACTAAAGCGCTAAATGAATGGTGGAAAGAACGTATATTTCTATTAATGTCTTTAGATTACAAAAGTAGGGCATATGAAAAAAAGGGCTCATATGAAGGCAAATGTGAAGATGGAAGCAGAAAAAAAAGCTTTCACTTGAGGAATGTTTCTAAGAACTGGCACTGGGAGACTGCTCGTTTTACTGTGTAACAAAAAGGAAAAATGGAGTTTTTTAAAAGGATCAGGCCAAAGGAGTTTGCAGCATGTGCTGTGAACTCCTTCACAGAGACAGCAACATATTTTACAGCAAAGTTGTCTAAAAATAACTTGCTTCATTAGTTTTGGGACCTTTTTTCAGTCTTTTGCCAAGAATCCAATTAATGTATGTTGTTTTTTTCTTTCAGAAAACTTTATGTGGCTTCTATATCTCATACTCTTTATAAAGAAAATTTATGTGGCCAAGTGTATATGAATAATATCATATATGAGTAGAATTTCTTTTTTAAGGCTAAGTAATATTCCATCATGTATATATACCACATTTTCTTTATCCATTCATCTTTTGATGGGCATTTGCATTACTTCCACCTCTTGGCTATGTGTGAATACTGCTGCTGTGATGAAAGGTGTACAGATATCTCTTTGAGACCCTGCTTTCAACTCTTTTGTATATATACCCAGAAGTGAGATTGCTCGATCATATGGTAATTCTATTTTCAATTTTACTGTTCTCCATAGTGGATGCACTATTTTACATTCCAGCAAATAGCACACAAGGGTTCCAATTTCTCTGCGTTCTCACCAACACTTGTTATTTTCTGTTGTTTTTTTTTATAATAGCCATCCTAATGATGTGAGATGATATAGTGGTTTTGATTTGCATTTCCCTGATAGTTAGTGATTTTGAGCATCTCTTTATATGCCCGTTGACTATTTGTATATGTTCTTTGGAGAAATGTCTATTCAAGTTCTTTGCCTGTTTTTTTAATTGGGTTATTTTGTGTGTTTTTTTGAGTTGTAGGAGTTCTTTATATATTCTGGATATTAGCCCCCTATCAGATATACGATTTGCAAATATTCCCTTCCATAGGTTGCCTTTTCTCTCTGTTTATTGTGTCCTTTGATGCACTGTGTTGTAAATGGGCAGGGGGTGAGTCCCTGTTCTGTGGTCTTTAAGGATCACTCTAACACAACTGTGGAAATTACACTTGGAGAGGCATATGAAATTAAAGGGCTTATTATACTTAGATGTCCTAGAAGAGCGAGGCACAGCACACCAAGCAGGGAGCCATATGGGAGAATGAATAAGGTGGCGTGCTCAACCAGGCAAGTGGGGAGGTGAGAGAGAGAGAGAGTGAGGACCCTTGGGCAAGTGCCTTTATTGGGGATCAGAGTGGAGAACACAAGTAAAAGGCATGCAGGGATTTTATTGATGCATTTGAGTGTCACTAGGTCATAGTCAGAGGAGGGCAAGAATGGGAGCTTGTGGCAGGAACCAGCCTTATCACACTAGTGCACCCGGTTGCCTTCACAGAGTGCTCACAGCCTGTTTGTGGGGATCTTAAGACATCAGGAAAATATGAAATTTAAAAAATTTATAATATGTACACAGAAGTTTTAAAATTTAATGTAGCTCCATTTGTCTATTTTTGGTTTTGTTGCCTGTGCTTTTGGTGTCATATCCAAGAAATCATTGCCAAATTCAATGTCATAAAGTTTGTCCCCTATGTGTTCTTCTAGAAGTTTTATCATTTTATCATTCTTATGTTTAGGTCTTTAATCCTTTTTGAGTTAATTTTTGTATATGGTGTAAAAAAAGGGTCCAACTTCTTTCTTTCTACATGTAGATATTCAGTTTTCCCAATACTGGTTGAAAAGACTGTCCTTTTCTCATTAAGTTGTCTTGGCACTCTTATTAAAGATCATTTGACCAGGTACATAAGGGCTTATGCCTGGACTCTCTATTCCATTGGTCTATTTTTTCTGTCTTTATGGCAGTACCACACTGTTTTGTGTGTGTGTGTGTGTGTGTGTGTGTGTGTGAGGAAGATCGGCCCTGAGCTAACATTTGCCAATCCTTCTCTTTTTTGCTGAGGAAGACTGGCCATGAGCTAACATCCATGCCAATCTTCCTCCACTTTATGTGGGACACCGCCACAGATGGCTTGCCAAGCGGTGCATCGGTGCCCGCCTGGGATCCGAACCGGCAAACCCTGGGCCTGGGGCCACCGCAGCGGAGCGTGCGCACTTAACCGTTTGCACCACTGGGCCGGCCCCAGTACCACACTGTTTTGATTACTGTAGATTTGTAATGTGTTTTAAAATCTGGAAGTTTGAGTCCTGCAACTTTGTTACACTCTTTCAAGATTGTTTTGGTAATTTGGGGTTCTTGTTCCATATGAACTTTATGATCGACTTTTCTATTTCTATAAAAAATACATTTGGGATTTTGATGGGGCTTGCATTGAATCTGTAGATTGCTTTGGTTAGTGTTGATAATCTCAACAATATGAAGTCTTCCTGTCCATGAACACAGGAAGTCTCTCCCTTTATTTATATCTTCTTTAATTTCTTTCAGGAATGGTTTGTAGTTTTCAGTGGACAAGTTTTTGCCTTCTTGGTTAAGGTTATTCCTAAGTATTTTATTCTTTTTGATGTTATTATAAATGGAATTGTTTTCTTAACTTCCTTTTCAGATTGTTCATTGTTAGTGTATAGAAACCCAGTTGCTTTTGTGTGTTGACTCTGTATCCTGCAATCTTGCTGAATTTGTTTATTTCTAAGAGGTTTTTGTGGAATCTTTAGATTTTCTCCATATGAAATCATGTCGTCTGTGAACAGAGATAGTTTTACTTCTTCCTTTCCAATTTGGATGACTTTTATTTTGTTTTCTTTCCTAATTGCTCTGTCTAGGACTACTAAGTGTTCTTTCAGTGCTACGTTGAATAGCAAAGGTAAGAGTAGGCATCCTTTTCTTGTTCATGTTATCTTAGAGGAAAAGCTTTCAGTCTTTCACCATTGCATATGATGTTTGCTGTGGCCTATATTATTTTGAGGTAGTTTCCTTCTATTCCTAGTTTTTTTAGTGTTTTTATAATGAAAAGATGTTGAATTTTGTCAAATGTTTTTTCTCCATCAGTTGAGATGATCATGTGTTTTTTGTCCTTCAGTCTGTTAATGGGGTGTATTACATTGATTGGCTTTCATATGTTGAACCATCCTTGCATTACCAGAATAAATCCCACTTGCTCATGGTGTATAATCCTTTTAATATGCTACTAGATTTAGTTTGCTTTTATTTTGTTGAGGACTTTTGCATCAATATTCATTAGGGATATTGGTTTGTAGTTTTCTTTTCTTATAGTGTCTTTGTGTGGCTTTGGTATCAGGGTAATGCTGGCCTCATAGAATAAGGTTGAAGTGTTCCTTCTTTTTCAATTTTTTTGGTAGAATTTCAGGAGGATTTGTTTTAATTCTTCTCTAAATACTTGGTGGAATTTTCCAGGAATCCATCTGGTCTTGGGCCTTTCTTTTTTGGGAGGTTTTTGATTACTGATTCAATCTCCTTACTAGTTATATGTATGTTTAAATTTTATATTTCTTCATGATTTAGTCTTAGTAGGTTGTGTGTTCTGGGAATTTATCCATTAGTTCTAGGTTATCCAATTTGCTGGCATACAATTGATCATAGTATTTTCTTACAATCCTTTTTATTTCTGTGGCATCGTTTGTAATGTTCCCTCTTCATTTATAATTTTATTTATTTGAATCTTCTTTTTTTCTTAGGTAACTAGCTAAGAGTTTGTCAATTTTATTGATCTTTTCAGAAAACTTGTAGTTTCATTGATTTTTTTCTATTGTTTTTCTTTTCTATATTTCATTTATCTCGGCTGTAATCTTTATTATTTCTTTCCTTCTGATAACTTTGGGTTTAGTTTGTTTTTCTTTTTCTGGTTTCTTGAGGTTAAATTTAGGTAGTTGATTTGAGATCTTTTTTAAAGTAAGTGTTTACAGCTATAAACTTACCTCTTAACACTGCTTTTATTGCATCTCATAAGATTTGATGTGTTTTATTTTCATTTTCATTTGCCTCAAGATATTTTCTAGATTCCCTTGTGATTTCTTCTTTGACCTATTGGTTAAAAATGTGTTTAATTTCCACATATTTATGGATTTCATAGTTTTACTTCTGCTATTGATTGCTAGTTTCATTCCATTATCATTAGAAAGGATATTTTTATGATTTTAGCCTTTTAAAATTTGTTAAGGTTTGTTTTGTGGCCTAACATGTGGTCTGTCCTGGAGAATGTTCTGTGTGTACCTGAGAGGAATGTGTATTTTGCTGTTGTTGGGTGGTGTGTTCTCTTGTGTCTGTTTGGTCCTAATGGTGTATATACTGTTGTTGAAGTCCTCTGTTTCCTTATTGATCTCCTGTCTCCTTGTTCTCTTCATTATTGAAAGTAGGGTGTTGAAGTCTCCTACTATTAGTGTGTGGCTGTCTATTTCTCCCTTTAATTCCATCAATGTTTGTTCCATATATTTAGGAACTCTGATGTTTGGTGAATCTATTTTTTATAATTGTTATATTTTCCTGGTGAATTGACACTTTTATCATTATATAATGTCCTTCTTTGTCTCTTCTGACAGTTTTTGACTTAAAGTCTATTTTGGCTAATATTAGAGCCACTCCTGCTCTCTTTTGGTTACCATTTTCATGGAATATCTTTTTCCTTCCTTTCACTTTCAACCTATGAGTGTCCTTAGATCTGAAGGGAGACTTTTGTAGATGGGCATAAATTGGTTCCTGTTTTTTTATCCATTCAGCCAATCTATGTCTTTTGATTGAGGAGTTTAATCTATTTACATGTGAAGTAATTATTGATAGGGAAGGACTTACTATTACCATTTTAATTGTTTTCTGTGTGTCTGTAGCTTTGTTATTCCTCATTTCCTCTCTTACTCCCTTCTTTTGTTTTTACTGATTTTTTTATAGTGACATGCTTTGAGTCCCCTGTCACTTCTCATACTCCCTTCCTTTATATTTTACTGATTGTTTTATAATGATGTGCTTTGATTCCCTCACTCACTTCCTTCTTATAGATATTTTCTTTGTAGTTTCTATGGGAATTACATAAAATATCTTAACGTTATAACCTTCTATTTTAAATTGATAACAAGTTAACTTCAGTCACATACAAAACTCTACTGCTTTACAGCTCTGTCCCCCCTATACACACACCAAATCTGCTTACTGTCTCTAGAGTTTTGCTTTTTCCAGAATGTCATGTAAATGGAATCTTACTTGTTTATACTGGCTTCTTTCACTTAGCAGTATACATTTAAGATTCATCTATGTTTTTGCATGACTTGATACTTATTATTTTTTATCACTGAATAGTTTTTCATTGGGGGATGTACCACATATGTACCCATTCTCCTAAGAACTCTTGGTTGCTTCCAGTTTTTGGTGATTATGAACCAAATTATGAATGGTGATTATGAAGCTGCCATAAATATTGACATATTGGTTTTTGTGTAGACAGACATTTTCAAATCAGTTGAGTAAATACCCGAGAGTCCAACTGCTGGATTGTAAGTAAGACTATGTTCAGCTTTGTAATAAACTGCCAAACTGTTTTTCCAAAGTAGCTGGACCGTTTTTTTTTTTTTTTGGCATTCCCATCAGCAATGAATAAGAGTTCCTATTGTTCTGCATCCTCATCAGCAATTGGTATTGTTGTTTCTAAAAATCTTAACCATTCTAATATGTGTGTCATTGATTGCTTTTTTTAAATGTTGAACCAGCCTTGCATTCTTGGTATAAACTCCATTTGGTCATGATATATTATACTTCTTATATACTTCTGAATTTGATTTGCTGATAATTGCTTGAGGATTTTTACATCTATGTTCATGGATAATATTGGTCTCTAGTTTTCTTGTAGTGCCTTTGTATGGTTTTGGTATTTTAATATCAGGGTAATGCTGGCCTTATAAAGTGAAATCCAACCTTTTGTATTTGCTGGAAAAGATTGTGTGAAATTGGTATTATTTCTTCTTTAAATGTATGGTAGAACTCCCCAGTATAACTGTCTAGGCCTGGAGTTGTTTGGGGCGGGGGAGGGGGGGGAGATTTTTAACCACAAATCCAATTTCTCTTGCCTTTGGATTATTTAGAAGTGTGTTGTTTAGTTTATAAATATTTGGGGTTTTGTTCCAAATGACTTTCTGTCATTCATTTCTAGTTTAATTTCACTATAGCCTGAGAATATACTTTTTATGATTTCTATTCTTGTAAATTTATTGAAATTTTTTTTATTGCTCAGAATATTGTCCATCTTGCTGAGTGTTCCATGTGTACTTTAGAAGAAAATGTATTTGGCCATTGTTAGGTAAAATGTTTTATCAATGTCAGTTAAGTTTAGTTGGATGATAGTGTTGTTTGTGTTGACATCTTTACTGATTTTCTTTCTACTGAAAGAGAATTGTTGACATCTTCAGTTAGGGTTTTTCTATTTCTCCTTTCAGTTCCATCAGTTTTTGCCTGTTGTATTTGATGCTCTGTTGTTAGATTCATACACATTTAGAATTGTTATGTCTTCTTAGATAATTGGCCTCTTTTATCCTTCTGTAATGTTGCTCCTCATCCCAAATAATATTCCTTTGGTGACATCAGTTTATCTGATATTAATATAGCTTTTTCAGCTTTGTTTTTGTTAATGATTGTGTGGCATATCTCTCTCCATTCTTTTCTTTAAACCTATCTATATCTTCAGATGTAACAGCATATATCTTCTTCTTAACAGCATATAGTTAGATATTTCTTTAAGCAGTTTATAGATTCCATTCCATTGTTTTCTGCTTAGTTTCTGATGAGAAATCTTCCGTAACTTGTGTTGTCTCCTGTATATAATGTTTCTTTTTTCTCAGGCTGACTTCAACTTTCCCTTTGTTTTGCAGTTTGAACTCTATTATTAGAGATTAAGATAGTAGAACCTTTGAGGAGGAGAGCAGGAGATGTTAATAATTGGAGTAGCATTGGGGCGCTTCTGGAAGTATTGGCATGTTTATTGACATGGGTGATAGTTACACAGATCTTACTTTGTGGTAATTCACTGAACTGTACATCAGTGTTTCATGAACATTTTTGTGTATGTGTTATACTTGAATTAAAAGGTTTTTTAAAAACTATGTTAATTATTTGTTAAAGTATTTTAAAATGTAATACTCTTTAACCTATCAACTCACCATCCAGGAATCTGTCTTAAGAAAATAACCAATAAGTCAAAGTAGATGCCTATACTAGGATGTTTAATGCAGAACTCTATCTTAAATTACAATAATAATGATGCATCATGCAGAAAATTAGATTGCGTGAGATAAAAGAGAATGACTGTGTGGCTACTTTAGTTTAGGTGGTCAAGGAAGGCCATTCTAAGATACCATTTAAAAGCTGAGTTTTGAATGACAAGAAGGGGCCAACCATGCAGACATCAGTTAGAAGAGCATTTCAGGTCTAGGGAACAACTGATGCAAGGGCCCCCTGACAAGTAAAAGCATGGTGTTCAAGAAACAGAAGGAAGGTTAATCAAGAGAGGCTGATGGGAGATGGAGAAGGTAGTTACAAGACAAGGTGGCAGATGTAGTCAGTTCACGGGGAGACTTTATAAACCCAGGTGAGCAGTCTGAATTTATTCAAAGTGCAAGAGGAGGCCATTGTAGAGTTTTTAAATAAAGTGGGAAAAACATCATCTAATTAGTGATTTTAAAAGATTACTTTGGCTGCTATATGGAGAATTGAATGCTAGAGGGCAATAGTAGAATCAGAAAAATCAGTAAAGAGGTAATTATAATAAACCAATTAAAAATAATAAAGGCTTGCTGCAATATTGCATGAAGAGAACTGAATGAATGGACTGAGTATGTTTTGTTGGTCTCAGTGATTGGGTATTGTCATATGTGTCTGAAAGAGAGAAATCAGTGATATCGATACCATGTATATTTTTGGCTTAAGAAAATAAAGTGGGCTGTGCCTTCCCTAAACTCAGTCTAATCCCAACATCAAGTGCATGTCCACTTATTACACACTTTATCTCTTTTCCTGGGCTCAGAGAGAATCCTGATGATCTAAATAACCACAACCATTTATTCAAAGCTTATTACCTGCAGACAACCTATGTATGCATTAACTCAATGAAATATCACAACCCCAAGATAGAATAAGAATTATTAACACTCACATCTTACACGTGAAGAAACTGAAGCAGGCCCAGAAAGGGTAAGTATTGTGATCAAGACCAAACTGCTAGGAAGTAGAAGAGCTGAGATCTACACTAGACCATCTGGCTCCAGAGCCTGCACTACTCACCTACAGTGCTCTGCATGACATAACGCAAAAGTGTGCAAAACAGGTCAGTTTATCAATCGCTCATTTGTTCAACCAGCAGAAACTGGCAACAGTCTAGTCCAATCTACACCTGAGGCAGAGCTGCCGGGCAAAGTTGCCATGTCAATAGGAGCAGCTCTCTCAGCTGAACTCCATCCAGGTGGATCAAGTCACCATTACTCCACCATGCCCCTGGGTCTCTTGGGAGTTGGTAATTCTCGCAGCCTTCTTGGGCACTTGCAATTAGGGTAGGGGGAGAGGAGACCCTTTCTTAGACCTCATCACCTGATTGGGATCGTCTACCTGTTTTGTGCCCACTGACTCTATCCCCAGCACCTCAGCCCCATCGCCTGCCACCCTATTCTGAAGAAAATTTCCTGGAATAAAATTATTTGCTTGATGTTCCTACTGAGTCTCTTCTGAAATTCTAAAGACATTCATTTTTGCCTTTTATCCAGAAATTATACTAATTGGGTTTTCAACATCTGGCCTGAAATTAGACTGGGCTAATGTGTGTGCTTTTATTCTAGCATATGCAGGTGCTTTTAACTGTCTTAATTTCCCTAAGAATCTCACCTCAGCTTCTTCTTAGAGCCCTAGCTGTTAATTCTATTCCTCTGCCTTTAGTAATCTCTTGCCCTCAGGTGCCCACAGGTCTGCAGTCCCCCTGCAGCTTTCTCACATGCAGCCGCACCAACCCGATATCCAAACTGTGCCACTGTTCCCATCAGCATTCTGAGATAGGCAAGGTGGAAATCAGTCCCATGGGCAGCCCCCAAATAAACCAGGAGTTTCAAGCAAGTTCCACTCTTTTGCTTTCGTCCTGAGGGAGGAGCCAGGAACTGGGCAACCTCCCTACTGTGCCATGCTGCACTGGGGTGGGGGGTGGGGGGAGGGTAAGAGTGAGCAAAAGCACCCACAAAATTTCCTACCATTTTTTTTTTAAGTTCTTTTTAATTCCTACCATTTTGAGTGTAGCTTTTTCTTGGTTAGTGATTCACTTGGTTGCTGCTGCTGCTTAACTGGTTTCTAGAGTTCTCACAAAACTGTTTTTGGTGCCTATGTTGTTGTTTATTCAGTGTTTCCATCCAGGAGCAGAAGCCTGGAGCTTCCAAGTCTGCCGTCTTGCTCACCTCACTCCTCAGCTGGATTCTTTTGCAGCTCGCTTTTAAGCTTGGTTAGGGAAAGTCCAAATCAGTCTGTACTCTGCATCGAATTTTGCTCCACTACTCAATTATAGCATTCTGATGATTGTACCTGATGCCATATGTATTTCATTCATAGGTTTTTTCATAAAACTGGTGGAAACAGGAACTATTACCATCTCTGTATGGACTCTAGGAATTGTTTTCCTTACTCCTTTATGGAGTCTTTCCCAAGTTTGGGATAGTTTTCTCTTACATGTGCGTAGATCAATATTCAGACAAAGACATGAGGTTACCTCTTTGCAGATGTCCAGAGCTCTCTCTGCATAGCCCTCACCTCCTTAATACTCTGGCCCACAATATACGGCTACATTGGCCTCCCTGAATTCTGATCTCTGTCTCCTCAACACAGTGAGACCACCAGGCTCTTTTTGCATCCCTCCTCCCTACATTGTGGCCTGGAACCTGCCTGCCTCCAAGACAGTAAGCTATTGTAATCATAGGGCTCACCTTGTTTGTTTCCTTTTCTCAGGGATCACATTCTTGTGTGGCCTTTGGTCCATATCTCTAAACCATTGTTTCACATATTTTGTCTGGTCTTCTAGTTGTTTAAGGTGGTCTATGCTACTAAATCCTGTCCAGAAGTGTCTTACTTAATACTAATAACGTCTATGTAAATTATTTTGATAGTCTATAGTCCCATATTAATGCATGTAATGACATTTTTTCTTTCCTTCTGTTGAGCAGCGTACCAAGCACCAGTTACCAATCCTAGGGGAGGACTTAAAACACCTTTCTCCACTGCATTTTGGTATCAGAATCACCAAGGAAAACACAATGCAGTCAACCACTGGGTGGAGCAATGCTTTACTTACATAGAGAAGAGATAGAGCAAGGTCAGCGTCAGTACTCATTGGTCCACTATAGCCAGTGGGTCTATTATTACATTTGTAATAATAAAATATATAAAAATGATCACAATGGCAGGTGTGGTAGGCAGCCCTCTAAGATGGCCTCAAATAGTCCCTGCCTCTCAATGTTCATGCCCTTGTGAAATTCATTCCCCCTTGCATATGCTCTGATGAATAGAATATGGCAAAAGTGCTGGGGTGTCCCTGCTGTGATTAGGCTAAAAAAGACCATAACTTCTGGCTGGCTGGCACTCTCTTGCTTACCCTCATATGCTCACCTTGATTAAGCCAGTTCCCATATTGTGAGCTGCCCTGTGGAGAGGCACATGTGATAAGGAACTGAGGACAGCCTCCAACCATCAGCCAGCAAGGAAATGAGGCCCTCAGTCTAAAAGCCTGCGAGAAACAGGATCTCATCAACAACATGTGAGAGAGCTTGGAAGTAAATCCTTCACATGAGATGGCAGCCTCATCTGACATCTTTGTTGTGGCCTGTGAGACACTCTGAGAGAGAGGACCCAGGTAAAACATGTCTGCATTTTTGACCCACAGAAACTGTAAGATAATATATGTTGTAGCTTTAAGCTGCTAAATTTTGGGGTAATTTGTTACACAGCAATAAGTGATTGATGCAGCAGGAAAGCAGATACATTGAATTATGCTGTTGTAAAATTCTTTCATCAAATGTAAAATGGAATAACATTAACCCAGCGTGGATTGTGATAGTTTAAGGATAAATGTTGTAATCCCTAGAGCCATCACTTAAAAAACAATATCTAAAAGGAAAACTTAAAAGCCAACAGAAAAGATAAAATAGAATTCTAAAAAATACTCATTACACCACAAGAAGATAAGAAAGGAATAAAGAACAGAGCAAACACATAGAAATCAAGTCAGATGGGCCGGCCCCGTGGCTTAGTGGTTAAGTGCGCGCGCTTGCTGCTGGCGGCCCGGGTTCGGATCCCGGGCGCGCACTGACACACTGCTCCGACCATGCTGGGGCCGTGTCCCACATGCAGCAACTAGAAGGATGTGCAGCTATGACGTGCAACTATCTACTGGGGCTTTGGGGGGAAAATAAATAAATAAAATCTTAAAAAAAAAAAATCAAGTCAGAATATGGTAGATAAAAACTCAATTCATCCATATCTACACTAATTATAAAGAGAATAAATGCTCTAAATAAAAGGCAGAGATTTTTAGACTGTATAAAAAAGCAAGAACCAATTATATGCTATTTAAAGGAGACACAGCTATAATATAATATTTGAAACAAAATGAGATTTAAACTAAAAGTAATAAAAAGATATACCATGCAAGAAATAATCAAAAAAGAATCAGATGTGGCTTTATTAATATGAGACAAAGTATATCTTAAGAAAATGAACATTCCCAGAGATAAATAATGATATTCTCAAACAATAAAAGGTCAATTATCAGGAAGATAAGACAATTCTAAAAGTGTATGCACCAAATAACAAAGCTATAAATATACAGATCAAAAATTTAATATCTAAAGGGAGTAACAGACTAATCCAAGATCATAGTTAGAGATATTAGCACTCCTTTCTCAGTAATTGATAGAACAAGGAGTAAAAAAAAAAAAATTCATGTATGGAAGATTTGAATTATACTGCTAATTAGCATAGCTTAATTGACATTTGAAGAGTACTATACCAAAAGATGCAGAAAACACATTCTTCGCAAGTGCACAGGGAACATTTACGAAAACAGACCATATTCTGGGCCATAAAACAAATTTTAATATACTTAAAAGGATTGCAATTATATAGAATATGTTATCTAACCACAATGGAATTAGGTTAGAAATTAACAAGAAAAAGATAAATAGAACATCTCCAAATACTTGGAAATTAAGCAACACACTTCTAAACAATCCATGGATAAGAAAGAAATCACAACGGAGTTTTTAAAAAATGTTTTGAATAGAACAATCATGAAAACACAACACATTAAAATTTGTGGTATGTTTCTAAAGGAGTATTTAGAGGGAAATTTATAGCTTTAATTACATGTTCTAGAAAAGGAGAAATGATAAAAATCATTGATGTAGACTTCTAAATCACAAAATTAGAAAAAGAACAATTTAAAACCAAAAAAAGCAGAAGGCAGGAAATGAAAAATGATCAGAAGAAGGAAAATAGACAAATAGTAAAGAAAATGAACAAAACCAAAGTTGATCCTTTGGCAACATTAATAACATTGAAAAACAATATGCAATACTAATAAGAAAGGGAAGGAGGGAGGAAAAAGGAAAGAGAGAGAAATATAGGATGATAGGGTCTGAGGGAGGGAAGGAGGGGGAGAGGGAAAAAATAAAATCAGGAACAAGAATGTAAGCATTATTACAAGTAGAACAGACATTAAAAGGATAAGATAATTTTATGAACAACTTTATGCCAACAAATTGGACAACTTAAATGACGTAGACAAATTCTTTGAAAAAATACAGCTATTCAAAATGGACCTGAGAGAAATGTAAAAAACTGAAGAGGGGTATAGCTATTAAAGACCTTCCCACAAAGAAATCTCCTGGCCCTGGTAGCGGATTATATCAAACATTTAAGGCAGAAATAATGCTAATCTTACTAAGACATTTTTTAGATAATGGAGGAAGAGGAAACACTTTCCAGATTATTTTGTGAAGCCAGCACTAACTAAATACCAAAACCTGACAAGGGAATTACGAGAAAACTACAAAGAAATATCTTTCACAATCACAGACACAAAATTCCTTAACAAAATCTTAGCAAATTCAATCCAGCAATATATCGAAAGCATAATACATCATGACCAAGTGGAGTTTATCCCATGAGTGTAAGGTTGGTTTCATATTTGAAAATCAATCAATGTAATTCACTATATTTACAGAATAAAGGAGAAAAATCACTTATATTTGATAAAATTCATCACCTACTCATGATAAAAACCCTCAGTAAACTTGGAATACAAGGGAACTTGCTCAATTAGATAAAAGGTATCTACCAAAACAAAACATAACCCCTACTTTTAACATCATACTCAAGCTTTTCTCCTAATTTTCAGATTAAGGCAAGATTGCCCACTCTCACTTCTTCTATTCAACATTGTGTTGGAGTTTTAGCCAATGCAATAAGGTGATAGAAAGAAATAAAAGGTATAAAAATTGGAAGGAAAATAGTAAAACTGTCTTCATTCACAGATGAAGTTCTGTAAATGAAAATTTATAATTTCAAAGAACATATACAAATTCGAAGATCTAAAATAGCCAAGACACTCTTGAATTGGGAGACTTATACTACCTTTACACTTACACTTAAACACTACTACATTTTCTATAATACCACCTTATTTAAGACAGTATGGTATTGGCCTAAAAATAGACTAATAGACCAGTGGAACAAAATAGGTCAATAGAACACACACGCAGAGTCAATTGATTTTCAATTTTGATACCAATAAAATTAAATGGATAAGAAAAGCCCCTTAAACAGTTAATGCTGGATAAACTGGATATCTGTTTGGAAAAAAAACTTTCACCCCTACATTACACCATATGCAAAAATGCAAGATGGATCATAAGACTTAAACATGAAAGCTAAATCTATGAGGCTTCTAGAAGAAAGATGGGAGAATAGCTTTATGACATTGGAGTAGGAAAATATTTTTTAGACAGGACACAAAAGGAACTGATGAGAATAGAAAAAAATAGATTAATTAAATTTCAACAAAATAAAAAATCATGGCAAAAGACACGAATAAGAAAGTGAAAAAAAATCATGTCAAAAGACATGAATAAGATAGTCTGGGAGAAAATATTTGCAAAACATATCTGACAAAGGACTAGCATCCAGAATACATGAAGAACTACAAATAAATGGTAAAAGACAAACAACCCAATTTTTAAAAATCGACAGAATTTGAACACTTATTTCACAAAATAATACATACAAATGGCCAATAAGCACATTAACAGGTGCTCGACACCATTATTCATCAAGGAAATACAAACTAAAAACACATTAAGATACCACTACATACCTAGTAGAATGGCTAAAATGAAATAACTGTCAATACTAAGTATTGATGATATGGAGCAGCTAGAACTTTCATCCACTGCTGATTGGATTGTATCATGGTGCAACTTTGGAAAACTATTCAGCAATTTCTAATATAGTTAAACATATACCTCCCATATGATTCAGCAATTCCACTTCTAGGTGTATATCTAAGATAAAGGAATGCAAATGACACAAAAAGAATTTCACAAGAATTTTTATGGCAGCTTTAATTGATAATAGCCAAAACCTGAAAACAACCCAAATGTCCATTAATAGGAGAATGGATAAACAGTTTGTGATACAGTCATGCAATGGAATATTATTCAGCAACAAAATGCGACAATATGAATGAATCTCAAAAACATTCCATTGAGCAAAAGAAGCCAGACTCAAAAGAATAGATACTGTATTATTCCATTTCCATAAAGTTTAGAAAAGATAAGACTAAGTTATGATGATATAATTCATAACAGTGATTGTTTCTAGAGGGAGGATTGACTAGAAATGGACACAGGAATTTTTCTGGGCATAATAGTAGTATTCCATTTCTTAGTTTGCATGATGGTGACATAGGTTTTAACATTTGTTAATACTCTTTGAAATGTATATTTAAGATTTGTCTGTTTTAATGTATATAAATTATAGATAAAAATGGGAAAAATTAAAACTATAAAAAGATCATAATGGGATATTTTGAATGCCTTTATCCAAATAAATTTGAAAATCTAGATGAAATGTAATAATGCCTAGAAAAATGCAAAATATCAAAACTAATCCAGGAATATATGGATAACCTGAATAATCCTATGACCATTGACAATATTGAATCACTTATTTAAAACATTCTCACAAAGAAAACTCTAGGCCAAGATGGTTTCCAAGGCAAGTCTACAAAACATTTAAGAAAGAAATTAATACAATCATACATAAAAGCTTCTAGGGAATGGAAAAATAGGAAATATCCCCCCAATTAATTTTAGAACAGTAAAATTATAGGCTGATATCACTGTGAACATACGTATAAATATTCTATACAAATATCCAAAAATATGTAAAAAGAATAATACACCACAACAAAGTTGGATTAATACAACTATAGTCATGCGCTGCATGATGACGTTTTGGCCAACAGACTGCATATACAATGGTGGTCCCATAAACTTAACACCATATAGCCTAGGTGTGTGGTAGGCTATACCATCTAAGTTTGTGTAAATACACTCTATGATGTTCACACAATGACAAAATCACCCAATGACTCATTTCTCAGACTGTTTCCCTGTTGTTACACAACACATGACTATAATACATGATTATTTTAGTATTAGAAAATATGGTTTACCAGAATAACAGATCATATAATCATCTCAATGGATTCAGAAAAATATTTTGATAAAATTTAATATGCATCCATGAAATAACTTGGCAATTAGAAATAGAATAAAAAGATCTTTAAAAGTATCTACCAAAAAACTGAGAGCAAATATATTTAATAGTGAAACGCTAAAAGTTTGAGACTGGAAACAAGTGCAGTTTGCTTCAATTTCTCCACTTATAAAAAAATTTTACTGGGCATCCTAGTCAGTGAAACAAAGAATAAATAAATAGACAGAAAAATAAATAGTTGAAGGATTTAAAAGTGTTGGGAAAGGCAGTTTCTTGCATGCAGCCTTTCAGCTCCCACTTGGCTGCATAATGGGCCTTGAGCCTGGAACACTTCCTTACCAAGAGATATAAAGCCCACACGGCCTGTGCCAGGCTTATCACTTGTGTGGGAATATCTTTCCCTGTTGCAAGCCCAATGTATGCTCTTTTGCTCTGCCTAGCCTGTTTGTCACTGGCCCTCAGGCTCGCCCCCAGCTTTCATTAGATGTGCTGGGCAGAAGTGTTTGGACTTCTGTTCCTTGTGGTTGGATACTGATGAGCTTTGCTATCCCCCACATAGTTGGAGTCCACTTCTGGCATTGGTCACCAGTGCATGGTGTTCTGCTCAACAGGAGTCACTTAGAGAAATAGAAAAAAATTGTCATGTTTAACTATGTATTTACTGTATTAATTGTTGCTCTTTACTCCTGCAGATCCAGGTTTCCATCTGGGATCATTGTCTTTCATCCTTAAGAGCATCCTTTAGTATTTTTAATATTGCAAATCTGTTGGTAATCAGTTTTCTCAGCTTTGGTTAGTCTGAAGATATCTTCATTTTATCTTCCTTTTTGAAGGTTATTTTTTGTCAGTAGTAGAAGTTTTTGAAATGATCTTTTAAATGAGGATTTGTATGGTATTCCTCTTTTTTATTGCTGGGTACAGTCACTTCTACTGTAACATGACAAATATTGTTTCTAAAAATCATTGTGCTATACAAAAAAGAATAAAAACCATATATACAATATTGAAAATCAATGTCAACAGAAAACTTAAAGTCAGAAGACAAATGCAGACTAATATAACCATACGTAATACACTCTACAAAAGGAAAGTATTGGTAATATACATAAAGCTCTACTGCTAACACACACACAACCAAACAGAAAAATGCACAAAGTACATCAGCATGCAGTTCATGGACCATGATGTGCAAGCATCTAAGAAACATGTTGGAAGATTTGAAGCCTCAATAACGGTCCGGATAAATACAACCCAACTACAACAGAATGTAGTTCTTTTCTCATTAGATTGATAATGATTTAAAATGTTAAAAACATTCAGGTCTGCTGAGGCTGCAGCTAACAGGAGCTCTTACACTACCTATGGTAGTGTAAATCGCTACATATTTAAGAAAGGAATCTGACAGGATTGATTAAATTAAAAATCCATAATAAATCTGGCCCAAATATCTCTCTTCCTGGTATCTCTTGGTAAGCTAAGCAAAAGCAAAAATTGGAGGACATATGTAAATGTGTATATATGTGTACTGCAGCATTATTTGTAATTGCTAAGAAACTGGAAAGAGATCAGGACTCTGATTCTGGTTCATGAATATGGAAATCAATCAGAGTCCTGATTTCATTCTGCTTTTTTGCAATTACAAGTAATGCTACAGTACACACATGCATACTATGAATTATTATATCAGTTATCAAAAAGAATGAGTTAAAATTGTATATGTCAACCTGGGAACATATTTATGGTATAGGTTTAGACGAAAGAGAGCAAGTGGCAGAATAATATACTTAGTCCAAATTATTTTTGAAGAGAAAAAATAACCTTTTAAAAATGTACATATATTCTATACATTTGTTGGGGCATGGTAAAAGCTATGAAACTCAACTACAACATTGCTTATTTATTTCAAGGGTGTTGCGTTGGGAATTTGGGAAGGAGATAATTTCTTCATATATATTTGCATGATGGAATTTTTATAATGAGCTTATATTACAATTTTAATTTTAAAATAATAAAATTAAAATGTAATTGTGAATAATTGGTTTTGGGGACTTAGAGGGGAAGGGAACATTCAATCACGTTCCTAAATATCTGGCCTGGTGCTGTTGTTTATTGATAGAAGGAGGTTCACACCTTCATGTATACAAATATTCATTCATAGTAAAGTTAGCACTTTGATGTTACCTATAACCTATGTTACTTCAGAATGAACTTGTTATGGTCACTTACCAAAATCGGTTCTGCAAATTCCAACATGTGTCTGTGGTGGCGGGGAGTCCCTACAACCAACAAACAGTTCTCGGACTGCAACTGTAATGGAAAAGCTCAATTTTCCACTTGTGTAGGGAAAAACCTAGTTCTTCTCTGCTATGTCTTTCTCTATGAGTTACCTTACTACTCACACAAAACACTTCACTTCTGGTCACCAAATGCCCGGAGGTTTTCCCCCACATCAAGCAATTCTTTGCAACACCAGCTAGGTGTCCTAACGGTTTAACTCAGTTCTAACACTATCTACCCAGAGATAGTGTCAGATCTCACAGGTTAAGGGCTCAGTCTCACAAGACTGCTCCCACCCTATTTCAGATGCCAATTGCAAGCAGTAGGTCTCCAGGTTACCCACACCTTCTGTCAGATTTGGGTACAAATCGGAGGTTTCCAAGACCCCCTCCTCAGGTTTGATTAATTTGCTAGAGTGGCTCACAGAGCTCAGAGAAACATTTTACTTACTAGATTACTGGTTTATCATAAAAGGATAGAACTCAGGAACAGCCATATGGAAGAGATGCACAGAGCAAGGTATGGAGAAGGGGCACAGAGTTTCCATGCTCTCTGAGTATGCCACTCTCTCCAATCTCCATGTGTTCACCAAACTGGAAGCTCTCTGAACCCCCTACTTTTGGGATTTTATGGAGGCTTCATCTCGTAGGCATGATTGAACATTAGTTCCATTTTCAGCCCTTCTCCATTCTCAAGAGACTAGGGGGACAGGGCTGAAAACTCTAAGCTTCTAATCATGACTTAGTCTTTCTGGTGACCAGCCCCTATCTAGGAGCCATCCAGGAGCCCACCCAGAGTCACCTCTTTAGAACAAAAGACACTCCTATCACCCAGGAAATTATAAGTTTCAGGAGCACTGTGTTAGGAACAAGAGATGCTCCTAGTGCTCTTATCACTTAGGAAATTCCAAAGGTTTTAGGAGCTCTGTGCCACAAACAAGGATGAAGACCAAATATATATTTCTTATTATAAATCCCAATATCACACTAACACTCTGTATACTATATATGCAGTAGCAGAATAAACAGTACGTATGCAGAAAGAATTTCTTTCACAGGAAGTCCTACATTTACACAGACTGAGTGACAGTGCAGACTCACAATGTTTTTAAAATCATGAGCATTAGGAGGCTGTAGTCACCATCCTTTCAAGAATGTGGTAGCTTCCTAAAGATGATTCCTACAAAATGAATTTCATAGCTGGGATTCTCTATAGTAATTCATTCTTGTGTTCTGCCTTCATTGGTATGGAAATTAAATCCTGGAGAGGTGAGAGGCATGTACACAACCAGGTGGTATTCTTGCCAGAACTGGCTACTTTGCTTTCTAAACTCTATCTAGCTTGTTCTTTGAGGGAAGACCACTGCCCTGAACTGATTTAAGCTCATCTCAGAGAGGTTGAGTGGACCAAGCACATAGATATATGTAGGCAACGTTTGTAGATGGGTAAAATTTCTGTGATGTGACTCTGGATTTTGGTCCTTATTTCAAAACCAGAAGGGAAAGATCTCTGATTTTGGCCCATGACTTAATGAGGCAATTCCTCGTTAAGGCTGGAGGAGGGCTAAGGTGACACCTCGACGTGACCTTCTCCTTATGGCTCCAGCGAACAGGTCTCATGATGCAGCCCAGGAGCTCTTGAGAAATTAAGCTGCTTGACTTTCCTCTTCCTGCTTTCAACTAGAACTTTAATTCAGTTACCCCCAGATTTATGAGCATTTCTTTTGTGTAGAGGGGTTGTTATGTAAGGATTTTGTATGTATGTGTTTTTGAATTTTTCAAATAGGTTGAGCCTAGAATAGGGGTGAAGAGAGGAAGGATAATGGCCTGGATTGTTCTTGAAATCCACATTGCTGTCATGTGCTCAAGTGAGTCAGCTTGGTGACTTGCAGGATGAATTCTTAGGGCCATAGTAACCTGTTATCCTAAGAGATAGCCTCAAGGACATCTGCCTGTCTCCTTGCCTGGTGGCCAAGATTAGTGCAAGATGACAAAGCATTCTCCTCTCAGTGAGGACAGAAGCTCTTCTCTCCGAACTGAGGTAAAGGATTCCATTAGTTATTTATTACTATATAACAAATTACTACAAAACTTAGTGTCTTAAAAAAACAATAATCAGTTACTATATCTCATATTTTCTATAGGTCAGAAATTCAGACAGGACAAAAAAGAATGGTCTATCTCTGCTCCATGATTTCTAGAACCATGGCTGAAAGACTTGAAGCCTGGGGGTTAGAATCATCTTATTGTTCATTCATTCATGTTTCATGATTGATGTTGGTGTTGGCTGGAACACTCACATGTGCCCTTTCCATGTGAAGAACCAGATAGAAGTTTTAAAACCTAGCATTGGTAGTCACATAACTTCACTTCTGCCATACTCTATTGGTTGAGGATTCACAAGCATCCGCCCAGAGTCAAGGGGAAGGAACATAGACCCAACCATTGCAAGAAGAGTTTGTGGGATGGGATAATTATGTAGCTGTGGCCATCTTTGGGAAATACATTCTGCCACATGAAAATAGATGTTAGGTACCCTGTGTTTGGGGTAGATGTGGATGTGTCATTGTATATAAAGTTTATTAGGATCACAGAGTTTGATATTATAGTATGTATTAATTCATAAGTGTGTTCATATACACGAGTGTGCAAAGTGTTGAATGTTATGTTTGCTTTTGTGTGAGCATCTCTTCGTGTGAGCCTGTATTCATGATAATCTTTTTGACAACTATTGTACATGATGTGAATGTATATTCATAACATTGCAGGAGTGACCACCACAACGACTTTCAACATAAGCCAAGACATAAATAAAACACAATTGTTGAGAATATTTGAAATATATGCATGTGACTCAAAAATAGCATCTAATACTTCTACTACATTTGCCTTAAGGAGGAAAATTTGTGTGGGCCCTGAGGCCTAGAGACTCTCCTCAGAGTTGAGGAGTCTCTGAGTTTCTAAGACCCCGGGGGCCCTAAAATCTTGTGGATTGGGAATGTAAGGGTATATCAAAAATCCTTCCACTGATTTGTTAGTACCTTTAATGCTCCATGAATGTGGGGATCTAGTGGCCACGAGGGAAGGGGCAATGGCTTATGCTCACTTGAAAGTATATACTACATTCCTGAAGACAGCAATCTATCCTCTCAAAATATTGTCTTATAATTTGCAACATAATTGAGTCTTCAGTGAGCCATTCCACCCCTCAGTTAGGCCAGCTGCTTCTGGGTGACACAGTACGTGTAAGACCAGTTAATTCCATGGGCATGAGCCCAATGCTGCACTTCTTTGCTGTGAACTGAGTTTCTTGAGCCACATGCAATGCTATGGGGAATACTATGATGGTGGATAAGGCATTTTGTGAGACCACAACTGGTGGTGCTGGCAGAAGCATTACAGTTAGGGAAGGCAAATCCATATCCAGAATATATATCTATTCCAATGAGAATGAATCTCTGCCCCCTTCATGATGGAAAAGGTCAAATATAATCAACCTACCAGGAGGTGTCTCACAGATCCTCCCTAATAATGGTGCCATATCAGAACTTAATGCTGATCTCTGTTTTTGATGACCGATTAGGCACTTAGCAGCAGCATTAGCCAAGTCAGCCTTGGTAAAGAGAAATCCATATTGTTGAGCCCATGTATAGTGCCTATCTCTGCCATCAAGGCCACTTTATTCATGAGCTTATTGAGGCTATGATCTACTGTAGTAGATGGGGAAAGAGGCTTGCTGTCATCCACAGAGCATGCTATTTTGTCCACCTGATTAAGAGCGCCTTCTATAGTAGATGCCCGTTGGTGGACAGTAACTGTTAAGTCAGAAACTGTGAAGGGTCTGAGATTTTTATCTTACTTGCAAGCTAACAAGTTAGCCTGCCATATATATGTAAAACTGTGACAGGCTAATTTGTTAGCTGCAAGAAGGGTAAAATCGCAGATATATACTTACACACAAACACCCACAGAAAACGCGAAGTCTCTGGGTCAGAGATAAAGACAGTTTATTACTCACAGCAAAGCAGCAGCCAGAGTAACTTCATAGCACTGATTCACTGAATGTCCATTCCCATGTGGCAACACAATGAAGGCCAGATTGTGCCTATACATGCAATGGAGTGCATTAAAAGAGAGGAATCCTGACATTAGGAAACTGATTTTATGTAGGACTGCTGGTGACTTTCAGAGGGTGGGAAGGGAATGTCTTTACTCTGGAATAAAAGCAAATCTTCTTTGGGGATGGGTAGGAGAGATCTTTTTCTTTATTATCCTGGATTGTCTCCAGGGAGGGAGATGTCTCTAAACTTTACAATCCTGGAATTTCTTCTTATATAAACATTTTCAATTGGCTATAAATGCCTTTGTTCAAAGAATCCAGACCATGCAGAAATGTGATATTCATGGAGAATTGTCTCCCCCTAAATTTATCCATTTCTACACAGTTTTGGACCCTGGCAAAATTTCCCATGTGTTTGGCACCCCAACAGTCACTTATTAATCTGGCCAGCACTAGCTGGGACCAAATCTGTTCAGTGTTTCTCACACGTGACATAATTAAGATTATTGTCAGTAGGACTCCAAGCAGCAGGATGAGGCCAACGTGCAGTACTGACCTCAGCCATGCTTCTAAAAGTCCTGGATCTAGGCAGCTTCACAAGTCTCATGAACCCTCAGGTCTACCTTCAAACCAGGTTTGAAGGAAAGGTTCTGTACTGAACTTTACACTTGGCCCGAGGCATTGATCCATGCATAACAGGATGTATTATTGATCACACAGACACCACCTTGGTGTGCAAGGAGGAGGTCTAGGACAATTCTATCATTCATAACAACCCTATCCAGCGATGAGGCTAACCTGAATGCCTTCCAAGCTCAAAGTGGTATCACTGATTATTTCATCTAAACTCAGGGACAAATCTTGTACTATATTTTCTAATGGAATGATTCCCATTGTAATACTGCCCATATTGTATACAAGAGTAATGACTCAGCTAACCCTCTGATAATCTCACGCAAGTAACAAAATGTAGCTTGATTCTCCGCGGTCATCTGGGAGCTACATGGTCTACTGGAGGTGTTTTCTCAAGCACTTGAGGAAAACTTCTCTTATAACCACTCCTAAGGCACAATTCACCATGTTCTGGGGAGGGAGGCAAGCTAATGCTTATCTCTACACAAGAAGTAAAACCCAGAGGTCTTACCTGGTGCCTTGGAAACAACTATTGTTTACCTTAGCGTCAGAGTATTTGAGTCCAGTCCTTGTTTTCAGAAGGATCATCTGAGAGCAGTCAGTTCAATCAGTCTTGTTTATCCACACTACCCATTGGGTGGCACTCATCCATTCCAGGGAATTGCTAAGAATGGACCTAGGGATGACATTCATAGGTGTTAATAAGTGTTTTACATGGGAGTTTCAGGAGATGGGACCATCGTTTGCTGACTTGTACTCAGAACTATGGGGTGGAGACTGGCAAACTCAAGCATTCAATTTAAGCATAAGGCACTTCCAACAGTTTGGAGTAGTTGAATCAGAGAATTCTTTTTTATGTGTATGAGGTGTAATTGACACACAACATTATGTTAGTTTCAGGTGTACAACATAATGATTTGATATTTTTATATATTGCGAGGGAATTCTTTTTTTTTTGCAAGGAAGGCTCTTGGGTCAGTTCTGAAAGACAAGAGATCATTAATGCACCTCCCTACACTGTACCTCATGGGGTCTAAGGTATTCCCTCCCAGGTACCTGTGATTTTGTTCTTCCTCCACTGCCATAAAATCTGTGTGTCCTATTCTAGTAGCCATAACTTCACTTTTCCCCCAATCATTCTCTACTTGCTCTCAGAACTTTCATATAGAAGGTTTAGATGAAAGATGGACAAAAGCATTTTCATAGAACTTACCAGAATTAAGTTTGAATTCTCTAGGCTTCATTTTGGCCAGGCTGCCACTCAGAGGGTAAGCCAACCAGGATGGCCTGGAGTTGCCATTAAGAGATAATAACACGTTGTGCCCAGAATGGTCAGGTCAGAATCCTGAATTTTCAAAATAGGTCTATATAATCTTCTAGGATTCCCTGCTCCTTTCTTCATGATTTTAACCAATAAACAGCCAAGAGGACCAACCTGCCTTACTAAAGTGTGTGAATCAATAAGAGATGAGGGGGAGAGAGAGTCAGATTATCAGTCCATGTTGAGTACCTTTTGCCATAAAAAGGTACAGATTGTCAAACTGGAAATGGTCCAGAAAGCCAAACACATGCAGTGGATCCACGTGGTTGGAGTTAGTTGATCAGTAACCTGAAAAAATGTCAACAGTGGTAAGGTCCCAGACAGCCCCCCAAGAGGCCAAATGTTGAAGTAGACAATCTGCCAGGAGTGGGGAGGGAGGCCATGCTCCATGCAGTGTGGGTTCACCCACTGAGAGACAAATGAGTCATCTTTTGGCACGAGTTACAAGTCTGGGGGGCAGCAGTAGGCTCTGCATCGGAAACAATCTTTTCCTTTGTGCCCAGTCTGCAAAGGTGGACATGTTGCTACGTCCAGTAGGGTGATGAATCCATGCAGCAATATTGGCAACCTGGGTGGTGCAGGCTGATTCCAGTTGGTCTCATCAGAGAGTGGGCTCTCATTGTGGGCATTTACATGAGTGATTTAAACAGATCAATCATCACACACAATTTGTTTCCAGATTTTTATGGCCCCAAAGAGAGTTTCTTTAATCTGTAACAGTCAAAAAAAAAAAAAAAAAAAAGTCTGAGTTCTGCCCATGCTATAAGCAACTGTGAGCACTTTCAGTCCTCATAGCTGGTTTGGTTCTGACGCTGCCAGTGGACACTACTGAGTTTTAACTTAGCTGAAGCATTAGTAAACCAGGCCCAAGCAGTCAGAGAACCTTCTATGAATTGAGAGTCCCTAAGAGCTGGTGACTTTGGCTTTGTCTCAGGCAGCAGAGTGGGAGATAACGTTTCCTCCACAGTGATAGCTGCCACTTTCTCATGTAAAGCTGAGATGCTGCTGCATTTTCCCATATACCAGGTCCATTTGACAAGTTAGGCTTTTTGGTCCCTTCCCACCTTATCAGTCATAGACTTCAAGCCGACTTACCCCCAAAATGGACATATCAGGCTGGAGAATCATCAGGCCTCTAAGGGTCAGTCATGCAATTTTGACAACAACTTAGTAGCAAGCTAATAGCTATAGTAGCCATGCCAAAACCCCAAGTCCAAAATCCTAAAGAGTACCTTGTGGTGGAGGCCACCTCCCTTTACCAGATGCTCCAATAGGCAACATCATCAGTCCCAGAGACTTGCTCTGTCTCCAATTTCCAAAGAACGCAATAAGGTGAGAGGAACCCCTGCTAAATCATGACCCAATCACTGGAGGTTAATGGCACGGGAGTCGGTCCACTAACATTCTTCTCCACCTGCAGCTCTTCACCAGTGGGAATAACACCGCTGGCACTTGTGAGCCAGGGAATTACAGCTTATGACATCCTACTATAATTCAGATGCAAAAACAACAATGAAAAAGTACATTGAATCAGCCCAAAGGGCCCCACCCACAAAGCCACTAGTACATTTTTTCTTCTTCATCGCAGTGTTTCTTCAAACTGGATCAGTTGAACTCGGGTGCTTTTTTTCCTACAGGAACACAGGAGCTTACCATCTACTTGTCACAGGGTACAACAGCTTCCAGATCTTGCTACTCCTGGTTGGAAGTTTGGGAAAGGGGATAGAGGGTTGGAAGATGTTGGATGCTAGATTGAGGATATGATTGAAGCACTTGAGGAGGTCTAATTTTTCCCTTTGGTGTGTCGCCCCAGGGCCTGTCTCCTCCCCTGTGCACTTCCCAGCCTCTGGGGGGTGCTGGGCTCAGGGGCTTTTTCTTTATCCCCCCTCACTTGAAACTACAGCTTTGCCCTACATTCCTTGGCACCTTTTGCCACCTCTGTGTCCAGCGCCCCTTCCCCCCAGGTATGGTGGTGACTGGTGTGCCTGTATCCAATAGAGCTGTAAAAGTTTAAGACCTTCCCTTCCCTGAAGTCCTCCAGCATATTTGGACGGATGTGTATGGCCTTCAATCCCCTTGGGGACAAAGAGACCTCAGCCCCAGCTTGAAGCAGATGAGGTTAGTATAGATAGAGGATGAGGGATCAGTGAGGCATGCAGAAAGTATCTCCTCACCAGTGAGACACATTAACTTTCAGGTTTGAGCAGTGCAGCAGCTGCTCGTGCCTTGGTCCGCCCAAAGACCTACACCAGCTCTAGGGAGTCCTTAACTCTTGTTCCTTGTCATGAAGGAGAGAATAACAAAATCATACTTCAATATGCTTGTTTCCGTCCTACTTCCTGGTACTCAATCAGCAACCACCTTCCCTATGTTGAGGCTTCCAATCTGTGAACACAATATGTCTTTCCATTTATTTATGTCTTTTTTGATTTTGTTCATTAGCATTTTGTGATTTTCAGGATAAAATGCTGGTTTATGTTTATACCTAAATATTTCATTTTTGATGGAACGATTGTAAATGGTATTGTGTTTTTAATTTTAGTTTCCACATGTTCCTTATTAGTATATAAAAATGTGATAGGTTTTTATATCATGTGATCTTTTTGTACTTATTAATTCTCAAAGATTTTTGTAGATCCTTGGGATTTTCTACATAGACAATCTACAATATACAATGTCATCTGCAAATAGGGATAGTTTTATTTCTTCCTTTCCAAACTGTATGCCTTTATTACTTTTGTGTGTGTGTGCCTTATTGCACTGGTTGGTACTTCCAGTATTATGTTGAATAAACATGGTGAATAATATCCTTGCCTTTTTCCTGATTTTAGGGGGAAAGCATTCAGTCTTTCCAAACTAAGTATGATGTTAAACGTAGGATTTGTGTAGATACTCTTAATCAAGATGAGGAAGTTCCCCTCTACTCCTAGTTTGCTGATAGTTTTTATCAAGAATGGGTGTTGGATTTGATCAAATGCTCTTTATGAATCAACAGATATGATCATATTACTTTTCTCCTTTGACCTGTTGGTATAGTAGATCACCATGCTAGTATTTTGTTGAGGATTTCTGCATCTAAGTTCATGAGAAATACTGGACTGTCTGTAGTTTTATTTTTGTGCTATCTTGGTTTGATATTGGTATCAGAGTAGTACAGATCTCATAAAATGAGGTGGGAAGTGTTCCCTCCTCTTCTGTCTCCTGGACAAGATTGTGTAAAATTGACATGAATTCTTCTTTAAATGTTTGGTAGAATTCTCCAGTGAAATCATCTGGGTCTGGAGTTTTCTTTTTTAGGAAATTTTTAAGTACAAATTCAACTTTTTAAATAGTTGTAGGACTATTCAGATTGTCTATTTCATCTTGGTTGAGTTTTGGAGTTTTGTGGGTTTTGAGAAATTGGTTCATTTCTTCTAAGTTCTTGAATTTATAAGTATAAAGATGTTCACAGTATTCCCTTATTACCATTTTAATGGCTAAAGGATCTGTAGTGCTATTCCCTGTTTCTTTAATCACATTGATGATTTGTGTCTTCTCTATTTTTATCTTTGTCAGTATTGCCAGAAGTTTACCAGTTCTATTGATTTCTTTCTTTCTTTTTTTTTGAGGAACTAGCTTTTTGTTTCACTGATTTTTCTTTATTGTTTTCTTGTTTTTGATTTTATTGATTTCTGCTCAATATTTACTATTTCTTTTGTCTGCTTGCTTTGAGTCTATTTTGCTCTTCTTTTTCCTAAGTTTTTGGCGTAGAAACTTAGATGATTGATTTGAGATCTTTCCTTGTTCCTACTGTAAGCATTTAGTGCTATACATTTCTTTCAATACCTGCTTTAGCTGCATGTCATATATTTTGATATCCTGTATTTTCATTTTCATTCAGTTCTATGAATTTTTAAAATTTCCTTTGAGACTACTTCTTTTACCAATAGATTAATTAGATATGTGTTGTTAAATTTCCAAGTGCTTGGAAATTTTCCTATTGACTTTTTGTTATTTATTTCAAGTTTTATTCTATTGTGATCAGAGAAGATACTCTGTACAATTTCATTTAAATTTGATGAGACTTGTTTTATGACCCAGTATGATCTCTTTTAATGAATATTTTATTGGCACTTGAAAAAGATGTATATTCCATTGATTTTGGGTAGAGTGTTCTCTATAAATCAATTAGCTCCTGTTAGGGGATTGTGTTGCTTACTTCTCTGTTCTTGCTGATTTACTGTTTAGTTGTTCTGTGAATTGCTGAGAGTAGGATGTTGAAGTCTCCAGCTGTAACTGTGGATTTGTCTATTTCTCCTTTCATCTCTATCAGTATGTGCTTCATGTGTTTTGAGGCTCTGCTGCTTGGTGTGTACACATTTAGGACTGTTATGTCTTCCTGGTGTAAAGATCCTTTTATCGGTTTGTCATTATATGTCTGTCTTTGTCTCTAGTAATTTTCCTTGCTCTGAAGTCTTCTTTATATGATATTAATATAGCCACTCCTGCTTTATTTGATTAGTATTTGCATGATATGTATTTTTCCTTCTTTTTTTTCCTTTTAACCCACCTATGTTGTTGACTTGAGGTAAGTTTCTTGTAGATAGCATATAGTTGGGCCATTTTTTAATCCACTCTGCCAATCTCTGTCTTTTAATTGTCGTGTTTAGACCATTTACGTTTAAGATAATCATTAATATGTTAGAGCTTAAGTATGCCATTTTCATAATTTTTGTTTTGCTTTTATATTTAAGAGATTCATTAGTATAAGGATAGTGAATTACATTTACCCCTCTTTCTACCCAGTTCTGATGTTCTTCTGTTCTTTCTGAAGTTTCAGGTCTTCTGTTATAATTTCTTTCTGTTTAGATACATTCCTTTAGTCATTCTTTCAGGCAGGGTAGATTTGCTAGTGACAAATTTTATTTGTTATCCTTTATCTGACAATGTGTCAATTATTTTCTCTTAACTTATGAAATGTGTGCACTTCCTTCTGGCCTTCATGTTTTTAGATGGGAAATTCACTTTCATTTGAATTGATATTTCCCTCAAATAATGTATCATTTCTCTGCCTGCTTTCAAGATTTTTTCTTTGTCTTTATTTTTCAGAAGTTTAATTATGATGTGTCTTGGTGTGGATTTCTTTGGGTTTATTTTATTTGGGATTTGCTCATCTTCTTGTATGTTTACTTTTTTTTTTTTTTTTTTTGCCAAATCTGGAGAATTTTCAGCCTTATTTCTTCAAATACTTTTTCAGTTCCACTTTCTCCTCTCATTCAGGGACTCCAATGTTAGCTCCTTTGTTCTTGTCTCACAGGTCCCTGAGACTCTTCATTTTTTTTTTTCAGTCAATTTTCTCTCTGTTGTTTGGACTGGGTTAATTCTATTGATCTGCCCCTCAAGTTCACTGATTCTATCCTCTTTCATTTCCACTCTGCTGTTGATCTCATCTATCCATTTTTAAATTTCAGTTATTTTTTTTCAGTTCTCTAATTTCCATTTTGTTTCTCTCTCTCTGGTAGCTTCTATTTCTTTGCTGAGATTTTCTATTTTCTTATTTGTTTCAAGCATTTTTTTTATTGATGTTTTAATAGTTTTTAACATTGTGAAATTTTGGGTTGTACATTTTTGTTTGTCCATCACTATATATATGTCTCCCTTCACCCCTTGTGCCCACCCCCCACCCCCACTGCCCCTGGTAACCACAATACAGTTTTCTCTGTCCATGTGTTGGTTTATATTCCACATATGAGTGAGATCATACAGTGTTTGTCTTTCTCTTTCTGACTTACTTCACTTAACATAATACCCTCCAGGCCCATCCATGTTGTTGCAAATGAGATGATTTTGTCTTTTTGTATGGCTGAGTAATATTCCATTGTATATATATATACCACATTTTCTTGATCCAATCGTCAAGCATATTTTTAATTTTGATGATAGCTGCTTTAAAATCCCAATCAGATAATTCCAATATGTAGTTCATCTCCATGTTAGTGTCTGTTTGTCTTTTCTCATTCAAGTCGTAATTTCCCTAGTTCTTGGCATGATGAATGATTCTCAATTGTACCCTGAAAAATTTGGACGTTAAATTTTGGGACTCTGGAACCTATTTAATTTTCTTTTTTAACAGGCAGTCCCGTTGTTTAGTTGCAGCATGAAAGGTGGGTTGGCGGTGTATGGTGTTCTTCTTGCCAGGCTTAGCTGATAGTACTGTCACAAAAGTGAAGTTCCTACTCATGCTGCCTTGTTTTAGATGGGTTGGGTACATGCTCAGCCCCCACCTCAGTCTCGTTGACATCCTCCCTGTAAAAATGGGGCACTGACTTACATCATCTCATTGTCTCCAGTTGGTAAGCTCAGCTCCCTGCTGGACCTTGCTGATTGCAGGGGAGGGAGGAAGATCAGTGCCTACTGACCCTGCCTTCCACCACATAGCTCTGCTTCTCTGATGCCAAGTGATGGAAGCTCGCTTTCACTGTGCCATCTACACTAGAGAGGGGAGAAGTGGAGTATTGACTAGCTCTCCCTTGCATGACCTTGTTCTGCCTCATTGTTGCCAAGTGGGGGTAGAAGCTTAGCTGCTCACTGGGCTCCCCTAATATTAGGTGGATGGAGGCACCAAATTGCTGACCAGCCCTGCATTAAGTTGCCTTGTTTAATATCATTGCTGCCAGGTGGCTAAGTAGGTTCAGCTACCCACTGTGCCTCACTGACACCAGAGGTGGAAAGAAAGTGGAGTGCCGAATTGCACTGCCTTGTTCAGTCTAACTGATTGCAGGTAGGGGTGGAGGCTTAGCTCACCACTGGACACCTCTTCATTACCCTAGCAGGGAAATCAAAACACCACCTGCTTTCACCAGGTGGGAGATGCCAGATCAACTCCTGGCTCAGCCCCATTGATGCTACCCTGATAGGTTAATCAGAACACCTTCTGCTTCTTGTTGAGTGGGGATGGAAGATCAGCTCCCTGCTTAGGTTGTCAATATCACCCAGAAGGGGAGTTCGGAACACCACCTGCTTCCACCAGGAAGGGAATGAAGGATTTGTAGGGGAATCAGAGCACCACTATCTGTTACCAAAGAGCAGGGAGTGGGTGGGTGGGTTCTCTAGCTCTTAGGCCACTCTTTTCTGGGTCCTTAGGCTAGAGGAAAAAGGCTTTTTTTAAATCTATTGGAGGCTTCTGCAGTACCTTGTCTGAGATATATACCAGGTAAGAAGAAAACCAATGTTAATCACCACCATTGCTCAAGTACTCAAGTCCATAGGCAGTCTGCCTTCTTTCCACCTTTCACAGTCTTTCTGTGCTTGTTTTGTTGTGTTATGTCCAGGATATTTTCATTGTAAGAGAGAACAGTTATAAGGAATGGGACCATTCCATCTTGCCCAGAACGAGAAGTCCTGCACAATTAAATTTTGTGTTTGAATGTCAGCAATGTCAGCCTTATGGCAACAAAGTATAAGAGCTTCTTTTAGGACTGCCATGGAAGTTGTCTGGTTCTCAAACCATGATTTCTGCCAAGAGATGACAGACCTGAGTTTGTCATTTTCTCTTTGTAAGTGCTCAGGTGTACTCAAAAGAATTTCTCCCACATCACAATCCTTATGGTCATCATTGCTGCCATAACAGTCAAGTGCAGCAGTCTCTTGGGCCTGCAAGGCACATGCTTCAGTTAGTACTCCATACATGACAGCTTGATTAATTGCGATGCCTCTTCATGCCATGGATTACAAACATCTTATTTACCACTGGCAAGGACATCAGCACTGTACTAAAGCTGAAAGCACAACCAAACCAATCCCAAAATTCCATCTTTGCATGTCTGTCTCCTGAGACCACCCCTGGTACCAATTCTGTATCAAATCTCCTGAGACCATTCCTGGTACCAATTCTGTATTGATCACAGCACTTGGTAGTTAGTAATTTGAGCTAGGAAATTTTAATATAAGGAATTATTAGTTATAAGCAGATTATAGTGTTGAAGGATTGACTAGTAAGAAACAAAGAAAACTCTAGAGAATAAGGGAATAGCCATAGGATTTGCATGTAATAATTGTAAAAAATATTGGAACTATGCTTTACATATTCTTGTGTGAACTGCAATTTTTGTGGAAAAACATCCATGTAAAACCACTCCTACTTGTGAGTTAGTATATATACATTATCACCTTTAATCGCCATCTACCGTTCCATCTTGTGCATTAACGTAATTTATTTTTTAAGTTGCTTTCAATTGTTTGTTGTTATAAATTAATTTGCAAAGTATACATGATGGTTAATTTTATGTGTCAACTTAGCTGGATCGTGGTGCCCAGATTTTTGATCAAACATTATTCTGGATGTATCTGTGAAGTTTTTTTGGATAAGATTAACATTTAAATTGATGGACTTCGAGTAAAGCAGATTACCCTCCGTAATGTCGGTGGGCCTCATCCAATCAGTTGAAGGCCATAGTAGAACAAAGACTGACCTACCCAGAAGAAGAAGGAATACTGCTAGCAGGTGGTCTTTGGACTTAAACTGCAATTCTTCCCTGTATCTCCAGCCTGCTGTCCTACCCTGCAGATTTTGGATTTACCAAGGAGGGTTGGTAAATCATGTCTGAGCCAATTTCTTAAAATAAATCTCTGTCTCTGTCTCTCTCATCCTATTTGTTCTGTTTCTCTGGAAAACCCTCACTAATACAGTATATCATTTGACAATTATTTTACTAGCACTGTCTTAAATGTAGGCATGCTAGATTAAGAGCATGCTCATTTTGAAGTATGATATAAAGAAGCTTCTAGAAAGTTTGTATTACAATAAGATTTTGTAGAAGTAAATATTTTCCCAAATCCACATCAACCCTGGATAGTTCCTATTTAACTTTTCATATAGCTTTTTAAATGTTTTCTATTCTTACATGTCATAATGGTATATTATGTGATGTTTTAAATATTTACATTTCTCTTCTCACAATATACTTTTAATCCGGTTGTTTTCTTATTGTTGAGTTTTAGGACTACTTTGTATGTTTGGAGCACAAGTTCTTTATCAGATATGTGTTTGACAAGTATTTTTTCGTAGTCTATGGTTTGCATTCAGTAGAAGTGATAACCCTAGGCCACAGTCTCTGATCGCTAAAGAAACAGTAACGTTTCAGAAATTCTCTGTGGGCCCGGGCCAGCAGGCTTATGGGAAATGGAGTGGGGAAGTTGGTGAGCTCGCTGCGCATGGTCGGCGGCGCGGGGGTGGGGCTCCTACGACTCCTTTTGCGCATGTGCAATACCACGTGGGCTCCGTCTCCAGATTTTTGGGCCTACTGTGGAAGACGTTCAGGAGCCACCAGGTCTGCGGCTCGAGTGTTAGCGGCAGGCGTGGACCGAGGGTTGAGCGAGGGCCGAGGAGGGCCCTGCGCGGTGGCGGGGGGCAGCGGTGCCCGGCGATGGGGAGGAGCCTCGCGGACCACTGCGGGACCCCGGGCAAAAACCCCAGAGGGCGGGTGGGGGTGGCCTCGGCGGGGAGAAGGGACAGCGGGGCGGGGGATACTCCTTCAGGGGAAGGGGCTGGCATCGGGCTTGGGGACGCCAGTCCCCGGGGAAACTGCACCGTTCGCCTGAGTCTGAACCCTCCACGATGCCGGCTGCCTGGGAGGGTTGCAGCCGGGAGGGTGGGGCATATGCGCATGCGTGATGGGTGCGCTCAGCGGGAGAGGGGGCGGGGCTCAGGGTTTTGGTGCCGAGCAGAACTGGATGTGAGAATTATCTGGGAAAGATAGTTAACCTACGTGAGAGTCGATTTCCTTGTCTGTGTAACTGAAGATAATTAACAAGACGTGCCTCCTGGGGTTGTTGAGAGAATTAAATGCCGCAGCACAGTACCTGGCAGGAAATATTAACTACTGTTGTTAATGGAAATACTTCATTCTTCTTACTCATCAGTTTATGCTCACAACCTCTCGCTCAGGTCGGTATAACTCTCCCCTCTGTAAAAAATGAGAAAACTGAGACTGAGTGGACAGATATATACCCAAAGTCACAATACTAGCAGATAAACTAGAATACAATCTTAGAAGTTTCTCTAAATGTCATGGTCTTTCTAATTTACTGTTTTGGTTATAAAAGCCAGCGTTGCATCCTCCATAGCAGCTGGCAGAAAATAATTTGACCTGTGAAGAAATAATTTGAGCTATTGAATCTTACCATGTAGCAGTTCTGTTTCTGGGATTTCTGGATGTCTTCAGAGTCCTTGGGACAGAGGGTATGATTGTTTCTGAGTTAGTTCTGTAACAGTCTGGCTTTGTCTGTGTTCTGAGCAGCCTTGATTTGAGTTTATTGAAGGTCCGACCTCGGATTTTATGGGATAAGGAAGACTCAAGAGTTGAACTGTGGGTCTGGGTGAAGGATCCAATTAAAATGAATTTGTCCCTTAGGCGCATTTCACATCTGCCTTGAAACAAGCACTTCTTGTGAAGTAAGAAGGAGGAGTCTCTAGGAACAGAATCCCACTTTGGAGAAAACCACTCCATCATTTGAGTGAGGTTCTGAGCAGGAGCCCTAGTTCCCAGAAAGGAGCAGATCCTAGGTTTGCACAGCCTACTCAGAACGAGTGATATTTGGATAATGTGGCCACATGCAGAAGCCATCACAGGCTGCCAAATAGAGGAAAGTCTGGACCAGGTTTCAGAAGAGAGGGAAACTGGGCTGAGATGAATGAAGAATGGTTAAGCTACACAGGAAATATAGCATCCTGTGTGTTGGAGGGGTTTTGAGGATATGATGTGGGGAAAGGACCTTTAAAACTAGATCTGAATAAATTCTGTCTAACCAATCCCAATTCAACCCCCACTCTCTTTGTTTTTCACTCACTCTTCCCACATTCTGAGCTCTTCTCACACAATGAATCTGGCATCTAAAGATATGCTGATGATTTCCTTATACACAGCAGTACAAGAAGAGTTTTCTATTTGTCTTGTTGAAAGTTGGGAAAAATAGGTACTGAAAGTATAAGTGAAGTTCCCTGGCTTTGTATTGATGGCAGAGCCAAGAGTAGATGTTGAGTCTCCTGACGCCCAGACCAGTGCTGACCACATCATCACTGTTAGAACACATTTCTTAAAAGGCAACCTTTTGAGAAACTACAAACACTAGAACAACAATTAAAAAGATAACCTTACCTTAAAGTGCCTCCATGCCTTTTTTCATAGCTTTGGATGAGTTCTCTACCTCAAGGAGAAAACAAGGAAATATACATGTACGGTACAACTTTTGATGTGTAACTTTTGATGAAGGCTTAGTGTTCCTTCACTTAGTGTATTGCAATTTGTTTAACCAATTTTCTCATAATATTTTTTATTTCTTTGAAATAAAATGGAGTATATATATCGTTTAAAAAATCAAGAGAAAACAATTACATTCACCCAACAAAAAACTGCACACCCGAACTCTGCTTGACCATATCACAGTCACACGTGCACATGTGGGTACGTCTTCATATGTCCCTTCCTGCCCTTCTCCAGGCTGCAAAGGATATTCTCCCACAGAGAGGCATTTTACCCAGGCGATGTTTGAGGCTTTTTAAATAGGCGAATCCAGGAATAGCAAGGCAATCTATATCTCTAATGATTTCATTCCTTCTTTTCTATCCTAGCTGTACCTTCAGAGATTTCTACATTTTTCCAAGACCAGCAAACTATGAAGAAATCCCATGTGAGTTGTTAAAGTCATTCTACACTTTGTTTTACAATGGATTTTATGAGGTTCATGACTCTTATACTTGAAATGTTAAAGTAGAAATAGATAAAATGAACCTGAGGGAAACAGCATAGCTCAATGGTTCTCAAACTTTAGTGTGCATTAAAGTCACCTGGAAAGTTGTTAAAACACAGAATGGGGCCTGAGAATTTCCATTTTGAACAAGATTGCAGGTGATGCTGATATTGAGGTCTACAGGCCAGTATCACTGGAAGAGCAGATCACTAGGACAGAGTTGGCAAGGTACATGCACACACACACAGATCATATGAAGTTAGACAGTTATCAAATTTGAGTTGCGTATATTTCTGACTGTTCTGGTAGCCATGGCCAAAGAAAAGACTGTATGTTACATGGCTTTCATTAATGATATGAATAAAGCTACCTGATTCCTTTTGGAACCTAAAGACTTTCTGGCACTGAAAGCTAAAAAAAAAACCTTTTGTTTTTTTTTTTCATGTAAATTATGAATAACCTTCTGGTGGCAACCATGAAATAAATGCCTATAATTATTCTTCAGTGGAAGCAAAAGACAGGGTACCAAGCAGAACTCAGTTAATGAAGTTTTTCAGGAGACCATATTACTGAAGCCTATGTAGATGGCTTTCTGATGGTCTTGTTTTGTTTTCCTGGATAAAACCTAGAACATCTAGGGAATAAATTGAATGCATGTCCTTAAAATAACTTTCCAAAATTCTTAGTCTTGCTCAGTAGGTAGAATGTTCAGTTAAGAGATGATTTTTTGACACTTGTTTCTGCACTTAATCAAATTCCAATCTGCTTCATGCAGAATGAATTTTTCTTCACTAGTTGCTGGAATTTGGTCTGTAAAAGTCACCAATGATATATATTTGTTTATGGTGGTTAAATACACATAAAAAATTAGCCATTTTAAAGTGTACACTTCAGTGGCGTTTAGTACATTCAAAATGTTTGGCAACCATCATCACTATTGAGTTCCAGAACATTTTCATCATCCCAAAAGAAAACCTAATACCCTTTAAAGTCATTCTCCATTCCCCCTTGACTTCTCTGGCAACCACTCATCTACTCTCTGTCTCTATGGACTTACCTCTTTTGGATATTTTATATAAATGTAACCATACAATGTGTTTTTCTGCATCGTCTTTTACTTAGTATAATGTTTCAAGGTTCATCCATATTGTAGCATGTATCAGACTTCATTCCTTTTTTTCTCAGTCTTATTAAGTTATAATTGACAAAATTGTAAGATATTTAAAGTGTCCATCATGATGATTTGTATATGTATACATTGTGAAAGGATTTCTCCCATCCAGTTAATTAACAGGTCCATCAGCTTACATATTTACCTTTTTTTTTTTTTTGGTGAGAACATTTAGATTTTGTCTTAACAAATTTCAATGATATAATATAGTGTTATCAACTGCAGTCAGCATGTTATACATTAGGTCCTCAGGCCTTATTTATTTTATAACTGAAAGTTTGTACCTTTCACCAAGATTTCATTCCTTTTTATGGCTGAATAATATTCCATTCTATGGATGTACCATATTTTGTTTATCCATTTGTTAGTTGATGGACATTTGGGTTGTTTCCTCCATATGGCTATTGTCAATAGTGCTATCAACATTTGTGGACGAGTTTTTGTTTGAACATCTGTTTTCAATTGTTCTGGGTATTTACCTTGAAGTAGAAATGTTAGGTCATATGTTAATTATATTTTTAACTTATTGAGGAACCGCCAAACTCTTTTTCACAATGGCTGCACAATTTTACATTTCCACCAGCGATGTATGAGAGTTCCAGTTTCTCCTCATCCTCAACAACACTTGTTACTGTCTGTTTTTTTATTTATAGCCATCGTAGTGGGTATGAAGTAGAATCTTATTGTGGTTTTGATTTGCTCTTCCCTAGTGACTAATGAGCACCTTTTCATGTGCTTATTGGACATTTGTTTATCTGCTTTGCAGACATGTCTATTCAAGTCCTTTGTCAGTTTTTGATTGGGTTGTTTATTTAAGAGTAATTGGGGTATAAGACTTTTATCAGACATATGATTTTCAAACATTTCCTCCTATACTGTAAGTTGACTTTTTATTCTCTTGATAGTATATTCCTGGATTCAAAAATGTTTTAATTTTGATGAAGTCTGGTTTATCTATTTTTCTTTTGTTACATGTGCTTTTGATGTCATATCTAAGAATTCGTTGTGAAATCTAAGATCATTAAGATTTACTCCTATATTTTCTTCTAAGAGTGTTATAGTTTTAGCTCTTATATTTAGGTCTATGATCTATTTTGAGTTAATTTTTGTGTGTAAGAGGAAGGGGTCCAGTTTCATTCATTTGCATGTGGATATCCAGTTGACCCAACACCATTTGTTGATGAGACTATTTTTTCTCCCATTGAATGGTTTTGGCCCCCTTGTTGAGAATAAGTTGACCATGGATGCATGGGTTTATTTCTGAACTCTCAATTCCGGTCAGTTGATCTATATGTCTATCCTTATGCAAGTTCCATACTTTTTTGATACTCTTGCTTTGTAGCAACTTTTAAAATCAGGACATGTGAGTTCTCCAATTTGTTCTTCCTTGTCAAGATCGTTTTGGCTCTTCGAGGTTTCTTGCAATTCCATGTGAATTTGAAGATCATGTCCATTTCTTCCAGAAAGGCTATTGGCTTTTTCATTAAATCTGTAAACACTGGAGGATATTGCAGTCGTGACTATATTAAGTATTACATTTCATGAACAAGGAATGTCTTTCCATTTATTTAGATCTTCTTTAATTTCTTTCAGCAAAGTTTTGTAGTTTTCAGTGTACAAGTCTTGGACTTCCTTGGTTAACTCTATTCCTAAGTATTTTATTCTTTTTGATGCTATTGTAAATAGAATTGTTTTCTTAATTTACTTTAGATTGTTCATTATTAGTGTATGGAAAAGTAACTGATTTTTATCTGTTAATCTTGTGTTCTACAATTTTACTGAATTTGTTTATTATCTCTAATAGTTTTTTTGTGGCTTCTTTAGGATTTTCTCTTTATAAGATTGTGTCATCTACAAATAGAGATAGTTTTACTTCACCCTTTCTAATTTAGATGCCTTTATTTCTTTTTCTTACCTAATTGCTCTGGCTGGGACTTTTACGATGTTGAATAGAAGTGGCCCAAGTGGATATTCTTGTCATTTTCCTGATCTTAGTGGGAAAGCTTTCAGTCTTTTACCATTAAATATGTTAGTTGTGGGTTTTTCATAAATGCCTTTTATCATCTGGTGGTGTTCCCTTCTATTCCTAGTTTATTAAGTGATTTTATCCTGAAAAGATGATCTCTTTGCTTACTATTCACATTTTGTATTTCTTCCTGAGTCAGTAGGTAATTTGTGTGTTTCTAGGAATTCATTCATTTCATCTAAGTTTTCAGCATATGATTGTTCATAGTATTCTCTTGTAACCCTTTTTATTTCTGTTAGGTTGGTAGTAACGTCTTCATTTCATTTCTGATTTTAATATTTTGAGTCTTCTCTCTTTTGTTTTGTCAATCTAGCTAAAGGTTTGTAAATTTTGTTAATTATTTTTTTTTCACAGAAACAACTTGTGGTTTTGTTAATTCTATTTTTCTATTCTATTCATTTATCTCTGCTCTAATCTTTATTATATTTCCTTCCTCCTGCCAGAGACAAAGACCAAAATATACCTTTCTTACTACATTACAATATCAAAAGGATAGAGACAAACAGGGAAAACACCCATGTAATGACAGAAGCAGAGATTGGAGTAATGCACCTGGAAGCCAAGGAGTGCCAAGTATTACTGGCCACCATCAGAAGCTAGGAGGAGGCAAGGAAAGATTCTGTCCAGAGTCCCAGAGAGAGCATGGTCTTGCTGGCACCTTGCTTTCAGACTTCTAGCCTCCAGAACTGAAAGAATAAATTTCTCATTATAAACCACCAGCTTGTGGGAGTTTGTTACAGAAGACCTAGGAATACATGTGCCCATTAACATTGACTTGTAATCATTGTTTTATGCCTATGTCTTTCAAGTCAGATAGGAAAAAAAGAGGAGTTATTAACCAAAAATATAATAATACCCTCTTTTATATTTACCTTTGTAGTTTACTTTAATGGTGTTCTTTATTTCTTCTAATGGCTTTGGGTTAACGTCTTTCGTTCGTTTTAGCCTGAAAACTCCTTTTAGCATTTCTTGTAGGACAGATCTGTTGGCAAGGAACTCCCTCAGCTTTTGTTTATCTGCAAGTGGCTTAATTTCTTCATTTTGAATAATAGCTTTTCTGAATAGCGAATTCTTCATTGAAAGTGTTTTCTTGTAGCAATTTAATATGTCATCCACTGGCTCTTTTCTTCCATGATTTCTAATGAGAAATTGGCTGTTAATCTTTTTGAGGATCTCCAATACTTGATGAGTCACTTCTCTCTTCTTTCAAGATTCTCTTTTTGTTTTTATCTTTGTTGATTATACTTTGTCTCAGTGTGGATCTCTTTGTGTTTATCCTATTTGAAGTTTTTGAGCTTCTTAGATGTGTAGATTCATGTCTTGCATCGAATTTGGGAGGTGTTCAGCCATTATTTTTTCAAATATTCTTTCTGCCCCTTCCTCTCCTTCTGAGGCCTCCAGTATGCAAATGTTGGTATGCTTGATGGTGTTCCACAGGTCTCTTAGGCTCTGTTTATCTTTCTTCATTCTTTTTTCTTTCTGCTTCTCAAGACTGTATAATTTCAATTTACCTATCTTCTGGTTTGCTGGGTTTTTTTCTGTCCACATCTGCTGTTGAACCCTCTAGTGAATTTTTTATTTCAATTATTGTACTTTTCAACTTCAGGATTTCTATTTGATTCCTTTTTATACTTCCTGTCTCTTTGTGGATATTCTCTTTGGTGGAACATCACTCTTCTGGTTTCCTTTAGTTTTTTGTCCCTGTTTTCCCTTTACCTCTTTAACCTTGTCTAAGACAGTTGATTTATAACCTTTGTCTAGTAAGTCCAAAGTCTAGGCCTCCCCCGTGAAGTGGAGCATGCGAACTTAACCACTATGGCACCAGGACAGCCCCTGTATTGTTATTTTTAATATAATCAGATCCATCTGTAGATCTTTCTTTGTTCGTTTTTTAAATGAAAGCTACCATATTATACTTGAATTTCTTAAACTTCATTTTGTCACATAATAATAGATTGTAGAGTTCATTCTGTGGCACTACATAGAGATATTCCTTAGTTCTTTTTTCAGTTGTTTAGCACTCCAGTGTGAGTGTACCATAATACATTCAACATTTATTAATCAACATTTGGGTTGTTTCTAGTCTTTTGTAAATGTAAGTAGTGAGGTAGCCTTGTGCCTACATCTTTTCTTTTTTTTTTGGCCAGTATGTCCTTGTGATTGATTCTCAGAAGTGGGATTTCTGGATCAAGTGGTAAATTCATATGTAATTTAGCTAAATATTGCCATATTTCACTTCATAATAGTTGATCATTTTGCATTCTCAACAACAGGATATGAGGATGTTTTTATGCCTATAGCAAATTAAACTAAGTATATGTGTTGTTTTTCTTTTGGATTTTTGCAAGTCCAATAGAAGTGAAATGGTTTAGTGTAATTTTTACTTATTTTTCTTTTTATTTTAAAGGATGAGCCTGATTTCATAAGTTCATGCTGTTTGCATTTCTCTTCTGTGAATTTTCTGTTTATGATTCTTGTTCATATTTCTATACGGTTGTTGGCTTTTTCCCTTCTATATGTTTAGGAACTCTTTATATAGGGATATTAACCCTTTCTTTGTCATGTAAGTTGCAAATACATACTCCTAGGTTGTCCTTTTTAATTTTGTTTTGTTTATTTATTTAAGTATGCAGAGGGTTTTATTTTTTTAATTTCTAATTTTATGCAGTCAAATTTGTTGATATTTTCTTTTATTGCATCTGGCTTTTTAGTCACGGTTAGGAAAGTTTTATTCTTTTTGTTAGTCATGGGGGAATTCACCGAATTTTTTTCCTACTTTTGTATGATCTCTTTTTTACATTTGACATTCACTGATCCATGTGGAGTTTTCCTGATGTATAGATAAGGATGAATCCTGTTTTATCTTTTTTAACCTATCTGTTCAGTTACCCTACCATTTCTTAAGGAAAAATTCTTTTTCCTGCTTTATGACACTGTATCATTTACTGAATTCCAGGTGCATTTGAGCCTGTTTCCTCTGATATCTCTTTCTATTTTTCTGCCTCTACCACATTATTTTAATTATGAGAGCTTTGTAATATGTTTATGTCTGATAAGTTAGCTCTCCTCATTGCTCCTTTTTCAGGTTTTTCTTGGCTTTCCTTGCTTATTCTTCCAGTTAAAATATATAATCAACTTGTCTTTCTCCAGGTTAAAAGCTTGATGGTATTTTTTTGAGACTGTATTAAATTGCTCTATTAACATTGTGAACTGAAATCTTTTTGATGCTAAGATTTCCTATCTGAGAACATGGGCTAGCTTTCAGTTTCTTCAGATATTTTTTAAGGAGTGATTTGATAGTTTTCTTATGTAGATTTTGTTTATTTCTTGCTATAACTTCATGCCTAAGTATTTTTCGTTAAAAACATACAATAAATGCTCATTCACCTAGATTCAACTGTTATAAGCCTTTTCCCCACATATTCTGTCTTTATCTGTGATATCCCTTTTATCCCCAAAATGTCCTTTATAACTTTATTGGGTTAAGGATTCAATCAAAGATCATGCCTTTGTATTCTTTCATAATATGGACATTTTTTAAAAGTCCTGGTCACATGTCTTGTTGAATAGTTATTCTTGAACTTAGCTATTCTTTACAATCAACTGGAGCTCTCTAAATATTCCTATACCCAGGTTACACTCCATATTAATTAAGTCAGAAACTCTGGGGGTGACACCCAGGCGGTGTGCAACTGTGTTGAGAAGCACTGTTGTGGAATGCCCTCACATCTGTATTTGACTGATATGTTTTTCCTCATGATTAGATTCAGTTTATATATTATTATTATTTCCATTTACTGCATACTTCTTATAAGGTCTTATTGTACCATTATTGGTTATGCCATCAAACATCTCCATCTGAAAAGTAGACTTTCTTTCCCCCTTTAGTAAACTAATAATCTGTCAGGTGAAACTTTGAGACTATGTGGACATCCTCTTTCCCAATAACTTTTCATCCAGTGGTTCACTATTTAGGTTGAGCACGGTTTAGCATGTTTATTGGCTGTGTGGATGTCTTCTTTTGTGAAGTGACTATTCAAGGCCTTTCCCATTTTTCCCTTAGGTTGTCTCATTGTTATTTATTTTAGGAGTATTTTATATATTCTGGATATAATCCCTATATCAGTTCAATATGTTGCCAAATTTCCTACTTGCTGATTTGCGCTTTTTTTTTAAATTAATGGTTTCCTTTTGATTGATAGAAGTTCTTAATTTTAATGTGGTCCAGTTTATTTCAATCTTCTCCTTTATGGTTAGTGTTTTTGGTGTCTTGCTTAAAAACATCTTAGCTTGTCTAAAGGTCATGGAGATAGTTTTCAGTGTTATGTTTTAGAAGTTCTCTTGTTTTACTGGTCACGTTTCAGTCTACAGTCCACATGGAATTGATTTTCACAATTATGTAAGATTGAAGTCAAGTTTGTTTTCTTCCATATGGATAACCATTTAACCCTTCACAGTTTATTGAAAAGACAGTCCTTTTCTCGTTGTTCTACTGTGACGCTTTTCTTTATAAACCAGGTGTCCATATTTGTGAGTCTGTTTCTAGACTATAAATTTGGTTCCATTGGTCTTTCAGTTTATTCTTTCACCAATGCCAACTTCTCTTAAATTACTCTAACTTTATATAAATCTTTATATCCACTAGTATATCAGTTTTCTACTACTTCATAATAAGTTACCACAAACTGTGCAGTTTAAAACAACAGAAATTTATTATCTCACAGTTTCTGTGGATTAGGAGTCTGGGACTAGGTTAGCTAGGACCTCTGCTTAGGCATAAGGTTGCAATCAGGGTGTCACCTGCGACTCCTTATCTGAGTCCCCTCCATACACATTGCAGAATTCATTTCTATGTAGGTGTAGAACTCACAGTAGTTTGCTTCTTCTTTGAGGCCAGTAGAAGCATCTCTCTGATATTTTACCTACTTTTTAAAAACTCACCTGATTAGGTCAGGCCCACCCCAGACAATCTCCCTTTTGATTAACTCAAAGTCAGCTGATTAAGAGATCTGAATTATACCTGCAAAATTTATTTTGCCTTAGAATGTAACATAATCACAGGAGCACAAGTCTCTCCCATACTTGAAAGGAGGAGATTATATAAGGGTGTGGGTCATTGGAAGTCATCTTAGAATTCTGCCTACCACAATTAGTGTGAGTTTCTCCAGTTAATTTTTCTTCTCCAAGACTGCTTTGGCTATTCTTGATCTTTTGAATTTCTGTATGAGTTTGAGAATCAACTTGTCAGTTTCTACAAAAACAGCTGCTAAGTTTTTGATTAGGATTGGCTTGAATTTATAAACCAATTTGGGGAGAATTGAGATTTTTATAACGTTGAGTTGTCCAATCCATGAATATAGTGTATCCCTTCATTTATTGGTTTTTCTCAATCCTTCTCTTGCCTTATTGCTTTAGTTCATTTTTACTCTATTTGAGCTATTCTTTCCCGTGTTTTCCCATTCTCAGTATATGCCATGAGTATTTACCAGCTATTTGTTTTGATAACCTGGGAACGATACTTCTCTCTCCGCTTATGTCTATTTGTTGACTCATCATCATCCACAGTAGTCAGCTCCTAAGTGGGGAGTGGATAACATAGGAACTGTACAAGATAGTTCATTCAGGTATGGGAAGAAAATGTTCAGATGCCTAATTACATTTATTTTAATCTAAAGAATTAAGAATGAAATTTAATATATGAATTGACAGTATGAGTTTACACGGTTTCCCAGATGGGAAGAGTAACTCAACACTTTGGACACCCGTGTTCTACAGGAGTCATGTCCAGAATTATTCAGTAACTTATCCCTGACTACCTCTGCAGCTCTTTATCTTATCACAGTCCCAAAAGGTACCCTCCTGCGTGCTGACTGCTTTTCCTTTAACTACGTATTTGAGATCTGTCTGTGCTTATGCTGTTGCTCCGGGTGCATGAATTACTCTATTGTTTAACGACTCAAAGCTTTACCTCTTCAGTGAAAACACCCACCCAAATAGCAGGAATAGACCTTTTCTCCCCTTTGTAACCTCAGTCAGCTTTGTACATCTTTTCACTGTAGTAACTCTTGTTGTAGTTATATGCTTATGTGTTTGTGTCTGTTTATCAGACTAATGCTCCTTAAGGACAATAACATTGTTTTATTTGTCTTCAGATTCCCCCAAAGTAGGAGGGTTCTCTATGGCATGTAGGCACATAGTGGGACACCAATAACTTATTATAGTGGTAGAGAATATCTATTATGATTTTTTCTCCAAGCAAGTATAATGCAAAAGTAGACATCCCATAAACACAGTGTCTGGTAACTATAAATAGTGAACATCATAACAATTCTCATACAGCTTTTCCATGTCTTCCAGTTCTGATTACTTAAATTTGAATGTAAATGTGCTGTTTCAGGGATCCTTATCATTTGAGGATGTAACCGTGGGTTTCACCCAGGAGGAATGGCAGCACCTGGACCCTGCTCAGAGGACACTGTACAGGGACGTGATGCTGGAGAACTATAGTCACCTCATCTCAGTGGGTAGGGATGGTTTTCCATGTAGACTCCTAGTATGCACATCCTTTCTTGGTTGTTGAAAACTGTGGAAACTTTGTTGAATTTAATGATATTTAGGTTTGAGATTCAGGGTATTAAGCAGAAGGACTGTTGAAACTCCATAAAGAATGTTGTTTTCTTTTTCAAGATTGAAATTGACCCCTAAAGCTTCATTTTCTGTCTTCTTCAGAGGCCCTGAAGACCATGAGCCTAGCCTAATTCCCATGTCATTTCCCGTTCACAGGATATTGCATCCCTAAACCAGAAGTGATCTTCAAGTTGGAACAAGGAGAGCAGCCATGGATATTAGAGGAAGAGTCTTTAAGCCAGAGCCAGCCGGGTGAGTTAGTGTGCATTAAACAGATGGATACCAAGTGACACAGTATGCATTCTTTTTATTCTTGAGTGTCTGCGCATATGTGCATTTCTTAATTCAGCAAATATTGAGAACCTACTGTGTGTCACTCAAGTTTTAGGTGCTGGAAATACATCAGTGAACTAAATATTTTCCCTGACTTCATGGAGCTTATGTTATGATGAGCGGAAGATAAAAAACAAACACCGCCACATACGTACACACGTATAATATGCCAATAAAATAGCAAGGAAATTAAAGAATTTTAAATATGATGGAGTGTTATACGTTAGAAAGGAGGTTCAGAAAGGCCTTTTTGATGACATCAACTTGATTGAAATGAGAGTGAGAATCATGGGGAGTCTTGATGGCAGAGGTGACATCAAATGTCAGTCCACCGAGCCAGGAATGTATTTGGTGTTTTTGAGCACACATAAGTATCAGTGTGGAGTGGGGGAAATGAGTGAGTGAAGAGTGGTAAAAGTTAGCATTATAGAGGTAATGGGAGCTCAAATTATGTAGGGACATTTGGGCCACGATAAGGACTTTGATTTTATTCTGAGTAAAATGAGAAGCAATTAGTATAATTTTACCCGATAAACAACATGTGCTGTTTTATCTTTTAAATTGATTTCTTTGGCTGCTGGGCAAAGAAAATACTATAGGGAGCAGAGGGATGAAAGCAGGAACATCAGTCAGGACAGTATTTCAATCTGTGAAAAGGTGATAGTGGCTTACCCTTGGTTGGAAGTGGTGAAGAAGATTAAAAGCAATTGGCTTCTGGATATATTTTGAAAGTGGGACCTATAAGATTTGCTGTTGAGTTGGATAAAGAATGTGAGAGAAAGAAAGGAGTCAAGAATGACTCCAGAGACTTTATCCAGCAATTGGATGAGTAGGCTTCAATTGCCAAGATGGGAATATTGGAGAGTAACAGTTTTGCAGGGGATGTTAGGAGTTCAGATTACACGTACCAAGTTTCAGGTGACTATAAAGTATTTAAGTTTACATGTGAATAAGCATTTGGATATATAAGCAGAGGTAATTTAGGAGAAAGTCCAGGTTGGAGATAATTTGGTAAATAAAAATTATAAATTATATATATAAATTATATTTGGTATATGTAGATATAAATTACCAGCTTATGGTATATTTAAAGTTTTTAAATTTAGTATTTAAAGCTAAGGGATTACATAACCTCTTGTTAGGGGGCTAGGAATGGACAGATTTGAGTGGTCTGAAGGCTGTCCCCTGGGCACACTAACTTTCAGAAGTCATGAAGATGAGAAAACCCAGCAAAGAAGAGAGAAGAAGCATTTTGGGAGTGAGGGGGAAACAGAATGTGGTATCCTGTAGCCAAGTGAAGACAGTGTTTCAAGGAGAGTGAACTTCTTTGAAGAAGGAGGTGTGAAGTCAGCATTTTCTCTATCTCTGTCTGCAAATCGTCCAGAGACATTAAGGAAAATGAGCAACACAGACTCCATTTTATGACACTAGAGGATATCTGATATCCCAAATCAATACAAGTGTAAAAGCTGCAAAATCACTGAAAAAATCAAGTAGGAGTGTATGTATCAGCAGATGGATAGAAAATAAGAGCATTTCTGATGCTCAAAGGAACTGGCAAAGTATTTTTCAGGGACAAGGTACATACTCTGAGGTGTGAAAAGCTAAATCTTTAGATTAACAGCAGTGCTGTGCACAGGTTTGCTGGAGCTTCCTTGGATACAATTTGGTTTTGCAAAGCAGATGTAGTAAGGTTGTGTGTGGAAACAGACACACAAGCCATATTTTTCAGTAGCACTCTGTTTCTGTGACAATGCAAGAAAAGAGAGACTTTCCATTTGGGATAAAAAACCTCACAGACACATATATGCAGAGAAATAAACGTACATACTATCCTAGTGGGTATTCCTAGAACACAGAATTTGAAGCAAAATCTTACTTCATAATAATCTGTCAGGATGTGCATACCTCCTACAAAAATGAGGGAACAGGGGGAATAAGGCTGGTTAGGAGGAAGGGAAAGTCCAAGGGGGCAATTACTTATTTAGCTATAGCTCTCTAATAGGCATATCTGATTTATCAGATTGCTTGGTCTAGCAGGATGTCTTCAGAGTCTTTATGTGAACCACAGTGATTACCCAGAACAGCCTGTCAGAAAGGGGGAAGGGAACATGATGTATCTGCTGTTTCCCTGTTCCTCTCTCTCACTAGATGAGACTGTTCTGTAGAGTTTTAACTCCCTCTCTTTTCTGGATTGCATCACACAGCCTCTCTAGGAAGCTGCTGGAGAAGCCAGAGCCTCCGTGGGTCCAGTTCAGCCACTTGGGCAATGTGGTCTCTGTGAACTCAGTACAATACTTCGTGTTCTTCAGTCGGTAGCTGCAGCAGTGCCAACCCCAGTGACCTGACTTTAAGAGCAAGCCATTGCTAAGGCTGCTCCGGTAAGAAAGGAAGGCAGATCTGGGTTGATCTATAAACTGAGTCTGATACATGGGCAAGACACTTGTTCATAAGGAATTGTCCTGTTAGCCTTAGACATGGCTCTGTTTGCTCTCCCAGGTAAACCTCATGCAGTGAGCTGTCCCTTAGAAGCTTATGCCAGCACAAAATGCATACAAAACTATTGCAAGAAAAAAGGAGTGAAAAAGTTCAGAAGAAAAAATAGTAGGTGATTGAGTAGTCATCTGATCAAAGTAGTCATAAAGTATATAAATAATGTGACCAAATATTAAACCATGAATTTCAAAAAGGAGAACTAATTGAATTGATTACCTCTGTGATACAAGAATTCAAGAAAGATATTAATAAGGCAATAGTAGAAAATGAATTGTGGGAAGTCAAACTCAGAAAAGAATTGGAACAGAAAATAAAATCACAGTAAAAAAAACAAATTGGAGGAATCTCAAGGAAGAATAGGTACTGCTGAAATTATATTCAAAAAGAAATGAGAAAAGTAAGCAAGGAGAAACTGAGATAAATAAAACTTGGAGATTACATAGAAAAGAGAATAAAAGAGATTCCACATACATATCATACTTAAAATTCATTCCCCAAACTAGAAAATCAAAGAAATATAACAGGTATTTTAAATATTCCAAAAACACTTTTTGGGGGGGAATAAAATGGTACAATTGAATCTACTTAGCAGAGCACACCCCCATCAGGGAAATGGACCTAAAATTGTGAACATTATGATATAGCCTAATAAAATAAAAATTTCAAAGTCACTAGAGTTCAAAGACAAAGAATCGTTATGACAGCCAGTAAATAACAACAAGTCCAGCTGTCCTCAGGCTTTTCCATAGCAAAATTTGCTGCTAAAAGTCAGTAGAGCAATTCCTACAAAATCCTCAAGGCGTCAAATTAAGAATTTTATACCCAATTGAAAAGATGATTCTTTAACCAAAAAAGAGTAAATCTTTTTTGAATAGGTAGGAACTCTGAACCTTGGTTCAGAGAACCTCAGTTAGAGGATGAGTATCAGATAATCAAGAAGTGACAAAAAAGCATAGTAAAAAGATTGGTGGTGAACTCTGAGTTTAACTGAAGAACTAATTTTAAAGCAAATGTGCAAATTAGATGACAGAAGAAAATGTAACAATTAGAAATCTAGGCAACACAGAAAGGTTGTATCTGTTTTGATGAGAGGCTAAAAACAAGTGGAATGGAATGAAGGTGTACTAATAGAGTGAATTCTCTTATAACAATATGTGCATTCCTAAAAAATCACTGCTCTATACAAAATAGTGTATTAAAAATCATAGGGCTAATGGGAAAATGGGATGGAGATATAACATTCAAAAGCTTTGTCAGTGACACAGTGAGAGAGCGGTGTTGTCTCCAGCTATACTTTTGCATTTGTTTTTTTTTTTTTTTTTTTTTTTTTTTTTTTGTGAGGAGATCAGCCCTGAGCTAACATCCGCCAATCCTCCTCTTTTTTTGCTGAGGAAGACGGCCCTGGGCTAACATCGGTGCCCATCTTCCTCCACTTTATATGGGACGCCGCCACAGCATGGCTTACCAAGCAGTGCGTCGGTGTGCGCCCGGGATCCGAACCAGCGAACCCCGGGCCGCCGCAGCGGAGCGCGCACACCCAACCGCTTGCGCCACCGGGCCGGCCCCTGCATTTGTTTTTTTCTCCTTTCAGTTCTATTGATTTTTGCTTTATGAATTTTGAAAAATTGTTATTAAGTGCATGTATATTAGGATCTTTATGGCCTCTTGAGGGATTGACTCCTTTATGATTATGTAATGTCTCTCTTTATCCCTGGTAGTACTCTTTGTTCTGAAGTCTATTTTGATATTAATATAGCTATTCCAGCTTTCTTTTAATTAATGCTTTCATGGTATATCTTTTTCCATCTTTTTGCTTTTAACCTATTTCTATTTAAAGTGGATTTCTTACAGATAACGTATGGTTGAGTCTTTTTTGTCTAATGTGAAAACCTCTACTTTTTAATTGAATTAGTTCAATCACTTAAATTTAACATCATTTTTGTAAGTTTGGAGACAAATTTATTATTTTGCTGCTTGTTTCCTGTTTGTCCTATCTGTTCTTTTTTCTCTTCTTTTTATCTCTTTTGGATTAGTGGAGAATTTTTATTTTGCTTTATCTCTACTATTTACTTATTAGTATTACCTCTATTTTAGTTTCAGTGGTTACCCTATTGCATCAGACAGCCTCTCTATGCAGCTGCTGGGGAAGCCAGAGCTCCCATGGGTCCAGTTCAGCCACTCGGGCAATGTAATCTTTGTGAAGTACGCAGTATACATCTTCAGCTTATCACAGACTAATTTTAAATGACATTATACTATTTTACATGTAGCCTCACAGTCTTATAACAATATACTTCTATTCCTCACTCCCATTCTGTGTGATGTTGTAGTCATACATTTTTACTTAAAAACCTCATAATACATTGTTAATATTTTTGCTTTAGACAGTCAGTCATCTTTTAAAGTGATTAAAAAGTCTTTTATATACTGGTTTTATTTTTTTTTGTGAGGAAGATCAGCCCTGAGCTAACATCCATGCCAATCCTCCTCTTTTGTTTTTTTCTTTTTGCTGAGGAAGACTGGCCCTGGGCTAACATCCGTGCCCATCTTCCTCTACTTTATATGGGATGCCACCACAGCATGGCCTGACAAGCGGTACATTGGTGCATGCCTGGGATCTGAACCCAGGCCGCCAGCAGCAGAGCACATGCACTTAACTGCTACACCACAGGGCCGGCCCCCTATATACCTTCTTTTTTTTTAACCATTTTCAGTACTCCTTGCAGTGACGCATCACATAACATTTCAGTCAATCGCATATATGACGGTGGTCCCATAAGATTAGTATCATATAGTCTAGGTGTGTAGTAGGCTATACCATCTAGGTTTGTATAAAGTATCCTCTATGATGTTTGTATAACCGCGAAATTGCCTAACAATACGTTTCTCAGAATGTATCCCCATCGTGAAGCAACACATGACTGTATTTCTTTGTGTATCTTACTCCTTCTAATGCTTCCTGTAGTATTTCTTATAACACAGATCTGTTGGCAGTGAATTCTCTCAGCTTTTATTTGTCTCAAAAAGCCTTTATTTCATCTTCATTTGTGAAAGATGTTTTCTCTGGGTACTGAATTCTGGATTGACACTTTTTTCTGTCCGTACTGTAAAGATGTCACTCCATTGTCTTCTGGCTTACATACTTACTTTCTCCTCTAATTTTTAAATCATTGTTCCTCTGTATTTAATGTTCTATTTTCTCTAGCTGCCTTAAAGGTTTTTTTTTTTATCTTTGGTTTTCAGCTGTTTGGCTGTGATGTTTCTAGGGTAAGCTCTTTTTTTTGTAAGAGAGATCAGCCCTGAGCTAACATCCATGCCAATCCTCTTCTTTTTCCTGAGGAAGACTGGCCCTGAGCTAACATCTATTGCCAGTCCTCCTCCTTTTTCTCCCCAAAGCCGCGGTAAATAGGTGTATGTCATAGTTGCACATCCTTCTAGTTGCTGTATGTGGGACGCCGCCTCAGCATGGCCGGAGAAGCGATGCATTGGCGCGCGCCCGGGATCCAAACCCGGGATGAGTGGAGCATGCACACTTAACCGCTAAGCCACGGGGCCAGCCCCTGATTTTTCTTTTTTGTTGTTAGCTTCTTGAATCTGTGGTTTGATGTATTTCACCTTTTTTTCCCCCCTGAGACTCCACTTACTTATCTGTGGCTGTGTCTGATACTATTCCATAATTCTTGGATCTTGTGTCTCAGGAAAATTTTCTGTATTTGTGCTCCAGTTTCAGCCTTTAGTTATTCTTCCAAGCCTGTGTCACAGAAGGTTTATTTCCTGCCTTTGGTCTTCCTCCAGCAGCAGACTTCTGCTCCTTGTTACTCCGTGCTTCACTTCTGGTGGTGGCAGGGGTGTTCTGTTTTTCTGATCCCTCTTCATTCTTAGGTATGTGCCTGGGCCTCAGCAGTAGGGCTTTCTCAGTGTACCTGCCTCTTCTTAAGTGGTAAGAGACCTCTACTTTTGTATCAGTGAAGGATTCTGGGCCCAAGGTGGTTCTGTGCTCCTGCCCTAGGGATAGAGTGTTCGTCTCCTACCCTTTCCTCTCTATACTACCACATTAGGGGATCCATATTGTTGGCTAAATTCCTCTCAGATTGGTAGCTTGCTTTAAGCGAAAGAAAATGAGTCCTGTTTTAAGGAAAGGTACCCCCAAATCAGGGCATTGGGAGTCTCACTTATGAAATTCAATAAAATATCAATGTAAAAAAAAAAACCCAAAAAGTGACATTAGCAACATGATGGGGTGAGCAATTCTCTTTGTGTCTCCTCCTTCGAACTACAATTAAATGGATGTTCATTGATCAGCAGAGGATACCTGCATAGCACATCAGGAAGCCTGAGAGATGCAATACATCTTAAGGGGGAGGGACTACCCCTGGGGAGGTGGTGGAGATAGGTGAGCACTCTCTGGCTCCCTGGCAGCCCTATATGTGTGTGCAACTGCTCTCCTGGCTAGAGTGCCCATAGCACCACTGCAGCCCCAGAAGTGGGAGCACACCTCGGTGCGACTGTGGGAACAGGTGATGGCAGCCCTGAGCCCCCATGTGATCACTTTCCCATCTGGTGGGAGAGCCCACAGTGCCACCGTGGTCCGCAGGAAGCGGCCCAGACTTGAATCCAGTGGTCAGGCCCCACCCTCCAAGCACAACAGCTGGTGTGACCTAGGAGGAAGCGGCAGCAGATCTGCACACCCAGGCAAATGAGTTCCCAGCTTCCGAGAACACCCACAGTACCGCTGCCGCTCCAAAGAGGGAAGTGCGTCTTGGTGGGACAGTGGGATGAAGTGGCAACAGCCCTGAGCCCCTGTGTGATTGCTTTCCCATTCTGTGGGAGATCCCACGGGGCTGCTGTGGTCCCAAGGAATGGCCCAGGTTTGGACAGGCACAGCTGACAGGGATCATGGCGGGCTCAGAATACAGCTCCTGGCTCCCCCACTGCAGTGGCAGCAGGTGGAATCTGCGACCAGATGCTATCACTATTGGAAGGCATAAATCAACACCATCCAATAGTATGAAGAGGTATATTAGCACTCCAGACCAGAAGGAAAAAGACTAACACCCGGAAATCAATCCTAAAGGCACAGAAATCAACAATCCAAATGACAGAGAATTCAAAATAGCTATCATAAAAAAACTCGACAAATTACAAGAGAACTCAGACAGATCAGTGAAATCAGGAACAAAATTAAGGAACAGAGGGAATTCTTCACAAAAGTGATAGAAACTGTAACGAAAAACCAATCAGAAATGTTGGAGATAGAAAACAAAATGAATGAGATAAAGAAAAATCTAGAGACCTTACATAACAGCTGACATTATGGAGGACAGAGTTAGCAATTTAGAGGACAAGAATATAGAAATGCTTCAGATGGATGGGGAGAGAGAACTAAGACTAAAAAGAAAAAAGGAATTCTTCAAGAAATACCCAACTCAATTAGGAAATGCAACATAAGGATTATAGGTATTCCAGAGGGAGAACAGATGGAGAAAGGAGCAGAGAGCTTGTTCCAAGAAATAATAACTGAAAACTTCCCAAACCTGAGGAAGGAGCTGGAATTACAAGTAGAAGAAGCTAATAGAACTCCTAATTACATCAAAGTAAAGAGACCTTCTCTAAGGCAAATATTAATTAAACTGGCAAAAGTCAATGACAAATAAAAAATATTAAGGGCAGCAAGGCAGAAGAAAATAAGCTCCAAAGGAACCCCTATTAGGCTTTCAGCAGATTTCTCAGCTGAAACCTTACAGGCTATGAGAGAGTGGAATGATGTATTCAAGATTCTGAAAGACAAGAACTTTCAGCCAAGAATACTCTATACAGTGAAAATATCTTTCAGATATGATGGAGAACTAAAAACTTTCCCAGATAAACAAAAGCTGAGGGAGTTTGTTACCACAAGACCCTGCATACAACATGTAATCAAGAAGGCCCTCATACCTGAAAAAAAAAAAAGGGTTTGGAGCAAAGAGATAAATAGGTAGACAAAATCAGAAAATTGTAACTTGCTATCAGAACAGATTAGCAAACACTTAATTATAACATTAAAGATAAAGGGAAGGAAAACATCAAGAATAAATATAATCACTTCAGTTTAACCACAAAGTCACAACACAAAAGGAAATAAGTTGTGACAATAATAACTTAGAAGGGGAAGAGGAAGGGGATGGACCCTGCTTAGACTAATGGAATAAGAGGCTATCAGGAAGTGGGCTATCTCATCTATGAAATCTTTTTTTTTTTTTCTGTGAGGAAGATCAGCCCTGAGCTAACATCCATGCCAATCCTCCTCTTTTTTTTTGCTGAGGAAGACGGGCCCTGAGCTAACATCTGTTGCCAATCCTCCCCCGCTTTTTTTTTCCCTTTTTCTCTCCAAAGCCCCAGTAGATAGTTGTATGTTATAGTTGCACATCCTTCTAGTTGCTGTATGTGGGACGCCGCCTCAGCATTGCCTGACAAGCAGTGCATCAGTGTGCGCCTGGGATCCAAACCCGGGCCGCCAGTAGTGGAGCGCATGCAGTTAACTGCTAAGCCACGGGGCCAGCCCCTGTGAAATCTTTTATACAAACCTTTCGGTAACCAATAAACAAAAAATCTGATACACAAATGATAAAGAGAAAACTGAGAAAACCATCATAGAGAGCCACCAAACTGAATTGAAATGCAGTCTGAAATACACGGGATGAGAAACAAGAGCAATACAGAAAAGCCAGAAAACAAGTGATAAAATGCAGCTTTAAGCCCTCATATATCAATAATCACTTTAAATGTAAATGGATTGAATTCCCCAATCAAATGATGCAGAGTGTGGGGCCAGCTCCGTGGCTGAGTGGTTAAAGTTCTGCACACTCTGCTTTGGCTGCCTGGGTTCCTGGGTTTGGATCCCAGGTGCAGACCTACTCCACTCATCAGTCATGCTGTGGAGGCATCCCATATACAAAATGAAGGAAGATTGGCACAGATGTTAGCTCAGGGTGAATCTTCCTCACCAAAAAAAAAAAAAAAAACACACAGAGTGGCTGGATGGATTAAAAAACAAGACCCAAAAATATGCTGCCTTCAGGAAACACATCACAGCTCTAAAGCAAACACAGACTCAGTGAAGGGATGGAAGATGATACTCCAAGCTAATGGCAAATAAAAGAAAGCAGGTGTTGCCATACTTACATCAGACAAAGTAGACTTCAAGATAAAACAGGCAATGAGAGACCAAGAGGGCCACTTTATAGTGATAAAAGGGACACTCCATCAAGAAGACATAACACTTATAAATATATATGCACCCAACATAGGACCACAAAAGTACATAAAGCAACTATTAACAAACATAAAAGGAGATATTAACAACAACACAGTAATAGGGGACCTTAACACCCCACTTAACATCAATGGATAGATCATCCGGACAGAAAGTCAACAAGGAAATAGTGGAATTAAATGAAAAACTAGACCAGATGGACTTAATAGATATATTTAGAATAATCCATCCAAAAACAGCAGAATACACATTTTTCTCAAGTGCACATGGAACATTCTCAAGAATAGACCATATGTTGGGAAACAAGGTAAGCTTCAATAAATTTAAGAAGATTGAAATCATATCAACCATCTTTTCTGACCGTAATGCTATGATACTAGAAATCAACTATAAGAAAAAATTGGGAAAGTGACAAATATGTGGAGACTAAACAACGTGCTACTGAACAACCAATAGATCATTGGAGAAATTAAAGGAGAAATCAAAAAATATCTGGAGACAAATGAAAATGAAAATACACCATACCAACTCATATGGGATGCCCAAAAGTAGTCCTAAGAGGGAAATTCACAGCAAATCAGGCCTACCTTAGCAAACAAGAAAACTCTCAAATAAACAGTCTTAAACTACACCTAACAGAATTAGAAAAAGTAGAACAAACAAAGCCCAAAGTTAGCAGAAGGAGGGAAATGATAAAAATTAGAGCAGAAATAAATAAAATTGAAAGCAAAAAAACAGTAGAAAGGATCAGTGAAACTAAGAGCTAGTTCTTTGAGAAGGTAAACATAATTGACAAGCCCTTAGCCAGACTCACTAAGAAAAAAAGAGAGAAGGCTCAAATAAATAAAATTAGAAATGAAAGAGGAGAAATTACAATGGATACCACAGAGATACAAAGGATTCTAAGAGAATACTATGAAAAACTATATGCCAACAAATTGGACGATCTAGGAGAAATGGATAAATTATTCGATTTCATACTACCTCCCAAAACGGAATCAAGAAGAAATAGAGAACCTGAATAGACCAGTCACAAGTAAAGAGATTGAAACAGTAATCAAAAACCTCCCCAAAAGTAAAAGTCCAGGACCAGGTAGCTTCTCTCGAGAATTGTACCAAATATTCAAAGAAGATTTAATACCTATCCTTCGTGAACTATTCCAAAAAGTTGAATAAGATGGAACACTTCTTAACACTTTACAAGGCCAATATCACCCTGATCCCAAAGCCAGACAAGAACAATACAAAGAAGGAAAATTACAGGCCAGTGTTGCTGATGAACATAGATGCAAAAATCCTCAACAAAATATTAGCAAACCAAATACAGCAATACATTAAAAAGATCATGCACCATGATCAAGTGGGATTTATATCAGGGACGCAGGGATGGTTCAACATCTGCAAATCAATGTGATACATGACATTAACAAAATGAGGAATAAAAATCACATGATCATCTCAATGGATGCAGAGAAAGCATTTGACAAGATCCAACATCCATTTGTGATGAAAACTCTCAATAAAATGGGTATAGAAGGTAAGCGCTTCAACATAATAAAGGCCATACATGACAAACTCACAGCCAACATCATACTTAACCGTGAAAAACTGAAAGCCATTCATCTGAGAACAGGAAGAAAACAAGGGTGCCCACTCTTGCCACTCTTATTCAACATAGTACTGGAGGTTTTGGCCAGAGCAATTAGGTAAGAAAAAGAAATAAAAGGTATCCAAATAGGCAAGGAAGAAGTGAAATTCTCACTGTTTGCAGGTGACATGATTTTATACATATAGAGAACCCTAAAGAATCCATCAGAAAACTGTTAGAAATAATCAACAACTACAGCAAAGTTACAGGATACAAAATCAACTTACAAAAATCAGTGGCATTTCTGTACTCTAATAACCAACTAACAGAAAGAGAAGTCAAGAATACAATCCTATTTACAATCGCAACAAAGCGAGTAAAATATCTAGGAATAAATTTAGCCAAGGAGGTGAAAGACCTATACAATGAAAGCTATAAGACATTATTGAAAGAAATCAATGATGACATAAAGAAATGGAAAGATATTCCATGCACATAGATTGGAAGAATAAACATAGTTACAAATCCATACTACCTAAAGCAATCTACAGATTCAGTGCAATCCCAATCAGAATCGCAATGACATTCTTCACGGAAATAGAACAAAGCATCTGAAAATTCATATGAGGCAACAAAAGACTCCAAATAGCTAAAGCAATCCTGCGAAAAAAGAGCAAAGTTGGAGACATCACAATCCCTGACTTCAAAATATACTACAAAGCTATAGTAACCAAAACAGCATGGTACTGGTACAAAAACATGCACACAGCTCAATGGAATAGAATTGAAAGCCCAGAAATAAAACTACACATCTCTGGACAGCTAATCTTCAACAAAGGATGTAAGAACATACATTGGAGAAAGGAAAGTCTCTTCGATAAATGGTGTTGGGAAAACTGGACAACCACATGCAAAAGAATGAAAATAGACCATTATCTTTCACCATATATGAAAATGAACACAAAACCGATTAAAGACTTGAAAGTAAGACCTGAAACCATAAAACTCCTAGAAGAAAATATAGGCAGTACACTCTTTGACATCAGTCTTAGAAGGATCTTTTCAAATACCATGTCTACTCAGACAAGGGAAAAAAATCAAAAAAGAAACAAATGGGACTTCATTAGACTTAAGAGCTCTTGCAAGGCAAAGGAAACCATGAACAAAACAAAAAGACATCCCACAAACTGGGAGAAAATATTTGTAAATCATATATCCAACAAGGGGTTAATCTCCAAAATATATAAACACCTCACACAACTGAACAACAAAAAAGCAAACAACCTGATCAAAAAATGGGCAGAGGATATGAACAGATATTTTTCCAAAGAAGATATACAGATGGCCAAGAGGCACATGAAAAGATGTTCAACATCGCTAATCATCAGGGAAATGCAAATCAAAACTACAATGAGATATCACCTCACGCCTGTTAGAATGGCTAATTACCAGGACAAAAAACAACAAATGTTGGAGAGGATGCGGAGAAAAGGGAACCCTCATACGCTGCTAGTAGGAATACAAACTGGTGCAGCCACTATGGAAAACAGTGTGGAGATTTCTCAAAAAACTAAAAATAGAAATACCATACGACCCAGGTCTTCTACTACTGGGTATTTATCTAAAGAACTTGAAATCAATAGTTCCGGGAGACTTATACGTCCCTATATTCATTGCAGCATTATTCACAATAGCCAAGACATGGAAGCAACCCAAGTGCCCATTGACTGATGAATGGATAAAGAAGATGTGGTATATATGTATATACCACACACACACACACACACACACACACACACACACACACACACATATATACAGTGGAATACTGCTCAGCCATAAAAAGAGACAAAATTTTCTCATTTGCAACAACATGGATGGAACTTGAGGGTATTATGTTAAGCAAAATACGCCAGACAAAGACAAACACCATATGATTTCACTCATATGTGGAAGCTAAATAAATCCATGGACAAAGAGAACAGATTAGTGGTTACCAGAGAGGAAGGGGGTTGGAGATGGGCCTAAGGGGTAAAGGGGCACATATATATGGTGACTGACAAATAATAATGTACAACTGAAATTTCACAATGTTATAAACTATTATGACCTCAATAAAAAAAAAACACACCAAAAAAACCTAAAGGAAATAAATTATTTGTAAGAATAAGCAGAAATAAGGGAAATATATTTGGAAACACCTTTAAGAAAATGGATTTATAAGATAGTAAGTATAAAACATCCATTTGAAGAAATAAAATATGAAATAAAATCAGTAAAGAAGAATATATAAATGGCTAGGCATATTGTTGAATAACCCACTAGAATTTTTAGAACTAAAAATAAGTTGTTGAAATTCTGAAAAACGGATTAAATATCAGATTAGACACAGCTGAAGAGACATTACTGCAAAATACAACTGAATAAATGACACAGTTCAAGTACAAGGTGACAGAAGAAGAGAAATAGGACACAAAATTCAAAGATGTGTAAGATAGGAATGAGAAGATAGATAAAACGTAAGTAATTGGAACAGAAGGAGGAGAAAAAAAAACTAAGAAGCAATATTTGAGGCCATAATGGCGTAGAATTTTCCAGAAATGATGCAGTAAAGCCACATATGTGGGACACAAAATGCACACCAAGCAGGATAAATACAAAGAAATATCTGCCTAAGTATGTGTTAGTAAACTGGAGAACACTGGATCTTAACAGCCAGAGAGAAAAATCAGGTCACCTACTAAGGAAGGAGACAATGCCAGAGACTTCATCCAAATTACGCAAAATATATTTGTCAATCTAGAGTTATGAACTCAAGAAACTATTTTTTAAGAATGAGAGTTGTCAAAGAGAAATAAAGCTAGTTAAAGGCAATATAGATAGATTTCATTCACTAACTATTGCAGTGGGGGAGAGAAGTTTCTGTAAAACAGAATTGAACTCCAAATACAGCAAAGACAGAGGGGATTTATAACCAACAAACAGAATGAGGGGGTCAGTGGATAGGAAATTACTAAGAGGAAACTGGTCTAACAGAATTCCTGCTAAATGCAGGCCAGGGACTTAGCATCCAGGGTGGGATGTAAGGAACTTGATCAGATATCAGGGGTTATCAGATATCAAGGGCAAGGGGATTCTCACTAGATGGACTTAAGAAGGATTCTTGTTAAAACTGAGCTCAGGAAGGATGGACATGAAAGGCCAGGGTCGAGGCCTAGCTGAGATAGGGCTCAGAGGAGCCTAAGTAAAGTTTAGTCAAGGAGAGAGCCTTTGTCAGAGTGTTTCATTAAATTTGAATTGATCCTAAAATAAATTATAGAAACCATATCTTTTATTATATAATTTCATTAGTAAAATTCTAATGGAGATACTACAGGAAGAAAGAAAATGAAACCCAAAAGAATGCATGAGATGAGAGGAGTGGTAAGTGACAAGAAATTAGCAAACATATAGGTAAATTTAAACAATATGTGTATAAATTAATTATGATACCTAATTTTTAGAGCTAAAAAAGACACTATTATGTACTAAACAATAATTGCATATAAATGATGTGGGAGTGATCAAATTGTGTTTGATTCTTCTGTTATTTAAAAAAAGAGGTTTAAGACGTTGACTCAGTTTAGATTTTAAGTTAAATATTCATGGTAAAATTTAATGGATAGCCACCTAAAGTTGAGAAACAGGTGTGTATAACTTGCAAAGTTGTAAAGAGGAGAAAATGGAAAAGATAAAAAAACGAGTGAGTCCAAAAAGAACAAGAAAAGTACAGTAGAAGTAATAGTAAAACTGTGACAAATATAAAGTACCAAGTAAATGTAAGAGAAAACTTGATATGTTTCAGTAGTCACCATAAATGTAAAAAGATTAAATTCACCTGTTAAAAAACAAATCATCAAATTGGATCTTCCAAAAAAAATAAGATCTTGCTATGTCTAAGCTATTAGGTTTTAGTTTATTCTGATGACTCCTTATTTATATCTTCAGCATCTTTTGCCTACTCAGCATTAAATGTTTTACCTTTCTGCAGGACATTTCCAACAGGATATTCTGATCCCTCCAATGTTGCAAGAACTAATATTGAAATCATTATTCACAAATCATAAATCTTCCCCATTTCCCTTCATTTATTAGGTTCTATGAACCTTCTACTGTTATAACTGACGATCATAGTATCATTTTGTTTTTCTCTCTGTCATCCTTTCTTACTGATGTTAGATCACTATCTATTAACTGTGACACTTTTGTAAACTATTTTTTCAATAATTTCATATTCTCACTTTCCATTGACACCACTGAAAACACTAACCATATTGTTTTATTCTTTGTTCTAATTCCTAAATGAAATTAGACTTTTCCCCTCAAAGCATCTAATTTATCATGTTAGTAACCTGACATATTTTTTTCAATATGTAATATATGAAATTTAAGTTTTTCTCGTTTAATGACCCTTAAATGTGGCTCCCTCTCATCTCTGTGGCACAAAACCTGCTGCTAAACTCCCATTTAATCCTTCTTCTGAAGTATCACCCATATATGTGCTTTCCTTCCCTACAACTTCACATTTGATTCCTAGGTACTTGATGATTCTTGTAAATTAATATATGAAAAGTACATGGACCAGTGCCTGGCTTATAATAATGATTTGTTATTTTTCCTGTTGTTATTATCATTATTATTATTTTTGAGCACATTTTTAAGCTCAAAGTTCCAGAGCTTTTATGAAATGTTCCTCAATTGCTTTGATTTACATTATCTACTATAGATTCTGATTCCTAATAATGTATGAGGCTATTATCTTATCTGGATTATGCTTTCTCCAAAGAGAGCATATCTTACTTTGCTATGTAACATATAATGGATATTGGATCACTAGTTAATTGATTAACTGTGACTCTTGATGAACGAGAGAGCCTTTATGTTTATTCATTCAGGAAATACTACAAGGAATTAACTTCTCAATGCACATGTTGGGTTATAAACCTCTAGCTTCTTATTTAGAAATTATAACTTTATATAATACTTGAGATTTGTATTTTGAAAAAACACATGACTTGTTAAGGACCATTAATTTCATATCCGCTCAGAGGTATTCAAAGGAAATCAGAGATAAACACTTCTAAGACCATAGGTTGTAGTTGGAAATGGAAAAAAGCAAAAAATAGAACTGAAGTATTTTAAATTTCGGCAGTTAACAGGCAATGTTTATGTTACAGAAGAGTATTATCTAATGTTGTGATAGAATGAGATGTATAGACTGTAATTAATTTTAAATTTCAATGTAAATAGAACTGGAAATTGTAGAGACGTTTGTGAAGACTTATTTGGAAGAAGAAATGAGACAGTATCATTTTCCCAAAGAATGTATAAGTTCTGAGCAAAGCTAAAATGATAATGTAAGCCAGCTGAGTGAAATTCGTGGTTGATCTTGAAGAATTTATGGCAAGTTAGTAGTCCGGCATGTCTAGAAAGAAGACATTTATTAGGGACTTGTGGAGTGATAAGTGCTTGGACACCCAAGTTATTTGTATTCTTTGTAAGTCACATAAGTAGAGGGAGAATTAGAAACTAGGCTACAGGACTCCTTAGGCATGAAGAAATTGGTGCTTTCAGAAATTTAATTTGATATTAACAGTATACTAAATTAACACTACATGACAAAGAATAAAAATAATTTTAAAAAGGAGAATGAAACTGGGAATGTAAATCATAGAATTTAGCTGCAATAGTGTAAGTAGGAGAATAAAATTATGTAAAGTCTGATCTACTTCCTTCAAAAGATTAGATCATTCCTTTGGTATTTTTCCAGGGCACTCATATCTACAAATCTTCTTTGTCTCTCTAGTTCTCTGCATTTCATATCGCTGGCTCATCAGGGTTGTTTTCTTTTTTTCTTCAAAATCTGTTTTCCTATATTCATTGTGCTTTGTATTCATTTCTAACCTCTATATTAAGTCTTGGAGTACATATTTGTAAATTGCCAAATGTAGATGTGTGTGTTCTGAGTTTCTGTCCCCACCAAATGTAGATGTGTGTGTTCTGAGTTTCTATCCTCATTTTTCACTCTATCAGGTTTTGTTTTTTTCTAAGTCAAAAGAATGGGAGAAATGAACATTTTGGATTATTCTTACTTTAAGAAACTAAATCAACTATATAAAAGGGCATTTGTATATAAGTGTAATTTCATCATAATTATTATAAGATTCATAACTTATGGGGTTTTTTTTCCTCATTTCTAGAAGTCTGCGAAGTTGATAACCAACTAGAGCAGAGTCAAGAAATCCAGGACAGACATTTCTGGCAAGCTCCATTTATCAACAACAAAACACTGACTATAGAGAGAGGTAATGTATTAGGAAAAATGTTTAATTTTAGCACAGACCTATTTCCTTCCATAAAAATACCCAGTAAATGTGATTCATGTGGTATTAGTTTGAAATACATTTCAGAATTATTTATTAATAAGAAAAACTATTTAAGAAGGAAGACTGATGACATCAATGCATTTGGGAAGTTGTTCCTTCATATTAACCATGGAAAAACTCACATGGGAGAGAAACCGTATGAATTCATTCAAAATCAGAAATACCTCAGTGAAAATGAAGACTTCATTCCATATCAGAAAATTAAAAATGTAGAGCACTCTTTTGAATACGAAGAATGTGGGAAAGATTTCCATGAGAAAGCAGTTGTCATCACATATAAACAAGCTCACATAGGAGAGAGTCCTTGTGAACATAATGAATATGATAAAACATCCTGCAGTTGTCCAACCCTCATGGTCCATAAGATGGCACAAAAAAGAGAAAATTTTTATGAGTTTAATGAATATGGGAAAACCTTTGAGAAGTCATGTCTCTTGATACATAGAGATGATTTGAAGGGGAAAGGTTCTGATTGTATTGAAAGAGTGGGTAGTTTCAGCAGGAGATCAAACTTTCCTGAAACAAGAGAGAGAACATTTGAATGTAACAACTTGGAGGAACCTCTCTGGGAGAAGTCAGTTTTTAATATAACTCAGAGAACACACACAGGAGACAAGGTCTATGAATGTAGTGAATGTGGAAAAGCATTCTACGAAAAGTCGAAACTCACCAAACATCAGAGAATGCATGCAGGAGAGAAACTCTTTGAATGTAATGCATGTGGGAAATGCTTCTCTAGGAAATCCCTCCTCAATTTACATCAGAGAATCCACACAGGAGAGAAACCCTATAAATGTAATGAATGTGGGAAATCCTTCTCTAGGAATTCACACCTCATAATACATCAGAGAACTCACACAGGAGAGAAACCCTATGAATGTAAGGAATGTAGAAAAAGCTTCTACCACAAGTCATATCTCACAGTACACCAGAGAATTCACACAGGGGAGAAACCCTATGAATGTAATCAATGTGGAAAAACCTTCATAAGCAACTCAGTCCTCACAATACATCAGAAAATACACACAGGTGAGAAACCTTATGAGTGTAATCAGTGTGGGAAATTTTTTTCTAGGAATTCATACCTTACAATACATCAGAGAACTCACACAGGTGAGAAACCCTATGAATGTAAGGTATGTGGGAAAACTTTCTGTCACAAGTCAGATGTGACTAAACATCAGAAAACTCACATAGGAGGGAAACCCTATGAATGTATTCAATGTGGGAAAACCTTTAGTCGCAACTCAGGCCTAAAAGTACATCAGAGAATTCACACAAAGGAGAAACCCTATGAATGTATTGAGTGTGGGAAATCCTTCTCTGAGAAATCAGTCCTCACAGTACATCAGAGAATCCACACAGGAGAAAAACCTTATAAGTGTAATGAATGTGGAAAAACCTTCTACAATAAATCAGACCTTACTAAACACCACAGAACTCACACAGGTGAGAAACCATATGAATGTAAGGAATGTGGGAAATTTTTCTCTAGGAATTCTTACCTTACAGTACACCAAAGAATTCACACAGGGGAGAAACCCTATGTATGTAAAAAATGTGGGAAAATTTTCTACCGTAAGTCAGACTATATGGTACATAAGAGAACACACAGAGGGGAGAAATCTTATCACTGTAATCAGTGTGGGAAAACTTTCACTTGCAATTCAGTCCTCAAATCACATCAGAGAACTCACACAGGGGAGAAGCCCTATGAATGTGATGAATGTGGGAAATCGTTCTCTGAGAAATCAGTCCTCACTGTACATCAGAGAATACACACAGGGGAAAAGCCTTATAAGTGTAATGATTGTGGAAAGTCCTTCTATCATAAGTCAGATCTCACTAAACATAGGAGAACACACACAGGGGAGAAACCCTATGAATGTAATCATTGTGGGAAAACCTTCAGTTGCAACTCGGGTCTGAAAGTACATCGGAGAAGACATGTAAGGGAGAAACCCTATGAGTGTATTGAGTGTGGGAAAAACCTCTAAGAAATCAGTTTTCACAGTACATCCAAAATTACACACAGGGTGAGACTATTATAAATGTAGCAGTGAGAGAAATCTTTCTCTAGCGATTCATGCCTCAAAACACTATGGAGAATTCACACAGGACGTGACCCCTGTGAATGTAAAGAATGTGACGAATCTTTTACCATAAGTCATATTCCAAAGTAAGTAAGAGAATACACATAGGGGAAAATACTGTGAATGTGATGAGTATTTGGAAATCTATTATAAATAATACCACTAAAAATGACTAAATATATGTGGAAGCAACCCTACTAATGCATGTAGGGAATGTGGAGAAATAATTTTATTATAAATCAGAGCTTATTAAACAAAGACTTTACATAGGAGATAATCTCTATGAATCAAATGGATGTAGGAAATTGTTCCTCCAGTATTTGGCCATTAATAACAATCTGATAACCCACACCTGGGAAAAATTAACATCTTGTATTTTTTGAGACCTCTATACACAAGTTGTAGTCATTGTATGTCAGAGACAATAGAGAAGATACCCAAAGTATGCAGCAAATGCAGTTGAGCCTATATCAAGAAATGCCGTTTTACTGAACAAGATAATTGATATTGAGATGAATCCTTAAAGATGTTTTGAATGTAACAAAATTCAGACTTTATTTTGTCTGAAAATGTGTTGAAGGAGGTCTGTCAATTTAAGAAATATGGACAGAAAATTTCCTTTAGATATGATATTATTCTAAAGTTATGTTTTGTTTTGCTCTGATCTTAAATGTTTTAGTAGAAATAAAACTGAAAATAGACATAAAAATATTAACTGTGGAATATGAACCTTTTTTTTAAAAGCAAAAATAAATTGAATAATCTTCTCAGCCTCTGATTCCACTTTTGGAGAAACATGTCAGCATGGCTCTCTTCATCTTGGAGCCATCACATGTTTTTGATTAGTCTGTCCTCCAACTATGTTATTACCTCTGCAAATAATGCCTAATGATCTGGTTCATCCTGGGAGGTATTTCTAGGGGATCTCAGGATGCACCACCCCTACCCCTGAGTAAACATCGGGACCAGCCACAGGCAGCCTTGAAGCTGCATCTGCCTCCTCTTCTTAGGTTCAGGAACTAGAAACACCATTGAATACATGAAGAAGGGTAGAGTAATGCCTAGAATACTCTAGGATATATGACCTCAGTAACATGAAGTTATATATTCAAATTTACAGGAAGCTCATCATAGCTTACTTTCTTGACTTTAAGCCTACTAACCCAATTACAGCCCATCCTTTCAGGGGACAGAAACTTGGTATCATTTCAGTGAAATATTTCACGTGTCCAATTATGAGAAATATGATAACCATCAGTGTACCTATTGCAAGTTGGAAGTATTAGAAGAATAGTTGAAGCATCTGCATACCGTCCCCAAACCCATTCCACATCCCATAACCTTCACCACCTTCAGTACTTTTCTAAACTTGGTTTATATTGATCCCATGTCTCGTTACTTTTACAATAATAACATACATATATTATTGCATGTTTGTGTGCGTAATAACATTGTTTTGCAAGTATTTATATCGGTGCGAACATGTGTTCTGGAACTTGCTTTTGTCTTCAAATGCATAGTTTTGATATTTATACATGTTTATATATTTAGTTTCAGTCAGTTCATTTTAATAAAGCATAATGTATGACTGTGTCTGTATAACAATATTGTCTATTTTCCTGTTTATGAAAGTTTTCAAATTTTTCAGTTTTACTATTAAAACAGTAATGCTTGAAAATTTTTTAAAAATCAATTTTGACATAAATTTAAACCTGGTAAAATATACACTATTTAAGCAGCCAATTTCATGAGTTTTAACAAGAGTATACCCACATGTAATCACTCCTATAATTAAGATTGACAACGTACTCATTATCCAGAAAGTTTTCCAGTTTCCCTTCCAAGTCACTCCTGGGACTTCCCCCTCCCTCCTGGCCCTTAGCAACCAATAATCTTCTTTCTCTCCCTCGGTTAGATTGGTTTTTTTTTAATCTCCTTTCACATAAATGGAGTTGTACAAGATGTTCCCTTTCTTGTATGTCTTCTTTCATTTAGCATGATTTTGAGATTCCTCTATATTTTAGCATGTATCAGTAACACCTACATTTTTATTGCTGAGTAGTATTCCATTGTATGCATATATTACAGTTTATTGATTCACCTGTTGTTTCCAGTTTTTGATTATTATGAATATAGCTACGCTGAACATTCATGTGCAATTTTGTGTAGACATGTTTTTATTCCCCTTGAATAAATACTTAGGAGTGAAGTTTCTGGGTTTGTAGGGTTAGTATATGTAATGTCACACTTTTCTAAAGTGGTTCTTCCATTTTACATTTATGTCAGCAATGTGTAAGAGTTGCAATTGTTCCACATTTTCTCAAATACTTGGTATTGTCACTTTTTGATGTAGCCATTCTAATGAGCGTATAGTGGTATTTCACTGTGGGGTTTTCATTAACATTTCCCTGATGGATAATGATGTTATGCATCTTTCACTTACTTATTGGCCATTTGTATATCTTATTTTGTGAAGCATCTGTTCAAATCCTTTGTCCACTTATTAGTTGAGTTGTTTGTCTTATATTGAGTTCTAAGAATTCTTTATTAATTATGAATATTTTCCCTCAGTCTGTGGCTTTTCAAAAGAAGTTTTTCATTTTGATAAAGTCCAGCTTATCATTTTTTTCTTATCAAAGAAATCTTTGCAGATCTAATGGTATCAAAGATTTTTTTCCCATGTTTTCTAAATGATTTAACTCTGTGTTTAGGTATGTGACTTATTTTGAGTACATTTTTGTGTATGGTGTGTGTTAATGGTTGAGATTTATATTATTCCATTTGAATATTCAGTCGTTTCAATACCATTTGTTCAGAAGACTATCCTTTCCCCATTGAATTAGTTTGTCACCTTTTTTGAAATCCAGTTGATTGTTTGTGTTCGTGTGTGTGTGTGTGGGGGGGTGGTTACCTATAGACCCTTTTTTCTGTTCCACTGACCTGTGTGTCTTCTTTATACTATCTGTATTCTCTTACCTTTATAGTAAGTCTTTATGAAATAGTGTAAATTCTCCAGCTTTGTTCTCCTGTTTCAAAATTGTTTTGGCTATTCCAAGTCCTGTTCATTTCCGCATACGTTTTAGAATGAACTTGTCAATTTCTAAAAAAAAAAAAAATAAAGGCTGCCTTTAATATTGTTTTAGAATTTCATTGACTCTGTAAGTCAGTTTGGAGAAAACTGACATCTTAGTATTGACTCTTCTGATTCATGAATATGTCTCTCCATTCAATTGGATCTTTAATTTCGCTCAGCATTGTTTTATAGCTGCCAGAGTACAGATATTGTTTTATAGCTGCCAGAGTACAGATATTGCACATGTATTAAATTTCTCTCTAAGTACATCTTGGTTTTGAATGCTATTATAAATAATATTATTTATTTAATTGCAATTTCCTGTTGTTCTTTGTTAGTAAATAGAAATACAGTTGATCCCTGTGTAATGACCTTATTTCCTTTAACCTTGATAAACAAACTTAGTTTGGGTAGCTTTTTTGATTCCTTAAGGTTTTCTTTGTATATGACCATGTCTCCTGCACTTGCTTCTTCTCTTCCAATTTTTATGCTGTTTACATCTTTTTTCTTACCTTATTGCAGTTTTATTACAATGCTGAAGAGAAATGGTGACAGAAGGTATCCTTCTTATTCCCAGTCTTAGAGGAAAGCATTCTTTCACCATGTTTCATGTCAGTTGTAAGTTTTTCAGGTTTAGGATATTTTTTTTCTATTCGAGTTTGAATGTTCAAACAGCCTTGTATTTCTGGGATAAAATCTACTTGGTTGTGATCTGTCATTTATATATTGTTGAATTTGATTTGCAAATATTGTGTTAAAGACTTGTGTCAATGTTCATGAAGAATAATGTCTGTGATCTGTACACTGATATCCCCCATCTCATTCGTAGTATTGGTAATTTGTTTTCTCTTTTTCTTCATCAGTCTTGCTGTAACTTTATCAGTTTTACTGACTGTGTTTTTCAAAAGAATGAGGTTTTGGGTTCATTGATTTTCTCTGTTGTTTGTCCTTTTTCTATTTCATTGACTTCTATTCATTTCTTTAATATATTTATCCTTTCACTTATTGTGGGATTAGTTTGTTCTAACTTCTTAAAATAGAAGCCTAGGTCATTAATTTTGAAATTATTTTTATTCTAATATAAGCTTTTAAAGTCTGCATTTCCCTCCAGGATCTAGAAATTTTGGTAAGTTGTGTATTCATTTTCATTTAGTTCAAAATATTTTCCCATTTACCTTGAGATTTCTTTTTCTTTCTTTCTTTTTTTTTTTTTCAGTGAGGAAGATTGTCCCTGAGCTAACATTTGTTGCCAATCTTCCTCTTTTTGCTTGAGGAAGATTGTTACTGAGCTAACATCTGTGCCTGTCTTCCTCTATTCCTGTGGAATGCTGCCACAGCATGGCTTGATGAGTGGTGTGTAGGTCTGCACCTGGGATCTGAACCCATGAACCCTGGGCCACCAGTGTGGAGCAGGTGAACTTAACCACTATGTGACCAGGCCGGCCCCCCTTGAGATTTCTTTTTCATATAGATCCTTTAGAAAAGCCTTGTGTAATTTCCAAATATTGGAGGATTTTTCTGTTTTTCATTTCTAATTTAGATTCTTTGTGATCAGAGAATATAATCTTTATGATTACATTTGTTTTAAGTTTATTAAGACTTCTCTTATGGCTCAGTACATTCTCTTTCTTGGTGAATATTCCAAGTACACTTGAAAAGATTTATGTATTCTGCTCTTACTAGGTAAGGTGTTCTAAAATGTCATGTTTTTCAATTGAAATTTTTATGTGATGATTGTAGGTTCACATGCAGTTTTAAGAAACAATACGGAGAAGTCCTGTGTATTCTTTACCCAGTTTTCCCTAATGGTAACATTTTGCAAAACTGTAGTATAAATATCACAACCAGGATATTGACATTGGTACAGTCCTCGGACCTTATACAGATTTCTCCAGTTTTTCTTGTACTCATTTGTTTGCGTATATGTATTTAATACAATTTTGTCACTTGTGTAGGTTTGTCACTTGTGTACCATCATAGTCAAAATACCTAATAGTTACGTCATCACAAGGACCTCTTGTAACCACACCCTCCTTATCTCTATGTGCTCCCCCACTGTCCATTCAAAAATGTTGCTTAGATGTATATGTATGTAACTTTCTGATTGGCTTTTTTCAGTAGACCTGATTCCCTGAATGTTTATCCAAGTTGTCATGTATATCAGTAGTTTGTTTTCGTTGGTGAAAAGTATTCCATATTATATATATACTACAGTTTGTTTAACACCTATTGATGGACATCTGAGTTTTTTCCAGTTTTTGACTGTTTCAAATAAGCTGCTATGAATGTACCATTTTACATTCCCACCAGTTATGTATGAGTGATCGTTTCTCTGCATCTTCACCATCATTTGTGTTATCACTATTCTTTGTTTTAACAATTCTAATAGGTGTGTAGTGATATCTCATTGTCATTTAAATTTGCATTTCCCTGATGATGTTGAAAACATCTTCATGTGTGTTTTTGCTATCTGTATAGTCTCTTTGTTGAAATAGTTCTTTGTGTCTTTTGCCCATATTCTAATTGGACTGTGTTTTTAATGTTGAGTTTTGAGAGTACTTTATATATTCTGGATTGTAGTTCTTTGTCACATATACGGTTTGCAGATCTTTTCTCCCAGTCTGTAATTTGTCTTTTCATCTTCTTCACGGGGTCTTTCACAGAACAAAAGTTTCTAATTTTAATGAGGTCCAATTTATCAATTTTTCTTCATATTTTTTGTGTCAAGTTAAGAACTCTTTGCCTAGCCCTAGGTCTTAAAGATATTTTGCCTGCAAGTTTTGTAATTTATTTTAAATTTTGGTTTATGATCTATTTTGAGTTAATTTTTGTGTGAGGTTTAGGTTGAGGTTCTTTTTGTTTGTCTATGATGTCCAATTATTTCAGCACAATTTGTTGAAAAGGCTATCCTTCCTCCATTGAATTGTTTTTGCACCTTTGTCAAAAATCCTTTGGACTTATTTGTGTGTAGGTCTGTTTCTGGAAACTCTGTTGTGTTTCATTGATCTATGTGTCTGTTCCTTTGACAATACTTCACCATCTTGATTACTGTAGTTATATCATAAACCTTTAAATAAGGTCGAGTGATTCCTCCCACTTGATACACTTTTTTAAATAATCATTTTTTAGCTATTCTGTTTCCTTTGCAATTCTATATAAATTTTACACAATACTGTCTACAGTTGGCATTTTAGTAAGAATTGAATTAAACTTTTTTATCACTTTGTGAAAAATTGACATATTTACTATGTTAAGTTTTTACAATGTGTGTTTACATTTATTTAGGCCTTCTTAGATTCTTGCAGTATTTTCTATTTTTCTGCACAAAGATCCTATACTTATTTTATTAAATGTATAACTTCCTTTTTTTGAGTGATTGTAAATGGTATTATATTTTCAAATTTTGTTTTTGGATGCATATAGAAATGTGATTAATTTTTTATGTTGCTCTTGTGTTCTACAGTCTGTCTGAATTCACTTATTAATTCTAGGAGTTTGTTATGTATTCCTTGAGATTTTCTACATAGACAATCATGTTATCTGCAATAGGGGCAATTTTATGTCTTCCTTTCAAGTGGTATGCCTTTTATTGCTTTTTCTTACCTTATTGTGCTGGCTAGAACCTCTACTATGTTGAATAAGAGTGTTCAGAGGAGACATCCTTGTGTTTTCCCCCATTTTAAGGAAAATGTCTTTCACTATTAAGTACAATCTTACCTGTTAACTTTTGTGTGTGTGTGTGGATACTCTTTATCTACAGGAATTCTTTTCTATTCCTGGTTTGCTGAGTGTTTTATCATGAATGACTCTTGGATTTTGTCAGGTGCTTTTTCTATATCAGTTGTTCCAGATCATATGATTGTTCTTCTTAAGCCTGGTAGATTGCATTGATTTATTTTGGATGTTGAAGTAGCCTTACATACCTGCTATAAATCTCATTTGGTCATGATGTATAATTCATTTTTATAGATTGTTGGATTTGGTTGTATTTTGTTGAGGATTTTTGCAACTAAGTTTATGAGAGAGAGTCTGTAGTTTTAATTTTTTGAAATGTTATTGTCTGGTTTTGGTATCAGTATAATGCTGGTAATATCAGTTGGAAAGTGTTCCTTCCTCTTCTGTTTTCTGAAATGTTAGTTCTTTAAACATCTGTTTTCCTTCTTCTGAGAATATTTTTATTTCCCTTCATTCCTGAAGGGTAGAGTCACTGCATATCGTAGTTGCAGTTCAGCGCCTGTTTTGCTCTTTTTTTTCTCACCTCCATGGTTTCAAATAAAGAATTCACTGTAATTCAAATTGGTGTTTCTCTATAGGCAATTTGCCATTTCTGTCTGGCTGCTTTTAAGGTTTTTTTCTTTTTTTTTTTTTTTAGATTTCAGAAGTTTAATTATATGTCTTGGCTTGGATTTCTTTGGGTTAATTCTACTTGGGGTTAACTCAGATTATTGAATCTGTAGGTTTGTGCCTTTTGCCACATTTGGAAAGTTTTCAGCTGTTTTTTCTTCAAATACTTTCATCTCCTCTCTCTGTTTACTCTTCTAGGACTCTAAATATATGAATGCTTCATCTTTTATTCTTGTTCGACAGGTCCCTGAGGCTATGTTCTTTCTTTTTTCCAATCTATTTCTTTTTTCTTGTTCAAATTGGGTGAATTCTGTCAATCTGTTCTTAAGAGGACTGATTGATCCTATTTTCTGTCATCTCTACTCTTGAGTCCATCCACTAAATTTTTTTTTCAGTTGTAGTTTTTAATTCTATAATTTCTATTTGATTTTTTTAACTTCTGGGGTTTTTTGCTGTGATTTTCTATTTTTGCATTTCTTTTAAGAGAATTTATAATTGATTGTTGAAGCATTAGTTTTGATGTCTGCTTTAAATATTTGTCAGATTATTCCAACATCTGATTCATTAGTGTTAGTGTCATTTGATTATCTTCTCTCTTTCAAGTTGTTTTCTTGATTCTTAGTATGATGGGTGATTCTCAAATGTATCCTGTACATTTTTTCTTTTTATGTTAGGAGACTGTGAGTCCTGTTTAAATCTTTTAGTTTTGCAGCAGACATCTTTAAATTTAGCATATAGGTGCTGCCTTACTTATGTGGGCTGTGGTTCTAAGATAGTTTAATTTTCAGAGCCTTTCTGGTCTGCTTATTTTATCTAGTGCTGCTGGTGCTCGTACTGGTTTCTTTACTACTACTTGAGGAGGCAAAAGGTGTTTCTCCAGGCAAAGGCATCAGGTGTCTCTTGGTGAGGAGGGAAGTCTTAGTCTGTAGAAGCAAAGAGGCTTCCTGGACCAGGTACTGTGTTGTTTGGGTCTCTCTTGCCATTTCTGCTCACCTGCCTCTGTCTCTTGGTGGGGAAGAAGAGCACTTCCCTGGGCTGCCTATGGGGTAAGATCCTTCAGGTTAGTCCCCTTTGCTAGTGGTTTCAGGCTTGCCTGCAATTGTCAAAGGGACTCTTTTTTAATTTGGAGAGAGGAATGAGCGTATCAGGGCTTCTTTCTATTCCTAGATTGGGGTTTGGGAAATGCTGAGTCTGGGTCACCTCCTGTTGAGTGGAGGGACATCAGACAACAACATCTTAACACTTTTCATAATTCGCTGTTATTTGTCTTGTGTTATTTCAGAGGAAGAGTTTTGCAGGGAGGAGCAGGGAGAAATGAATGTACACCATATTGTCTAGACCAATAGTATGCTTTTTTCTTTCATTTATCTTATGTATTCTTTTGTCCTCTTTTCCTGCCTTATTTTTGAATGTATATTTTTCATATTCCATTTTATCAGCACTATTGGCTTCTTAACTTTACCTATTTTAAAATTATCATGTAGCTTTCTTTAAAGTGTATAATGTACTTTAATTTATCAAGTCTACTTTCAAGTAATAATAGACCATTTAAAATTTAAAGTATACAAGAGAGTGTGTACATTTTTCCTCTCCTATTATGCACTATTTTTGTCATGTTTTCCATTTCTTTGTTCATTGTCAGTCTCACAATATATTACTATGCTTGCTTTAAAGTTTTTTTTTTTGGTAAGGAAGATCAGCCCTGTGCTAACATCTGCCAGTCCTTCTCTTTTTTTTGCTGAGGAAGACTGGCCCTGGGATAACATCCCTGCCCATCTTCCTCCACTTTATATGGGACGCCGCCACAGCATGGCTTGACAAGTGGTGCCTCAGTGCATGCCCGGGATCCGAACCAGCGAACCCCGGGCCACCGGAGCAGAGCATGCACTCTTAACCGCTTGCACCACCAGGCTGGCCCCTAAACTTTGTTTTTAAAGAAATTTATAAATGAAAAGTATTTTATATTTGTCTCCTTATTTACCATTTCTGATGCTCTTCATTGCTTTGTGTATATTCAGATTTTCATCTGGTATCATTTTCCTGTTGCCTAAGAGGACTCCATTTTACATTCTTGTATTGCAGTACTTCTGGTGATGAATTCTCACAGGTTTTGTTTGTTTGGTGGGAAAAATTATTTTGCCCTTTTGTGAAGGTTATTTTATCTGGGTAGAGAATTGTAGTTGGTAGTTTGTTTTCTTCTAATGCTGTAAAGATGTCATTCCATTGTCTTGGCTTGGGTAGTTTGTAATGAGAAGTCTGAGGTAACTTTTATGTTTGTTTCTCTGTACATGTGTATTTCTTCTTAGGCTCCTTTAAACATTTTTTTGTTCATAACTTTTTCAGGAATTTGATTGTGATGTGCCTTGGTGTGGTTTTTCTTTGCATTTATCATGCTTAGTGTTCTTTGAACTTCTTGGGTCATAGTTTTTATCAGTTTGCCTATTATTTTAAAAATATTTTTCTGTTTCTCTTTTCTCTCCGTCTAGGACTTTAGTGATGTAAATTTTAGACTACTGGGTATTGTGCCATGGACACTGAGCCTTCGTTTTGTGTTTTGTTTTGTTCTTAAAAGTTTTTCTGTATTTTAAAATTTGGGGCACTTACTAGATCAGGTTCACCAGGCTTTTCTTTGACATTAATTACATTCAGCGATTCTGTTGAATCTCCAGAAGTTCCATTTGGTTCCCTTATTGTATATTTATATCTTATCTGTCATTTTTTTCCCTTTAGTCCTTGAATATATATAGCATATTTATAATGGTAATTTAAGTATTTTTTGACCCCATCATTTGTCATTTTTTGTAATGTTTCTTTTCACTGAATTTTGTACTAGTTACGAGTCAATCACATTTTTATACTTCATACCATCTGTTTATTATTTTAAATTTTTAAAAATTTTCTTTAACTTTTTATTTTAGATTTACAAAAAATTGTGAAGATAATACAGAGAGTTCCCATATATCACATACCCACTTCCCATATTATTAATATCGTATATTAATACAGTACATTTGTTACAATTAGTGAGCCAATATTGACACATTACTGTTAACTGAAAGTCCATACTTTTATATTTAGATTTCCTTAAGTTTTTCCCTAATGTCCTTTTTCTGTTCCCGGATCTCATACCCATTTAGCAGTTAGTCCCAATTATCCCTTCACTCTCATCCCTGACAACCGCTAAATCTACTTTCTAGCTCTATGGAGTTACCTATTCTGGACTTTTTTTGTGTGTTTAAGGAAGATCAGCCCTGAGCTAACATCTGATGCCAATCCTACTCTTTTTTGCTGAGGAAGATTGGCCCTGGACTAACATCTGTGTCCATTTTCCTTTACTTTATATGGGTTGCCACCACAGCATGTCTTGACAAGCGGTGCATTGGTGTGCACCTGGGATCTGAACCTGCAAACCCCGGACCGCCGAAGCAGAGCGCGCACACTTAACTACTGCGCCACCGGGCTGGCCCCTGGACTTTTTATATAAATGGTATCATACACTAAGTGGCCTTTTGTGTCCAGTTTCTTTCACTTAGCATGATCTTTTCAGGGATCATCCTTGTTTTAGCATGTAAGAATACTTCATTCTTTTTTATGGCTGAACAATATTCCATTGTATGGTTACCATATTTTGTTTATCTGTTTTTCAGTTCATGGGCATATGGGTTGTTTCTAGTTTCTTACTGTTATGAATAATGCTGCTATGAATATTCATATTAAAAGTTTTGGGGTGAATATTTGTTTGTAAGTAGGAGTTGAATTATTAGGTCATAAGGTAATTTTATGTTTGAAGTTTTTGAGAAACTGCCAAACTCTTTTCCACTGCAGCGGCACCATTGTACATTCCCACCAGCAGTGTGTAAGGGTTCCAATTTCTCCAATACTTGCTAACAGTTGATATTCTGCATTTTGAAAATTTTAGCCATTCTGATGTGTGTGAGTAGTATCTTATTGTGGTTTTGATTTGCATTTCCCAGGGGTTAATGATGTTGAGCATCTTTTCATGAGCTTTTTGGCCACTAGTATACCTTCTTTGGAGAAATGTCTATTCAGATTGTTTTCCTATTTTTTAATTGGGTTTTTTTGTTGTTGTTAAGTTCTAAGAGTTCTGTTTATATTCTAGATTATATACCTTTATCAGATACATGATTTGCAAATATTTTCTCTCATTCTGTGAGTTGTCTTTTTATTCTTGATAATGTTCTTTTATGCACAAATGTTTTTAATTTCAATGAACTTTATCCTTTGATTGTTTGTTTGGTTTCGTATGTAACAAATCATTGCCTAATTGAAGATCATGATTTTCACCTATGTTTCCTCCTACTAGTTTTATATTTTTAGCTCTCACACTTAGGCCTTCATCTATTTTGAGTTAATTTTTATATATAATCAGAGGTAAAGGTCCAACTTCATTCTTTTGCATGTGAATAAGTAGTTGTCCCAGGACCATTTGCTAAAGAAACTATACTTTTCCATTGAATGATTTGGCACCTCTGTTGAAAATTAATTGATCATAGATTTCTGGACTGTTAGTTCTGTTCTCTTGGTCTATATGTCTGTCCTGCTAGTGCCACACCGTTTTGATTACTGTAGCTCTGTAATGAGTTTGGAAATCAGAATGTGTGAATCCTGCAATTTTTCTTCTTTTTCGTCATTGTTTCAGCTGTTCAGGGCCCCTTGCAGTTCTATATGAATTTGAGGATCACCTTTTCTGTTTCTGAAAAAAGATGTTGGGATTTTGATAGAGATTACATTAAATCTGTAGATTGTCTTGGGGAGTATTGTCATCCGAATAGTGCTAAGTCTTCCAATCCAGGAACATGGGATGTCATTTCATTTATTTAGGTCTTTAATCCTTTCTGTAATGTTTTGTAGTTTTCAGTTGTACAAGTCTTGCACTTCCTTGGGTAAATTAGTTCCTAGGTATTTCTTCTTTTTGATTCTATTGTAAATGGGATTGTTTTCTTCATTTCCCTTTTAGATTTTCGTTGCTGGTGTATAGAAACAACTGATTTTTGTGTGTTAATCTTGTATACTGCCACTTGCTGAATTATTTTTTAGATTTAATCATTTTTGTGGATTCTTTGGGATTTTATACATGTAACTCCACCCCAAGTGTCATCCATCACCTTAGGCAGCGTCAGTCTATAAATATTTTTGACAGTTGTTCAGAAGGAAGCAGCTTGGGCACTGGGTGAATTTCAAATTAGCTGTAATATACAGATAAGCCTTTTGAGCTGTGCCATCAGACAAGTCAGACAAATAAATTATAACTCTTTGTGAATGAGATCTGTTGTGATTCTTCTAGTATTGGAAATGTGGGCTATTTGATTTCTTTTATTCCTGAGCTGGAGAGCAGGGACTGTGATGAGGGCAAGTTAAAGATGTTAAAAAGATGCTCAACACGACTCATTATTAGAGAAATGCAAATCAAAACCAAAATCAGGTACCTCTTCACACCCGTTAAAATGGCTATTTTAGATAGGAGCCAGGGCGCCACTAGGTGGGCATGCGTTGGAATTGGAGCCTCTTCCCCAACCTAACTGCAACCAGCATCATGTGGTTACTAACTACTCTTCATTCACCTATTGATGCCTCCCAGAAAAAAATACTGTCAAGGTTCCCAGAAAGCCCAGCTTCTGCTCCACCAACAACCGCTGGAGGGCCACAGGCATTGCTATGGATCGCCACAGCTTCCCTTCACCCACATAGATAGGTGCCCAGCAAGCCCATTGACCACAACACCATCACTTCCTGAGTATTGCCTCAGTTTGATACAGCGGCAGCAGACTCGTTCCCAGCCTACCAGAAACATCATCACCAGTATCAGGCAAGACATTCCAGTTGATAATCTACCACCTCCAAGTTTCTACATTGAGCATTTGAGAGAGTCCATATTCTTCCAGTTCAGCCACACTTGGGATCCGCTTAGTCAGAGAGTGCCCCAATCAATCAGAAAAGGACATTTCCGGAAGGCCCTTAGTTCCAATGCTCAGTTCCCAAAGCTGTGGGGAACTGTCAGCACATTCACTTCAGAGTTACTTTATGTGTTCATTCCACCTGATATCCAGACCCCAGAGTCATCTTCTGTGAAGGAAGAGCCCATTCCCCAAGATCAGAGGGAAATAGCCTTCCAAGCTGCTCCCTTCACACCATACTCCCAAGAGACTAGAGCCTGGGCCTGTTCTGTCTGAGAAGTATGGGATATAAAGGTCATTTGGAAGAGACGACCACACTTTTATACTTACCTCAGAGAAAGAGGGAAGCTAGTTAAAAGCCAGTTCCTGAAAAATTGACTGGATTTCTCAGGCATCAGTAGTCTCAAGAAATTGATTGATGGTTTTCAGAGTTGCTAAAGTCACTTTTCTGGCTCACAAGAGAGTACATCAATAGAATAAAATGGGAATAATACCGGCAACATCAGTAGAAAAAAGACATTTTAGCTAGAGCCTTAAAGTCGTAAGGGAATTCAAGTCTCAGATTTGCTTTTTGTGTGTGTGAGGAAGGGCTGCCTGAGCTAACATCTGATGCAAATCCTCCTCTTTTTTGCTGAGGAAGATTGGCCCTGAGCTAACATCTGTGCCCATCTTCCTCTACTTTACATGGGACACCGCCACAGCGTGGCTTGACAAGCAGTGCCTCGGTGCGTGCCCAGGATCCAAACCTGCAAACCCTGGGCTGCCGAAGCAGAGCACGGGCACTTAACCGCTTGTGCCACCGGGCCGGCCCCTCAAATTTGCTTTTTAAAATATCGTCGTAAACAATTTTTAGTGTCGTAAACAGTTCATTTCATATTTTTCTTGTATTAACTGTTTAAAATTTTTAAATGTCTTTTAGTAACTGCTTAAAATGTACGTAAATAAATGGTTGCAGAAAATTTGGGGGAGAACCCTGCTTTTGACTATAAATAATGCAGCAATACTGCCCCATCCACAAAAGATCTTTCTTAATTGTTTCCTTCAACTACTAATTGACTTTAATCACCTCATTCAAACTAATTCTTTCACATTTTTGAGTACCAGCTCTTTGTCAGGCTCAGTGTCGACCTCCTCTATGACCTGATGGATGGAAAAAATCAAAGCAAACTCTGTGACTTTTACAGTCGAGCTGCTACCTCTGCACTCTTGGCTCATCTGCTGAGAGAGCAAGATGAAGAATGGGCAGCAAGCCTTGTTTTAGTGAATATAATAGGATTGGGGAGATAAAGGGGACTTAGATAAGTTACTTCAGTTTGCTATGTTTTAATTTTTTGTTTCCAATCGAAGAAATCTGTAAATATTAAATAGGTGGGAAAATGATTTCTTGTAGTTACTGTTTAAAATGTATGTAAATAAATGTTGGAAGTTTTCAGAGAAAAAAATAGCTATTTGAAAAAAACCTGAAAATAACAAGTGCTGGGGGCAATATGGAGAAATTGGAATGCAGGTGCATTACTGGTAGGAATAATATGATATTTCCTTAAAAATTTAAATGATTAGTACCATTATCCATCTATTTCACTTCTAGGTACATAGCCAAAAGAATTGAAATCAGGGACTCAGACACTTGCACATCACTGTTCATAGCAGTGTCATTCACAACAGCCAAAAAGTGGATACAACATAAATGTCCATTAACAGATGAACAGATAAACAAAATGGGGTATAGACATTCAATGAAACATTATTCAGACTTAAAAAGGGATGAAATTCTGACGTATACTACAACATGGATAAATCTTGAAAACATTATGCTAAGTGAAATAAGCCATACACAAAAGGACAAATATTGTATGATTCTATTTATAGGAAGTACCTAGTATAGGCAAATTTTTAGAATAAATGTTCCCAGGAGATGGGGGAATTGGGAGTTATTGTTTAATGGGTACAGAGTTTATGTTTGTGATGATGAAAAAGTTCTGGAAATCAATATTTGTGATGGTTACACAACATTGTGATTGTACTTAAAACCACTGAAATGTACAATTAAAAATAGTTAAAATGGTAAATTTTATGTTATGTATATTTTACCACAATGAAAAAAATAAATTGAACTACAGAGAGAAAATAGACTGAATAAAATGATGCAGGAGTCTGTGGGACAAAAACAAATGATCTACCATTTGTATAACTGGAATCCCATATGAACAGGAATATAGATTTGAAAAAATATTTGCAGAAATTATATTTGAAAATTTCTCAAATTTGGCAGAAGACGTAAATCTACATATTCAAAAGGAAAGTAAACCAGAGGAGGATAAATGAATAGAAATCCATGCAAAGACACATCTTAATCTTCTGAAAACTGATAATAAAGAAAAAATTCTTGAAAGAGGTTAGAGAAGAACTGCGTATTATCTATAGGGAACACCAATACAAATGACAAGCGATTTCTCACCTGAAACGTTGGAGGCTAGAAGTATACGGCAGAAAATTGTTCCAGTGATTAAAGTAAATAATTGTCAACTGCAAATTCTTTTACCTATTGAAAATATCCTTTGGGAATGAAGGGTAACTATCTTCTCAGATAAAAGAAAATAGAATTTGTTGCTAGGTGACCTACCTTCAAACAGTGGCTAAAGGAAGTTCTTCAAGGAAATGATAACAGAAGTCGTCTTGAAAATTCAGAAAAGAAAGAAGGGAATGGGTAAAAGTATGAATGTGTATAAAAGACTATTCTCATAAGTTTCTTAAGTTATGTTCCATATTGGAAGCAGAAAATCTACACTATCTGATATGGTGCTCAATATATAGACAAAAAACGCTAAGGACAATTATATTTCAAAAATGGGGCCTGTAAAGAAGTAATATTCTGCACTTCATTTGAAGTGTTAAAACATCACTTCAGTAGACTATGAGCAAACACTAAGAAAATGGTACAAAAAATATACTCAATGTTAATGTTGCCAAGGTCAACCCTCAACTAACAGGGTCTATTCTGAAGTGCATCCTTTAGAGTTATTCAGAGTCCGTAGTGGTATTAGTCGCCGTTGTCCCTAGTGTCACTTTATTAACTTCCCCTCCTTTTCTGTCAAATTCTCTCCATTCCCTCTATTTTCCCAATGATCTCCAAAATAAACTATTTGCACCCCAATTCCTTGTGTCAGCCTCTGCTTTTGTGAGAATCGAAAGTAGTGCTGTTGATGCCAAAAGTGGTCCTAGAAACGAGAACTTCAGTTTTGGAATCTAGAACTAGATCACTTATTAGTCAGATGGCAATGAAGGCCACATTGCTAATGGCAAGTGGTTAGAGGATAATCCTTGTTATGCTGTAATCCTGCATTTAGAACAGTTCTCATGTGTGGTACATGAGGATGAGGAAGGGTAGATTTGTCTTCTGCAATAGATCTAGCACTTGAGCAGGTTGGGGCAATGGTAAGTTTATGAGTTGTGGAGTTTCTTACTCTTCTGCCTTAGAAGCCTTCAAGATAGGTTCAAGTTAGCTGATTATCAACAAAGGGCACACAGTGAAGGATAGCAGACTTCCGTAAAAGCATTCAAAAGATCCTTATCTCCTGAGAGGTGAGACCGTGTCCTGTAAGCCATGTCCAAGGTTTAACTGTGGATAGCAGTATTGCAAAGAAAATTACATGTGCACGATTTACAGATTTCTTGTGCTAAATCAGGACTCTCATAAAGGACTGGAAAATTGAGACCTAGAATGGGAAATTTGCAGCTATGCATCTGAGACTCTTGAACCCAGAGTTTCCCCTAAACTCTTCAGGCTGGCAGAAGAAGCCCAATGTCTTTGATAGAGAGGAATAACCCTACCATTTCCTAGAGACTATGCAAATACCCAACATGAGGCAGACACCTTTCAAGATGACGCTTGGCCTTCTCAATATCTACCCTACTTCTCATTGCCTCCATTAATGTTTAATGTAATTATTGATAGGATGGATTTAGTTCTACTGTTTTATTATTTGTTTCTGTTTGGCCCCTTGTTCTTGCCTTTTTTTCTGTTGCTGAATATTTTTTAGAATTCCACTTTAATTTTTCTGTGGGGTTTAGCTGTATCTCTTTGCATTATATGTATAGTAGTTGCTCTAGCAACTACAATATACATCTTCAACATTTCACCATCTATTTAGAGTTAATAATGTACCAGTTCACATAAAATGTAGAAACTTTGCAACCATAAAGTTCCTGGCACTGTTCTTTTTGCTGTAGTTGTCACATGTACATTATAAACCCAAGACAAGAGGTAACTTTTGGTTTATGGTCGTTATGGACTGAATGTTTGTATCCCCCAAAATCCATTTGTTGAAACCCTACCCTGGCCACGTGATGATATTAGGAGGTGGGGCCCTTGGGAATTAGTTAGGATCAGATGAGGTGGTGAGTGTGGAGCCCCCATAAATGGGATTAATGCTCTTGTAAGAGTCAGCAGAGAGAGAGCTTGCTTCCTCTGCTGTGCTGTGCAAGGAGAAGTCAGCACTTTCAACCCAGAAGAGGGCTCTCACCAGACCTTGACTGTGCTGGCACTCTGGACTCAAACTTCCAGCCTCCAGTTCTCTGAGAAATAAATTTCTGTTGCTTATAAGCTACCCAGTATGTGATATTTTTTTTGTTACCAGCCTGAAATGACTAAGACATTGGTCCAAAATATAAAGAGCTTGGATGATGAACTTGAAGTCTCAGCTTCACAGCAAGAAAAAAGCTGAAAAGCTGAGAAATCAACAGCTCTTCTTAGATCAACCGGAGAATTGAGGTCACAGGACAGAGAGTCAGGAGGAGAAGCCCAGAGCTGGAGCTGGCGCTGATAAGAACACGCCTGTAACTGATGAATTGCTGGAGCTTCGCTGTAGACTAACTTGAGAGTTAAAAATTCCAAGGGGGCCCAACCTTTGACAAGTTTTTCCTCCAGGATCCTGATCAAATTCTCACTGTGAAGACCATAGAAAAATCTTGTGTTTCTGGCAGGGAGAAGGGAAAAGTGATCATTTTGAAGTATGCCCAGAGCTCTCTATTCTCCTTAACAAGGCTTACCGTCAAGGGAAACTGTCTTACCAGGGCCTAACCAACCTGGGAGAAGGGAAATGCTCACCCCAGCACCCTGTAGCCTCCCTGTCTCACCTAAGGGGGAAAAAAGACACAGTTGAGAAACTCTTTCTAAGATGACACCCCAGAGACACAAGCTGACTAAAAGACTAGACCTAATCATAGAACTATAGAAGGCTTCCCCTCCCCTGGTACCTCATCGCAATATCAGTTGCCCTCCTGTATAATGACAGAAAGGTACAGCTAAAAGAACTGTAACCTCGGAACTTGTTTAACAATGAGTCTCTAAGGAAACACAAGAACAACAAGGGAGACAAAAACCAGGACACTGGAGGAAATTTTAGCCTCTGATGCCACAGCTACAGCCAACTCCTAGTCACGTAAAATTAAACCTCACACTAAAGGCTTATATACATCAGTTCCTTTTACCCAATACGTGAGGTATGGCTTTCAACAAAAAAATTACAAAGCATGCTACAAAGACTAGAAAGACAAAGCATACATCAGAACCCAACTCAGATATGGAAGAGAGTTTGGAATTGTCAGACTAGGAACTTAACTGTGATTAATACACTAAGATCTCTGCTGGAAAAAAATGGACAACATGCAGCAATAGATCATTAATGTACGTAGAGGGATGGAAGCTCATAAAGAATAATAAGGAAATGCTAGAAATCAAAGACACTCTAACAGAAATGAAGACAGTAGACTGAACACAGCTGAGGAAACAATCAAGTGAGCTTGAAGATGTCAACAGGAACTGTCCAAACTGAAAATTAGAAAAAAAAGAATGAAGAAAAAGAATAAAATATCCAAGAACTGTGGAACAATTACAAAATGGGTAACATGTTTTTAATGGGAATATTAGAAGGAAAAGAATGATAGAAAGGAGCAGAATAAATATTTAAAGTAATAATGGCTGAGCATTTTCCAAAATTAATGACAAACACAAAACCACAGATTCAGGAATCTCAGGGAACACAAAGCAGGATAACTGCAAAAAAAAAAAAAAAATCTACACATAGGCCTGTCATATTCAAACTACAGAAAATGTTGTAAACTTGAACACTCCTCTATCAGTAAACAACTCCAGCAGACAAAAATCAGTAAGGCTATAGTTGATCTATCTAATTGCTATTTGTAGAATACTTTATCTAACAACAGGAGAATATACATTCTTCTCAAGCTTGTATGGAACATTCATCAAGATAGATCACATCATGGGCCATAAAATATACCTTAACAAACTTAAAAGAATAGATAGATATCAAAGTATGCTCCCAGAACTCAATGGAATTAAACTAGAAATCTAGAACAGAAAAATAGCTAGAAAATTCTAAATATTTGGTGATTAAAACAACATACTTCTAAATAACACAGAGATTAAAGAATAAGTCTCATGAGAAATTTAAAAATATTTTGAACTAAATGAAAATACAACCTATCAAAATCTGTGGGATAACCCCAATACAACATTGTATTTTTTGCTTTAAACGGTTGTGTGTCTTCAAGAACTTAAAAGAAAAAAATAGTCGTTTTGTGTTTATGCAAATATTTACTGTTTCTGATGTTCTTTATTTGTTTTATAAAATCGGAGTTTCTGGTATCATTTTCTTTCATCTATAAGAAGTTCCTATATCATTTTGTGTAGTGTGGGCCTGGTGGATATGAACTCTCTTTCTTTTCCTTTATCTGAAATGTCTGATTTTAGCCTTCATTATTTAAGGATACTTTTGCTGGATATACCATTCTGGATTGCCTTTTTTTTTTTTTTATTTCAACACTTAAAAAGATGTTGCTCCCCTGTCTTCCACCTATGGTTTCTGATGAGAATTCTTTGGTTATTCAAATTATTGTTCCCCTGGGTGTAGAATGTGTCTGGAGATTTTAAATATTTTCTCTTTATTCATGTTTTTTTTTAAGCAGTTTGACTATCATATGTCTAGACTTGGTTTTCTTCATATTTATCTCATATGGAATTAAGTATTGTTTTTGTACAGTTCTCTCTTTCCTCTACTTCTAGGACTTCAATTCCACATATGTTAGACATTTTGATGTAGTCTAATGTTGTGTTAATTTTTTTCAATGTTTCTATCTTTTCTTTAAATATCACATTTTCATTGGTTTTTCTTCAAATTCACTGACTCTCTCCTTTGCCATTTCTTTTCTAAGTCCATCCAGTGAATTTTTAATTTCAGATTTTGTATTTTTCTGTTCTAAAATTTCCAATTGGCACTTTCTCATAATTTCTATTTATATGCTGGGATTTCCTATTTTTTCACTTGTTATGAGTACTTTTCTTTATCTCATTGGATGTAGTTATAATGGATGCTTTAAAGTTTGTATCAGACAATCCCAACACTGAGTATTCTTGGTGTTAGCCTTTGTTGGTCATCTTTTCCCTTGAGAATGAATTACATTTTCTTGGTTTTTCATATGTTGAATAATTTTTACATTGTATCCTGCACATTTAAAATGTTGTTTTGTGGAGACTCTGGATTCTGTTCTATTCCTCTGGATGGTTTTGTTTCAGCAGGCAAATCATTTGGTTAAACTCAAACTGAAAACTTGTCTCATTTGCCATAGGTAGTAGCTCAAATCTAGGTTCAGACTGTTTGTAGTCTGTCTTGTGCACCGGGGTCATTCAGAGTCTTGGGAAGAGTTTATACACAGAATTTGTTGTTCTTTTCTCTAGCTTTCCTGTTCTTAGGATTCTCCTCTCACTCTCCAGCAGTCCTTGTTGCTCTGGGCTCCTTCACCTGGTTCATACAGCCAGAAAGATGGAGAATTTTCTATTGAGATTTTATCTGTCTATGCCATGCTGTGAATGTGTGTGGACCAAGCCACAAAAATGGGAAACTCACCCCATGCTAGTTTTTTTGGAGGGGAGAGGAGGCTTGTTTTATTATTTTTTCCTGAGTTTATAGTTATCTGTGGGAGGGTCAAATTGTTAGAAGCTTACTCCACCAAACAAGAAGCAGACTTCCTCCCATTGCCTTCAGAGCAGTAACTAAGGTTAGTTCTCAGCATAGCCTAACGTGGGGAAGTACAATCTGCTATAAAGGTAACTTACTCACCAGAAGAGATTTTAGATATGGCCAATACGTACTAATTAGCACCAGGAAAATCTGACTAGGAGGTGTTCTTGAGGGTATTGGACAAGACTGTAAGATAAGGGTGTAAGATATAATACTAAATATGAGGGAGTAGATTTAAATGGGCATACTCTCCTTTAACTTAGAACTTATGTGTTTTTTTACTTGGACATCTCAAATTGGTCATTGACACTACTGAGTTGGCTTCTTGAAACTTGGATTTAATAATAGACCACAGTGAGGTAGAAATTGTGGAGCTACCTTACATGAAAAAGCTCACGAGGCTTAAGAATTTGGGCATCGGGGGCTGGCCCGGTGGTGTAGCGGTTAAATGCACGCGCTCCACAGCGGCAGCCCGAGGGTTTACAGGTTCGGATCCCGGGCACGCACCAATGCACCGCTTGTCAAGCCATGCTGTGGTGGCATCCCATATAAAGTAGAGGAAGATGGGCATGGATGTTAGCCCAGGGCCAATCTTCCTCAGCGAAAAAAAAAAAGAAGAAAAGAAAAGAATTTGGGCATGGTGGTAGAATAGATTTATTATGAAAGACTATAGATTTATTATGAAAGACTGGAGAACCAACTGTTTGACCATGTTATCCAGGAGGACTCTATTCATTAAGGCAATAAAGAATATATTAATGATGGGAACACAAGCATTGCTGAAAAACTGAGTGGTGCCTGTTTTCTGTAGTCAGAAGTTAGCAACAGAATATATAGCCAAAGATCTGGCTTCATAGGATCAATGGGAGGATAAAATTCTGGGATATGAGAGGTCAGATTGTATCATCTAGGCAAGACAGATGCGATTACTGTAATGGGCAATAAGGTGGGAGTGATGTCCAGGTGCTTCAACCTTCATGTATGTATAGCAATGGCTAACCGGGTATGGTGTTGGTGTTCCTAGGGGTGAGACAGATTGGCAGCAAACTAGAATATTGCTTGGCTTGTATAATCAGAAAAGAGTCAAGAGCTGAAAAGGCTGCTGTCAGACCGTGATGGAGAATTATCCTCCTCATCCAATTTCTATATATGAGCCAGTTCTCAGTCCCCAATCCCATTGATTGACAGTGTGGCCAGACCCCATTGAGGAAGGACCTTGCAATGGCACCACAAGTATTTTCTATATATAGTCCCCCAATCCTTCCCCAAAAGGATTTAGTTATTTACAAGAGCAAATGAGCACTGGGAAAAGGGCAGTGTCCACACTCAGGGGACCATGGCTTTAGAGTCTTATCTGACACCATCATGACTCCCAATTAGAATGGGGTCTTATGGAGACCAGTTGACACATGGAGTCCTGTCACAGATCATTTTCACAGTTAGTTCAGTGGATTCACAGTTCCACCCTGTAGTCATTTCCCCAGTTCCCATGTGCATACTTGGGGTGGATATAGCTGGAAGAACCCTCATATTGGTAGTCTCTCCTGGGAGTAAGAGTCGTTATGATAAGAAAGGTCAGGAAGCCTCTGGATCTGTTCCCTGGCCAAGATTGGTAGAATTGTTGAAAATGTAAAGGATTCAGGGCTAGTAGTCCACATTATATCCCAATTTGTTTTATCTATTTGACCTTTGCAAAAACCAGATGGATTGTGGCAGATGATAGTGGACTACCATAAACTTAACCAAAATTATCCAAATTTAGAAATTCTGCTGGGTGTCATATCTTTACTAGAATAAACACAGCCTCTAGTTTATAGGTCTGGAAAATGTGTTCTTTTTAAACCCATTAGTGGGCCGGCCCAGGGGCACAAGCAGTTAAGTGCACACGCTCTGCTTCAGCAGCCCGGGGTTCACAGGTTCAGATCCCCGCCGTGGACCGACGTACTGCTTGTCAAGCCATGCTGTGGCAGGCATCCCATGTAAAGTAGAAGAAGATGGGCATGGATGTTAGCCCAGGGTCAATCTTCCTCAGCAAAAAAAAAGAGGAGGATTGGCAACAGATATTAGCTCAGGGCTGATCTTCCTCACAAAAAACAAACAAACAAACAAAACAAACAAATTAAACCCATTAGTAAAAAGGATCAAAAAACATTTTGATTTGACATGGGGTGAGTAGCAGTATACATTTACTGTCTTGCTCCAGAGCCATGGTTACATACCTTCTCTCTGTCACGGTACAGTCTGTTGGGATCTTGATCATCTTTACATTCTGTAGAACAGCAGGCTAGTCCATCTTTATGTCATCATGCTAATCAGACCTGGTGAGCAAGAAGTAAGAAATACTTTGGATGCCTGAGTTAGATACATACATGTCAAAGGATGAGGTATAAACCTTACAAAATTTGAGAACCCTGCCACGTTGTTAATTTTTTTTTGGAAGTCCAGTGGTCTGGGCAAAGCCAGACATTACTTTAAATGAGAAGTTATTACTCTTTGTACCCTGTACTAATACAAAGGACAGCACTTGTGGACTTCCTTGAAATTAAGAAGCAAAATGTATTGCACTTGGGAAAACGGTTCTGACTCATTTATTGCTGATAGTTATGAGTAGGGCCCACAAGACAAATGGACTCTACGGCAGGTATAGCGTGCAGTGCGAGCTTTCCTGACACTAAGGCCGAATCACCTGCCAGATTCAATATTAGTGGAGTTTTCTGTGGTAGATAAGCACACTTTGGAGATTTCTTTGTTAATTTGGGAATTGAAACTTACATCCCTAGGACTTGGGAGAAAGGGCATACCTTCTGTATCAGAAAACTTCTTGATATTTGAAAAGCAGTTTTTAGAGTGCTACTAGGCCCTAGTAGAGACTGAGCATCTTACCATGAGACGTCAAGTAATTATTTGACTGGAGCTGCCTATTTAGAAGCTGGGTATTGTCACATTCACTGTCATCCACTATATGAAATAATTGTACATTCAAAGTCAGGCCTGAGCATGGTACTTTTCATAAACAGGTGGCTCATACCTTCATGTCACCTACCACTGTATTTTTCTTCAATTTATACCTATAGTCTCATGGAGGATCCTCTAAAACAAGGCCTAGTCATAAATGGGTTGAGTCAACTTTCTGATATATAGCCCCACTTAAAGGTGGCCTTAAAGAGCACTTAGTGATGAAAAATTATTCCAGTGGGCAGAGTTTCTATATTTCTACTTGGTTGTTAACTTTGGAAGAATTAATCTGAAATATTCGTGGACTCCTATTCCTGTATATGCCTTTTCTTATATCCTATATTCATGGAATCCTAGGTAGTAGCAAATGGCTTGCCTTGTTTGTCAGATGCCTGAAAAAGCAAGACTGGAATATCAGAGAGGAGGGTGTTTGGAGAAGTGGCATATTAAAGGACTTATGGGTATGGCCATAAAGTATGTGGAAGTTTATGCCTCTCATTGATGCATACAAGAGTATCCTTCACAGACGAGGCACTCCATAATTAGATAAGCAAGACAACTCAACTAGAGTTCTCATCATCTAGAATGGATTATATAAGAGGGAGAAAATGTATATAAATGAGGGCCATGGGCCCATAATTGCATCTGTAGGAACTTTGTTTCACTAACACTGATTATTATAAGTGGTACAGTTGGCCATCACTAAGAAGAGTTAGTGACAGAGAGGACTTAATATGGGGCACGAGCACATTTTAGAGGTGCAAAGCTTGGATTGCAACAGATCCAATTGTTGCCTCATGTCAGAGTCCATCAGCCCTATCTTCAGCTGCAGATGTGGAGAACAGTTCCCACGCATGCTACCTCTATCACTTCAAGTTTCCACTACTTCTCTCTCAATTTCTGCCTGGGGCTTTTTCCAAAGCCCTGGAAGCTCATTCAGTAAGTGTGCAGGCACAGCCCAGAAGTGTATGAGACTTAACTTAATAATGCAGTGCTCCACCATTAAGGGATAGGAGTTAGTGGATAAATGCCCCCGCTTCTTTTTCTTTAGAAGTGTAATTCTGAGGTGCACCCTGCATTGTTCCTCAGAGGGTCTCCTGTAGGATTGAGCCCCTGTTGTCCACACTGGAAAATAACATGTCAGCCCTTTGGGATTCCAATCCTTCCATTTCTCACTCTTCCTACTTCCTCTTTGTTTGAAATGGAAAGGGGCCAATCCTACTTCCATCTCTTGGTTCCCAGACCAATGTATTTTGGCTCTTGGGGGACAGACCACAATATTATGGCCGTTGGGGTAAAGGTATATACTACATCCTGAAGGAGAGCACCCAAACCTTACAGGGTATCATCTCCGACTGGTGGCTGTCTTAGTCACTTTGGGCTGCTATAACAAATAACCATAGACTGTGTGGCTTAAACAACAAACATTTATTTCTCACAGTTCTGGAGGCTGGGAAGCCTAAGATCAAGGTGCTGGTAGATCTGGTGTCCGTATCTGGCCCACTTCCTGGTTTGCATATGGCCATCTTTTCGTTGTATCTTCACGTGGCAGAGAGCAAAGAGAGCAAGTTCTCTTGTGTCTCTTCTTATAAGAGCTCTAATCCTTTCACCAGGGCTCCACCCTCATGACCTGATTACCTCCCAAAGACCCCGTCTCCAAATACCATCACATTGGGGATTAAGGTTTCAACAGATGAATTTTGGGAGACACAAACATTCAGTCCATAAGAAAGCATTCCACGGCTCGGCTGGCGGCGCCGGCCCGAGCGGGGCCCGGCCCGAGCAGGGCCTGGGGGTGCGACGCCGCCGTCCCCCCCCCCCCCCCCCCCCCCGCGCCCGCGCCGCGCCCGGGGCTGCGTGCGGCTGGGCGGGCGCCGCCCAGGCCCCAGGCGCGGCCTGCTCCGGCCGGGACCCGCGCTTTGTCCCGGCGCCCGGCCGGCTGGGGGCGTTACCCGGCCGCTGGGGCGCCCCCGGGGCTGCGGCGGAGCTGCCGGACAAAGGCGGGGCCTGGGCGGGAGGCGGGGGCGCCCGGGCGGCGGGTGGCGCGAGCCGGCCCAGCAAAGAAAAAAAAAAAAAAAAAGAAAGCAGTCCTATCTTATGTTGTGCAAGTATCTTCCAGGTGATGCAATCATGTGCCCATTGATGTACCTCCTTCACCTTGATATGGGTTCATTGGTTTAAGAAAATGTAATTGGGATCCCAGGTCAGTGTATCAGATACTTTGTGAGCCCTTCAATGGGGTACTGGTAGAGGAACTGCAGATAGAAAAGGAAGCTGATACCTCAAGTGTATGTCAAGCCCAAGGACAATGAACTGCTCTTCTCTCTTGGATAAGGAGTCCAGTGTAGTCAACTTGCTACCAACTGGCTGGCTAACTGGACTCCTTGAAGTATGGTACTATACTGGGAACTCAGCATTGGTTTCTGCTGCTGGCTAGGCCAGACATTTGGCCACAGCAGTAACTAAATCAGCCTTGGTGAGAGGGAGTGCAAGTTCTTGGGCCCATGCACAGCCTCCATTTCTACCACCATTACTGTTCCTTTAACAGGCCCATTGTGAAAACCCTAGGGAGGCTGAGGACAGATGTTGCTGATACCTGCTGGATGAGTCTTCCTGTTGACCTGGTTGTTCAGTGTCTCCTTCCTGGTGGCAGTGAACCCTATACCTGTGTCCACTCCTATAGGTCACCCAGATTGCCCTATCTCCAGCTTTCCTATCTCACTTTTCCTAGGCTCCTAATCAGCAAGGTATTTGCCCCCACAAAATAATTCGTGGTTATTCATACTTCAGACCATTTTTCCTGTACCTAAAGTTGATGACTAGGTTTAGTACTCAAAGATAGGCACACTGAAAGGATGTCTCCTCAGTAGAGGGAGGAAAATCCCTCAGTGGGGTTGTGGTACAGCAACAGTTTATTTTTTAACTGTGGCAGTTAAAGTATCATTGAGCTAGTCCATCCGTAAACTAGGCCTGGTTTCTATCTTTCTCTGTAAGCTGGTCACAGGAAGCCCCCACAAGGCCGTATGTGTGAGCTAGGGGAGAGGCAACAGTGGTAGGTAACACACAGAACTCACTTGTGCCCTGTGGAAATGTACCATGTCCATCATAGAATAATTGCTACTCCATCTACAAGACTTATTTTAGGGCTAGGTATATCTGGTGGCAGCTTCATTTGCATAGTCATTTGTCATGATCAGACTCTGTAAGAGGGCCGGTAGCATTCCAAGAGCTGCTTTTCAAGTAGAAAAGAGTTCTCTACTGCAGAATATATTGTCTGGCCACAGAAGCCTAGGGTTTGCATTATGACTCTCCTGTTGTGGTTTTCCGGAGTTTCCACACAACGTTCTTTATCTAGCAAAAACTGTGGGATCTATCATATATGGTTCAAGTGGTAGGGCAGCTTATATCATAGACAGACTCATCTCTTGCTCTGGGCCTTTTTGCCTCAAACAGGCAATAAGTGGGTTGGGGCAGTGTTATAGGCTGAATGTGTCCCCACCAAATTCACATGCAATGGGATTAGGAAGTGGAGACTTTGGGGGGTGATTAGGTCATGAGAGAGGAGCCCTCACAAATGGGATTAGTGCCTTTAAGAAAAAGGCCCCAGAGAGCTCCCTTACCCCTTCTGCCATGTGAGGACACTACGGAAAGACAGCAGTCTATGAGGAAGCGGGGCCTTACCAGACTTGAAATCTGGTGGCACCTTGATTTGGACTTCCCAGCCTCCAGAACCATGAGCAATACATTTCTGTTGTTTATAAGCCACCCGGTCTGTGGTATTCTGTTTTAGCAGCTGGAACGGACTAAGACAGGCAATATTGTCAAGAGTGCTATGCTTTGTTTCCAAAACCCAAAATTGGCCTGCCTCTGCTTCGCCTCTTTCTTAGTAGTGGGGGCTGCAGGTGCGGTGACTTGTCCCTTGCCTTGGAGGAGATACCACAGCACACCCCTGAACATTCAATCTCTAAAAGCTTGACTGATGTGGTAAGCCCTTGACTATATTTTGCATCTATTCCTCACCCTCTGTCGCTTGTGTTTCTTGTCATACCATCTAGAGTACTTGCCATTTGCTATATCTTAGGTCGGATTTATATAATGTTATCAGTAAAATGGATCATGATGTCCTCCAGAATTGCGTGATAATCGCGGTCCCTTAGGAATATATTGTGATGGAGAAAAGGAGAATTAAGATAGTCATGGAGTAAGACAACACATGTATACTGCTGTCCACCCCAAGTGAGGAAGGTGTGGATCTTTTTCAATTATAACCCAAGCAGTATCCTCATTGGCTACTGGCTGGAACACTGTGGTCTGTAAGCCATCACCCAGGTCTCTATGGACTAAGGCTTTCTAGTTGCATTTTGGCCCTGCTTCCCTTTCTAGTATTTGTGCTCACTTTGCTTTTGACTGTTGGTGCTGCCACCTGGCTTCTGTTTCAGGATTCCATCATCTCCATTGGCATTTGTGAGACAGTTCCCTAGCAGCATCTCCTAACACTAAAGTCTTGGCCTACAGAGGACAGCCTCCGCTAAGCTCATGGGTACCAGTGCTCCCCTCACTAGTGCCTTCTTCACCACTTTAGTGTCCTCTGAGTCCCCAAAAATGTGGCACAGTTGCTTTTGAGAGCACCAACTCCGTGAGCCAGCAATCCCACTCCTCTTTGTAACTATTGGAGCTTTGGTTTTAAAACTGTGCAATAACACCTATTAATAGGTTGTGAAATTGTTTCGGTGGATTTAAGCAAAATGGTTTCATATACAAGGCTGGGATAGAATATAAAATCGAGTACATTGTAAGTAGTGAAGCTATTCTTTCCAGAAAATTTTTTAGGATATTTATTTTTTCAATTTTATCTTTATATACTATATACTTTTTTTCTTCTGTCTTTAATGCTTTTACTCTAGATGTCAACATGGCTCATCCCCTTATATCCTTCAAGTTTTTTCTCAAGTGTAACATCAATGAGGACTATAAATACCCCCCCACTATATAAATACTGACCCCCCCATCAATTCCCTAGCTTTCCTCCCTAGGTTTTCTTGCTAGAACTTAACATAAGCTACCATAACAAGTATCTTACTTTTTACCCTACCCTGTCTTCTCCAACTAGAATGAAACCTGCGTGAGGGCATGGAGTTTTTTTACTTCACTGCTATAAAACCTATGCCGAGAACAGTGCCTGGTACGTAGTAAGTGCTAAAAAGTTATTGAATGTATGATGTGCACATTTATGTTTTTACTGTCATTCAACAAAAGTGCATTGCTTACAGTGGATTGAAGATAAAAATAGAAAAAAATTTGTCTAGAGAAACTCTCATAATCTTCCCAAGACTTATATGTGTTCATATCAATAAGAAAAAGGATAAAATAGAATAGATTAGAACAGAATTGATTAGAAAATATAAAACCCATCTTGGGTAGAAATGGTATTGTTTTATGAAACACAGTGTTTCAGGTTAATATACATATATGTTCATATATTAATACATATGTAACTATTATATAAATATATGTAATTATATATATTGCATACATCGTGTATTCACATATCATATATTCCCACACATGTCCGCAAAGTTCACTTCCTCATTCTTCAGCTGTTTGTTGGAATGTCATTTTCTCTGTGAGACCTTCACTGACCACTCTTTTAAAATCAACTCTCCTCTCTTTAATTCCCTATCCTCTTTTCTTTTTTTAACTAACACTGGCCATCTCATCTACTATATATTTTCATTTTTTATATTTCTTAGACTGTTCTGCACCCAGCCCCATCCACTGCTACACTACAAGCATCATTAGAGTAGAGACGCTTTTATTCACTGCTCTCTCCTCAGTGCACAGAGTAGTTCCTGATGAATGGCAGGCACTCAATAAAATTTTGTAAATGAATTAATTTAAGTTTGTGTGGGTACGTTGGGTTATGAAGTATGACAAATTATTTCTTACAGTGTGTTAAGAGTTTTAAAAAGATGTTTAAAACACTCTATAAAGAAATTTTTACTCATCTGCAAAAGACATGAGCAAAAATTATATTTCACTATAACAGTGAAATTATCTTACTGTATTTCACATAGTAAAATTATCTTTCACTATTTCACTTATAATAATGAAAAATTGGAAACAATTCAAATGTTCAACTGAAAATATTGTAGTTTTTAAGGTAGAATATTATATATGGTTAAAGTAATCAACTTGAGCTACATAGATCAACATGGATAAATCTCAAAACCATAGAATGGAAGGAAAATAGCAAGTTTCAGAAGAGCATGCATGTTGCTATTGATATAAAAATTGCAAAGCAAAAATATACATTATTAACAGATACAAACATATAGAGTAAAAGTATAAATAGAGAGGATTGATGAACACCAAGTTTAGAATAGTTGTTGAGGGTGATAATTAATAGGTCGATAGATCAATAGTTGTTGATAGGTTGGGGAATGATTTTGCAAAGATATACCTGGGCTTTGATTTTTATAACCTTTTACTTTTTAACAGGGGAATAGGTGGTCATGTTATTCTCTATTCTTTTCTGTTTGTATGAAATACTGTATTTTTTAAATTACCAGGCTTCCTATACCCTAAAAGGGTCATCTGTAGTATAGAACCTCACCTGGCCCTACTGCTTTCTAGGAATTAGACTGGTGGCAGCAAGGGCACACATCATGGAGAGTTCTGGAAATGGCAGTTCTCTTGCTTCATGTGCATAAACATTTTGCTCCTAGAAGAGGCAGGGATGGCCTGAGGTACTAGTATCACCCACCACCTCTGGCTGCTCTCAGTCTCTGTGGCGGGGAGATTTTCGCCAATCTTAAGCTCCCCTAAGGAGGATTCTAGGATGAAACAGGCAGACACCTTCTGAAAAGCTGAGGCCAGTCTTGTGACAGACATGTGAGATGGGAAAGTCACAATCCTGCAAGGATTCTCCTCGGAGTGTGACGAGAGGCTGAGGGGAAGGAGACAGAATTGCAGGCCAAGGGAGTGATGAGATAAAGGCACTAACTGTTGCTGATCATGTTGGAACCTCTGAAATTAACGTCTATAATTAGGGAGTCAATATTCTGTCAGAGAAGTACTCAGAGATATTTAGCTTTCTGCACACAAATTTACTCATATCAGAAAGCTGTGCTAAAATACAGGATTCATATGTGAAGACAAAAGGGAAATCACAGATACAGTGGGAACAATGAATCTTACTTTTCTGTTAGGTAAACTCAGTGGTTGGCAGCTAACAGAGATCAGTCTGGGAGGTCTGTCTTTAGGCAGACTATCCAGGACATCCAAGAAGATGAGTTAGTTTTTGTGGATTCTCTGAAAAAACTTGAGAGTTTAACTGTTGAGTATATGTGAACAGGTTGTCTCTGTATAACCTGTGTCAGTGTCCTTCCGTTAGCAACTCCGCATTAGTTAGACCAGATCTGTATCATTTCCCTCATTAGAAATTTCACAGTTTCCCTCATTTTGGTGGAAACCATTTTGACCATGAAGCCTTTAGTCTCTTTAATGCAGAATCCTCATTTAATGTCAGCTGAGCATACTGGCTGTGTAACATTTCAGCACCTGGAAATCAGACATATAAACTGTGCAATATTCAAGAGTAATTTTATTTCTTAGTATTACTCTAGTGAATGAATTTATTTTAGTCTGTAGGGCTTTTACAATTTAAGCTGTTTTGTTATTTGTTCCAAAGTCAGAAATAATGAATCACATATTCTGATAATTTTTAGCCATAGTTTTATTCTGGTAGCATTTATTTATAAGAATATAAATATAGGAAATGGTCCTTTTCACTGTGATTTTAAGAGTTGATTAGTGTCTGTTTTAACATATTTAATCTCATTATCATATAAATAGAGTTGTTTCTGGTGACTTTGATACCAAACCTCTTTTTTTTTTTTTTTTTTTTGGTGAGGAAGATCAGCCTGAGCTAACATCCATGCCAATCCTCCTCTTTTTGCTGAGGAAGACTGGCTCTGGGCCAACATCTGTGCCCATCTTTCTCCACTTTATATGGGACGCTGCCACAGCATGGCCTGACAAGCGGTGCCTCGGTGTGCGTCCGGGATCCGAACCTGGGCTGCCAACAGTGGAACATGCGCACTTAACCACTATGCCGGGGCCAGCCCCCGTGGGGTCTTAATCTCAAGTTGTTGTGCCCCATGTTCAATAAGCTGATCACTGAGACGTCAGCGCTTAGAGGTGAAGAAAGGTTTACTTGAACTGGCCAAAATGAGGTGGGAGGATAGGTTCTCTCACATCTGCCTTAACAAAAGAATAGAGCTTATAGACCTAAGCAGCTTGGGAAGAGGAGTCTCGGAGAAACAAAGAGGAAATCCGTGTTCCCTTCACTCCAGATATGCCCCTGGGCAGTCCGACCTCTGGGCATCAACAGCAGCTGGCTGCTGGCTGTCTGGTGATTGTAACTTCCCTGAAGGCATTCTCCCTCCTCTGCCAAACAAGCTCACAAATCCCTGCGACCCCTGAGCCACCCCTCAGGTTAAACAAGAAAACATCAAATCAAAATTAACTTCCCCTCCTCTATGTCTGTGTTGGGAACAAGGTCGAAGTGTAATCATGTTCCTTCTGAATATTTACGGTAACCCTCAGGTACCCGGCTTCAACCTCACTTTTAGAAGTGCAGTTTTCACCTGTCAGGCATATGACTGTGTACGTGACATTAGATATTTAATCATCTCAATTTGGAATCTGTGAGGGGAAAATTCAAGCCAAGTCTCAGATCATTCAGTAACAATTTCATGAGAATTTATAGTGATTTTAAGGTATAGATCACATTGTCATTATCACTAGGAATCGTTATAGAACTTTAGGCTAAGGAACATTAAGCTTTTTTCAAAGCATAGTGTATTCATCGTGTTTTTTATTCTCTGTATTTGATGATGTTTTGACATCTTAAAAAACTTGCTGGCCAGGGAGAGACTGCCTCTCCCTGGGCTAGCCAGTTCTTAGAGATAGCAAAGGGCTGGAAACATGCCTGGTGCATGTTTTTAATATGCAAACCAACCAGTCTCAGCCCCAACCACCTCCTGATCTCTCTCCCACCAACCCAATATTTCCCCTGCCCTAAATCAACCTGGGGCCACTTACCAGACAACTAGAGATACCCCTATAGCCCAGAGCTCTAGGAGGGAGGGTCCCAAGCCACATCTCAACTTTACAAATAAGATCTGGTCACCTGTTGAATCTCTTGGATAAAATCTTTATTGTAAAAAAAAAGTCTGGACAATTTTCCTGTGTCATTTGGGTTCATTCTTTGCTATGTAAGTCAAGGTCCGGATATAGTTGGGGTGACACTAGGCAGAATGAGAGAGTCTATTTCAGCCAAGATTGCTTCTCTTTCATGAGGGAAGACTGTTGTATTTGGGTAAGTCCTCTGTAGAAATTAGATTAAACAATTGTCATTATAGTATTAATAGTGGCAAAAACTCTAAGGGTTACTTACGCTGCGTAACTACTACTGTGAAAGAAGAGACTAACCATTCAGTATCTAAAACAAAAAGCTGGATTACTCACTTTCTGTTTCAGTTATCTATTACTGTGTAACAAAAACACCCAAAATGATTTATTGTTTCTCTGTGGGTAGAGTGGGTGGTTTTTCTGCTTCACTTGGCATTGGCTGAAGTCTCTCATTCGGCTGGTTACACTTAGCCAATGATAGGGCTGGGCTGGAAGGTCTAAAAAAAACTTCACTCACATGTCTGGTATTGTGGGGCTTCACACTGGTAGCCTGAGTGTCTCCACAGCTTGGGAGTCTCAGACTAGTTGAACTTTCTCCATTATGACTGGCTTCAAGAAGGAAAGTGGAAGCTGCCACGCTTCTTACAGGGTAGGCCTGGAACTTCTGCCACATTATAGTAAGCCAGAGCAAGTCACAAGGCCAACCCAGATTCAAGAGGATGGGAAAAGTCTCTCTCTCATGAATAGAATGGCATGAGGGAAGGAATTGATATTGTCTATCTTTGACCATCATGACACTACCCAAAGGAGGGCTATACTTGTTAATTAGTCAAAGTACAAAATGATACAAGGTTTTGGGAAATGGGGGATTCAGGGATTGACAGGCTTTCAAAAGCAGGATTGTTTAGGGACTGACTGGCTGAGTTTCAGTGGTAAAAGTGTAGTTACTGGAGTGAGGCTGTAGCTGACTCGCGCACTTCCCAAAGTATGGTCACAGTAAAGCAGCTGCTGACTGGCTTGCAGAAAAGTGGGGCTGTCACAGATCTGCTGACCTTCATAAGCCTGTGTTACTGATGAAACATAGTCTCTGATTAATTGCTATCAATGTCTGATCATTTGTGTCTGATCCATCAATTCTGGTGGTTACTAATTCATGGCTTGAGGCTGGGGCTAAGAAACAGTTTCAGGCTTGCCTGCATTTGGAGACTAGGAACATTTTATTCTTATCAGAGTATTATTTTTTTAAAGTTATTTTCATGAGTATAGGCTTTATTCTTAATAACAGATTTGCCACAGCTATTGGATTGTCCCCAGAAAGTACTAATTAATTTCTATTTAATTTTTAATTTATTTTTTTGGAGAGGAAGATCAGCCCTGAGCTAACATCTGCCAGTGCTCCTCTTTTTTTTTGCTGAGGAAGACTGGCCCTGGGCTAACATCCGTGCCCATCCTCCTCCACTTTATATGGGACGCTGCCACAGGGCTTGACAAGCAGTGCGTCGGTGCGCGCCCGGGATCCAAACTGGTGAACCCCGGGCCACTGCAGCGGAGCGCATGCACCTAATCGCTTGCGCCACCGGGCCGGCCCCTCTATTTAATTTTTGATTGAGAAGCCTGAGGAAGTTAGAAAACGTATTTGCTTTCACAGCAGGTTGAAATAAAGAACAACACTAAAGGCATCAACGTTCCTCTTAAACCTCTATCAAGACGCAATGTTCATGTCAGAGCTGAGTAGACTATTGGTAATATTTTATCATGCAGTATTCGGAAGTTTACTTTATTGTTTAAGATACTAGACTTTATTCTTAAGATATAAGCAGTCACTAAGAATCATCATACTGGGTGCTCATTAGTGTTAAACATCAGACAAATCAGAGAGAGGCATGCTTAAGAAGGCATGAAAGGCACCTTCATTAGGAAGGGGAAGTAAGGTGGCAGGATTTAGATTGGAGCAGCATTTGACATTTATATGAAGTGCAGGTAATAAAATAATTTTACTAGTAATATAGTAATACTAGTAGATTATTAGTAATGTAGCTGGTGGAGTTGGGTATTTTGTTTTTTTTGTTATTGGGTTACAGTTAGTTAAGTATGACATAAAGATGGTGTTTTATCATGGGATAGTGAGAAAATTATAAAAGATATAGGGAAAACTGGCCATAGACTTGGAAGAAAATAAAGGAATACTGTGGGTAGGGATCAGTTAATAATTCAATTCAATGTTTATTTCATACATTTACTGCTACATTCCATCAGGAAATTTCTTGTTTTGATGTTATAACTGTTCAGCAAGTAAAACACATTTCTTTGAAAAAAAAAATCTAATGCTTAATTAGGCTTTTAACATATAATGTACAAAATAAATATACTGCACAAAAACGACTTACCCACAAATTGCTGTCTGCATCATTTCTGAAACACATACCATATATAAAAGTCTACCTGTACACTGGCTGTGATGTTTTCAGCTCTAAGTAACAGAAAAACTTAATTTCGTAAAGCACCAGATAGTAACTGTCTTAGGCTCTGTGGGTCATACGGTCTGTCAGAATGACTCAACTCTTGTAGTGTGAAGGCAGCCACAGGCAAAACAGAAACCAATGGTTTTTGTTTGTATTAGTGTTCTAATAAAACTTGATTTATGGACACTGAAATTTGAATATCATATAATTTTCACGTCACAAAATATTATTTAATTTTTTTCAACCATTTGGAAATGTAAAGCCATTCTTAGCTTGCAGGCTACAAAAACGGGCAGTGGGCCAGATCTGAATCACTTGTGGGAAAATGCACAACCAAACCAAACCAAGGCACTACAGCAATAAAGTGGGGGATGAATGTTAGTAGCCAACATGTTTTTTTATTTTTTGCAGCATAGTTCAAGAAATACAAATTATAATTAAGATAATACCTAACATACAGCTTTTCTTGTGTCTCAGACAGTATTCTAGGTGCTTTAAAAATATTAACTCATTTATACCTCAAAGCAATCCTAACATATTGTTTTTATCACTTCTCTTTTATAGAAAAGGAAACTGAGGCACAGAGAGGTTAAATGGCATGCCCCATGCTGGAATGTGAGCCTAGAAGTAGGAGTCCAGAGTCCACACTCTTAACCACTAAGCCATGTTGCTTCTACTAGGAGGAAAAAGGTAGTGAAGAACATTTAGGACTCTCATACAAAATACAAATGCAGATAGTTCTACACCCTGCTAAAACATCAACAGTAAGAAAGTATTTCTTTACATAGCATTGGTTTTACTATAGAGTGTTTTTAGCTGTTTTTAAAAATAAACTCAGGCTTTTTCTAAAATAAGTGTGTTTCTAACATAAAATTTGGCTGACCATGAGACAACTGAAAATTTTACAAAAACATTTTTAGCTTCTGAAGGATTAGTTCAGTAACAATATCTATATCCATTTAAAAATGCCAGGAAATAGGAGAAAAGATGTATTATAATTTTAAAAGAATATTACACTTAAATACACATTATATTAACAACAGGAGTCACTAGTTCAAAAGTTATTGAACTCAGCTTACACATTTCCCTATGTACAATTAGGGATGGGTTCCACGTGAACATCAAACGTCCACAATCTATGTTTTGTAGCACACTCACACACATACTAAAAGATTCTTCACGTTTAATGTCGTTGCCTGGTTATTCAATTTGTGCTTTTAAAAAGTGTCATATATCCAGACATTTGCAGGTTTCTTAAAAAGAAAAAACCTTGGAATCATCTCTGCAACATGACTTCTTTTACAGGCATACCTTGATTTATTGCGCTTCGCTTTATTTTGCCTCGCAGATACTGCATTTTCCACAAGACCCTACATCAGCAAAAGGATTATGACTCCCTAAAGGCTCAGATGATGGTTAGCATTTCTTAGCAATAAAGTATCTTTAGAATTAAGGTAGGTACATTTTTTAAGACATGGTGCTACTGCACGCTTAACAGACTACAGTACACCATAAACATAACTTTTATATGCACTGAGAAACCAAAAAGTTTGTGTGACTTGCTTTACTGTGATATTCGCTTTATTGTGGTGGTCTGGAACCAAACCCACAATATCTCCAAGGTGTGCCTGAATAACTGTTTCCCTCAGTACAGATTCTCTTTTGAATTTCTGTTTAAAAACTTTCACATATTTAAAATATCTGTAAAGGTTCTATCCCAGCATCAATGATCCAACGTTCACTGAGACATCACTCCTTGATAAAGGCCTCTGTATCTGTCGCAATCTTTGCATTGTCTCCTTTGGGTGTTCTAGTATGAGTCAAGCTGGTGTGAAAAGATTTCTGAATGCTCAGGATACAGACAGGAGATCCTCACTCATGTGAGCTTTTGGATGTCTAGTGATGGCTGCCCTGACAGAAAATTTCCTGACATTCATCTTACTTATAGAATTTCTCTCCTGTGTGATTTCTATGTTGTACAATAAAGTATGACTTCTGAAAGAAAGGTTTCCCTCATGTTTTACAGTTTGTGGTGTTTCTCCCATCTATGTTGTCTGATATTTAGTAAAGTCTGACATATGGTAAAAATTTCTCCCTTATAGATTTACAGAATTTTTCTCTGTGTATTTCCTCTCTGTGAAGAAACATTGTGGCTAAAATTTCTGATGATATTCATAAGGTTTTTGTCTTGTGTGAATTATCTGATTATTCTGAAGGATAAATTCAGACAGAAGAATTTCCCAGTTCATACTATTTATAAGCTTTTCCCCTTTGTGTGTGTCTTCTGATGTGCAGTGAGTTTTGATCTCTGGATAAAAGTTTCCCTACACTCCTGACATTCATAGGGTTTCTCCCCTGTGTGTTTTCGCTGATGTATGATAAAATGTGACTTCTGAGAGAAAGACTTCCCACATTCCTTACATTCATAGGGTTTCTCTCCTGTGTGAGTCCTTTGATGTAATCTGAGGACTGAATTCACAGAGAAAGACTTACCACATTCATGACATTCATAGGGCTTCTCCCCTGTGTGTTTTCTTTCATGTTTAGTGAGGTCTGATTTATAGTAAAAGTTTTTTCCACATTTCTTACATTCAAAGGGTTTCTCCCCTGTGTGAGTTCGCTGATGTACTGTGAGGGCTGACTTCTGGTAGAAGCATTTCCCACATTCCCTACACTCATAGGGTTTCTCTCCTGTGTGGGTTCTCTGATGAGTTTTGAGGTGTGAATTTCTAGAGAAGAATTTCCCACATTCCTTACATTTATAGGGTTTCTCCCCTGTATGTGTTCTCTGATGTACTGTGAGGTGTGATTTCTGGGAAAAGGATTTGCCACATTCCTTACATTCATACGGTTTCTCCCCTGTGTGTGTTTTCTGATGTACCATGAGGTATGCCTTAACATAGAAGAACTTCCCACATTCAGTACATTCATAGGGTTTCTCTCCTGTGTGTGTTTTCTGATGTTCCATGAGGTGTGGCTTCTGGTAGAAGGATTTCTCACACTGATTACATTCATAGGGTTTCTCCCCTGCATGAGTTCTCAAATGTCTACTGAGAGATGACAGGTGGTAGAAAGTTTTCTTACATTCTTTACATTCATAGGTTTTCTCTCTGGTAGGAGTTTTCTGATGTCTTGTGAGGTCTCCATTCCTAGAGACAGATTTCCCACATTCACTGGGTTTGTCCTTTGAATGAGTATGCTGATGTTCTGTGAGGGCAGACTTCTGGCAGAAGGACTTTCCACACTGATTACATTTATAGGTTTCCTCTCCGGTATGAGTTTTCTGATGTTTTGTGAGTTCTCCATTCCTAGAGAGAAATTGCCAAATTCATTAATGTATAAGGCTTTTTTTTTTTTTTTTTGATCTATTCTGGGTATTTTCCAAATAACTCTGAGAACCAATTCTAGAGATGTTCCCATATTTATTAGATTCATAGGGTTTCTCCACTGTGAAGATTCTCTGACAGACATTGTGGTTTAACATTTGATAGAAGGAACCTTCACTTGCATTATATTCACAGGGTCTCTCAACTGCCTGAACTCTACTTTGTGTAATAAAGCCTCCCTTATTGTGAAATTCAGAAGAATCAAAAGACTGCTTTGAAGTTTGAATCTACTGATCCTGAAGAAGGTCTCTATTATGAAAAAGGGCTTTTCCATTTGGATTATATTCTTTGGAATTTGCTCCAGTGTTAGTTTTCTCACATTTAGTATTAACTAGTGCTCTCCCACTTCCAGTACCCCATCAAGACCTTTCTTACAAAGCTTCTAATCTTAAAATTGAATTCTTGAACTGACCTTGAGTTTTCAGCTTGGCTTTCCTGGTATCTTGCTCCTAGGTCATGAATATTCCATATGTCTTCTACAAAGGAATCCAAAATTTAATACTGTGTATATCTTAACACATTATTATAGTCGTAGGGTTAATTCTTAGGCTTCAGGTCAATCTCCCCAAATGAAGGAACTTTCAAATGCGAATTTCCTCTATCCCACTAGTTTAGAAAAAAACATAACAAACACTAAAAACTGCTATAGCAGACAGGGGAAGAAACCTGGTTATAAACCCAAGAACCTCTGACACCTTACAAATGTGACCTTAAAAACTTGGAGAAGAAAGTTAAGACAAAAAAAACAGGCAGCAGAGAACAAAAGATATTCAAAGTGTTGCTGAACAGGAATGCAGGACTCACAGAGAATGCTATGAGCCCAGTAAGCACAATGAACAGTAAGTAGGGTGATAATAAAAATTAGTGGACAACTATAGTCACTGAGAATATCAGGGGAAAGATTAAATTGGATGAAGGAGCTAAAGTATAGGTCTTTATCTGCTCAAACCTAGTTTACTGTGTTAGGATTCCTAGTAGTTAGCAGACTACAAACTTCCACTTTACTTCCTATTTAGCCATACACAACAATCTAGATGTCAACACTAAAGTACCTTTCTCAGAACATCAATTTCTTCATGTTTAGAGGAACAGTCCTATAGCTTGGGCTTTCACTCTCCATCTAGTTGGCTTAATTTTCACTGGGACAGACAACCCAGGAGCACACACATCCAAAAGGAAAGTTAATAAAAAAGCAGAGTGCCAGCCATCCAGACAACAGGGTGAATTTCCAGTTGTAGCACTAGAGATTTTCAACCCTGACCACCAAATACTGCATCTCCAAAGCAGTGTTACCATGACTCAACACTAGTCTTATTCTGCTTTCATATCTTAGCTCCCACATCTCTGCTTCAGTTTACTACATGATTTTTAAAGATGAATTATTCAACATCATTCTAGAACCTTTACTGACCTTCATATTTATGTTTAAATGCTTGAAAGAAAGTGAAAAATTATGAGCAGAGGCTTGGGGTTGGAACTCATGGCATTTGTGGGGAAATCAAAAGTTATTTGATAGGGACTTGTGCAAGGTTAACTTGGATACACATGAAGTAAGATCCTATGTATAGAAGACACTTAAGAGAGCAGATGAAATGAATATTAGCATGTGTTTGGGGGCCACAAGAAGAAATAAGATGCAGTAGGCAAGAAAGGGCCAGACTAGTGCTTGACAGAAAATTAATTTAAGTGTATTTTGTAATGGTGAGTCAGTATAAGTTTACCATGACAAGCTAGTGGCAATATAAGTTTGCCACATTACACAACTACTTATGAGGATATGAAATTAAGAATTGGCTTTTGACGCTGAGAAGGAAGGGAGTTAGATCAGTGGAACAGGACAGTGGAACTATCCTGTAAGATGGTAAAATATGGGACCAGAATACAACTAAGACAAAGATACTAGAGATGTCAATCTTAGGAGTTCTCAGCCTAAAAACCAATGCTTTGGTCTTAAGAAAGGATGAGCCCTTGCAGAAGTTACTATAAAGGGCATAGAGTAGAAGATAGTGTCTGTTTCTTGTTAATTGAAACTCAATCTTTCAACAAATATCTAGTGAACAACTAATATATATCAGGCATTGTTCCAGGTCCAAGCAACACATAAGTGTACAAATTAGAAAATACATGAAAAGCATTTAAGGAAGCAGAGTGAGATTATCTTATTTTTTTGTTTGTTTTATTTTTTTATCTTAGTATTATAACACTCCAAATAAGGTGCAGTAGATTTTAGGAAAGATAATCAGCATTTTGTGTGAAAAGACAAACACCATCTAAAAGGAAGTATCAACTCTGAAATAATATAATTGATGAAAGTCATAATGATTTGTAATCTGCTTTTAGAGTTTAAAGAGAGAATAGGAAGTTAAAACTGGTGCTGAAAATAACTAAGACATTTCATTGTTAATAAAAGGAGGAAAATGGCATTTGAAAAAAATTTATGTCAGATTTATAAATACTTTAAGATAATAGTTGCATACTTCCATGGCAGGGAGTAGGTGGGAATTCTAGAAAAAAGACAAACTAAAAGTTTAAGTCAAGTCAGTATATAGGAAAGAGAAGTAAATCTATTAACAAATGTCAAGCCAAGTAGGGAATTTAGGTGGAGAGAATGAAAATTGGAGGTGTGATTTATGTTGCTTACATATGCAGGTCAAGGGTGCTCAGTCGTTTCCAAAAGTATAGGGTATTTAAAAAAGAGATTCCTCAAAAGTATTTCAAAAGGCGAAAGGCACCAACCACCTCCCTAATAACATGCCCTATAATTTCTCACTCACCAGGGTAGTTCCGACGTGGAAATTCTACTTCTAATATCCATGGCTCTTTTCCTTGCTTCAACTTGAAGACTGCTTTTGGCTTATTCACACGATAACCTATTAATAGAAAAGATAAATAAAATAATACAAATACTTGGAATTTAGGGACTCTGAAGGATAAGGAAGTGAAGTTTTAGAAGCAGAACAATGAAGGTGCCATTTAGGCTTGACAAATTTAGATTCTTTCAATGGAGAGGGTGGAGACACAAATATTATTTCTGGTACCCAAAATGGCTTCATCAACTTCGACCCCTGAAACAAAGCTAATACCATTCAACTCTACAGAGGCCTTACATGTTCCAGCAACCGGGCAAGGAAATGCAGACTACTCAGAGTTACATATGGGGAAGTTTTTCTCACCCACTGCGAGTAGGTGACCATAGTTCTCCTGCATCACTTCCTTGTACAGGGTCCTCTGAGCAGCATCCAGTAATTGCCACTCCTCCTTGGTGAATTCCACGGTAACATCCTTGAATGTTACTGGTCCCTGTAACAACATATTTCAGTTCAGAGTGAAGTGATCAGAATAGAGTACCACCGAAAAGATGTGTAAACTAGCTCTTAATGTGCTAACTATAGAATTTACTCTGGAAAGTTAATATATACTGCTACTCTGTACCCTGCTTTATACAGAGAGAAAATATTGGTTCAATATATATTTACTAGATATACTCCATGCCTGGAACTCTGCTGGAAATACAAAGATGACCAAAAGCAACTATTCCTGTTACCAAGGAGCTTACATTCTGACAGGGAGGCAAAGATGTAAAAGCTTACATGCAACAGGCACAGCAGGTGTTATGACAGAAGTATGTACAAGAAACAAGATGGTCACAAATGTGAATGGTTATTTGCATTGTGTATTATCAAGTTAGATTTTATTAGGTGGTCAAATTGACTAATGTAAACTTCAGGAATAAAGAAAACAGAACTAGCAAAGGCATGGATGCATGAAAAATGGCACATTTAGGAAACTACAAATAAGACAATACGTTTTGAGGATGGGTGTAGGACAAAGATTAGTTAGAAGGTGATAGTCATGTCAAGTTATAGAACATGGAGTGATTCTAAATTTCTCTTTTGGACCATGAAAATATATTTTGCATATCCCCTTAATTGACGTCTGCTTATTAATATATCATATATTTACATCTATTAGCCTGTTTATTAAAAATTGATGGGGCCGGCCTGGTGGTGTAGTGGTTAAGTGCGCGTGCTCCACTGCGGTGGCCCGGGGTTCGGATCCCAGGTGTGCATCGACGCACCACTTGTCAAGCCATGCTGTGGCGGCATCCCATATTAAAGTAGAGGAAGATGGGTACGGATGTTAGCACAGGGGCCAATCTTCCTCAGCAAAAAGAGGAGGATTGGTGATGGATGTTAGCTCAGGGCTGATCTCCCTCACCAAAAAAAGTAATAATAAAAAATAAAAAAATACATAAAAAAATAAAAATTGACAAGTTTTCTTTTTTTGTATTTATATGAAAGAAAGACAAGAATAGATATTCTGTTATTTGACACTATGTGGACTGTCTTATACGTCTTTGGGATATCCACCCCTTGACTTTGTAGATGCAAATTCAGATAATGGGGAGCCACTGAAGAGACAGATGTAAGCACTACAGTTATATGAGTACGGTAGTAATTGAGAAGAAAACTCTAAAGTAGAAGGGGCAAATGGCACATCAGAAAGATGGAGTGTTAGAAAATTAAGAGACGTGGGCAATAAATATGTACATTAAAGTAGAAGCAGTGGGGGAAAGAAGCATAACTTTGTAATTAATTGGAAATTAATAACTACTGAGAGAAAGGGGGAGAGTAACTCCCTCAGTGTCTTTATGGTTTGGTAATGGCTAGAGCCATAATGCTAATTATTTTCATTCTTTCATTTTTATTGATAGAACTATTTAAAGCTATGAAATTTCCTCCAATCATTGCTTTATTATATTCCACAGAATCTGAATTGCAGTATTTTCACTGGAAGAACATCTTGGCTAGATAGAAATTCTTGCCTCACACTTTTTTCTTGAAAACAGTGTTCTACAACTCCTGTTTTATATATTTATATGTTGCTAACAAGAGTTATGTCAATTTTATTTTCTTTCCTTGCCAAGTGAGTCTTTTTTTTTCCTTGAGACTCAGGGGCCTTTTATTTCTATACTTTTAAATGGGTCTAGTAGTTTTATTAGACTCTCTCTCTTGGTGTTTATCATTCTGGATCAGTTCTCTCTGGCACACAGAGGGCCTTTTCAATATGTAGACTCAGTTTTTCTTTTCTTTATGGAAAGTTTCCTTGGATTATAGTTTTAAATATTAGTTCTCTTCCACTCTTTAGTTTTTGTTATTTAGGGATTCTACTTTGTCGTTCTACTATTTCTATTACTCTCTTCCTAATCCTTGACAATTCTTGTTTTTCCCCCCACCATGGTCTCTTTCCATGCCTCTCCTGTGTTATGTATTGTACGTTCATGCATACTTCGTCTCCGTTAGCTGCACTGTAATTTAATCTTTTAGTATCTGAGATGATTTTCTGTTCTGCTATTTTTTTCCTAAGTTAACTTACCTATATTTTATATTTGCTTTTCCATTTCTATTGTGAGTCTTCAACCTCTCATTCTTAAAGTTCTTTCCTATCTGAAATTACTTAATCTTGGAGAGTTGCATTTTCCTCTACTTTTTGTTTGGGGGAGGAATATTTACATCAATTGAAAAAGTGTTAAATCACACTTTCTGCTTAAATTAATATTGTATGGATGTTGAGTAACTTTTTTGTTCATGATCAGATGAAGATAAAAGTTGATTTTATGGTGGGTAAGAGTGAAAGTTTACTCTAGTTCTTAGTTCAAAAGCTCTCTTCTGTTGGCGTAGTATGTTCACATTCTTGAAGAAAATAGCACCATTGCGGGTAGTGTCTTTAGATTCTTTGATACTGTGTTCTTTTTTTAGGACACCTAATTTCAGCTGCTTGTTTTCTTATTTGCTTCACTACTAAGCACACGGGGATTCCTTCTTTTCCTGAGTTGTTGCCTGCTCCAAGCTGCCACCTGTGTTCCTGGACACATTCTAAGTCCCTTCTTTTCTGTTCCCAGTGCCAGTGCTTGGATCCCAGAGGTCTCAGACCTCTTCTCCATCTTTCTCCAATTAGGGTGAAAGCCTCTGCTTCTGGCAGTGTGCCTACTTATCCTTAGTTCTTTTACAGCTACGACATCACCATCTCTACTCTCCTGACTTCCTGCTCTGGAGTGAGCTCCAAGCTACTTCTGCTCTTTTGATAATGATCTCCCAACTTATATGTTAATTGAAGTTTCCTGTCTCCTAGCTATACAGTAGGAGTAGGTTATGGTGTATGGAAACATCTGTATTTTACCAACTAACATTATTCTATGGCAACTAGGAAATCCATAAAAGAAAATGGGAAAATAAGAAAAAGAATAAGTTGAGCAGAAGGAGACAATGAGTTGAATTTTGTTCATGTTGTACTTGAAGTGACTGTAGAACATATAGCTGGAACTGTCAATTTGGCAGATATACATATAAGTAAATTTCCACAAATAATATTTTCATATATATGAAAAAATAGAGTTCTAGAAGAATCCAAAAAGAAGAATCTGTGAGAGCAGAAATATTTGAGATGATGGTAGGAAAAATTAGGCCAAGACCACAAAGCCTGACAAAACTTCTCTAAATATAAGAGTAGGCCAGGAGGAGAGTGTTTAGGAAACTAAAGAAAGAAAGATTCACAAATAATGGACAGTTCTGGTTCAAAATTCAAATGTAAAAAGTCCAAGTTAGAATAACTCAATAAAAGCACAGCAAAACAGTGAAAGCTGTAATCAGTAAGCAAGACAATCTGAGAAATTTTTGGAAGATCTAGACCATAAGATCAGATAAGAGAAACCAGCTTTTGGACACACGTCCTAACAGAGAGCTCAGGAAAACGTCTATGCTCAGAGTCAGAGGGCTGGAACTGGACATGGACAGTAGACACTGATTTGGCACAGAAATTAATCAAAGTCGAGCTTATATGATTCCTTGCTTTCTTTTTAACAAAGAGCATACAGCAGCAAAAGTATCCTCAGCAAAAGCTGTTGAGAAGAGCTCACCACATAAAGCAGAGGAACTAATATGGGGGCTCTGAATATGGGCACAATATAGCCAAAAAGAGAAACACAAAATTGTTACACACACACACACACACACATTTTATTCCTTTGTAATACATATGGATTTTTTTTTAAAAGCAAAACTGCTGATGAAATACAGCCGTCTGCCACATAATGACATTTCGACCAATGATGGACCACATATACAACAGTGGTCCCATAAGATTAGTACCATATCGCCTAGGTGTGTAGTAGGTTACACCAATGAGGTTTGTGTAAGTACACTCTATCATGTTCACACAATGATGAAATCACCTCATGACACATTTCTCAGGACATATCCCTGTCATTAAGTGACACACAACTGTAGTTACAAGTACTATTTTCTTATGGTATAGCAGCATCACTTTAGCAATTAAAAGAATATCTAAGAGGGGCCGGCCCAGTGGCACAGTGGTTAAGTTTGCATGCTCCGCTTCAGTGGCCCGGGGTTTGCAGGTTCGGACCCCAAGTGCAGACCTACACACTGCATATCAAGCCATGCTGTGGCAGGCGTCCCACATATAAAGTAGAGGAAGATGGGCATGGATGTTAGCTCAGGGCTAATCTTCCTCACCAAAAAAAAAAAAAAAAACCGACGCACAAAAGAATAATATCTAAGAGAATAAGAATAAAACTGATGTGACTTTTCCTATACAGAACCAAATACTAAAAGACAAAGAAGGAATGCCCACAAAGTTCTAATGGAAAAGCTTTTGAACCTAAAATTCCATGCCCTGCCAAATTTTCATTCAAGAATAAGAAAAAAAAAACAGATGTTTTCATAAACATAAAGATTTTAAAAGCATACAAACTATGCACCTATTTTGCAAAGCACTACAATATACTTAAAAGAAATCAAGAAAGAAAAGCAGGTGGTAAACCAGAAATAACAGCTAACAGAGTTGAGACTAATAAGAACTCATTTCTGGTATAGCCATAATAGGAAGCTCTGCAAGTTAAAATGGATTGCTTACAGAGACAGTGAAAAGGAAGACTATCCTGTATAGTAAATAATTACATTGCCCTTCCACGACACTTATAAATATGTTAACAAATTGCTTACATCTTTCCATGGAATACTCACTGAGAGACCATTTTCTGCCCAGAAAATAAATCTTAAACTTAAAGTAATTGAAATCATACAAAATAATTCTCTGACCATAGCCAATTTGAACTATAAATGAATAACAGCGAGTTTTCTGGAAAACTGCCAAATATTTGGTATAATAGTTAAGCACTTTGTTTAGTGATAACAATCAAAGTTGGTTCTCTGAAAGATCAAGAAAATTGATAAAGCTATATCTAGAATGACCAAAAAAACAGAAAACAGAAGTTAACAATATTAGGAATGAAAATGGGGACAATTACCACAAACCTTAGAAACATTAAAAAGATAATAAGGGAATACTATGAACAATTCTATGCCTATAAATTTGACAACTTAGATGAAATGGACCAATTCCTTGAAAAAAACAAACTACCAAAACTCACTCAGGAAGAAATACCTAAGCTGAATAGTCCTACATCTATTAAATAAACTGAATTTGCAATTAAAACCCTTTCAAGATGAGTGATGTCATGAGAAATGGTGTAGTAGAGAGCTTCAAGAATTGGTTCCTCCACTGAGGTAACCAGTAAAAGCTGGCAAAAACTGACAGTCAACTTTTTCAGAACTCTAGAATCTAATCAAAAGCTTGGAAGAACCAGTGAGGTACTTAAGAAAGAGGCTGCTACATTTGAAGAAAGCATTGTGGCATTTTTGCTTACCCACCCACCATCCCCTTTGCCCCAGTTCAGTGGGGGCAATAAAGACAAGGCCCACATTCTTGGTGCACCTTGTTGTGCCAGGGCAGGACAACACAGGCCTTGTTCTCAAAAAACTGCTATGAATTTTGTCTGGTGGTTTCCTAGTGGACAAATGCAGAGCCTTGCCTTTGTTTTGCCCCTCTAGGGCTGGAATGGCTTCCTGAGCCAGGCTCAATTAAAGGCATTTAAAGACATATACTATCCACAGCCATGTGAGGCAAGAGATCTGGGGCAAGCAACAGACACTTCCAAATGCCCAGGAAGGAGGAAGCTGAGGAGGAAGAGGCTAGGTAGAATAAGAGCTTTGAAGGACTACAGTGTATAAACCAGGGAATCCAGAGAGCAATGTGCATGCCCAGGGCTGCACACATGTGCAGAAAACACCTGAAAGGACACCACGCTTGCACTCTGGCTGATTTTAGGACTCTTCACAAGCAAGAGGTGAAGGTTAAGGCAGAAGTATAGGCAGCCTGGCTAAGTATAGAAAGAGTGCCCCAGCTTAGAGCCAATCTACAAATACTGAACGAGTATTTTTCTTTTTGGTTTCAGAAGTTAAAGGAAATCTCTGTGAGATCACTGGCTGACTGCTGAGACAATGGAACAGAAATGGCAGTGACCACACATGACAAGGAATACAGTCTTTGAAAAAACAGTTTGGAAAGTAAACAAATGAAGAACCACAGCCTTCAGCAAGCAACAACGGCAAACCCTGGGGAGGTGGCTAATCTGATTTCCAGAGTAACCACATTATAATATTCAAAATATCCAGATTTTAACCAAAAATTAAAAGGCATACAAGTAAACAATTAAGTATGGCCCATTCACAGGAAAAAAAAAGAAATTGACTAGAATCATCCCTGAGATAGTCCAGACATTGGATTTACTAGACAAACAATTTAAATCAACTCTCATAAGTATGCTCAAAGAGCTAAAGGAAACCTGGACAAAGAACTAAAGGAAACTAAGAGAACGATGTAGGAACAAATAAAGAATATCAATAGAGACAGAAGTTATAAAAAGGAACTAAAAAGAAATTATGGAGCTCAAAGGTACAGTAACTGAAATTCAAAATTCACTACAAAGGATCAACAGCAGATATGAATACACAGAAGAATTTGTAAAATTGAAGATAAGACAATTGAAATGATCCAGTCTGAGGAGCAGAAAGAAAAAAGAATGAAGAAAAGATGAACAGAGCCTAATGGACCTGTGGGACACCATTAAGCATATCAACAGAAGCAAATTTGGAGTCTCAGAAGGAGAAGAGACAGGGAAGGGGACAGAAATAATATTTGAAGAAATAATGGCCAAAACTTTCCAATTTGATGCTAGAATAAATCTATACACACAGGAAGAACAATGAACTCCAGAAAGGATAAACTCAAAGAGTTCCAAACCCAACATATTATAATCAAATTGTCAAAAGCAAGAGACAAAGAATCTTAAAAGCAGCAAGATCCTCAATAAGATTAAAGCAGATCTCTCAGTAAAAACCATGGAGGCCAGAAGGCAATATGGTGACATATTAAAGTGCTGAAAGAAAAAAACTGTCAACCAAGAATTCTAAATCTAGTAAAATTACCCTTCATCAGTGCAAGAGAAATTAAAAGACACTCCAAGATAAAAGCTGAGAGAGTTTGTTGCTAAAAGACCTGCCCTACAAGAAATGCTAAAGGGAGTCCTTCAGTCTGAAATGAAAGGACACTAGACACTAATTAGAGACCACATGAAGAACACAGGTAAACGTAACTATGTAGGTAAATATAAAAGCCTGTATTATTGTATTTTGGGGATATAACCACTTTTTATTTCCTATATGACTTAAGAGACAAATGCATAAAACAGTAACTATAAATCTATGTTAACGGGCACACAACATAAAAAGATGTAATTTGTACAACAACACTATAAAGAGGGGAGAAATGGATCTATATATCAGCAGTTTATGTATGCTAATGAAGCTAAGTTGGTATCAATTCAAACTAAATTATTATAAATTAGGGATGATAATTGTAATCCCCAGGGTAACCACTACAAAATAACTTAAAAAATACAGAAAAGGAAATACAGCGTAAATCAAAATGGTACACTAGAAAAAATTAATCAAACACAAAAAAGAAGGCAATCTTGGAGGAATTAAGGGAAACAAAATAAGGCATATAGAAAATAAATTGCAGAAGTCAGTCCTTCATTAGCAGAAATCACTTTAAATATGATAAAGGTGGAGATTGGCAGGATGGATAATAAAAACACGACCTGAACATAAGACTCACTTTAGATCCAAAGACACACAAAGCTTGAATGTGAAGGATGGAAAATGATATTTCATGAAAATAGTAATCAGAAGAGAGGTAGGCTGACTATTTTAATATCAGACAAAAGAGGCCATAATTAAGAAATTGAAACAAGAGAAAAAGAAGGACATTATATATTGATAAAAGGGATAATTCATCAGGAGATATAACATTTACAGACATATATACAGCAGAGTCCCAAAATATATAAAGTAAAAAATGACAGAATTGAAAGAGAGACAGTTCTAAAATAATAGTTGGAGACTACAATAGCTCACTTTGAGTAATGGATAGAACATCTAGATAGGAGATCAATAGGGAAATAGAGGTCTTACCACTGTAAACCAACTAGATCTAACAGACTTACATAGAACACACCACCCAACAACAGGAGAATACACATTCTTCTCAAGTACGTATGGAACATTTCTCCCAGACCATATGTTAGGCCACAAATCAAATCTCAGTAAATTTAAAGACTGAAATCATTCAATGTATCTTCTCCAACCACAAAGGAATGAAGGTTGAAATCAATAACAGAAGGAAAAATGGAAAATTCACAAAAAGTGTGGAAATGGAATACACTCTTAACCAAGGGGTCAAAGAAAAACCACAAGGGAAATTAGAAAACACTTAGAGAAGAATGAAAATGAAAAATAAAGTATACCAAAACTGCTGGGATGCAAGAAAGTCAGTGCTTAGAGGGAAATTTATAGTAGTAAATACCTACATTAAAAAAGAAAAAAAAGGGCTGGCCTGGTGGTGTAGTGGTTAAGTTTGCATGCTCCACTTTGGGGTCCTGGGGTTTGCGGGTTCAGATCCCAGGCACAGACCTACGCACCACTTATCAAGCCATGCTGTGGCAGGCGTCCCACATATAAAGTAGAGGAAGATGGGCACAGGTGTTAGCTCAGGGCTAATCATCCTCAGCAAAAAGAGGAGGACTGGCAATAGATGTTAGCTCAGGGATAACCTTCCTCATCAAAAAAAAAGAAGAAAGATCTCAAATCTATAACCTAACCTTATACCGTAAGAAACTAGAAAATAAAAAGAATAAACTAAACCTAAAGCTAGCAGAGAGGAAATAATAAAAATTTAGAGTGGAGATAAACAAAATAGAGAATAGAAAGACAATAGAGAGATCAACAAAACTAAAGATTAGTTCTTTGAAAAAACCCAAAAAATTGACAAACTTTTAGCTAGAATGACTAAAAAAAGAGAGAAGACACAAATAACTAAAATCAGAAATGAAAGAAGGGACATTGCTACTGACCTTTCAGAAATAAAAAGTATTATAGAAGAATTCTATGAATAATGGTACAACAAAAAATTAGATAATCTAGACAAAATGGACAAATTCTTAGAAACAAACTACCAAAACTGACTAAAGAAGAAATAGAAAATCTGAACAGATCTATAAGAAGAGATTGAATCATTAATAAAACACCTTCCAACAACAAAAAAGGCAGAGGTGGGAACACTTTCTAACTCATTAAATGAGGCCAGTATTACTGTGATACAAAAGCCTGACAAAACATCAAAGGATAAGAAAACAGCAGACCAATATCTTTTATGAATATAAAGATAAAAATCCTTAACCAATCACTAGCAAATCAAATCTGGCAAAATAAAAAATAGATTATACAACATGACCTTGTGTGATTTATCCCAGGGATGCAAGGGTGGTTTGACATACAAAAGTCAATCAATTACATATTAGAACACAGGAAAAAAGTAGATGATCATTTTAATTGATGCAGGAAAAGCATTTGACAGAATTCAACACCGCTTCATCATAAAAACACTCAGTCAACTAGGAATAGAAGGGAACTTCCTCAACATGAGAAACAGCATTTTTAATCCCCTTCCTCCCCCAGCTCATAGCATATTCAATAGTGAAAGACTTGAAAAATTTCTCCCTGTAACTAGGAACAAGACAAGGATGCCTGCTTTTGCCACTTCTATTCAACACTGTACTAGAAGTTCTAGCCAGAGCAATTAGACAAGAAGAAGATATAAAGGCATACAAATTGGAAAGGGAAAAATAAAAATATCTCTATTTGCAGATGACATGAATCTTCATATAGAATATCCCAAAGAATCCACAACAACAAAAACTAATAAAGCTAATAAAAAAAGTCAGCAAGTTGCAGAATATAAGATTGACCCACAAAAATAAGTTGTGAATGAAACTTCAGTGAAAATTCAAAAAAGAAATTAAGACAATTCCATTTAAGGTAGCATCAAAAAGAATAAAATACCTAGGAATAAATTTACTCAAGGAAGTGTAAGACTTGTATGCTGAAAACTGCAAAACATTGCTGAAAGAATTAAAGACCTATATAAAAGAAATGACACTCTGTGTTCACAGACTGTAAGATTAGTATAGTTCAGGTAATAATACTACCCAAAGGAATCTATAGATTTATTGCAATCCCTATCAAAATCCCAATGGCTTTTGCAAAGAAATGAAAAGCCCATTCTCGAATACATATGGAATTGCAAGGAGTCCCTAACAGCCAAAACAAAATTGGAAGAGGACTCACACTTCCCAATTCAAATTTTACTACAAAGCTACGGTAATCAAAACACAGTGGTACTGGCATAAGGAGAAACATATTGTCCAATGGGAAGGAATTGAGAATCTAGAAATAAAGCCATACATCTATGACTACTTGATTTTCAAAAAGGAAGCCAAGACAATTCAATGGGGAAAGAATAATTTCTTCAACAAATGATACTGGCATAACTGGATATCCACATGCATAAGAATGAAACTGGACCTCTACCTCACCCTATATACAAAAATTAACTCAGAATAGATCAATGACCTAATATAAGAGCTAAAACCATAAAACTCAGAAGAAAACACAGGGGTAAGTCTCTCTACCTTAAATTTGGCAATGAATTCTAGATATGACACCAAAAGCACAAGCAACAAAAGAAAAATAAATTGGACTTTATCAAAATGTAAAGCCTTTACTTATCATAGGACACTACCAAAATAGGGAAAAGACAACACACAGAATGGAATATAATATTTGCAAGGCATCTATCTGATAAAGGTGTACAATCCAGAATATATAAAATATACTTAAAATTCAATAACAAGACGATAAACAATCCAGTTAGCAAATGGGCAAAGAACCTGAATAGACATTTCTCCGAAGAATATATACAAATGTCTAAAAGCACATGAAAAGATGTTCAACATCATCAGTCTTTAGGGAAATGCAAATCAAAACCACAGTGATACCACTTCACATTCACTACAAAAGTGTTAAAAAATGGAAAATAACAGGTGATAGGGAGGATGTGGAGAAATTGGAACCCTTGTACGTTGCTGGTGGGAATGTAAAATGGTACAGCTGTGGTGGAAAGTTTGGTAGTTCCTCAAAAAGTTAAACACAGAATTACCCTACAACCTAGCAATTCCACTTCTAGATATAGACCCAAAAGAATTGAAAACAGGTACTCAAATATTTGTACTTGAAAGTTCACAGCAGCACTATTCACAATAGCCAAAAAAGTGAAAACCACCCAGATGTCCATCAATGGATGAATGGATAAACAAATTGTGGTATATATACACAATGGAATATTATTTAGCCATAAAAATGAAGGAAGTATTGATAGATGCTACAAGGTGGATGACTTTGGAAAACATTATGCTAAGTGAAAGAAGCCAGACAGAAAAGGTCACATACTACATAATTCCATTTATATGAAATATTCAGAATAGGTAAATGAACAGAGACAGAAAGTAGATTGGTAATAGCAGAGACTAGGGGGAGAGGGACTAGGAAGTGACTGCTTAATGGGTACGGGGTTTTCTTTTGGAATGGTGAAAATGTTTTGGAACTACATGTTGTAGTAGTTCTATGACATTGTGAAGGTACTAAATGCCACCCAATTGTGCACTTTGAAATGGTCAATATTATATTATGTGAATTTCACTTCATTTAAAACAGACAACCAAACAAAACCTTCTAACAAAGAAAACTCCAGGCCTAGATGGTTTCACTGATGAATTCTACCAATTATTAAAGGCAAAAACAATACCAATTATATGCAATCTCTTCCATAAAACAAAGAGGACAGAACCATTCTCAACTCATTTCATTTGAGGCCAACATGACCCTGATACCCAAACCTAACCAAAAACATTACCAGAAAAGAAAACTACAATAGTGGCTGGCACCAGTTTGTACCAGATCAGGAGTGCTGATTGTTAAATTTTTAGGCATTGGTTGACATCATGTTGTAGCTTGAAATTAGCCACGGAGCATGGACCTTGAGGGCATTACACTAACTGAAATAAATCAGACAGAAAAAGACAAATACCGTATGATCTCACTTATATGTGGAATCTAAAAAAAACGAAAAGAAAACCAAGCTCATAGATACAGAGAATAGACTGCTGGTTGCCAGAGGCAGAGGGTGGGAGCTGGGCAAAATGGATGAAGGGAGTCAAAAAGCACAAACTTCCAGTTATAAAATAAATAAGTCATGGGGATGTAATGTACAGCATCGTGACTATAGTTAATAATACTGTATTGCATATTTGAAAGTTGCTAAGAGAGATCTTAAAAGTTCTCATCACAAAAAAAATAATTTTGGACCTATGTTGACAGATGTTAACTAGACTTATTGTGTGATCATTTTGCAATGTATACAAATATTGAATCATTATGTTGTACACCTGAAACTAATGTTATATGTCAATTTATCTCAATAAAAAAAAAGAAATTAGCTATGGTGGTAGTATTTATACCACAGAAGCTGGTAATCAGTACAAACCAGGTTTCTCTCCCATTCCCCAAAATCTGATCATTAAACATTTACTAACATATTGACTACCGTCCAATATCTCTCATGGTTATAGATGCAAAAATCCTCAACAAAATATCAGCAAATCCACTACCTGATTTCAAGACTTATGGAAAAGCTATAGTAATTGAGAATGTTTTATTAGCAAAGTATAAATATACAGGTCAATAGAACAAAATAGTGTCCAACTGAACTATACATACAATTTTGATAATGGTTCAAAGGCAAATTCAGTGGATAAAAGACAGTCTTTTCAAAAAATAGTGCTGGAACAAATGGACTATTAACTAAACTCCAGACTTTACTTGAATTTCACCAGCCCTTCCTTTAATGTCCTTTTTTCTCTTCCATGATCTAATTCAGGATACTATACTGCATTTAGCTGTCACATCTCCTTAGTCTCTTCTGCTCCATGACAGTCTTTCCTTGTTTTTTATGACCTGGACAATTTTGAGGAGTACTAATCAGATACTTTTTAGAATGCCCTTTAATTTGGGTTTTTGTGATGTTTTTCCTCTTGATTAGACTGAGATTATAGGTTTTAGGGGAGAACAGCAAAGACCCTTTCTCATCACAGTGTATCGGGGGTGCATGATGTCACTGGTGATGTTAACCTGGATCATTCTGTCAAGACAGTGTTTGGCAGTTTTCTACACTGTAAAGTAACTATGTTTCTTTGTCATACTCTGTTCTGTAAGTAAATCACTAAGTCCAGCCTATACTCAAGGAGGGAGGAATAAGCCCCCCCTCAAGAGGGGGCACTATCTACATATATTATTTGGAATTCTTCATAAAGAGGAGTTCTCTCTTCTCTCCACCTATTTATTTATTCAACCATTTATTTATATCAATATGGCCTCAAATATTTAATGTTTTGGGTTAGAATCCAATACTGTGTTACTTATTTTGTTGCTCAAATTGCTCCAGCTTTGCCCATGAGAAGCTGTTTCAGGTTGGCTCCTGTGTCCATTTTGACCTGTCCCCATCACTTGTTTTTGAGCACTTCATTATTTTCTGATAAGACAAAATGCCCTGGGGTTATTTTGTATTTCCCTTGACTCAGTCCTAGAATCAATTATTTCTCTGTAGAATTCTAGTTCCTTTTATTGGAGAATGGTATTTAGAAATCAAGATCTGTGTGCTGGGTATGCTCATTGCTACTGGGGTGTCACACTGCTTATTGGCCCTTGTAGCAAATAGTACATATATGTACGTATACTAACTTATGTATATACATATATCTATAATTATTTCTGTATCTATCCATATATATGTTAAACTAATACATATTAAGGTAACATATATACATTTGCTTTTCAATAATTTCACTGGAAAAAATGGGCATCTATACACAAAAACTGAACCTCAGCGAGTAACTTATACTTTATACAAAAAAATCAACCTAAAATGAATTATAGACATAAATATAAAATGTAAAACTACAAAATTTTTAGAAGACAGAAAAAAGTCTTTGTGACCTTGAGTTAAGAAAAGACTTTTTAGACATGACACCAAAAGAAACTAAAAAGAAAAAATTTGGAGTTCATCAAAATTTGCTCTGTGAAAGACACTGTTAAGTAAGTGACAAGAATAGCCACAAATAGTGGGAAGATATTTGAAAATCACAAATCTAACAAAACACTTGTATCCAGAACATATAAAGAACTCTCGAAATTCAATAAGAAACTAACCCAATTTAAAAATGGACAAAAAATCTGAACACATTTACAAAAGAAGATAGACAGATAGAGATAAGCACATCAAAAGATTTTCAATATCGTTAGTCATTAGGAAAATGCAAATTAAAACCATAATAAGGGGCTGGCCCGGTGGCGCAAGTGGTTAAGTGCGTGTGCTCTGCTGCGGTGGCCCAGGGTTTGCCAGTTTGGATCCCGGGTGCGCACTGACGCACCGCTTGGCAAACCATGCTGTGGCGGTGTCCCATATAAAGTGGAGGAAGATGGGCACAGATGTTAGCCCAGGGCCAGTATTCCTCAGCAAAAAAAGAGGAGGATTGGCAGATGTTAGCACAGGGCTGATTTTCCTCACACACACACACAAAAAAACCATAATAAGATACCACTGTACACCTATCAATATGACTTTAAAAAAAACTGACAATACCAAGTGCTGACAAGAATGTGAAGCAAGTGTAACTCTGCTATGTTGTGGTAGGAAGACAAAATAGTACAGCTTACTCTGGAAAAAAGTGTGGCAGCTTCTCATAAAGTTAATCATAATACTTACAATATGACCCAGCAAGCATATGCCTAGGCATTTACCCAAAAGAATGAAAATCTGTATACACACTAAAATCTGAACATGAATGTTTGTAACAGCTCTTTTCATAATTGCCAAAAAATGAGAAACAACCCAAATGTTTTTCAGTTGCTGAATGAATAAATAAGTGAGGTACATACTTATAACTGAATACTATTTAGCAACAAAAAAGAACAAACTATTGACACATAAAGAACATGATTGAATCTCAAATGCGTTATGCCAAATGAAAGCAGGTAATCTCAAAAAACTACATACTAGGGGCCGGCCCCGTGGCATAGTGGTTAAGTTCCCACGCTCTGCTTTGGTGGCCCAGGGTTCGCAGGCTCAGATCTCGGTCACAGACCCACACACCGCTTATCGAGCCACGCTGTGGCAGGCGTCCCACATATAAAGTGGCGGAAGATGGGCATGGATGTTAGCCCAGGGCCAATCTTCCTCAGCAAAAAGAGGAGGATTGGCAACGGATGTTAGCTCAGGGCTAATCTTCCTCACCAAAAAAAAACACAAATACATACTATATGATTCAATTTATATAACATTCAAGAAAAGGGAAAATTATAGGGATGAAGAATAAATTGGTAACTGCTAGGAATTAGTGGTGGAGGGACAACAAAGAGGGAGCCAAGGGAATTTTGTGGTGATGAAACTGTTCTCTATCTTGACTGTGGTGATTACATGCCTTTATGCATGTGTCAAAACTAACTGAAATGGACACCCAAAAAGAGTGAATTTTGCTGTAAGTTAAAAAATAAATAACAATACAGCATAAAACAAAACTACTTCACACTCATTAAGATAGCTATTCTCGGAAAAAAAAAAGAAAATATCAAATATTGGCAAGGATGTGGAGACATTGGAACTCTTATGCGTTGCTAGTGGGAATGTAAAATGGTGCAGCCACTGTGGAAAATAGTCTGGCAGTTCCTCAAAAAATTAAACATAGAATTACCATATGATCCAGCAATTCCACTCCTAGTTATATATCCAAAACAATTCAAAGCAAGGACTCAGACAGGTACTTGTACACCAATGTTTAAAGCAGCATTCTTCACAATAACCACAAGGTGCAGGCAACCCAAGTGTCCACTGATGGATGAATGGATAAAAAAATGTGGTATATACAAATAATGGGATATTATTCAGCATTTAAAAGGGAGGAAATCCTCTGACATGCTACAACACTGGATGAACCCTGAAGACATTATGCTGAGTGAAATAAGCCAGTTAAAAAGGACAAAAGGACACTGTATGATTCCACTTATATAAGGTACCTAGCGTAGTCAGATTCATAGAGACAGAAGTAGAATGGCGGTTCCCAGAGGATGGGGGAAGGCAGAATAGGGAGTTATTGTTTAATGGGTAGAGTTTTAGTTTTGTAAGATGAAAAAAGTTCTGGGATGGTGGTGATGGTTGCACCACAATGTGAATGTACTTAATGCCACCAAACTATACAGTTGAAAATGGTTAAAATGGTAAAATTTGGTTATGTATATTTTGTCACAATTAAAAAATAAATAAGAGCCAGCCCTGATGGCCTAGTGGTTAAAGTTTGGCATGCTCCACTTTGGTGGCCCAGGTTTGGTTCCCGGGCGTGGAACTACACAACTCATCTGTCAGTAGCCATGCTGTAGCAGCGGCTCACATAGAAGAACTAGAAGGACTTACAACTAGAATATACAACTATGTACTGGGGCTTTGGGGAGTTGAGGAAACAAAAAGAGACGAAGATTGGCAACAGATGTTAGCTCAGGGCAAATCCCAGCCATCAATCAATCAATCAAAAGCAAAAAACAAAACTCCCAAAACACACTAAAAATAGCTGTACGAAATCATCAAATATTAACATAGGCACCAGAATTTGAGAGATCAAGATCCTAGAAAAAAGGGAAATTCACTGGGATGAGTCCTAACCTCCTCTTAGATTTTTCAGGGCATTTTCAAATTTCATAGCCAGGGCAAACATGCAGAGCAGAAAGCAGCTTAGAGCTAGCAGCTCTAGAATAAGGATAAAAAACTAGTTCTGAATAGAATGCAGCAAAGCAAAAGAGAAGTTGACCTCACCCTAACAATGAGAACAAGCTGCTAACCTAGAAACCTGTAAGTTTTCTGAACTCTTTCAGAGATCTGAAATCCAAAGATGAACAAAGGAAAAACTTCAGAAGAGATGAATACTTCAGAAGAGAAAATAAAACCACAACTACTTTCATTCTAGAGGCAAGTAGGGGAGAGAGGGAACCTCTCCAACTTTTAACAAACAATGTTTGCTTATGGGCTTGTGTGATGTATTAGAATCCCTAAGAACCCCAGTCACAAAGCAAGTCAACACCAAATTGCCTTTTGATATTACCTGGTGACTGAGTGGGGGTTTCATATTCAAGAGGTCCCCAAATAGAAGCCTGGTATCTGCCAGACTTTTTTTTACTTCCAATCAAATGTGTCCAAGTGGTCAGTTTATTGTATGTTGGGGAAGCAGTTCCTGGAACCAAATAGGAAGCTCCATAAGAGATATGGATGCTCTGAAATACTAATATCCACCATTTTCTCCCCATAGGCCTTTACTGGGTGCATGGCAACAACCCTCCAAAGGCTGGGAGCAGAGCACCAGGGCAGGAAGAGAGAGATGTCTCAGGTGATGAAAGCTCTACAGGCAGGAACTCATCAGTCACCCAAAAGAAAAGCTGGTGGCTAAGCTATAAAGCCCATCAATGGAGTTTCGGTGGTGCTCAGATCCCAAGCCCTGCTGAAGGGAAAGCTTTGCTCTGGCCCTCAAATCATTTGAAGCCAGTAGTGAACTGAATCTAACTAAAGCCCAGGGTCAGCTCAACTATGTATCAGACTGACTTAACAACCAGGCAGAGGAAGGGATGCTTTTTCTGGAGGTATTATTTACTTCAATCTCTAGTGTACTTTTACAGTGTCTAGCACATAATAAACTATTATGAGACATGGAAAGAAGTAGAAAATTTTGACTTACATTGAAGAAAGAAGCCTATTGAAGCAGACCCACAGATTACCTCTTGAGATTAACAGACAAGGACTTGAAAGTAATTATAATAAAAATGTTAAATGACCTAGTGAAAAAATAAACAATATAAATGAAAGGATGGGAATCTTAGCAGAGAAAGAAAAACAAAAAGAAAAAAACAGGAATTTTTAGAATTAAAAGATACACTATCAGAAGTGAATTTTGTGGGCTTATGAATGAAGAGAATTGACAGAGGAAGGAAACCATGAACTTGCAAAAAGTCAGTTCAATAGAAATATCCAAACTAAAGGACAACCCCCCCCCCAAAAAACTAAATGAGACATTTGGGACAATATGTACACAGTCCAACATTTGTGTAATTGGAATTTTAGAAAGAAAAAAAGAGGGGCTGGCCCTGTGGCACAGTGGTTAAGTGCGCGCACGCTGCTGCTGGCAGCCTGGGTTCGGATCCCAGGCGTGCACCGACGCACTGCTTGTCAAGCCATGCTGTGGCGGCATCCCATATAAAGTAGAGGAAGATAGGCACAGATGTTAGCCCAGGGCCAGTCTTGCTCAGCAAAAAGAGGAGGATTGGCATGGATGTTAGCTCAGAGCTGATCTTCCTCACACAAAAAAAAAAAAAGACAAAAAGAAAATGGGGCAAAGAAAATACTTGAAGAGTCCATGTCCAAGAATTTTCCAAAATAATAAAAGGCAACAACTCACAAATCTTTATCATCCTTCAAGAGGGATAAATGCAAAACAAACCACACCTATGCACATCAGTCTAACTGTTGAAAACTAAAGATAAGATGAAAATCCTAAGCACAACCAGAGGAAAAAGACATATTATGTTCAGGTGAATAACAATAAGATGAAGACTGGCTTCTCATTAGAAACAACAGAAGCCAGAAGACAAAGACATCCTAAAAATACAGAAACAAAGAAAACTCTTGACATAGAGTTCTATATCCAGCAAAAATATCCTTCAAAAATCAAGGTGAAATAAAGACATTTTCAGAAAGACAAATCAAGTGAATTTGTCACCATCAGTCCTGAGCTACATGAAATGATAAAATAAGTTGCTTAGGCTGAAAGGACAAGATATCAGAAAGAATCCCAGACCTCTAGGAAGGAATAAAGAGCACCCAAAGCACAGATACGTACATAAACATAAAAGACTATTTTATTTACACAAACACACATACACATACTTAAGTTTCTTTAAAAGATTAATACTGTTGGGCCGGCCCCCTGGCTTAGCGGTTGAGTGCGTGCACTTCGCTACTGGTGGCCTGGGTTCGGATCCCGGGGGCGCACCGACGCACCGCTTGTCTGGCCATGCTGAGGCCGTGTCCCACATACAGCAACTAGAAGGATGTGCAACTATGACATACAACTATCTACTGGGGCTTTGGGGGGAAAAAAGGAGGAGGACTGGCAATAGATGTTAGCTCAGAGCTGGTCTTCCTCAGCAAAAAGAGGAGGATTAGCATGGATGTTAGCTCAGCACTGATCTTCCTCACACACAAAAAAAATAGAGAAATTAAAAGATTAATACTGTTGAAAGCAAAAATAACAATGATTTGGGGTTAAAAATACATATAGAAGTGAGATATAAGACAAGGACTATATGGGTGGAAAGGGTATAAACAGGATTATACTGATGCAAGTTTATTATATTGTTCATGAAGAAATATATTATTTTAAAACACTGTGATAAGTTAATGGTGCACATTGTAATCTCCAGACTAAGCAATAAACAAAATAACACAAAAAGATAGAGCTTAAAAGTCAACAAAGGACATACAACGTAACACTCAAACACTCAACCCAAAGGAAGTACAATAAATCTCATTAGGATAAAGAGAAGTCTGCACATCAACATACTAGAGAAAAAGATATCTTAAAAGCAACTAGCCCAAAACAGACAAACTGCCTTCAAAGGTCTGACAGATTAACAGGTGAATTTTCAATAGCATCAGTAAGAAGAAGACAGTGAGTGCTTTGCAATGTTTTAAAAGATAAGAACTGTCAACCAAGATTTCTATACATAGTGAAAAAGTTCTTCATGAGTAGTTCAGATAAACAAAACAGAATTTTCCACCACCAAACCCTCACTAAAACAAGCAAGCAGAATAAAAACAATAACTATAAAGATGTTTTCAAACAGAATAAATTTATACCAATAGAACTTGAGAGATACAAAAAGGAATAAAAAAGAGATCTTCTAATGTGGCCAAAATGGCTATGAACAAACAAAAAAATCCAGTATCTGCATAAAATAAACTTTTCCAAGAGCTGGTAGTGACGATTACTCTCAAAATTCAAAAAGCAGCAAGGCTCACTAGCCATTTCTGCTGTCTCAGACTGACCATTCAGCAATTAGTTACAGAGCATTAGGCAGGGAAAACATCATGTGCACCCGTGAATGTATTCTAGATAAGGAGAATTCCACATAAAAGATATAAATATGTTCAAGACTGACTGAAGCAGAACTGTAGAATAGGTTAAATTTTTTGAGCTTCCTCCTATGTTGTTTCTCCCTCCTTCTAGAGCCTCTTTCTCTCCCCCATCATGTCCAAAGGTTGTGATTTTTAATTAATAACAGATAATGTCCACACTGAAAATTTATGATATGGTAATAATAATACTTCAAAAGTTGGCTGTGAGGATTATGTAAAACAGACTACGTCAGGTGCTTACCAAACGGCTGGGCATTTAATTAATTGCCACATATGCTGTTTTGTTTAAAAAAATTAAAGTAAAAAAGCAAAGAAATGGTTCCCATAGAATGCAGGATTCATTTTCTCTGGGTAACGGTGGGATGAGATTAAGGAGGGGCACACAGGGCCTTCAAAAGTACTAGTAATTTTCATTTCTTAAGCCAGATAGGAGATACACTGATGTTTACTTAATCAATATCCTAAATTATACACAGGCATTATGTACATTCCTTTGGTTCTATAAAGTATAATTTTTAAATTTTTAAAGGAACCAATAAATAAAAATTCAGTGTTTTAAAATAGCCTACAATGGTCCTACATATTCTAGCCCCTCTACCTTTTAGATCTGACCTCTTACCATTCTCCCCTAGCTTCAATGACCTGAATACCGTTTCTGAATATGCCTGAATATGCCTCAGGGTGTATGTATTTGGTGTTCCTCCAATCTAGAATGCTCTTCCCCCAGATTTCTACTTGGCTCCCTCTCTCATTTAGTTCAGGACATTCCTCAAATATTGCCTTTTAGAGTAGCATTTCCTAACCAACTTATTCCCTGTTCCTCACTTCTCTGTACCACTCTGTCCTCTTAAACTACTTGAGTTTGCCTCTGAGAACATACATCAGAAATAGTACTCAAATGTTGACACATTTTATTATATAATATAAAAAAATGTCGATATATATACATAATACTAAAAAATGTATCATGTTTGTAGTATCCTCACCAGTCTCATCAGAAAACTCTTTAAGTTTTACAAGTTGTCAACTTCACAGTGGAGAATACAAGTTTTCCAAAATTCTAATTTTTACTTAAAAGCTCAACTTTTAACATTGGCAACAAATACTGATGGTTATTTTCCTTGAAGTGACAGGGTCACTTCACTTCATTCTTTTTTTTTTTACCTTTTTGAGGAAGATTAGCCCTAAGCTAACATCTGTTGCCAATCCTGCTCTTTTTGCTGAGTAAGATTGGCCCTGGGCTAACATCTGTACCCATCTTCCTCTACTTTCTATGTGGCACGCCGCCACAGCATGGCTTGATAAGCAGTGCGTGGGTCCGAGACCGGGATCTGAATGCGCGAACCCTGGGCCACTGAAGCAGAGTGTACAAACTTAACCACTATGCCACCAGGCCAGCCCTTATTTCACTCATTTTTGAGAAAATGGTTGTTAAATTCCAATCTGAATAATCATATTTTGTCTGCCAGTTGCTCTTTCAAGAAAAAATAGTATTCTATGAAAAAAGTGACTAGGTGAGCTCACAAATCAAACAATCATACAAGTGCTTTTCCTCAAGACAGCCAAGCACCATACTTCAGTAGGCAGCAAAGGTACTCTATGTGAACTTCCCATTTCATCACAATGAATATTAAAAAAAAAGTGGGGGCTGGCCCGGTGGCGCAAGCGGTTAAGTGCGCGCGCTCCGCTGCGGCGGCCCGGGGTTCGCTGGTTCGGATCCCGGGCGCGCACCGATGCACTGCTTGGTAAGCCATGCTGTGGCGGCGTCCCATATAAAGTGGAGGAAGATAGGCACAGATGTTAGCCCAGGGCCGTCTTCCTCAGCAAAAAAAAAAAAAAGAGGAGGATTGGCGGATGTTAGCTCCGGGCTGATCTCCTCACAAAAAAAAAAAAAAAAAAAAGTCAAAAAAAAAAAAAAAGTGTATTCAAAGGTCAAGATTTAATAACATTTTTTTCCACTGTTTCATCAAGGATATCCTTAAGTAAAGGTGGCAGTTTTTTAGTGAGTACATTACAGAGGAATACAATGTCATTGGTGTCACTGTCTTGATTCATGCCAATCTATTCACCATTGCTTTTACACCATCCGTGCAAATGTCAACAGTGTAAAAGGCAATAGGCATCTTAGTATTATTTGCTGACCTCACAGACCCCTTCAAAAGGTCCTGGGGTTCCCAGGGGTCTGCAGACCACACTTTGGGACTGCTGTGTTACTCAAACAGTATTTTCCCTGAAGGTGACTTTTAACTATTTCCACTTTTCTAATTTAACATATGGGCTTTCTTTCATAAAACTCACTGAAAACACACACATACACACACACACACACACACACACACACACACACACAGTGAAACAAAGTAAGGGCTAAGTCACTTACCCGGAATTTGTTCATTTTCTGCTGCTCTTGGGAAAGGACAGAAACAATGAAGCCAGAACAGGGAAAGTTGGAAGACAGAAGTCATAAGAGACCTTATCTTACAGCTCAGGAATCACCTGTGAGAAATTTCCATAGCACATTTTAGTAAAAGATAAACTTTGGGGAAAATGTTCCTTTGAGCCATGAGAAGGAATAGGAAGGACCATGATAAAGGAGTACCCACCTGTCCATTGGTGACTCTGATATAATCTTGATGAACCTGGGACATTTTTGAGTGAATACAAACATTTCTTTCCTATTGGCTCTTTTGAAAATTATGTGTCCATTTACTAAATAACACAAAAGAATTGAAAACTTAAACATCCAATAATAGCAGATTAGTTAAGCAAGGTACATAATATATATCCAAAATATGGAACCCTATGCTGGCATTACAAATGATGTTTCAGAGAAATATTTATTGATATGGAAAATGTTACATAACGATTTTTCCAATTAATATTATAAACCCCATAAGGTTAGAAAGTCTTCAAAGCTCTCAAAAATAAGAAAGTTATTCTCCCTAAATTGCATTCTCAAAAATCACTTCTCCAAGAACTTTGTTTTGACTTGCATATGGTATAGTGGACCTGGAGACTTCGGTTCTATGCTAGGCTCTGCTAATAACAAATCTAGTGACTGTCTTAGTTTCAAAGCTATTATCTTTAACATGAGGAGGAATTAGGTAATTTTGAACCACCTTTCATGTACCATTCTGATCCTATGAGTCTTTACCCAGGGCCACAAATCCAGACAGTACCCTGGAATTCACTGTCCCCTCCACCCTTGCGCTGGGCCTAGTGTAAAATTTAATTAGGCCTTGATGAATTCTGACATGGCCATGTAATCTGTTGACAGTGACACAAATGTAACTTCTAAAATAACAATTTGGCACCATAATCCCAAAACAAGCACTTCATGTAGGGAGCAAAAGGTAACTAGGTGCTATAATGCTGAGGTCCTTCTCATATGCAGCAGAAACCACTTCCAGCTGGCCTGGTGCTTACAAAATGCCTAATTAATGAGCCCAGATACACAGCCAATCAGAGGCGTTATGATATCTCTTTCATAACATGGAGCATAGATGAAATTGCAGTTTTCATCTTTTAAAAACGTCTGCCCCATTTCTCTCTCCAGAAACTAGCCTCTGGTGGGGAAAGGATTCCCAGCTTCACCAGTAAAACTTAAAATTCGGGGCTCAACCTGTTTTCAATTTACATGTATTAACAGTCCTCTGAAAATAGAGGTCAGAGAATGCAGGAAGGGCCTTAACCTTTTGACACAAGGGTTGGGAAGCCTCAAGAATTTCTGGAAATAGAGCTCTACATGGTAAGATTAGGTCGACTACACTCCACAATTACGTCCCAGTGGTGCTCAGGGACAATTACTGTACTGAAATACAACCCAAGACGATGGATTGTAGTGTGGGAAACAGTATGAACTACAGGGTAAAACAAGTGAGAAGTTAAATCCCACCTGCTAATGCTGAGTAAACCAGTTTCTCTCTCTGCACCTTTGGTGCTCGTATTTATTAAAATGGAGGTGGTTAATACCGATTCAAAGGATGGATATGATGATTCAGATGATGAAATGAGCCAATAATGAAAAGAACAGCATACCCTGGAATAATAAAAGCAGCTCACCTTTATTGAGTCCTTATCATATTTCATAGGTACTACCCTATTTAATACAGAAAACGACCCCAAAGGTTACTCTTTCACAGATGAATATCTTGCATCGTACCCAGATCACCTGCCCCTTTGCCGGCAGGCGCTGCACTCGCGCCCGGGCCCACGCCGGCGACGCGCGGCCCGGCCGGGACGGGCTCCGGGGCCACGTCACAAATGGCTGTTCCCTCCGCGCCCGTCCCCGCCAGCGCCGGAGCCCCAGCCTCCTCCGGCCGCCTCTCTCGCGCAGGACGAGGAACACGGCTTCTGGAGAGGCAGAAGAATGAGGACAACCGGCCCCCCGCCAGGACCCCTGCCTGGCCCCCTCCGCAGTCCTCCTTCAAGGCCAGCCCGGCGCTCAGAGGGGGGCGGCGGCTTCCAGGTTTTCGGACTCCGCGCAGCCTCGGAGCCCCGGCTTCCCCCCGCCCCCGGCCTCGCGCCCGCAGAGACACCTGCGACACACCTGCAGGCGCCCGGCCTCCGCCTCGGCCCGCGCAAATCCCAGGCCCCGCCCTCTGCGGCGCCGCGCAGACCTGGAGGCTCCAGACTCCTCTCCCCACTGGGGCGTGAGACAGAAAATGGCGCCTACTGCAAGGAGGGGGAATTGCTCATGCGCAGAAGGCTCCCCGCGCCCCACTCTGGAACTACGCTTCCCAGGAGCCTCGGTTGCGATTCCATTTTGGATGACGTTATGAGGTTGGGCCTCCCCGAGCTGTCTGATTGTTTGCTGCTCGGATTTCCCGGAGACCTGGTCTTTTCATTATTCACAGTGGTAGGTAATTAAAACTGGCAACCCGCAATCCGGGGCATTGAAAACAGAAAACTACCTTGAGGCGGTGCGATGAATATTGATGGTAATTTAAAGAAAGTACCTGGAACCAAGTACAGTAGTGCATTTCAAACAATAATACCCTGTAACAGCTGACTTTTTCTTAGGAATGCTAGCTTTCAAAATTATGCAATTGACACATGAAACAGGTAATAGAGAGAAAATATGTGTAAGCTAAAACAGAAGACAAATGACACATACCATTTCCCAAAAGAAAAATAGAGGCTTGATGTTAGGTGCACCCTCTTCTGAGATTTTTTTACTCAAATTTTATGCTAATAGTATAAAGTATTTTGACTCATTTCGCTAAGGAATATATACTGAATATATGCTGATTTCCTGGTCAGTAACTTTATGACATCAATTTACTCTTGTACCAACAACAGAAATGAGTTTCCATTCAAATTAATTACAAAAATTAAATTTTCATAATTTTAAAACGTGTAGAATCCATAACAGAAATATATATACATATTTGAGTGTGTGTATATATATATATACATATATGTATGCTCGCACACGCGTACATATACAAATATTAGTTTTCTAGGTGGGAAGTGTTGGGGAAATAATTAAAAATAAAGTCTCTTGCCAACCCAGAAAATCCTCTGCACAGATGGAGAAAAGAAGAAATGATTTTATTATTGAATAAGCATTAAATCAGACTGCAATGCACATCCCAGGCAATCCGCTAATAAGTTTGCAAAGACAGAAATAGCACACGTTTATATAGCCAGGCAGACAATCCATTCTGTTTTCAAGATAAAAAGGTAACTTGTCCTTGTGGGAGATCAAAATTGGCCACCCTGAAATATGTCTCTTTACCTTGATTATTTTCTCCCATGGACATTTGACCTCCCCCACTAACTGCCTAAAGGAATTTAACTCTGGGTAAAGACAGACTGGCAGAGTCCTTGATAAGCCCATTCTTTTCAAAGTTCTGTTTACCAAATATTTACATTTGTAAAGGTATCTCCCTCTGTGTAGTAAAAAGAGGAGGGGATGACCTTATCTCTAGAAACTCTTATCAGGATGGAAAAAAAAGACTTAAATCTACATACTCTTCATTACTGTGATTCCTATCTCTCTGGCCACATACTCTATATGTGGCCCTGCAAAGAATTGTCTGACAAATATTTACATTTCCCTCTCCATGTGAATTGTCTTCTTCCCCCCTGAAATCCCAAACCGCCCACCCCCAACATCCTCCTTTGTCTTTAGCTGAAGATAGTATTTAAGATGAGAATCGCTGCTATTCTGTTGAGAAACTCAGTTTCCCTGGTTTCTCCCATGTACACATGTTATTAAACTTGGTATTATTTTCTCCTGCTAACCTGTCTTTTTAATTATTTGGCCAGCCATAAGAACCTTAAGGGAAAAGGCAGAGGGGGCTTCTCCCTCTTCCCCAACATCCTCAAGTAAGGGGACTTGACAAACCATTTGCTACACATAGTTCATCCTAAAATCATCTGGTAATTGGGGTGCCCATCTGTGTTAGTTAATTACCTCTATCCAAATGAAAAGAAGCTTCTTGTGTCCCTCTGACAAGCAAGTTACAGCTTGTAGCCAATAGCCATTGAGTTGACCACACGCAGGGAGAGGGGGTGCTATCTTCCTTGATGTTTACATTTCAAAGACATGGCTCCAAAGCCTTTAAGAAAGATGTTCCTGGATTGTAAAACTAACAAGAGGCTTATTTACTTTTTAAAAAGATTTGCGTACATCTCAAAGGGACAGCAAAGACAATTACAGGTTTTCTCAAGGAAATACTCTAAGAAAAGAGGGAAGGAAGGGTCTTTTCGTCTTTTTGCACCAGGGAAAATTCAATTTTTTAAATATTTGTGTTTACCCTTACAGAAACTTCTATAACACTTAACACAATTTCAGCCAAAACCACAATAAATTTTTTTGTTGGAGAGTTTGGTTTTGTTTTACTTGACAAATAATTTTTAGCTTCATCAGGAAATATCTATATAACCTTGTAGAATAGCAAGGAATTTGGGGGGTGAAATTCATATTATTATTAACATAATTTAAAAGTTTGGTGCTGACTTCAAAAAAGAACAGAAACAGATCCAAATACACATAAGAATTTAGTATATGTTAAAATTGTCATTTCAAACAATGGAGATAGTTTGGAGTATTTAGTAAATGATGTTGAGAAAATAAAGTTAGATTAGACCATTATGTCACACATTACAACAAATAAATGGTACATGAATTCAGTACATAAATTTAAGTAAACCATCAATTACTTACAATATAAATAAGAGATTTTAAAGAACATAATTTGATAGCATGAAACAAAAAGCAAAAAGTCTCAAGGATATAAACCAACAGATTTTACTATGAAATATGTAAAAGTTCAATTTCAAATGACTATAAAGTTAAAACACAAACTGAGAAAATGTATTTAACAATTATGAGACACAGATTTCACACTCTTGATAAACTGCTTTTAACAAATCAATTGAAAGATGAACATCCAACATGCAATAAAAATAGAATAAGAATAACCTGTTGCAGCTCTCATCCAATCTAGAATGTGGTGGATTGCCAGATTCCTCAATATTTTATTTACTGCTGCAAAGAAAATACATGGTCAGTTAAACTATGACATGCCATTTACTTTCAGATGCATTACAAGATGCAATTTCGGAGGTGTTAAAATATGAAAAAAATACATGTCAGAAATATTGAAATGCAGTTATAAAAAAGAAAGTGCAATTAATCACTAAGTATATGAAAAATATGTAACATCCTAGAAATCAAAG